>NC_046155.1:65445281-66045281 GCF_011064425.1 Rattus rattus
AGTGCCAAGCGATCCAGCCTGAGAGCGAGCACAAGAGAGGAAGATGAGAGACGGTGGATTTCAATTCAGACAGTGTGTGTGTGTGTGTGTGTGTGTGTGTGTGTGAGAGAGAGAGAGAGAGAGAGAGAGAGAGAGAGAGAGAGAGAGAGAGAGAGAGAGAGAGAGAAAAGGAGAAGGAGAGGGTTTTGGGTTTCGTCAACACAGAGGCTGAGACCTTTCTATGCTTCACCATGGCTTTGTCCCCAAGCACCTAAGAGGTAAAGGGTGGGCGGGCATGGGGTCAGCCAGCTCAGGAAGGGAAGTGTCGACCACAAACATCTTTGGCAAAGCCACCAATCTCAGAACAAGGTGGCTCTGAAGGTTGGAGGAATGGCACATTGTGAAGGCGAAAGTCTGGCTGTTTTTCTCACTGCCGGTAGAGCACGGTTAGCCCTAATAAGGTAGCAGACGCTAAGGGGCCTACGGAGTAGCAGAGTCGGGAGGTTGCGGAAGGAGATCAGGGCATCACCACTGTGCCCGCCGCATCACCACTGTGCCCTCCGCTTCACATCCCAGGATGGAGAAATGTCCTCACGGCATTCGGCCCTCAGGCCAAGTGAGATAATAGGTACCCTCTTCTGTCTCCAGAGCAGAATATTTTCAAACTTACAATATAATTGGAGCGATCTTGGAGACGGGTTTTAAATTGTCACCTTCCAATTGGTGAACCCAGTTAATGGGGAAACCAAGGAACCTGGATGCCTAAGTCAACTGCTAAATCCTTAAAAAGTAAAATATAATACGACAATATGGACTACCTTCTCCTGGTACCCCCACCCAACACCTTAAACATCCCTTTCTTTAAAAAAAAAAAAATCTCCCGAGTGCAAGGCTATACTAGTTATTACCAATTGAATTTTCAATAGCGAACTTTCTGAGCCCTAACTTTGACAAATTTTATTTCACATTTGTCAAAGGAAATAAAGCTGACAGCATTACAGGGACTGTGTACTAAAAGTATCTCAATTCCAACAGTCTGTCCAACCTTTCTTTCCCTGGGGGGACATTAAATCCGGACTCAATTCACAGCTTTGTTTGAATGCTATATTTTGCCTTTTCTTTGCACCTTTGATATTTATTTCAGTGTTAAATCTATTCTTCCCTTCATCTATTACCCTGTTTTATTTCTGTTTTTGAGAACCTATATTTTTGCTAATAAATATTCACTGCACCATCTCACTGCGTGCTTAATATGCCCGCTGCATGTTTTCCGTGCTAACTTCGCAACAGATTGAGTGGACATTCCACTGTTGCGGAATAGTCATAAAATTCAGGAACTTATAAAACCTACCTTTCCCCCCTTCTACCAACGCTTTGCAACAGTGTATTTTTCCTCCCTCGCCTCCCCCCACCGTTGTTGGCAGCCCTGGGCAGAGTCACAGCTCCCCCCTGTGGCCTCCTGGGGAATGGCTTCCCGACCACACTGGAGACTTCCCTCTTCAGTCGCCAGTTTCCCATTAAGATTTGGAGACATTTTGAACCCAGAGTTGCAGTCCTGGCTTTGAGGGCTGAGAGGTAAGTGAAAAAGAAATCAGCTATGAAAACGATAACGTTGAAACAAACGTAAGCTAACTCGGGCACCGGTGCTCATGTTAACAAGCAGCGATCGGCAGTTTGAACCGGAGATTTTATTCTTAGGCATACACTGTACCCGTATCTCTGGAGTTGGGAAGGGGTTTGGGGACAGGGAGGATGCACTAAACCAGTTCTAAGCAAATCAAGATGCAAAGGCCTGCCCTACCATTGTCTTCAGATGGGATGAGGAAAATCCCACACAAAATACTGGGCAGATTTGGGGAACACGTCCAGCTTAATGGAGACACTTTCAAATGAGTAAGGTAGAATGATCACCAACTTAGGGGGAAAAAAAAGCTTAACGCATGACAGCAGCTCAGCTGGAACCCTGGAACACATACTGCATGCATCTTTGATCTTCCACATCGCATTAAGTAACAAAGACCAGAGGACTTCAGATATGTACTAGATTGGCTGCGTTTGATCACAGTAAAATGCTTCGTCCCATTTTGGACTATGGACTGTGTCATTGATTTTTCTACCTACCCCGACCAAAAAGAATAGACTCTTTTAACTCTGTCTAATTCTTTTAATTAGAGCATTATTGCTATACTGATGTTTACTCCAGTGCAATCTCTTATGAATTGCACGGGGCTTTTGGCGGTAGATTGTTACGCTGCCCCTGGTATCATCTGGGAAAATGCAACCACACAGTTAAGTCTGAACAGTAAAAGTAGTGGTTTTTGTGCCTGCCTCTGTGCATGCACAGGTGCTCATGTTAACACGCGTACGCTGCTTGAAATCATTGCTTTTGGAAAACATTCCCATTTCATGCAATTCAGGATGCGAGCTACAGTGAGATGCGAGCACAGGACTGAATTGTGCATGTGAGCACAACCGGCCCAGAGAAACTTGATACGGGGGGGGGGGGCTCTGTCTGTATCAGAAATCACGGCAGTTTTCATTGCTGTAACCGGGGAGAGTTTAAAGGAAATCCTTGAATAGGCTGAACCCCATGTAACAACAGAACAGCCTGGATTCCCCCTCTCTTTGTCAGAGTCTTTCTTCATCCTTAGCTGGCATTAGGGTATCTGCTATTCCCTTCTTGAATCATTTGTTCTGCTGGTAATGTAGTTGGAGCACCTGCAAGCAGGCTGCGAGCATTCGGGAGCACTTCCTACAAGCCTACGAGCGGCCTCTCTGCCCGTTTAAGCGCAACTTAAGACAGCGGATTTGTGTGTGAGACCAGCTGCACAGTTAACAACAACAACAACAAAAATCCCAGCCCCTGATTACAAATTAATAACTCTTAAAGAAAACACAGACACTAGAATAACAGTCTTTGAAGACAGTAATTAGCATAATAGATCTCTTCAAATATCATTGTTTACGGCATGATTGGTGGTGGAAGGCACCGTTGTATGTGTTTCTGACGCAAGCGTGGTTTTACTCTGGAAACTTAAGTGTTAGGCCCAGGTAAATGGACAGGTATGAAGTGACTGTTCTTAGCATGTAATAGAAGTTCTATGGCTCTGCCTCTTAAAGTATGTTAAATAATAAATAACTTATTAAAGCATGTTCAATGTAATAATGGGCTTTTTCATGAATTGTTGTAAAAGAGAGATTAGAAAAGTAGAAGCCGCAGTCTTTGGGGGAAAATAACAGGAATTCTTAGCAGTGGGGTTGTGTAATGGTTCTATATTTTTTAAATGTGCCTGTATCCACCCACAGTCGTTTAAGTGCTTAAATAAGCACAATAAATGTAAATAATTTACTGCTTTGCAAACAGAAAATTGGGCAGAAAAGTAATTTTGAACTGCGACTTGGCTTGCAATCTTCCATGATTTGGGACCCTGTAAAATGTAAGCGGCATGCTGTTCATTAAGCTGCCGCGATTGAGCCCTCTTCGCGTTCATTAGTGATTAATTCAGACAGATATTTAACTTAATAAGGTAAGCAAATAAACAAAAAGGACGCATTCTGGGTCTTAAGGTTCTTAGACCTCTAATTGCTTTTGTGCCCTAATTATCAAGATTAACACCTTATAGGGTTCCCACTCCCTTCTGCCTTGCAGGGAAAAAAAGGACACCAGGGTGTTTTCAGAACCTTTTAGGAAGAAAAGGGACGGGCTTAAGGGACTCTATTTTCTTTTATTCTCCCCTTTCAGTATTTTTTTTCTCTCTGAAGACAAAATGACCGCTCGCCAAAATGAGAGGTTCTGGCTTTCTAGGTTATATCTGAATATTAAAAAAAAAACATAAAACAAAAACAAAAACCTCTTAGCTGAGCTGAGGAGTCATTCATGCCTCTGCTGAGAAGGGAGCTGGAAAGGGATCCCAGCCAGGATCCACCTCTACCCCAGGAATAAATCAGGCTTTCAAGAGAGATGCGACCCACCAGAGGCTCAGTTTTACCCCTGTCTCCGGCTGCATCAATCGAGACTTCTCTGAGGCTGTTAGAGTTAAAAGTTCATATTAACTTAAGGTCATATGTGGTTGTCAACACTTTGTAATTAGTGACAAACCCCATGCAAGTCCTTTAATATTTACTGTAATAATATTATTCATAATGGAGTCATTCTGTATTCATGTGGATATAATATGTAATTCCATTGTAATTTAGCATTAATTAATGTCCACTTATTGCAGTATATTATAGTATAGGAAACAATTTCTGATAAGAGACAGCAGTGTAATTTAAGGGCAAACCTGATTGTAATTTGAATAATGATATACATGGCCTCGTGTCTCCGGGCCCCTGCCCCCACTCTGATTCCCCTGTGTGCCCAGGAGCCTGAGGGCTCTCGCACATGCACATATACACATGCACACATATGCACACCCATCTGCACTCTCTCTGTCTACAGAGCTGAGTAGGAGAACACATTTAGAAGGGCTTAGAATCCCTTTCTAGCTATTTCTTGTAAGTGCTAAAGTTTGTGCCTGTAAGAGTTTACATGGTCAGCATCGGCATCTCCATGTTAGCCCCCTTTACAAAGAATCATGTAAGTCAGTTGCCCTTTAGTGAAAGCGACCGGTTTTTGTTTTTGTTTTAAAGTGGCAATTACAAAAACGCTTTGAAGATAAAAGCCAGTCTTCTCTGGCCTCTGCATCGGTTCACCCACCTAGCTACATAATACCTTCTTGCCTGCCTACCCATCCAGGAACAAAGTGAAAGGTGGCTGTTGTGTGGGTCACAGCAGGGCCATCTTGCCTAGCTGAGTCCTGGAGGTGCTAGGGTGGAGGTGGCCCGGCCAGCTGGGATCTCCGTGGCTTCCTGAGTCCTTGCAAATGCCCTCCCAGCCTCCAGCTGCTAATTGCCATTTGTTGGGCTTGTAAGCAGGTCTGCAGGCCCACTGCCATTCTCTTTTGAACTCCATAACATATTTCACTCGTTCTTGGGGATTTCCAAAGCTCCTTTTCCTTTAATTCTTTTCTTTCTTTAATGGGTGACTGGATAAATTCAGCAGTGGATTTTTGTGACACCGAAATAGCAGCTAAGTCTATGATGCAGTCTTGCTGTGTGGTTTAAAACTCCCACGCCATATGTTTTCTCACCGGAATGCCTCATCTTGCAAAATTACAGGAACCGAAGCTTAAAAACACAATTAGGTAGTTTAAAATGGAGTATTAAAGACATACCACATATATTCCTAAGCCTGTAAGGTTTTCTTTCTCGCCTATTTTTTTTTTTTTTTTTTTTGGTTTGTTTTGTTCTTGGAGTATTCTGTGTTTGATTTTTATACTAATCACAGCCCATATTTTTTGGATTATGCTATATAGGCTGCGGTTAAATTATAAATGAAAGAGTGAACTACCAGACTTCTTGTCACACAGAGATTTTCATGTTGTTACAGAAAATGAAAAACAAAAAAGTGCTTCATGATGAAGGGTCCCTTTTCTTATTTTGTTCAGCGGAACGTACACAGGTAGACAAGCAAAGCAATTTGTAGTGAGGTTTTTACAGTATTTTGAAAATAACAGCAGCATCCTTTCCGACCTCTGAGGGAAAAATGAAGGAAAGCTAAGTGCACACACATTATCAACAGGGCAGTGTCCAAGTGGCTCTTCCGGATTTCTCCTGCCTGTGTGTCCGTCTTAGCAAAGACACACAAACGAGCACTCAGACATTCCCCCAACACACACACACACACACACACACACACACACACACACACACACACACACACCATATGACCTATTTCAGCTCTGCTTTTTGTTGTTTTGTTTTGTTTTGTGTTTTTGCCATGCTACAGGCCAAATTGAGTGACCCGAAACTATATTCTTAATTTGGGACCCTTCCGTCTCCTGCTGTTTAAAAGGAAAGAGGTATAGGGAGCCGGTGTGAGCAGAGTATTACCAAACAAGGAATCAAATGACAACTTTGTAATCTCCCTACATTTTTGTTTCCTCATTAAACTTATCTCAGATTCACTGTACATGAAAACACAGTAAAATATTTTATAGACATTCTGTATTACAATGCTCAAAGCTCTTGACCAAACTACCATTTTATGCCCCACTCCTACGGGGCTAAGGTTTTAATATAAGATTTATAGTCACAAAATGATAAACCATTGAGTTTATAGATGGTGGTACTTTGGGTCCCCAGCAAGTGTATTGTTTTTAAAAACTACATGTGATGCAGGCGCAAAGAATACCCATCTGCATGAAATTTACGGGCATGCTAAAACATTTGGTTAATTTGTCCCAGAATTTATGCCAACTAGAATGTGGGAGCTGCGGGGGCTGGGAGGTTGTTGAGGCTGAGGCCACCAGGAAGGATAGTCTTTAAATGCTTTTTATATTTTTTGGTCTGTAGCGTCTGCTGGGGCGATGGGGTTCCCCATAAGCAGTGGGTCCTATATGAAAATCAATAGCTGAGCTTATGCCCTTCCTCTGTGGATCAGAGTGTTCTTGGGTGTCTGAAGGAACATTTGATATGAAAGCTAAATAGCCCTGTAAAATATATTTCTTTGCCTTAATTATTTTTCATTCTGTAACAAAGGAGATACCGCCTCTCAGAGGCTGGAACAGGCAATATATGGCTGTCTTCTTCATGCCCTGTGAGGGTGGACTTGGCTTTTGCTACTCTGGAAGCAGCTTTAAGGTCTCTCTTTTCTTTCCTGGCTTCATCGGATGAACTGCCTTCCTGAGATGACAACTCTTCTTTTGCACTGTTTGGAGGAGTTTGGTTTGGGGCTACCTCTGAGCAACGTGAACTTGGCCTTGCTGGTGACTTACACTAATGCCTCAGTTCCTATTAGGAATCAGGGCACCTGGGAAACAGCCCGGAGCTATACAGCTGATTTTTTTTTTAACCAAATTTGCATCTTTTCAACAATAATAGGAATGGCATCCATAAATGCTTCCAGGCTTTAAATAGATGTTCAATGGTTGTTTCTAGTTTCCTCTTCTTGACTCCCTGGAGAAATGCTTCTCGGCCCACCCACTCTGGGCCTTCTGCTGAGCTTCGAGACAGCAACACCGTAGCCAATCACCTAAGAGCCCTATCTGGACCTGGCAGCCAATCACCTAATAGCCCTATCTGGACCTGGCAGCCAATCCCCTAAGCCAGGAGCCAGTAGGTCAGGGAAAAAAAGCTAGGCTAACTTCTTCTGGGTCCACATCTTGTACAGAAGAGGAGAGCCAGGGTAGCCCTTGGTGCTAGGACTGCAGAGGTCCACCCAGGGTCTTTCCCTCTTAGAATGGTCGGAAAGGCAGTCCTGATAGAGGAAGGCTGGGCAGAGAAGCCTAATGCTCCCTAGAAGAATTTCGTGCCCCATGCTTCTTTTCCTGACCCATAGCGGGCTTGTGGTGGAGGCTGTTTTCTATTAATGATACAGTTGCATATGTTGAAAATGTGCCCAGCCTGGCCTTCCCTTCACTATGTACCCGAGGATGATCTTCAATTTCTGACCCTGTGATGAGCCACAGCTACAAGGCACCAAGCGTGGTTCAGGTAGGCTCTGTTCGAGCCAGCACTCGGCCAACTAAGCTGCATCCCAGCCCCGAAACTGCACCGGGTGATTATGCTACGTTTTTGCTGCTCTCTGTAACCGTTGGAGCTGGGATTGGTCAGTTTTGCTAGTGCTGTGTGGCTTCCATCAGACGGGACCTGTCTGTGGTTTCTGTATATCCTGACAGCGCCCAACCCAGGATTCTGGGACAAGACTTCCCTCAGGATGCTCTGTCTTCTTCCTCAAGTCTTTTGAGGCACTGGAGAAAGGAAGTGTACACTATGCCTGTTACTGTCTTGAGGGCCTTTGCCCCACCCCACCCCCATCTCCTGCTGGATCGGGCAGAGCAGTAGTGTTCCCTTCCTCCAGCTCTAGAAAGCTGACTGAATTCTTTGCGCTATGGTAGACTTGCATTAGGAGCAGCCATGTGATAGTTAGCATGGTTCTGGGACTGTGGGCTGAGACGAAGGCCAATCTATCTAGAATTGTCCAGAATGCATGTTTGGCCTAGAGTGAATGTCCCTGGAGACTTACTTGGGGGTGTCCTGGGACAATAGCGTTGTCTTCTACTGCCCAGAAACCCTTCCTAAGAGCAGTCTTCCTAGAGGGTAAGGTGTCAACTTGGCCATGCCTGGGAATCCCGTTGTTTGTTGACACACATCACAACCCTTGAGTGTGCATCCTCCCAAATCCTGAACCCTATGCCAGTCTCAGCTCTGCCGTGCATTAGGAGCCAAGGAATTCTTACACAGTCAAGTATAACTTTCTTGAAACATTACCTTTTATCTATTTTTAATATCTGTTTTTAAAAAAAGGTTATGTTTTCAATTTTACAATAAGACCTGGGCTTTATTGCCATATGCTTTAGGGGCCGACCCATGAACAGGTGAGGCATTTCAAAAAATTAGCCAATAGAAACTCGAGTGGGCCTTCTCCAGCTCTTCTGTTTCTTCCTGGTGGTCTCACTGAGAGGTTCAAGCCCATGTTTTATCTCCTGGTCACTGACAGGGAGCATGGGGGAAAGGAATGAAACCAGACTGGTCTCCTTGCTGGGACAAGAAGCCAGGCAGAAGGCAGCCAGAGGCCTGAACAGCCTTGATTCCCCTGGATCCATAGGGTGTGCCCCAGAGACAGCTGCAAGCCACAGTGGGGGTGGGGGGGTATCCTCACAAATGCCTTCTGGGCACTGAGCTTAGCATAGCCTCCATGGGTTCCCGCTCTCAGAAAAGGGAGGAGAGCCCACAGCTCTCACTGCACCTTCTTAGATTTCCCGACTCCTTGGGTGTTGGAAGGTAATTCCTTTCATGAACCCTGAGTAGGAAATGTGCATAAGGAATGTTAACTTTCATTAGGAAACGGAAAACCAAAGCAAGCCAACAGTAGAAGCCCCTGACCACCTAGCCCAGCCCTTCCAGGGGTGGTGGGTGTTAATTTCCCCCACTCTGCTTTGGCAGATCCCGGCAGCCATCCCTGCCAATCACCTTAGCAAAGTATTACGGGCAAACTCAGTAGCCAGAGGAAAGTTTCTTTCACACACACTTTAAATTCCCTTTTCAGGGTATGCGTCACCAGACAGGAGTTAACCTTTGGGCACCCTCCCCAGTTTCTGTTGGTAGTAGATGAGATTATCAGTTACTCTGCTAACTGCAAAACAGATTATATCTACCATGTCGGTATGTAAAATGCTAGTGGTTTAGCTCCTTTTAGAAAGTATTTTTCTGTACATGTGTTTGCCCCCGTACTTTGTTTCCCTGTCTAGGCTTCAGTAAGCCATGGACTAATATATCATGGATTCGCAGTTCATGGATTCGCAGTGTAGGCGCATCTTGGCTCGGCTCCCCGGGTTTGTTAGTGTGCTTAACCTCTGCAGGACAAATGCAACATTGTAGCAGGAAGCTTTGCCTTTCCATGAGATCTGCTGGAATTTTACTTTATCAGATGTGCTCCTCGGCTCCCAGCCCAGTCATGACTTTTGGCTGACGCTCGGCCACCACCTTCTCACTTTCCTGGGAACGCCATTACTTTTGGCCACACTCACGCTCTGACCTGTGCTACTTGGAAAGTTTTGAGATGAAGTCACTGCTGGTTCGAGTTACTGGACAGACACTAATTCACGCAGCTGGGTCCATTCAGGGGTAGCAGCACAAGGCCTTGACAGCCACCGTGGGTGAGAAACAGGACTGTAAGGAGGGGGAGGGATGTGCCAGGGAAGTGAGCCTTGCAGAAGTGGTCTGTGGGAATTTGGCTGGAAATAGGGAGGGGGGGGTCGAGTTTTTCCACCCCTGCGAGTCAATGTGGAAAACACCTTCCTTTCAAACTAGGCGTGGAGTGAAAAACCCTAAGAAATAACCATTATTTATGTTGCCCAATAACTAATGAAAGCTGAATGCATATCTATCTAAATGCATGCCTGAGTGTGTACATGGTGTACACACTCAGGCAGGTACGCATGCACATCTGTATTTAAAGGCACCATAGCTGGAGACGGTAAGGCATTCTCTTTCATAAAGCACAGTGGCCTGTGTAAGCCTGCCCCCATGCAGTGTGAAGACAGGGATCTAAGGTCCTCAGGTTTGAGCATAGATTTATCCTCCAAGCTTTGTTAAGCCTAGCAGCCTCAGGGCCACTATCCTAGAAGATCGGGGGGAGGGGAAGGAAGATGACAGAGTATAACTCGCCTGTGACCCATACACTTTACTGCGTAACGCCCAGTTGTCCAAAACCATTTTTTGTTAGTGCTGTGAAATTTGATAGAACCTGTAATGTGATACAGCACACGGACTCAGCGAGAGAAATTATAAAACACAGCCCAAGTTCTATGTGTAAGATTTTCCGGAGCGCTTTTCCTAAAGGTTAAAAACCCAGAACAAAGCCCTATGGGGGTGGGGGCTGGCGGGGAGGGGAGGTCTCACATGGGGTCTGCTGCTGCCACCTCCTGGACCCTTCTCTCTTTGTCCCTTTCTGATGCTGCCTTTTCTCCTAAGGCTTTCATGAGCAGACATTCATTAAGGTTCCTGGTGAAGCTTCCGTGGTCACAGCCTTCATAAACAACAGAAACACCTCCCAGATCTGTGCCTCTGTTTTAGAAGATGACGGCTTTGTCTGCAGAGGCAGGAGGAAACGGCCCAAGGCCACACTGTGGGTGGAGTTCAGATGAGCTCATCGTCTGGTACACGAGGTGGACAGGGAGCTGTGGGAGTTTTTTGTTCCCTGTATCATCCTCACAGTCTGGATACCCCTGGGAGCAAAGCTTGGCCTTCCGTCTCCTACCCACAGCCGTGTCAATGTACTGAGAAACTGGTTCTTCGAACCTTTACAAATCCAGAGGAACACAGAGGTCTGGGTGACAGGAAGTTGAGGGCAGTGGTGCTTGGCACTTCAAGAGTGTCCCTTACTGATGTCTAGTGACAGGGTTAATGTGTGAGGACCCAGAGCAGCCCATAGGGCTTGTTCCTTTTCCTCAGGAGACTAGGCAAGCCTTGGAGATGCTGTGATGACTTTGAGAGCCCACCCCTGATTTAACCATGTGACTCAGTTTCCTCATTGGTAACTGGGAAAAGCTAAACGGATTTTTTTTTTTTTTTTTTTTTTTTTTTTTTTTTTTGTCTGTGATTTGTTCTGAAGACGAGAAGCCAAGAATGTTGGTTGCCAGCCCAGCAATGTTGGCCAGGTTGAACTGCTTCTTTCTTTCCTGTTAGTAAGTAAATGACTTTAAAACTTACATGTGACTCCCACATGCCTGTCATAGGACTTTTCAGAAACGAAGATGGGTTGGAAACTGTAATCACAACCTCCTCCCTTGGTGACAACATTGTGAATTTGAAACTCTTTACACTTGTATTTTTAATACATTGATTACGATTGGTACGCGTGGTTTTATACATCCCTTGTCCCCTACTCAGGCTTTGGCCGTAAACCGTTCCTTATTTTGCATTAATAAACTTTGTAACCGGCCTTTACAGATGTCAAATGATCTCACAAATGAATTTAAAAGCAGTTATTAAACCCATTTTTACATTTTTAGCATTGATGTGACTTTTCTTTCCCCCAAGAGTTTGCCCCATGTATGATGATTACTTGGGGAAGATTTTGGAGAGGGCATTTCTGAGTGCAGGGACTCAGGAGCACGGCGTTCTGAAGGGATTTGCCCGGCTCATTGTCACCAACGGTGGAGGAGAGGTGAGGTTCAGGACCAGATGGCTGCTTCTCTGCTTTTCTGAGCTTTTCTGAGGCATGGGAAGTAGCCGGTGATTTTAAATGATATTTACTATTTAGTTTAAATCTTTTGTTTTAAATCGGATTTAACCTGAGGTCTTTTTCTTTCTCAAATGTGTGCAAATCTTTTTGCTTTTCTCCCAGGATTTCACATGCGAGCTCCCCACACCTATCACCCCAGCGCAGCTCAAGTGCTGGGCTTGTTCTACTAGAGTCTACTATCCCTTGAAGTCGCTTGAAGGAGAGGTGGGCTATGGTTTCTCCTCCTCTCTTTGCTTTTTTCCTTTCCTCTAAATTGCTTCTGTCCCTCCAGCTTTTGAAAAAGGCACCTTGGTGATTCGACTGCCAGAAGGGAGACAGCAGCATCCAGTGACACTAAGCACAGACTCACCATCCACAGGAGGACAGCCTAACTATTACCATGTATGCCTTAATATCAGTTAGCTCACCCTGAAACCCACTGCAGACATAACCCTACCTTGGCAACTGTCTCAACCATCAAAGCCACTTGCTGTTACTTCCGAATGGCAGCACGTGGGGCAAAATATGAAAACCGTTTGTTCCGTGAGGAATTACGATGTTTCTAAGGATGCTTGAGATAGATGTCCTGGAGGTGGTTGCCATGTGGGAGTCAGAAACATTAGACTGCCAGGATGAGATCTCCAGGGTTCTCCGGCCCCTGTAAGATATTTGGATGGCATCAGCCTGAGCCTCTTACTCTGGCAGACACTACTGGATGCTTCTGCCCTCGGCAGATATCAGTTTTACATGCAAGGTAGACTTGGGTTTCTCCCTGTTCGCTGCCTGAACTCTTCTGTCCTGGAAGTGAGCGTCATTGCTTTCCCACTGTATTTCTCAGCTCATTAGTGAGAAATTCCTGAGCCTCAGTCCTTTATAGGAAATGCATGTTTGCACAAAATGTGTGCACACCTCTGTATACTTTGAATCACCAGTACACATTATTGGTGTGTCAACAGTTGCTATTTCGCATTATTATATATTGGCAAGGGGAAAATAGTCATCTGGCAAAGGTGTGTGTGTGTGTGTGTGTGTGTGTGTGTGTGTGTGTGTGTGTGTGTGTGTGTGTGATGAGGTTTTGTGTATTCCAGGCTGGCATCTAGCTGGCTGTGTAACCAAAGTTGACCATAAACTTCTTGATCATTCTGCTTCTAGCTCTCGAGTGCTGGAGTCACAGGTATGCACCAGCATACACGGTTTTATGTGATTTAATGCTCAAGCCCAGGACTTCACGCATGCTAGGCTAGAGCTCTATCAACTGAGCTCATCCCCAGCCAAACCATGCTTTGTAAAAACACATATTTGCCTCATGGTTGGTTGAGTCCATTCAGTGAGGCATGCTTAAACAGGATACCTGAGGCATTTTTTTTCTTGGAGAAAGATAATTGAATAAGAGGCTATGACATAGTGGCACTCCACTGAGGACACATGCAGCCTTTGTCCCATAGCTGCTGCAGGGCTTTGAAGATGTCTCTGCTGACTGGGACATTACATTGGTTGGCGTCACAAGGGATGTCTGGAGAACAAGCAAGCATTAGGGTTGGGGACTTGAGGTTGTGGTGTGTCAAAGTCACTTTCATTTTGACTCTTTACTCATAGCCTTTACAGTCTAAGGGATTAAGAAACCCGAAGAGTTTGGAAAGTAAGCATCCATGCCAATTAATACCTGCACATTTGCAGGGTAGGTTTTCTCAAAGACAGTGCCCCACGTGCTTAAGAAATCCTATTGGGTCCAGGAAGACCCAAATTGGCATCTGTAAAGGAAAGAGTGCCGTTTCTAGTGTTACCCCATCCCAAGCAACACGCAATTATTGTCATTTTAATTTGGAGTTTGGACATAAGTCTGTGAAGTGATTTATATAGACGAAGTTTGCCACTGAATAATAAATAAATGAGTTGCCAATAACTCTGAAATGGTGGAACAACACCTCCTTTCTATTGTCAATCATCTTTAGCACAAACTTCTGTGGTTAGAGCGCTGTAATGAGTACCTGCTGACTGTGTGGAGACCTTGAAGTTCCTTCTGCACAACCATAAATGAGAAGATGCCCACTTCAGTGTTCTATGAAAGGGGTTTGAGCCGAGAAAACTTACACACACACACACACACACACGCACTACACACACACGCCTACCTACCCACACACCCACACCCACCACACACACCTACCCACCCACACACCCCATACCCACACCACTCTAAGACCCAAAAACAAAAACAAAGCAACCTATAACATGCAAGGATGACCAGCATATTAAAGGTATGCTTTTAAAAAATTCTTATTTTATACATATTTATATATATACATATATATATACAAATTTTAAAGATATTATCCCCATCCGTGCCTTGTAGTTCTTATTCAAATTGAGAGCCTAATTAATTACAGTGTCTATTTGAAGCCTTTCCAGTTAAATTTTAATAGGTACATGCTACAGCTGAACCCCTTTGTTCCTACTCAGTGTACCCCAAAGTCTTATTCTTATGGCTTTAAGAAAAATATATAGCTTCCCAATATCCCTCCAACACTTTATCTGTCCTGCGACGGAAGCTCTAGTTCTTTCCCTAATTAGGAGCCTGAAAATTATTTACTCTAGGTTTAAATTAAAGAAACAGACAAGCAATCTGGTATAAAAAGCAGAGTTCCAAATTCTGAGGAGAAACGAGTCTGTGTTTAATTTCTCTTTAGGCACAGAGCTACTCAGCCCTGTGTAATGGAAGGTTGAGGCAGAGTGGTCCCCCTCCACCTTGCCGCGGTGTAATGCAATTTAGCTTCATTAAATTACTGGAGGGCCAGTTACTTAAGCAGAATATTGATTTTCAGTCTGGTCCGTGTTTAACATAATTCTGCGTAGGCAACAGCTAATTCTGCATTTGAATCTAACACCCTAATGGAATTACAAGATGCCGCTTGACCACAGGAGGCCATGCAGCTGTCCTCTGCATGCCTTGTGACAGTCTTTCTTGTGGTTTAAGCCCTCTCTGAGATGTGGGTCTCCCCTTCCAGGGTCACCCACTGTAGTTGCTGTCCCTTTACTTTGGGGGAAAGAAAGCATTGTCTGTAGGGTCATATTCTTAAAGCTGCTTGGACCATATAACCTTAAAAGATACTTGTGGTTAGAGCTGGGTAAGACCTGCAAGTTTCACTTGGTTGTTCTTTTGCACAGGTCTTATGAGAAGTAAAACTGAGGCCTGACTTCAAGTTCAGGCTTCCTTCGCACAGGTCTCATGACTTTATAACTTGGTTGAAAACTTTTAGGTGGAAAAAAAAAATCAAAGATCGCTTACCATTAGCAGATGACATCCCTTGTTGGCTATGAGCAGAGATGTTTCTGGAAACGTTTTCATCAGGCTGTGTGCCCCATGCATGCAAACCACACCCCCAGCTACTGAGCAGTGGAATGAGATGATTATGAGTTCAAGGCCATCCTCAGCTACCTAGCCAATGAAAGGCCAACTTGGGCGACATAAGACCCTGTCTCAGCAAACAAAATAAAAACAAAGGAAGTTAGGAGAAAGTAAAACAAAGTAAAAGCTCCTTTATTTTTAGTGGATCATGATTTTAAAGAGAGTAAGTATTTTTGAACTTGAGAAGGAAAAGAATGAATGGGATTTAAATTTTTTTCAGTAGCCCAGAGGGAGATTTTTGCTTTGAACCAAATCAGAATGTAGGCGTCTTATGTGGTCTGGGAGGATGATAAGAAGGCACAAAGAGAGACCAAGGGACAGTGGCCAGGTAACATACACAGACATCAGAAAGCACTGTCACTGCTCTCATTTCAAGAGAGAAATGATCCTTGGGTCCGAGTCTGGCAGCAAATTAACTGCTTCAGTCTTGAGGGGCCTGCTTTGCCACAGAGATCTACACAGTGTCCATCTTTGAAAGCCCCACTGTTCCACCATCCATTCAAAGTGTAGGAGCCTCTTTAGCTGATTGTGTGGAGGGAATTCTATGTCCCCTGAGTCCCCAAAGGGACCCAAATCAGGATTACCCCTAGTAAATGGAGGATGAAGCTTAGGAGAGTAGGCTTATTGCTTGGAATGGCTGACCCATACCACCTGTGACCAATTGGGAATTACCCAGCATTCCTTTCAAGATTTGACTGAGTTCCAACAGCCTTTGGGGGGAGGGGTGTTCTGTGAGGATCTGTAGTTTGTCCGCCATCTCTAAAGTGTCAGGTGTCCACACAGCTCTTTTTTCTGTGGGTGTAGCTGGAATGCTCTCTAGCAAGGCAGAAGACAGACCACCGTGTGGAGTAAAGCTGTAAGACTTTACATAGTAGGACTCTACAGCTATGTAAAGAAAAAGTCCAGAGGAGAACAAAATGTGGGATGTTTTGATCACCGTAGTCTTGCTATTCCAAGCTTTCAGTAAAGCTGGAGAAAATATTTGAATATATACATAAAATTCTGCTACTTATGTACAGCATTTTCCTGTATCAACTCCCCATTCCCCAAATGATAACATATCTTTTTAGGACGTGTGTACTTTATGGAGGAAAAAACAGGTAAACACCTTTAAGTGACTAATTAGATGCATTTTAACCAGGCTAGAGCAGCCTCATCAGAAGGCTTTCCACTTCCTTTCTAGCTCTGTCATTCATAAATATTTAATCATCAGGTGGGCTTCCTGTACGTTCTGTCCTCTATGTTCCTGGTCCATTTTCAGTTTTACATATTTGCCTAATTGATGTAGAAAACAGCATGTGGTCTAACTATGTATTTTTGTGTATGTGCAATGGGGAAAAAAATGGACCTTAGACTAGTTACAGTATAGATCTTTTGGGCAAAGTAGCATCAAAAGAATTTTAGCTGATGTTTGGAAATTGTTGCAATATTCTATCTACATTAGGAACTGGCAAACATACTTCATGTCTAAATTAAATCACATTGAAGGGTGGATTATATATGATTGTAGATTATTTAGAAATTTGACAGTAAATAACAAAATAATTCATTTCACTCATTTTTATGTTATACTTTCCATTGGAGCCACGTGAAACAGGACCGCATGAAGGTGTGGGGGTCTTACTATGTGCTTATCCACACACTCTATGAGGCAAGTACTGGCCAGTACAGGCTGGTGATGGTAGTCATTTCTTAGACCTTATGTATCATGTTGACAGAGGAAGGGGATCTTGGAAATGAGCCACTTGTAAATATCCTGGACCCTTATTTTTTAGAGGACCCTGGAAGGCATTCAAGGATTTAGGATGAGTTTCAAAGAGTAGCTGCAGTTGGGGTCATGTTTTACAACGGCTCCCTCTGGTTCTTGATGGACAGCAAAGCTTTCACTGAAGGATGAAGGGAAGACTAAGTAGCCATCAAGAGATGAACATGAAACTCTAAACTCCATCCCTGGTGTAAACCCAGGAACCCTGGCCCATCACAATGCATAACTGCACTCCAGTTGAGGTCTCCTTCTAGACAGACCTTCTTTCTAGACTCAATGAACCATTGTTTGACAAGTTGTTAACATGAAGGGTCATTCCAGGCAGCTGGAAGACACTGTTTTTTCACCCTGTGCTGTAAATCTCTGATACACAGTTACTAAACTTTCCCTCTAAGTCAAGGTTTCTTCCAAAGCTACCCTTTCTTTCACTGTCAAGGCTGAGGGGTGGCAAACACACAGGTAGGAAGAGCCCAGTGCTTTCTCTCCATGCGGGACATCTCTACCCTAGTGTATGGGACACTTCTCTGTTGTAGACATAATACATTCTGGATATGCTCACCACCAGGTGCCTACACCTGTCCTTGTCTCACATGGTCAGAGTGGTCACAGCCATGATGCAGGCTAGCCAGTCATCTGGGCTGTCACACTTCCTTCTTCTGCCACGTTTGTTTCATCCTGGAACTTCCTCCTTCTGCTCTTGCTCCACTCAGGTTCCCAACCTGCTTCCAGTATGGCTCCCAACCTACCCGGTAACCCTGCCAACATTAGGATGGCACTTTCCTCCTTTGGGTGCTCTCCCAAAAGCCAGTCAGGTCTGCAGACCCCATTTTAGACACATCTAGGAGTGTGTTTCAGATCTTTGGAGGTCTTTCTCTACTCAGTTTTTTGATCACTATTATAAAGCATCACAGGTTTCTTTTTAAATTTCCATAAAAGATTTCCTAAATCTTTATATCACTAATATAAAAATGGCTAAAAATTACTATTCAAGTCCAGTTTGTTTTTTTTTAAATATAATTCATGGAATGTGAAGTTGAGATTTTCTTTTTTTCCAGGAGGAAAAAAGATGATGGACAGAAAAGAAAACAACAGACAAGAGTGATACCAAATTAACTTCTCTTATAATTAATAAGAGATGCCACCAAAAGAATACAGAATGCACGGAAGCAACGGAATAATTAAAGCGAGTTCTCTAGAGATAAATTTAAAGTTTGAAGGTAGACACACAGCAATAACTTTAGACTATCCAAAGCCATCATCCCAGGATAAGGACAGGAAGCAGCATGAGTGGAGAGGCAGGCTGACTGCAGAGGGAGGACAAGGACGGACTTGGCAACAACCCCAGTGCTTTCCAGAAGTCCACAGAACAATGCCTTCAAAGTTCCACAGTTCTAGCCTAACCTTCAGTTCTATTCCCACACTGTCACTCAGCATGAAGACAGAAGCTGCCTTTGAAGTATGCAAGGACATAGTAAAGCTCAGAACCTCAGCAGACATTTAGGGAGTTCTTTAATTATGTAATGGGGACATAAACTAAGAAAAAGGTGCATTCCTGAGACCAGAAGTCTGCCTATTAAACTCGCCACAGTGGGATTCAAATGTGACAGTTAAACAAGGTTACCAGGGAGCAAGTAGCACTCTAAAACAGTTGGGCAGAGGGTATGAGGAGGTGGGCATCTGGACAAGGAGAATTTACGGCTGAGGGGATGTAAGCAAGAGCTTAGAAAAAGATGAGAGCGATTGAAAAGTAGAAGAGAAATCAACTGTAACTCCGGTTCAGGAACATTTTCTACAGCCACGCAGGGCCAATTGGTCACCGAGAAAAGAAATATAATTATCATAGAGGTCTGACTGCTGTCGCAAGCATCGTTTCCCGATCCAGAGCAATGAAAATTATATCTGTTGGTTTTTAAGCATTGGAAAACACTTTCAGGCAAGATTCAGTGGTGACTCACTGGATCTCTATCAGGGTATATCAGCTGTAACCTTGGTGACGCAAAAGGAAATGGAGGAATGGGGAAGAGATGGAGATGCCTGTGTGAAAATAGAACTAATTGTTTGATTCACCGAAAGCAAGCAGTTAAGGAACCTAATCAAACGAGAAGAGAAGTGGGGGGAACTGAGTTCACTCCTTCTCTCACATAGTAATCATTACATAAGCAACTGTCTCAGCTTGCTTTTCTGTTGCTGAGAAAAAACATTGACCACAGTGTACCACAGAAGGAAGCTGGAGCAGGAGCTCAAGGTAGGACCTAGCTGCAGAAATTGAAGTAGAAGCCATGGAGTAACACTGACCACTGGCTTGCTGCCCCTGGCTTACTCACATGTCTATGTTTTATGTAACCCAGGTCCACCTGCCTAGGAATGCCACCGCCCACAGTGGGCCAGGCCCTCCCACATCGATTAGCTATCAAGAAAATGCCGCCGTGCACATGCCCACAGATTAGTCTCCGTCAATTCCTCGGTTGAGGCTGTTTCTTCCACGTGATTCTTGTTTGTGTCAGGTTTACAAAAACCCACCTTCGCGGCAGCATTGAAAGTTAAATCCAGAAATATAAATAACTATATGCGCCTGACTTATGAAACGCAGATGAAATTTGTTAAAAAAAAAAAAAACACTGAACAGTGAACATGGAACACAGAACTCAGGAAGAAATCAAACTCAGATGGAAACTTTCTATTTGAATGTACCTGGATTATTCAATATACAGGCATTTTTTTTTACATTGGTAATGCTTCTCTAAAGCATTTAGAAAGTATATTTTTATTTTTAAAAAAATCTGTGATGATTAATAATGGTGGTCAACAAACTAGGTCAAGAAATGCCATGGAGATTAACAAAGCATGCTTCTGGGTGGGTCTGAGATGGGGTCTATGGAGTGACTGGTGTTTGAGAGAGCGCCTGCAGCAGGAAGACCCACTCTAAAGTGGTCAAGGACATCCAGGAATCTGAGATGGAGGGAGGACCAGGATGGAATAAACATGGAAAAGGGCACATGATATAGCACAGCATGGCACCCTCCATCTCTCTGTATCCCAATGCCATGAGGAGAGCAGCCTCCTCCACTTCACATCCCCAGAGTCAATAATGAGCCCTGCGCCACCATAGGCCCAATGTAATGGAGTCAAATGACGGAGATCGACACTTCTGGAACTGAGAGTCACAACCAATCTTCCCTCCTTCGGGTTGTTTCTGTCAGGTCTTCCTGCCGTGGCGATAAGATGGCAACATAAAAATGAGCGTGGTCCTCAGTCCACATGTTCCCCATTTCACCATGTTTCCAACTAGGACTGAGGAACTGGCTGTAGCCTTTCCTTGTTTACTTCGTACTTTAAAACAGATGTCTCAACAAGTGTCAGAGATGCTCCTGAACTAGAGAGAGAGAGAGAGAGAGAGAGAGAGAGAGAGAGAGAGAGAACCACAGCAGCTAAGCCCCGACCAACGAGAGTCTGCAATTTCTTTATAACATCATCCTAGATGACCCACTGGCCCACAATGTGGCTGTGACCACTACGACCAGGTGAGGATAGGCCAGCCTGAGTGGCAAGCAAACCTAGAGTGCATCAGGCTCCAACAAGGAAGTCTCCGAGATGAAAAATCCTGTCTTTCCTTGCCCTTTCTCTTCTTTACCTTACTGTGCCCTTGTTTCTCCAGTCCCTCTGAGAGTATATCCTAATTTACTTTACTGGAAATACGCCTTCTGTCCCAAATATCTATGTTCCTTCTTTGTATCATATTTCAAGGGGTTCTCTGGCCATGGAATGACCTTTCTAGCAGTTGTGGATTGTCCACAGTCATATTATTAACTGACTGGAGCAAAACTGACTGGAAGCTCACTGTTGTCTGACTGGCAGTTTTGCTTTGTGTTTCTTCAGTAGGGGAGGGGCCAGCTGTTGCCTAAAAAATACAGACAGGAATCTTAAGAGCTTATTTGGGGTTACTAACACCCATATATATGTTTTCTGCAAAAAGCTTTTACTCTTTGGGGACCCACGTTCATATGTAAGTGTCCTTGTGTGTTAAGTTCATGGCTACTAGATCTTCTTTTAAAAGTAGCTGCTTGAGACCAAGGGCCATTCATGCCTCTGTCTGCCATGTTACCTGAGTCTGCTGGACTCTACTCCCTCTGAAGCCAATTCCGTCTCCATGTGCCTCTGAGCTTTCAATCTCATGGTTAGCATTCCTTAATTCACATTTTGTCTTTAAACTTGTTGTTGTTGTTGTTGTTGTTGTTGTTGTTGTTGTTGTTGGGAAATGTAGAGGCCAAGGTCAGAGATCAACTCTCTCAACATCTTGTGGGATACAGAGATCAAACTCAGGGCATTATTAACCTTGTGTTATATTAACCTCTATGTCGCCTTCCTAAACCCCCATCTTTAAAAACACCTTTAAATCTCTTATTTTCTCCTTGCTTTTTCAGTACTGAACATTTGTGGAATGTTTAACTTGTTCTCAAAGGAAGGGGGGCTGGGAGGAGTTATCCAAGCCCATCTAGGTTAGAAGCTGCTAATCTTCCTTTTCAATCATTTTGTTACTCTAGCAACACCTGCCATATTGTGGGTTTATGATTATGAGAAAAACAAACCCATACTATCCCACCATGACCTGTATGTTCACTTTGAAACAATCTGTCTGGGGAGTCAAACTGTAGTGTTAAAGTACACTAAATCCCCCATTGAGACAGGCTATGTTGGCTTTGGGTAAGTACACGAGTCTAAGAGACCAAGTGAGGTGAGGTATACAGGGATGTCTTAAGGGCAGAGGAGGGACTGTATCTTCTTGGCTCCAAATCACCCTGATTCCAGAATTAAGAATCTCCTGATGTTCTCTAGGGCTCATGGAGTAGCTTTCTTTGGAGTCCAGATTGTAAGGAAGCCCACGCATCAGATGGTTCTACCTGTGCTCTAGGCTCATAGACCTAGCCTCTATCCTGCTCCCCTGGCATATTCTGGGATGTAAGAAAATCAGTGGCTATCTCCAACTCTGGGTAGCCTCTTGTAGCTATGAATGAGGTGTGGTGTCTCCCTCCTGCTTCCTGTGCTTCTGTTTGGGGTTGGCTCTGAGCTCTCCTTCCCAGGTGAATCATACAGTTACTAACCAAGTTGGCCATGTGGAGCTGTGAGCTATGCACAAATATGAGCCACAGGTGGCAATGTCATGGGTTATGTGGCTACTGTGGTGACATTGTGTATGATGAGGGTACTGGGGTGACTTCATGGGTGATGAAGACATTGAAATGGCCTCATGAGTAATGGGGACATTGAGATGACAGCAAGGATGATATGTACACTGAGGTGGTTGGCATCATGAGTGATGAGCCTGAATCTTCCCTTTCAGTCACAAGAAAAATATCCTTGACCAAGAAGGCCAACTGCATTTTTTGTCTTCTCTGTCAAAACTGACCTTCGCTTCAATAACATTGTCTCCTGAATGCCCCCAATAGGATGGGTTGGGGTGTGAGAGGCTGACTGAGGGAGAGAAGACCCCCCAGATAAACAAAGTTCCTATTGCCTATTAGACCCTCAATGGTGACATGTCTGTCTTTACTTTTAGGAGAGTTTAATTTCAAGCAGAAAGAACGGAGTTACTATTAATCAATGAGCATTTCTTGTTCCATGACCAAGAGGTAGGCAAGAACTTCCACGAGAGGGTGGCATCATATTAAAACCACACTTCCAAACAGAAGCCTTTGCGATACAGTGTGGGACTGAGTCAGGTTTGGCAATAATGCACTCCCATGTAATGCCAAGCATGTATCTTCCCTGAGTTACTCTTGTTGACCTACAAATCCATTAGATGGCCCATATATCTGGTGTAGCTGTCCATCACATCCATCATCAGGGAGCTGGGATCACCACTGCAACACCTGAAGTTGTTCAGCCAATGCCTATATGACATCCTCTGGGTGAGGTCCATTATCAGCATCTTTGCTCACAGTGGCCCTGCTTTGCTCCCTTGATGCAGTTGTTCCTTGTCACCCTGGCTCAGAATTGGCTAGTGTCTACTTGGAATGCAATAGGAGAGGAGCTGTCCAGAGATGTATAAGAGAGTGCATGGGAGTTCATTGTTGAAAGAACAGACTCTAGGTAGCTCCCATATAATGTTATACATTGTCAATGTTACTCCAATTCCCTAGTTGTAAAATCTGTGATGGTAAAGATGGCCATGGGATCACTATTCTTATTAGGCCTAAACATCCTGGGCTACAGTTGAGATTGGGGACAAGGTTGACTTTAAGAGGTTACAGTATGGAGGTCTGAGATAAGAAAGCCTTGCATGGGGAATAGCAGGACCAGGTAGCTTTTTCTAGGAAGGGCAGAGAAGATAGTAGGGACTAAAGTATTGTCAGAATGACTAAGACTTTCCCAGTTTGTGGCCAGTAACAGCCACTAAAGGCCAATGTAATGACCTGTGAAACAACTAACATCAAGCCTTAGGAGTGTCTCTGACTCAGTTTCATTTCATTTGCTAAAAAGAAAGATCACTTGAGGAACAGATGCCTATAGACTGCTGTTAAGATCTTTTAATATTGGATCTTAATTTTTTATGGCTTGATGCAGCCATTTTTAGAAACTCTAATAAATTACAATCACTCCTTGAATGAACGCTTATGGATTGCACTTAATGTGCCAAGCCCTGTGTCAAGATCTTGTGTGCCTGGGGTGGGGGTGGGGGGCTGTGTGTAGAAGCAATCTCCTGGCCTCTGGGTTTGTCTGCTTGGAGGATCCACATGAGTGACCAGGAGGAGCCTGGGTGCAAGCACAGCTACAGACCAAGCTTTGGTGGAAAAGTGATTTCTGATTCTTTTTGAGCATCTTTGAAGTGGAAGAATGCACAGAACAGAAACGTGTTAGAACAAAGCTTCTTCGGTCCATGGCCCTTAGATGATCCCTATTTGGTACTGGGAAACTATCAAATCAGAACTTTGTTCAATTCTGCATTTTCATTATGTCTGCTCAGTTATAACGTTAAATCCAGCTCATGAGGGAAAAGCTCCCCATTTTTATTCCCTCCATCCCTGACCTGCCACACGCATGCTAGTTTGTTGCTTTGAAAATGGAAATTCTATCTCCTTCAGGGGCCCCCGGGATGACTTTAGTGGATCATTGGACATCAGGCTTGGCCTGTTTGTTAGTTTCTGTTTACTTGGTTCTCACTTGTGGGCCTTTTCCCATTATTCTTTAAACTTCTTCAGAGTTGTTCTGTCATGTTCACTCCCGTGTCCCTAATGCTTGGACTCTATCTGGCATGTTGAAGATCTTCAATCAATATTGGCTTCAATAAATGACTGACTTGGCTTATTGATTGCATGAATGGACATGTGGCCTGGACTGAGAACTTCCCTGGGGGTTGACTGATAGTCTTTGTGTGCAGGGTCTTTCTTCTGTATTGTCACAAAGTGAAATAGCAGGGGATTCCCAGTGGTCTCACCTTTTTACCTAAGCCAGTCAGCACACAGAGAAAGGATCTTTCTAGAGGCTGGTGAGGGCTTCTAGGAGAGGAGAGGCTAACTCAACCCTCTAGGCTTAGGTTCAGTATTTTCATACAGAGAATATGAGATACCAAGTCTTCCTTTTGGAGTAATGAGCTTAGGTCCCACAACCAAAACCTGACAATTCAAAGAAGGGAGACCTGCTGACAGTGAAGGAGAGCTTAGATTTTAAAACATGTAAAAATCCCTTAGGGTGTGTGTGTGTGTGTGTGTGTGTGTGTGTGTGTGTGTGTGTGTGTGTGTGTGTGTGTGTGTGATGTTATTTATCTATTCTACAAAGTCACATAAATATCAGGGGTGGAGGGAATAAAATTGGGAAGCCCTTCCTTTATGAACTGGATTTAATGTTATAACTGGGCAGTTAATATGTGTGTAGCTGTTGCTCCTCTTCCTCCATTCCTCCTCTTCCTCTTCCTCCTCCTCTTCCCAACTAAAGCGGAACCCAGAGCCTCCATCATGAAAGGTGATTGTTCTGCCATCAAGCCACTTCCCAGTCCTTGATTTAATTTTTACATAAGGTCTTGCTATGTAGACCAAGCTGGTCTTCGACTGTGATCCTTCTGCCTCAGTTCTTCTGAGTACTAAGATTACAGATATGCAATTTCTGTGAAATAGGGGTATTTTGGACAAAGTGGCTACTTTGACCATCTGTGCCTTTTCCTCTGTTCAATTTGGTCCCCCCACCCCCAACTTGTTACGTTTCCTCTGACCTCCTCTGTCATCCAAGTGACCACCTCAGTCTCTTCTATCAGAGGCCCAGCACTCCTGGCTATCATTACTACCTGTTTGTACTTCTAAATGCTACACCATCCCTGGGTTCCACTAAGCCTCTTAAGTGGTCTCTTGGCCCTGAGAAATCCCATCCAACCAATGCAAAGCTCAGGGTCATATAATCATGTGGTTCAAAGCTGGCCCAGAGTCTTCACACATTTTGCCTGCTGACATAAGATTTTCATGAAGTCTCTTCAAGGCTAAATAACCTGTCTTCCTCCCCCCTCCCCATGACTATTATGACTCTGCTTCCCTTCCTCACAATTGACCTTTGTTCTTTTGGACCTCATCTTCTTTCCTTCCCTACCCTGCCTATAGCAATGGGGTTTCTGCTGTCACCCAAACACCACAGTCCCTTAAAATGCCAAGGGCCAACTCATAGATGAGCACACATGGAAAGTGGAGGGAAATATGTAAAACCGTGATTGCCCGTGCTGCTGGCTCTGTTTCAGCTCTCCTTTCATACTGAGCGTTGTCTCTACATCCTTGGAAAACATTATCTTTCCATTCTGGCCCCTGACCTCCCCTCCCCCAATTCCCTACTAATCCAGGGATCCTACACCAGGCAGACTTCTTTGGGTTCTATGTCGGTCCAAAATAGGCTTACTTTGTAGTGAGTGGTGCGTGTGCACGCACATGCACGCGCCTTCTATATACCAGACAAAACCAGAACTGAGTTATTCCCCCTCTCCTTTTTCTCTTTTAATTTTTTGAGCTGGCATCTCAGCAAGTTGCCTGGGCTGGCCTTCAGCTCACTATTTACTCCAGGCAAGTCATAAAGCTTATATCTTAAGTAGTTATTATTATAGGCATGTGCCACCAAGTTTGGTGCCAACAGGCTTGCCTCTTAATGTGTGATGCTCCATGCCTGAAATCATGTGTCTGGGAAGCACTTAGAAAACCAGGGCTCGTCGCGTGTTACTTTTGTCCAGAGGCCTGGTGCTGCTCAAATCTTCAGAAAACATCAGGTCCTGCAGTGGAGGCAACAGCACAGTTTCTCTTCCTTCCATCAAGATTCAAGCAGTAACAGCCAGACTGGTCCCCTCCAGGGAGGCCCACACCAGGCCTTCAGTGTTAATTGCATTTAACCCAGTGTGGTCCCTCGTTTTTTTTTTTTTTTTTTTTGTTTTTGTTTTTTTTTTTTTTTGTTTGTGTGTGTTTGTGATTTTGTTTTTTTTTGTGTGTGTGTGTGTGTGTGTGTGTGTGTGTGTGTGTGTGTGTGTTGTAGATAACTAATATGTAAACGATGATTGTACTTGGCAATTACTTTCACTTCAGTTCTATTACTGAAGCCAGGCACGTGTGAGAGCTATGGTCCATTTCATTAAAAGACAATCACGCTGGACACGGGATAGATGGGCTTCTTCTGTGTGTCTCGCTGGCAAGCGGGCCAAGCTCTCCTCTGATTTGCACTCAGGATGCTAAGAAGAGTGGTAAACATAGCACTAAATGGAAGTTTCAATTCTAGCCGGTGGAGGAAGGCAGAATTTTTAAAGTATGATAATAAAAATGTTCTTACCCATAAAGCTCACCCCTGCTGGAATTTATATCACAATGCCGATAGTTTTTAAAGTCCACGCTGGTGTGGAGTAATGACTTATTATTAGTTTTGCGCTTGAATTTTCCACAGGGATTTTGACATGCATCTGCTCAAGTTTGCTAATGCTCTCATCTCAGTGGGCTCATTTGGCAGCACATGAAGTCAGAGGTCAGTGCCAGGCGCTAACTTGTGGGGTCAGCTCTGTTCAGGCAGGGCTTCCCCACTAACAAGCTTGGAGAAGTCAGCTTTGCTTCTGTGCTCTGTTTTCCACACTGGCATCCATGGATGATGCCTGACACTGCCGAGCAGAGCAATAAGGAGGATATCAGCTCAGAGACCCAGCCTGATGGTGCTGGGGCTGAGGACAGCAGGGCAGGAAGCCTGGCATGGCCTACTAGACATCACTACCTAGGCCCTGAAGCCAATGCACTGATGACTTGTGCCGTTTTCATGGGGGTCTCTGCTGGCAGCAAACTTTCACTGGGCAGGGAGACACAGTGGAGGTTCAATGACTTGGACGTCACAAAGCAACTGGCTCAGAGTTTGATCCGCCCATGTTCCCCAGAGAGAGATGCTCTATAGTCCACATCCAGTTTCTGGGACAGAGGCCCTAAACTCAAAATAGCCATGGTAGATATCTTTCTTGAAGTTTTTTTAGGCTCCAGGCCAATGAGTAGTTCCACAGGAGCTCTAGGTCGGCTGTCATACTCCAGCCCCATTTTGTCCAGTCTCTGTAGGCTTGATCCTCAAAGGCTGCTCCCTGCTGACTTTTCTGTCACTCGCCATTGGAGCTGAAGTCCCTGAGCAGCCGAGCATGGTAAGTGTGCTATTGAAACCCAAATCAGATGGCCAGACTTGCCCAGGAGCTGTCCCCCAGAGTTGAGCATAGCTGAAGAGACCTATTTGATCTGTGGTCCATGGTTTCCCATCTTCTCTGTGCCTGTGGCAAATCTGGAGGTGGGGAGGGCACCTCCCTCAGAAAGTTCCTCTGGATGGCTCTTTGCCTTACACTACACCCCAGAAAGACAGATTTTTTTCCTTGGGTTATGGTTTGAATATGCAGAGTTCTTCCAGAAGGTTCATATGTTGAAGGCTGAGCTGCTAGTTGTTGGCTCCATTGGAAGAGGTAGATATGAGAGACAGAGCCTAGTTGGAGATGTGCATCTTGGTGGTGTGTCCTTTAGAACTGTGTTTTTGGGGAGTCCCCCTATATATCTCTGCTTCCTGTTCATCAGGATGTGAGCAGAATCTGCCACCCATTCCCACGGTGTTCTTTTCACTGTGACCCCAGAATCAACAGAGTCAAGGAATGTGAACAGAAAGCTCAGCTTTGCTGAGCTAAAGCAAAAGTCAAGGTATGATGCTCTTTCTCTAACACAAAGGCATGCTGGACAGTAAGGCATGTCTCTGGAAAGATGACATGTGTCCCAGCCCACCTGTCCAGTGAGGGGTAGCTGAGCAGCGACTCTGGCTTGGGGCTGGGGACCCCCTGTCACAGTGTATAAAACAGAAAAGGCCTAGCTCTCTGGCAGGTCCCCACCATCCCTCACTTGTGTAGAGCTGGTATCCATCTTCCCTGGTTTCTTCCTCTGTTGGAGGTCCTAGCTTGGACCTTCCATGACCAGGTTTGGCCGTGGCTGAGCTTCCCTAGATCCCCTTTGTTCCTGAAGGACTTCAACTTTGTGGCTAGGATCCCCCTGTCTGGCCTTGATGATTTTCTGTATCCTGTGCACCCACTCAGCTCGCCTGCTTGCTCAGTGTCCTTCCACAGCAGAGCCTGCCACCCTCTGCTTCCAGAAGCATTACAGAGCACATCTGCTTTATGGCTAGGGAACTGCACTACTCTCTAAACCCTGGTAGGATCTAGTCTCTGTTCTCAATTTGATCTGAGCTCTATAGGCAGGAACCATGCCTGGCTCACCCTTGACCTAGGCATACAGGTGGATGTAGATGGAGCTCACTGTCTACCTACTCACACTTGAAGAGCACCACTGCCTCACTTGGAGCGAACCTCCTGAGAACCATGTCCTTTGCTGTATCTGATGCTTTAGGGAAAAGCAGGCTCCTTAAACTCAAAGCCAACTGGATGTCCACAGGGTGATACTTCCCAGGGCCACCACTCCAGGCCAAGGTCAACTCAACCTGGAAACCATTAGTGAGACTTACAGCTCCCTGGCCACCAACAGCGTCCCTGTCTTTGTGGGGCATGTCAGGAAAGACGCACGAAACTGTTGGAAACAGGAAGACCACATTTCCATCCAACAAGTCACAGAGACTTGGCATCATCTGTAGGAGCAAAACATTCTAGTCTTTTCTCTGAAAATGTGGGTAAGAGCTTCTTGTCTTGATACTGTGCACCCCCCCCCAACACCCCATGGTCAAACCAAGCCAAAAAAAAAGTCTCAACTCACAATGGAGCAACTTCCATTTCAGATCAGTTTCTCCTCCTCTAGCATGGTCTATTTATTTTTATTGGTTTGTTTCTCATTAAATCCTTCAATTACTCTGCAGTGTAAAATGGCGAAATTATTGGCACATGCCACCTCCATCATGTATCCGAGTTCGCTTATTACACTTGCAGAAAATGCCTGAACGGCATTTGCTTCTGCTGTGGGTTGAGACAGAGTTAATAAATATTATTTGGTGGGTTTTTTTTCCTGAGAAGCACTGCTTTTCTTGATTGTTTTTACAGTTGGATTGGGAATATTGATTAATTCACCACTGTTACAATAATTGTATACAAGGAACAAAAAAAATGCAGAGGTAACATTTCATCAGCTCCAGCAGATTAATTAGTTGTAGGAGATTAGGCACAGTGTTCCCAGGAAGATTTGCATTTAGAGGAGGCAAAAGTTTCTTCCTTTTTTAAGCCTTAAAAGAAGCCAGGGGAATATAATAGAGACGTCCACTTTTAGCCACTCCACACAAGACCTCAGGCTAACCTGGGACAGAAGCATAGGAGAAATTATGGGATGAAATTATGGGGGATTGGGCTACAGAAAATCAAGAGAGTACAGTTAGGCCAACCAAAATCTAATTTTTTTTTAAAAAAATTGAATTTGAATATTCAAATGATCTAACAGAAGTTCCCAGCACAGACTGCACCAGGAAAGACTTTTCCAATGGAGAGTCTTTTCCAATGCATGCTCTTGTACTATGCACTGTGACTTCCCATGCCTGTGTTCTCTCAGTGCTGGGAAACTGAAGAGTTATTTTCCTTCTGGGTAGGACACCAGTGTAGGAAGGAACTTGAGGCTTCTGACTTTAATGCCAATCGTCCTACACTCAGTCAAGGCACAGTGGAGAAATGACTGCTGAGGACTAGGCATAATCTACATTTTCTGAGCCAGGGTAGATCATTGAACAAGATAGGTGGCTCCCCTGAAGTGGACCCAGGTTGCTGCTTGTCTGTCTGGGAACCTGTTGCTCTCCCTGACCATCCGGGATTCTTGGGGACTGCTTCCCACACAGTGTTGAAGTGTTTCAGGATTTGGACCATCACAGAAAGCTCAAATCATCCTGTTTCCATCCATGTGTTTGTCCAAAATCAGATCAGGAGATCTTGGTGTTTGGGTTGCTCGTCCATCCTGCATGCTGGCCAGCTTATTGGATTTTATTTTTCTTTAGCCTCAGACTGGAAAAGTGAGGAACATATTTTATTTTTTATATGTATGTCTTTAATTTTTCCAGTGTTAATTGAAATACAATGAGCAGATGGAATTGTATCTATCTCTAGTATGTGCTGGGGTGACTGACAGACTTACATAAGTAAATCCTATAGGATATATACCACATCAATTTATTAGCAATTAGACTCAGAGCACCTACGATTTTCTTCATCTCTGGCCACTTCCTTACATTCTTGTCAAACTGGCTTCCTTTCCTTTTGTGACTGTACATGTAGAGAATACTATAAATTTTTTTAAAGGTATGTGTGCATGCACATTCTCATGTGTGCAAGTGCACACGAACAAACTGGTGTGCATGTTGCCATGGAAGCCAGGAGACAACATTGACTGTCTTTCCTTTGGTATTTTCTACCTATTTTGGATTCGTCCGTCTCATTGGCTTCTACATGCCAAGAGCCTAGGCTGACTGACCACTGAACCTCAGGGACTCATTTCTTTGTACCATCTCAGCACTGAGGTGACAAGGCATGTTATCACACCCAGGTCCATCTATGTTCCTTTTTCTTTATGACTTGTCTTAGTTACTTTACTTTTGCTGTGTGGGGGAAAAAAACCTGACAAAATCAACTGACAGGAGAAAGCATTTAGTTTGGCTTATAGTTCTATCATGTGTATCCCTATCATGGCAGAGAAGACATGGCGGTGGTAAGGAAGAGATGGTATAAGGAACAGGAATCTCGCTGATGCTACTGCATCTGCACCCAGGAAGTGGAGAGTGATGGGTCACCTTACTTTCTCTACATGGCCAGAGAATAGTTATGCCCACAATCAAGGTGGGACTTTCCATATCAATGCAATCAAGATCACCCCAGGTGGGCTTGCCCAGAAGCCTGACTAACTTAGACAATCCCCCATGGGTGTTCTAGAGGCTTACTTCACAGAAAATTCTAGATCCTGGCAAATTGACAGTTAACGCTAATCACCAGTTGTGGGTTTGGGGGACTGAACTTGAGTCCTTGGGCTCGCAGCATGAGCACCTTCCTGACTGACCTATCTCCCTAGCCTCTTGGCTTCTTTCTAGGTTAGGTTGTGGAGAGTTTATGGCCATACATCTAGATGAATTTCATAAAGTGATTCTCTTCCTCTAATCCCAAATTCTTAAAAAAAAAAAAAAAAAAAAAGAAAGAAAGAAAAGAAAAGAAAAAAGTAGGTGGGTGGATCCTCTGATCTTTTCCTCTATACATTTCCATGCCCTTGGGGCAGATGCAGTTATTTGGCATTTGCTCTTCATGCTCGAGATGAATGATCACACTTGGTAACCATGAGCATGAGTTCCTTCCCATCCCCCATCCTGTTTCTCAGGGCCGAAGATAGACTTTGCGCATGTCAGTAGATGCTCCACCTCTGAGCTCTATCCCCAATTTTTATTGTTGAAATCTATGTTAACTGCACATAGGACAACATTTATGTAGTGAAGAGGTGTCACTGGGAAAACAACAGGAGGTCTAAAGCCTAGCTTTAGAGAAGGTTTGGCTAGCGATGGAGTCCTGTCTTCGCTTGGGCTATCAGAGGCTTCATCCAGGAATCTGGAGTTCTATTTGCTATGGATCACTTTATCCTAGTACCACTGCAGCTTGCGGCTAAGTCTCACAGGCTGCCAGAGCACTGGGGCTGAAGTCAGTCAGAGCAGGCAGGGCTGGACAAACACAGACTGCTCAGAAGCTTGACTTGTGCAAGAGACACTTGATACAGCCTGCACTTTGAACTTGTGCCCGAGTTCTGAATTACATAGCTTTCCCCATCTTGTTTACCCTGAGAAATTTCAAACCCACAGGGGACTTTCAAAGGTAGAACAAAGAATATGGTCCACCCTCTATCTCTGACACGGCTTCATGGCTCTCGGTGTGCACTTTCTGACATATCTAAAGTTCCAAATACCACATGGTTTCACCCCAAACACTTGAGCATATATGAGGGAGAAAAAATTTTCCCTCCATGTTGACTGGGGTGGATCCTGGGTACAATGTAGCTCAGAACATCAGCAGAGGCAATTTGGATTTGGTTTTGATTCCAGGAAGGTTATGGATTTAGTCTTGTCCCTGTGCCCAGAGTTTTCACAGCAGTCTTGGGTGCAAAATACCTGACCAAAGAGCTTCTACTCTACCGCACCAGGAAGACCTTTCAGGTACACCCATTTTTATGTAAATTGACACCCTTCCCTGTCTGCCAGACATTTGCATACATAAAGCATTTGGAGAATCTTCTCTTTGCATTCCGCAGTGTGCTGCTGTGAGGAAAGAAGATAGGCTTTGTGGGTGGAAGAAAGGGAGAAGGCTCTGGGTCATGCACAGGGTGGACCCCAACTCCCTCTTAGGTTAAAGAAAAAGGCACGAGACTGTCTTGGTCTAGAACAAAATACTTGGCTTCCTAGAGACCTTCCCTCAAAAAGTGAATGTTTCTTTGGTGGTGTAGTCACTGGTTAGACACCCATGCTCCTGTGAATAGTCCCTCACTCAGCACTCCTGTAAGCAGCCCTTGTCACTGGATCACAAAGAGGAATTAAATGGGGAGCATTGGGTAGGAAGAGGAAAGGTGTCAACACAGTGAGAAGGGGACAAAAGAGTAGACTGTGTGTGGATACGATCGTAATCCATTATGTAAATGTGTGAGATGTTATAATAAAACTCACAGCTGCACATAATTAATGTGCACGGAGAGGAGTTTTGGGAGGGAGTATGGTGCTGTCCCAGCACGGTGGAAAATTCTCCTTGCTCTCCACTTTGCAGTGACTGGCATGCTTCAGAGAGACTGTCCCCCACGGAGCAAGCACCCAGGCCAAGGCTGAGAATCTCTGGATGTCCAACTTCCTTTCTAGGTCATGTGCATATCGAGAGGCTGGGCCACACATTCTTTGAAGCCCTCCTCACATGGAAAGTCTAAAGTTTTCCAGAAGGCAGTTTGGTGAAGGTGCTGCCTCTTGTATGAGGCTTCCCTGATACTGTACGCAGGGAGTACCTCGCTGCTGGTGAAGATCTTGGCTCACAACTTCAACAGTCAGCACAGTGAGGTCCCGGGGGAAGTGGGAGCTCCCTTGAGCACTGGATTCTGTGTGCTTCATAAGGAAGTTCTGGCCTATTTGTCTCTAAGCTTGGCATAGGAGTCATCCCGCTGGACATAGGGATGAGAGGAACAGCCACATACCTTCCCAGTCCTCTGGGTAAAATACACCTGTGCTGACCACATCTTTCTTGGCCTGTCTCACAGGCCTTCTGCCTGTCTGTTCAGCCCACAAAATTATTCCAGCTCTTTCCAGTACAGGCAGGGAAGGTTAGCTGTGTTTGGGACCAAGCTTTCCAAGAGCAAACTTTCCTTGTCCCCTCTTCCAGCTGTGCGGGGGTGGAGGTCCTCATGTAGGGCTGGCTGGGCTTTCTGTGTATCCACAAGCAATTTTCTCCTCACCCTGGCCCTGGTCTTCATCAACAGCTCAGTGAGTCAATCACTTGCTCATCAATACCCACTTTTTACTCTCTGGTTTAGCCTCTTGACCTAGACCCAGGGTGGCCGTTTGGCTTATTACTTCATCGGTCGAAGACTTCGGTTTTCACGAGGGGTGGGGGAAGCCTGCAGCATATCTGTGTCTGTCTGTCAGCCAGGACCTACAATATAATAGGATAAGAGACAGCAGCCTGGGAGCAAAACAGCAAGCTGAGATTTTACCTTGTGGCTTAGCCACGTGGTCGATTTTATTTTACTTTTAATTTGGAGAATTGAGTTCCCCTCCCCCACCCCCAAATGTCAACACTGTCATGTGTTAAATGCCAGAAAAGCTGTGCTCACAAAGCAATTGGTTAAAAGGAAGTGCTTGAGGTTCAGGACATTTACCCAACAATCAAATGCATGGAGCTTCTCATGGTTCAGAAGCCAGTGATGCTGCCTGTTCCTCCGAGGCCCAAACCCACTGCTAGAGTGGCAAAGGACATTTCACATAGCAGCACTAGAAAGCCGGTGCATCCCTGTGGGCTGGCCATATTATCACTCTGTGTTTGGTGGACAGCACTGCCAGTCTGAGCCCCCAGGAGCCTGCTTGATAGCCCTACTTCCCAGGATGGAACGTATCCTCTCCCCACACTCCAGGAGGGGGCAGATTGGAAGGAAGAGCCTGGATAGAAAAGACTTCTCCCCTCCCCAGTGCCTAGGTGCTCAGGCCCAGGACACAAATGTGAGTCACCGCTGGATGCATGTACAGGAGAGACAAGGCCAGACAGGAACTGGGCAGCAGGACAGTCCAGCTGGAGCAGAGAGGCTCCAGTGGGGCCTGCCCCAGAAAAGCACTGGCATTTACATTTCCTGCCAGGTTGCGAAGCATCCATTAATTTCCTTCCCTTCCTATTTGGCACTAGATCCCCTGTCTCTGCTAGAGGCGCGCAGCATCTGCGGACGTATCAGAGGATGGCCTCCTAGAGCCGATCACTAATGTGAAGGGGACTTCACAGCACATTTTTGATGAAGCATATCCCATCATTGGTCCAGCAAGATGGGGCCTAGGGGTGGGAAAGAACAAGTGCTGAGGGGAGGAGATACCCTTGGCAGAATCACTATTTGCCTTTAATTGGTCTTCTACTTTGTAGGGGAAAAGGAAATGAACATCCAGGATGTGGTTTTCCTAAGAAGACCTCTGATTTCCTACTCAGATGCCTCAGTGTGCAAATGAGTGGCCAGCACCACTTCAACTCATCAGGGACCTTATGACAATTGGTAGTGCAAGCAAGCTGCCACACAAACATCTGGGGCCCTGAAGGGTGGATCCTCTAGGAGGGGCAGGACATAACCTTAAGGTCCCCATCTCTTTTCTTCACACAGGACCTTCAGGAAGTGGGATGCTTCTCACCTCTACAAGTGTCCCCACAAGGTAGACCAAGCGAAACATTTTTGGTCAGACAGGAGACCAAATCAAGATGCTCCACTTGGAATTTCTGAATCTACAGCTCTCATCTGACCCTCATGCCGGCCAACACAAGCTGTTAAAGAACACGTGTGTACCAGCCATATGGGGGCCTGTGTGCATGCATGTGTATGTGTGTGCACACATTTGCACAGGCATGTGTTTGAGTGTGCACTCACCCTTTTCTAGGGACACACTCAATGTGCCTGCTGACTGAATTGTCCTGCCAGATTGACCCTCAGTCTCAGAGAGAGGCAAGCTGAGACAGAAGTCTCCATCACTCTGGACAAAGACATTTTACGCTCTTCGCCCCATTACCAGGCAACAATGCAAGGCACGGTTCTGATAAGGTGGCTGAATCCTTCCAGGGATTCTTCTCCCTGATAGCTGGTGACTGTATAAAGTGGTTGGGACTGACATTGCTTTGAGAGAAGCTAATGCTTGGGTACCACAATTTTCCTTGGAGACCCCTGGGAACTTCTGTTGTAAGCTGTATCTGCTAATACTTATAGTGGCCTGGTGAGGCACATCCTCAACTTCCTTTCAGAGTGTGTGGTCACCACATCACACGGGCTGCCTGAAACACCTCGAGCTATTCCTTCCTCACTGGGAAATGAGGAAAGGTTCTCCATTGATGGATAGTTAGGTTAGTGTGAGACCTGGTGTGAGTGACAGTGAGTGTGCAGGGTCCTGTCTTTACCTTTGTTTTTGTGGCACTGTCTGGGTTGTCAGAGGAGTCACTGTCAGTCCACTTGATTGACTGATGGTCATCCTGGTCCTATGCAACAGTGTGTAGCATTGCTGACCAGAGGGGTCACAGCTGAGGAGGGAGAAGATGCTATCCCAGGGTTAGATGGTACCCAGGAAAAAGCCACAGTCAAGTGGGTTCTGCATACTTGAGCTTTCTTGCCCAAGCCAGAGAGGTGAGAGATGCAGTGAAGCCCGGTTCCTGCTATTTCTCTTCAGAAGCTAACTTTGTTTGGATGCATCTGGGCCTCAACACCTGTGAGTCTTAGACAGAGGTGTCACAGTGGTGTGCCATGCTGGTCTGTCTCGAGGTGACCATTCACGTTATTACCCTTCTAAGAAATCTGTAAAAGGCAAGTGTCTGATGAAAAGCCAGTTTGCAAGCATCTATGAGTTTAGACATGGAAAGGATCTGAGGGCCACTTGGAGTCTTAGAGTTGTAGAAAATGCCTGCCTGAGTTTAGACCTGGTCTCCTACAGCCAGGTCAGCAGAGCCGTCTGCAGTCAGTGCGGGGACGCAGGCCCAGACATGTGAACAGGATGCAGGACTGCATTAAGAGTATGATTTGCTAATGACACTGAGTCTCTGTATCCTGCAGGTGAATGAATAAAGGAAACCCAAGAAAAAGTTTAAATCCGAGGAACACAAGTGGGAACTCCACAAGGCAGTCCACCCCAAAAGGGTTTAAAGCCAAGCTGGGAGTTTTGGACAGCCAGGCTCAGGGAAAGTGTGCGTTCAGCAGAACTCAGCGACACCAGCTCGGAATAGTTTTAAATGTCTCGTCCCTCATAACGAGATTATTCAGTACAATGTCATTTGCCGCTCCTGACATTTTCTTTAAAGTCATAAAGGCCTGCATAGTAATAAAAGGGCTCAGAATAAAATTAGGAATATCATGTATAAATTATCTTTAACCTTAGCTTCATTTGGACTGTGACTTTTTAGACCTGATCAATTTTCATGAAACTATCCACATAAAACTGTGAAAAAATATTTGATCCCTGGCTCTCGTAAAGGCAGCAGTAACAAGACGGCTACTTTACCTCTGCTTAATGGCGCTGTTGGTGTCAGTCTCTGTGGGCAATGCGGGGAAAGCAGGGGATCATTTTGAAATTTAATGTAATTTCCCAGAGCATTGTTAGGGAAAACATCTCCACCAGCATGCATATTTTATATAAGTGCTGTGTAGTCAAGGACACTCGGCTACTCACCGCATTTTCTGCTTAGTTGGGAAAGCACTCACAGGACTTTGGCGCTCCCCCGGCTTTGCCAGGGTGAATTTCCTGGGTTAAGTTGTTGCATCTTCCTTTCTGTGTGATAACTGGAACCCCAGGCATTCCTCTGGACCTGGGAGGGGAGCTGCCTGCAGCTGGCAGAGCCAGCTTGGGTTGTGGAACCAGGTAAACCTCCAACCTGTCCAGGGTAGAAGGTGTGGTCCTGGGGATAAACTGAGAGGGCAGCAACTGTCCCTGGGGAATTTGGAACCCTTAGTGGGAACTCTCAGAAGTCGCATTTGCTCCTATAGCTGGCTAACAAGCCTTCTGGATTTTTCATGCAAATGCTATCGTGGGAAACCTTACAGAGGAGAGGGACCTCATATTTGGCTCACAGAAATATAGGATAACCAATTCCTAAATTTCTGAAGGGCGACTTGCCCTTCCAGCATTTCTGCTCAGGGATTCAGAATTTCAGCTGAGCCTAGGCTAGTTCTCTCCTCCACATCCCTGCCTCTGCCACCATCACCATCTTCTCTCTGTGCACAGCAGGGCTCGTGGGGATCTGAGAGGCCAGAGCTGAAGTCAGCCCCACCCCCAGGGCTGTAGGGTGCACAGGGCAATGACACTTGTCCTGCTCAGCCACCCCTACCCTCTCTGGTAAGACTGTGAAGTGAGTAAGCAGAGCTGAGGTCAGTGGGTTCAAAGCAAGTGGAAATTTTGCCATTACTCCCTTCATAATCCGGGCATTACGTTTATAGACCTCTCCTTCAGATGGTTCCCAGAGGGCATTTGCAAATTTAACAAACTGTGGCTGAGAAGTCCAGCCACCTCTCAGGTGGACAATCGTAACCACTCAACCGTGGTCCCTCCCAAGGCCCCTACACAATACACTGATGCCCAAGTTCAAAGCAGGGCCTTCCATCAACTAGGACAGTTCAGTATACCCTGCTGCCTCCAAGAGACTTAGGCACCAGGAGCAGCTGTATTGCTGTGACCAATCAGCCCTTTAGCCTCTTATGGAGCTACCATCCAGAATCTCTGGGACATGGAAAAGCAGTGTAGCCCATCCCCCTCACCTAGCTCAGCATCTACTTGCCCGCCCCCATGATGCTCGACCCAAAGCTCCTGACTACCTGGCATACCTTACACAGTCTGTTTCAGGGTGTACCTTCTCCTGAAGTATCTGGTGGGGTGCAACCTCCCTCTGTGGCTATAGAAGACTCTTCAACATGACTAGTGACTTCCAAGCACCCTACCCAGAGCTAGCAGAACCAGCCTGTGTATGGAAATGTGTTTTCTTTCCTGACAAGATAGCATGTATTTTCTCTTTCTTCTGCCCTCCCTCCCCCTCCCTCATTACATCCTGACTGCAGTTTCTCTTCCCTCCTCTCCCCCTAGTCCTTACCCCACCGTCCCTGTCTGCTCCTCCTTTTCTTTGCAGAAAATGGCAAGCCTCTAATGGATATCAACAAGCCATGGCAGGTCAAGTTGCAGTAAGACGAGGCACCTCCTCTTCTATTAAGGCTGGAGGAGGCAACCCAGTAGGAGGGAAGTGTCCCCAAAGCATGCAGCAGAGTCAGAGTCAGCCCCTGTTCCCATTGTTAAAAGTTTCACAAGAAGATCAAGCTACACAACTCTAACATCTGTTCAGAGAGCCTAGGTCAGTCCCATGAAAGCTCCCCAATTGGCCTTTCAATCTTTGTGAGCCACTAGGCCATCTGGTCTGAAATACTTTTCCTCCTAGAGCCACATGGGAAAAACGAACAAGGGAATAGCGGCCAAACTCATGAAGACTGTCCTAGTCTTCTCCTTGACCTCATTCCTGGGTTGTTTCTTCCACGTGGCAAACCTTATGTGTTCCTTATCAAAAGGCATCCCCCACTGAAAGTTTCCTTACTATTCTGTATCAATGCACACACATAAGCCCCACACAAATCAGCAGTGAGGGGCCAGGACCCTCGTGTCTGCTTCTTCCTGATGTCCCTTGGGCATAGCTATCACCAACTTGGTCTCTACCTGGCACTAAGTTTCAGAAGTTAATCAGATTCCAGATCTGGACCAAGTCTAGACTACCTGGCCTTCCTTTGCCATGCCCAGAGCGTTGCTTGGCATATCCCCAGAGAGCCCTGCAAAGAGGCCTCATTTCAGAGAGTTCTCCTTGGGTAGACCTGCATCCCAGCAGGAGGTGACTGAGAGCAGGTTGCTGACTGGACCTCAGATCCTTAGAACCTTCTTTTGTCAAGGTTTGTAAACCAAGGTTACAGGGGGATTTGTCTTCTAAGGGTATGGGGTAGATAATGAGTAAGGTTTTGTAGGGCAGTCTAAGAACCACAGGAGCAGAAGACAGGGTTTTGATGTTGTTCCCAAGATAAATCTCACATGGATGGAAAGAGATATACATGTACCATCCAACTGATGTTTCTTGCAGGCAGTCGGGTTGTCTAGGGTGTGCTGCTCTCCTGGGATCTGAGCCAGCATACTTTTCTACTCAGGATCTGAGTAGGGAGGCAACCTATTTTTTCTGAGAATTCAACCAGGACACTCCCTCCTTCCACCTTCATCTCGGAATACATAGTAAAGACACTGCTGGAGGAGGGATTGTATAGTTTTCTGGGGACAGTGCAGAATCAGTGTACTTCTGCCACAAAGGAATTAGATGGCCATCATTTCTGAGGTCTGCTCAGTCTCAGACCCAGAAGTGCACTGCCTGATTCACAGCAACTCTTCATATGACTCTTGAGGCTGTGGAGAAAGGGACATCCCAGGGTGACCTGCATGGTATGGTCCTCCTCCTAGTCTTTGTCTTGGTGAGTGGGGATAGGGATAGTTGGAGGGGCAGGGAGAAACAGGTTGCTCTGGGCTTGAAGCAGGCAGGCTCTGAGACCAACACGTACAGAACTTTACAACTCTCTCAAGAGGGATGGAGAGGGTGGCAGCAACCTGGGTGGTATATGCTTTCTGGATTCAATTCTCCTCAAAATTGCTACATTCTGGGGGAGGTATTTCTCTAGGTTCTGGCTGCCCTCAAAAAGGGGACCCCACAACTGTACATCTCTGTGATTAATAAAAGATGCAGGCCCCCCACAGGAGCCGTCTACCCTGTAGACCCATCATCATGGCTGATGCCTGGAACAAGGCTGTCATCTGTGGGAAGCTCCTCCTCCCTGGGTGCCAGTTCCTTCTTATCCTGCTGGCATGTGAGCTCTGGCTCTGAGCCATGTCTCTCTGTGGGCCAGGAAAGCTGGCCATAGAACTTGACTGCAAGGGGCCAGCATCAATCTGAAGATGCCCTTACTTTAAGAAGCAGGACTAGTGTAAAACATTGCACCAGATTATAGCATGTTCCCCTGTGACCTCTACACCAACCCTCCTCTGCCTTTGCCCAAAGGCAGCCTCACCCAGACATTTGTCTTAGGAAGTGTTCCCCTAAGGAGTGTATCTTCTGTGGGGATCTAGCTCTTAAAACAGTCGGTGGCCAAGGGTCACAACCTGGGTAGGGGAGAGGAGCTTTCTTTCAGGTCATATGTAGGTTAGATAGTGGATACAGGATTATCATCAGTGTAAGGAATAGTTGTCCCAGCCCATTTTCAGTTGCTATAAGAGAATGCTCTAGACTGGGTCACTTATAAAGGACATAAATTTATTTTAGTTCTTTCTTCTAAAGATTGAGTCACCCAAGGGCATGGGGCTGCCACTGGTATGGCATCTTCTTCACCACAACATGGCAGAAGCTGTCACATTGCATTAAGTCAAGAGCATGCATTGGGAGAGAGAGAGAGAGAGAGAGAGAGAGAGAGAGAGAGAGAGAGAGAGAGAGAGAGAGAGATGATTTCTTTGATTACAAAGCCCAGTCAGTTAGCCCCCTCCTACAATGCTTTCATTCCATTAAAGACACAAGCATCCTCCTGGCTTCCTCTTGGGCCCCACCTCCAAACACTGGCACCCTGGGCACTAAGGTTAAAAAACATTAACTTCTGAAAGATACATAAATATCCTGTGGTCAGGGGTCTGGAACACATGGGTTGACTCTGTTACTATTACTAGTAATATGTTGACCTCTAGTCTCCAAGCCTCCTCCTCTTACCATGCATCCATCTTTTCTTAATCAGGATTACAGTGGAAGACTCAGGGTCCCTCTGGCTTAGGAGAGATGGGGGTTTGGATAAGAATGACCTCCATAGGCTCATATATTTGAATGCTTGGCCATTAGGGAGTGACACTACTTCACAGCCATTAGGAGGTGTGGCCTTGTTGAAAGAAGTGTGTCACTAGCTGTGGTTCTGGAGTTTTGGAAGCCCAAGCTAGACCCAGTGGCCCTCTTTGTCTTCCTGCTGCCTGTAGATCTGGCTGTAGAATTCTCAACCTGCTTGTACCATGCTTCCAGCCATGACCTCATCATGCTTATAACGTACTAAACCTTTGAATCTGTAAGCAAATCCCAATTAAATTCTTTCTTTTATAAGAGCTGCCTTGGTCACAATGTCTCTTCAGGGCAATAGAACACTGACTAAGACAGTAGGTCAAGTCAGCAGCGCAAGAGAGACCTTATGTCTTCCATGGGTTGGTAGGAAAAAGAGAAAGGGACCCCCAGGCAAAGCTCTCTTCTTCCCCCAGGCTTGATCTTGATCATGGCTGCCTCCATGAATGTTGGTTTGACTAGCGACAATTGTTTCTTTGTCCGTTTAGATATGGCCTCTGTATGTGTGAGTGGACATGGGCCAGACCTTTCCAGGACTTTAGGCAGACTCACAGTTCTGAAGAAATTCAGGTTCCCTGCAGGTGTGTCTTAGACATAGGCTGGGATGGGGAGAAGGGTGGCCAGAGTAAAGAAGAGAGTGAGAGACATGGTTTAGGTGGCACTTGGTAGTCAGAGGATAGTATGGTTAGGGGTGAAGAAAATGGAAGCCTTCAGATATCCAACAGAGAGAGCAAACTTGATGGCTCTACCAAACTGCGTGGGGCCTGCAGTCTAGGGGCTGGTAAACTGAGCAACGGGGATTAGATAAGGCTGGTGGGGCAGGGATAGACCAGGGACTCTGAGTCTTGGGACCTGCCAGTTGGGAGAGACATTTGGCCTTAGAAAATAGAAAATACCTGCTAGTGTCTTCCATAATTTCCTTACTTTTCTTTTTCCTTTTGCAGCCCAGTATCCCCACCAGGTCGGACTCTTCCTTTCCAAGGGGAGGTGAACGACTTCCAGCTGCTCATCCCTCTGAAGTCTTTTTCCCTCCCTCCTCTGTCCTCTCTGGAGGAGGCAAGCCCCATTCATGAGGCCTCCTCCCTGAGGGTAGGAAGCATGAGGGGACCTGCAAGAGCTTTCTCCTGGCTGAAGAGCTACTGAGCTACTCATCTGCATGCCTGTCCTGCATGTGGATGGCTCCATCCACAAAGGACCACCTATTCGGCATCTAATAAACACCCGTGGCATTGAATGAGCTGCTCATAGGTTGTGCTGTTATTAGTGATGGATTGTATACCTGAATGCCTGCCATATGTTTCAAACAGGGAGAGATTCTGTCCATGCACAGACTCATGGCAGAGGCATCCCATTGTAGTTAGAGAAGGTGTTCTAGCTTAGACTGGAAAAAATGTTGCTTGCAAGCCACTGACTCTGAAGCAGATCATTCCTTACAGGCAGGAGAGCCTCCTAAAGGGCAAATGCAGCAATGGGACCTCTTCCCGGTGCCTCCACTCTGAATGGTAGTCATCAGCTGGTCACTTTTCTGTGAGACACAGTGACATCATCAATAATAGTGTTATAGAGAAGAAATAAAAGCCATGTTAATTTCAAGGTCCATTAAAACCCCAGGGTTTTTTTTTAAATCAATATTTCTTGGAACATAAATGGGAAAAAATTGGTAGGAGTCAAAATTCTATTTCAAACTTTTAAGTGTATGACCAGCAAGGGATGAAAATATTGGCCAAAAAAAAGTAAAAGGCTTTGGGGTGTTCAATAATCTCCTTCCAAATGCTGTGCTCGAGAGTCGGTTATTTAAAACGTCGAGGGGCAGATTCATGTCTCAGGTGTTGTTTTTAGTGGAAAGCTAAGTTTGGCCAAAGGAATTGTATAGAACAGTAGGACTTGTTGTCTAATCAGGGGAGGTTGATGCTTCTGCACATGAAGCTTGCTCTTCAGAGTAGAGGAAGGAGCTGTGACTGGGCAGGGCTAGCGGGGAGAGGTGGGGGAGAGTGGGAATTGGAGAATTAAACACCTGAGAGGAAAAGGAGCAACGTCTGTACCTATTTCACGTGAGGAATCAAGAATCCTAACATAGCTAACATTTGTTGAAGGCATCTCTCTTTCCCCAGCTGTAAACCTAAGACTTTTTAGGAATCTCACCAGAAAGCCCTTTTTCACTAAAAATGATATGTCCTAAACCACTTTTATAACCTTAGTGGCTCTTGGGTTTTATCTGAGTATAGCCCCAATCTAAGGCACCTCTGCCTGAGCCACCCTGTCATCTCACTTATTAAACACACACACACACACACACACACACACACACATGCATACATGTGCGCATGAGCACACACATGAAGTTCCTTAGGAACATTGGGATGGGACTTGAGAGCCACGCAAACCATACATATGGCTCATGCTGTAACATCTATTTGTGATCCTTTCCCGAGAAGCCACACACACGTTTGCTGGCCTTCTTCTGGGCCCCTTTCTGTTTTTATAAACTCTCTCACTTCATAGTGAGTATCTGGAAATTCATTTCTGCATTGATGCTAAGGGTCCAGTTTTACCTGCTTCGATGTCCCTAAAAACTAAGATAACCTTTTGGGCCACTGCAGATAACAGAATAGGACTCCATCCTCACTGTCACTGATATGCCCAGCCATCCCATAGGAGTTTTTGACTCTTCCCCCAGAAGTCCACCGAACTTTCTCGAATGTTTAACAAAATTTATGATAGGCTCCACAGTCCAGAGGATTTCTTTCTTTACAAATGTGAAGTGACTTCTGTGCTTCTAGACTTGACCACAGCCTTGTTGGCTTGCTGTGTGGTAGTGCACAGTGGAACACAGGCAGTACAGCCTCAAAAAATTGTACTCAGACGTGTGTACTTCTTGTCCTGGGAGAACTTGTGGCTGGTGGTGTGCTTAAGGAACTGGCCTCTCATGCCTGGCTTTGGGCAGCTCAGCTGTCTGCCAAGAAGTATTGGCCCCTCAGATTCTATTTCCTCCTCCTTTCATGGGATCAGCTCAGCCTGAACTCCCAGACACCTTGTAAAAGCTGATCAGGATTCAATACTTTAGCACCGGCGAGCAGGATTATTTCTCTCTGTGAACCAACCCCAACCCCAAGAGATAAGAGCTACAATTCAGAACACCTTTATACAGAACAGGACAGATAATTCCTAATTGCCCAGAGCTCCTGCCCTTTGGCCTGGAGCAAGCCACACTAAGTAAATCTAAGTCCAACAGAGGAAGTATTTGACATCTTAACACTTCAGGTAAGCTGTAATCCCTCCTGCTCAGAAAGCTGAAGTGGGATTGGAAGTTCAGACCAGCCTGGGCAACTTCCCGAGACTGATCCCCAAAAGTAAAACAGAAGACTCAGAAGATAACGTTTATTGGTAGAACACTTGCCTCGTATGCTCAAAACCTTGAGTCTAACCTCCAGCACTGAACTCCAAGCACCAAAGAAGGACACGTCTTTAGAATGATTTCTAATGTCTTCTTCCAGTGTATAAATGGGGAAGAGAAGTCAAGGAGGCCAAGTAGAGCCACAGATAGCGTGGGCTTTTTAAACATGGCCTTGTGGCTCTCTGATCACTTTTAGGGCGCTAAAATCTACAGATGACTCCAGGAGACTTGTTCTCCTCTGACAAGAGATCTTCCACTAGAAATGGGCCACCTTCACACGGTTCTGTCTGTTCAACCAGACATTTTTGCCCAATGAGTCTGAACTCCATGCAGATTGGTTCCAAGATGAGCCAGTTGTGCTACACTAAGCAGGTGAAGGCAGCTGCCATGTATGTGGGGTATTTACCTTCTCCTGGAGAGGCAGAGAGGCTTCATTTCCACCTACTATGGTAGGTCATCTTCAAATCTGCTGGATTCAGGCTGAACTAGCTCCTGGTTTTAGGCTAAGAGAGACCTGGTTTCAGGGGTAGCTCTGACTCATCTCTGGAAAACATCTGGCAGCCAAGATGGGAGCTGCTTCCGTTGTGTATCAGAAGCGCTGCCACAGTGGGTGACCAATGCTCTCTTGTCGAGTCTCTTTCACTTTTGGTCCCCAGGACCAATCTGACTCTGTAGCCTAGTTCCTCTGATGACTGCCATTGCCTTTGGCTTTAGAAGCCTTTGACAGGTCACAGCAAGAAAGCTTCAATGAGTCACCCCCACATCCTTTCAATCAGAAGAATTTGACTTGGTTTTCTTTGGAATGTGGCATTTGTCACCATCAGTTTCAACAGCTGAACATCCAAGGTATGGCTAGGCTCCCTCAACCCCGATGCTGGGAATGGCTAGTGACAACACATGGGACACAGACAGCATTAATTGATCCAATCCCTCACCCACTCCTCACCAAGGGGAGCCAGGCTCCCCCACCCTCTTCTCTTTCCTTTAATACTTGCCTTAGAAATTTGAGGGGAGGGAAGTATTAGCAATGCTTAGACTTTTCCAAGTGCAGATGTTTTTGAACAATCCCCCCTCCCCCAAATGGAATCCCTGAACTTTGATAATTTGGAAATGATGATAAGATTCAATGTGACAGCCTGGTCTGGTAGCCTGTCCTTGAATCTCAGGGAGCCATAATTATGGCATTTGTCTGTGCTCAGATGGCTTCTGAAGCCAGTGGAGCACCAGAAACAGAGAGAGCCCAAAGAGCCAGAGAGAGCCAGAGAGGGGAGAGGGGAGAGGGGAGAGGACAGTTTTCAAAGCTGCTTTGTGTCTGTGACTCTAGGACTCAAACCAAAGTTTGCAGAGAAAATAAGTGATATGTGTGTGGCCTGGACAAGATTTTCTTAATCTGGGAAATGGGTTTCAGGCCTGTGAAATGTTTCACCAGATGCTAATGTGAAACTGATGTGTTCATCAATATGTATGAGATGTTCTCTGACCAAATCCCCCTGCAAGTCCCTCTTCTCACTCCCTGCCTCCCCTTATCAGCCACAAAACAACAGGGGAAGGACAACAGCAATAAACAATGCCTGATGCTGCATGGCTTGGAGGGGCTCTCATAGACCTGCCACCCTCCCTACCTGGGAAGACTTGTCAAGCACTTACAATCCATCCTGTTCTTGAGAAGGAGGAAGGAAAGGAAGGACTCCTGGGTTTGGCATGCCTTCATTAATGCCACCATTACCCTGCGAAGGAGGTAAAATGGCAATGGTCACTATATTACAGATAAAAAAAATGGAGGTTCAGAGAGCATCCCTAGCTCTTGCTAACCCATGAGCTAGATGTGATGTGGAGTGAAGTCAGAATAAACTCTCGCTCTTAAGCTCCGGATGGAACACTCTGTCATCCTCTGGGGCCAGCAGAGGCATCATGCATTAACTAGCAGTTGAGTGGTTGGGTCATGTGGGATCTCCTCTGGAGACCCCGTATCTCAGAGAGCAAGGTGAATTTGAATCCAGGAGATGATTATGTCTGGATGTTTCTTCTCATCCATAAAGCCCAGCCACTCTGCCTTCCCTGAGTTCTGGTAATGCTGAGGCAGAGGCCTGGATCACCTGAAACTCAGATGGGTGGACGAGTGAGATGTCCCTGTCTCTTGAGCAGTCCTCTCTCCTGTTTTTTCACCATCTCTGTGCCCTTTTGAATGTGAATCTTAAAAGCCAACAGTGGAAAGATAAGCCCAGTCAAACCTGACATTCATGACTCATAGAAACTAATTTTCAAATACACAATTCTCACATCAGTTTACATATAAAGAAGGATCTTGGTTGGGGTAAAAAAATTCTGTTATCATAACATTTTTTGTTGTTATGCAAAACCACAGGAGGTACATATGTGGGAGTTATGGTGACTCAGCAGCTGTAATTGCCCAGGTTAGTACCAAAGCAGATAGACTGATGGTCAGGATACAGTGTAGGCAAGGTGAGGATGCAGCCCTACCAGACGACTCATACAGGAGGGTGATTATCAAAGAGATAATTTATCCTGAGCTCTCCAGCTCTGTGTTACACTCACACTTGTTACACTCTCCCTCTCTTTGGTGTGATGTGTATGAACTTGACACATTACTGACATTGACTTGCAGGTGCATTGTTCCACCTAGGCTGCAGTGTGTGGTAGCAATTTATATAGAGAAAGCCATCATGGCTTGCTGGTTACACCTTTGAAAGGCAGGGTTGAGAGGGTCCCTATGTAATGTGGCTGGGGTAAAAGAAGAATTGCTTCTCAATCAATGTTTTCTGGAGCTCCAGTTCTGGGGATACTCTGTAGCACCCAAATGCTTGAGCCGTCTATTTTTGAGATGAGGAACAATGGGCTATTGATTTGGTCTGCCTTCATCTCTATGGACATGAGGGTCTCACCCATCTTCCAGGATTTCCAGGGAAGATACATCGTCATGTGATAGATAGTATGAAATGCTCTCGTTAGTCCTGGAAGCCCCAGCTCCGATGGGGGAGAAGGAGAAGGGAGGGTGTATATCTTGTGTTTCAAGCGGGAAGAGCTTCCTGGGACCACTACACAGACCTGGCATACAGAAGCAGGAACCTGAGGTGAGTGTGGCTCTGACCCCCTCCACACTAAAGCCAGATATGGCTCTGGAGATAACAGGAGAGTTAGTGATGCTCTTAGAACCTCATCTCATCTCCCCTTGAACATTTTTCTATCACCATTGTAACTACAGTCAAAGCCCAGGACAGCTGAGCAGTGTGAAGAAAATCCTTGGCCTCATGATGTTTATGGCCTCTAACAGGGGCATCCTCCACCTGCTTAGCACAGACCACAGTTGACCTTAAATTCCACCCTTGGATTTCTGAGGTTCTTTTCCAATAGAACTATGGCACAAGGCAAGGAACTTCATTTTGGAGAACATTAATTATCAGCCACTTCTTTCTGCTTTTGTCTGTGACTGACACTTGTGATTGGGTTCTGTGCTGTAAGCTCACAACATTTTCTCACTAGGAATATATGTATATATGCATATATATCTGTATGTATGTATGTATGTACATATGTATGTATGTGTGCGTGTGTGCATTAAGACAGTCTTGCTATGCAGCCTGAGTTGTCCTTGAACTCATGACCTTCTGCTTTAGTTTCCTGAGTGCTAGAATTATAGGTGGATACATTTCTTTTTTATTGCCTCAGAGTACATTCCCACTTAAGGTAGGATAGTTATTAGTCAAGAGGAAGGTAAACGGTTCTTAGGGACCTACGATTGTTATTACCGTCTACCTACCCTTAGGATTATATTTCTTTGGGGGTGTAGTGAGGGAGAGTCTTGAAAATATATCTTGGAAAGGAATTAGTGAGGCATCACTGGAGAATAATTTCGGTGCTTAAGTGATGGAACCTATTCGTTCAGGGTGGACTCACTTTAAAATTCAGGCCCATTTCTGGTGGGTCTCCCTGTTGTCAGAGAGGAAGAAAGAGCACATTCATGGGTTGGGATGAGCGGCTCACACATGTTCTCGGGCTCGGCTAGCTGCTGCTTTCTAGATTTTACTAAAACCTCTCTGGTCCTTCCTCGGTTTGTTACCAGCCTAGAACCCTGTTGAAAACAACCTAAGTCATTAGAGAATCTAAATAGAGGAAAAGAAGCTCATGAAAGTCACTGATGGCTGCCTATAGATTTCATTTTAAATAGAAAGTATCAATACTCTTTCAATTGATTTTGTTGACTTGTGCACTGAAGGAATGATATTCATCATAGCTACCGAATTAAAGGGATGAGTTGAGGGCTAGTTTTGATCAACACACTCTCCTGCTGAGCTTTTTGTGCTTTGGTTTCATGCTTAGAGACCCTTCTTATAAGCCCAAGAGAAGTATTACCTAAGTAATGTGCTCTTGGCTGTCCAAACATGTTTCTTTCTTTAATGACAAAGAAAGTTAGTGTGCAGCCCTAGCCAGCCTTTACTAGCAGCCCTGCTCTGCCAGAGATGGGATAGTTACATGTGTTACGAACATTGTTTAAATTTATTACAAGGTAAAATCCATGCACATCTGACCTAAGCCGTGGGTATGTTTTCCTTGTCCTGGCTTTGCCATCCTGTAGGACTGAATTCTAATAAGTTAGTGCTTCAGCACAGTGCTCGGCCCCATGAATTTGGGTTTCTTCCATCATAAAATAAGGTGAGATATAGTAATGAGAGTTAGCCCTATGGTTCGCGAGCACCTTCAGCCATATTTGATGAAAGATGCTTTCAAACCTTTGGTCTGACCTATTTCCAGGCAATTTTCAACGGGACAGATTTAATTGTTGCATGTGATTGAATTAATAAAGGCTGCTGCGGTCAGCTTCGGATTTTGATTCTCTTTTGCAAATCTGCACTCTTCATGGGATGAGAAATGGGGCCACATATGAGCTAACTCACCCCTTCCCTGAGGAGATTTATACAGTAAGTATGCCTCTGGCTCCTTGGAACCCGCTAAGATCTTGAACAAACCTTTACTCCTGTCTCCTCTCTCTATGTTGGGCCACTGTTAGGGCACTGTTTCTAGCTTTTGGGCTTTGGCTTTTGTTAGCTTCCCTACCCCCAAACATGTGCATACATGTGCCTACTGGTCTGTATTTATATCACAGGGGCCAAGATGCTGGTAGAGGATAGAAGAGGGTGTTGGATCCCTTGAACTTGAATTACAGATAATCATGAATGACCTAATGTGTGTCCTAGGAGCCAAATCTGGGTCTATTACAAGAGCAGCATTGCCTCTGCATCATATGTACAGTACAGATTGAGACTGTTTTTCTGGTTAAGTTATGAGGTTCTCCTGTGCTGGTCTTGGGCTCTTACCTGTATTGAAGCTGTAAGGAGTAGGTAAGCATCAGTCTGCTCTCTGAGGACAGAGCTGTCTCCCGTAGGCCCAGGCTTCCACTCTGCCTCTTTTTCAAGTTTAGAATCCTCAATGTTCCAGTTCACTGGATGTGGGATGCCTGCATTTTACAAGAGACAATGGAAGCCCATGGATTTGTTCATTCAAAAACACTTTGTGTCAAGTTCATGTTGAGATTAACTCCAAAATCTATCTGCATAAGCTACATGAAACAGTTAGAGTAGGGGTTGAAAATTATAGTTATTTGTTGAGGTCATTTCAGAGCCTATGATAAATACCTATATTTTTCCACATGAGGTGACTTTCCTTCCTTTAATTTCACAGACAATGATAATGGCTGTGACCATGCAGGTTCACCCAGGGACGTCCACACCTAAACTGATATTTTCTTTTTCTTTCTCCTTTTCTGTTCATTTCTAGGCTTGTAGATCTGCACCAACTTCAGAATCTCCAAGGCCAACTGCCTCGAGAAATAATATCCCATTTCCCCATGGTCCACATAAGTCAGAGTCAGAGAAGAGACAAGTTATTTTGATATATCTTTTTCTTCCTGGATTTTCCATTTTCACGTTCTTTCCCCAATTTTGAGACAAGCTGGGCAGGCAGAGTGAAGTGCATATTTGTGGCAAATCCAAACACATCGAGCAGCTACAGAAGACTCTCTAGACTGGGAGAGAAAATAGAAGGAAAGTTATGAGATAATGCATGAGACAGATCGTCAATAGTGTGTGGAAAGGCCACTTCACTTGATCAGCTGGCCTGTTTGGAGCAGAATTCTGATTAAAGGAGACATTCTGGGAAGGGTTACTGTGGACAGGTCATCTGTACAACACATTGCTCAAAATGAGTAAGTGTGAGTCTTGGGGTCCTAGGCTGACAACCAAGCAGGCTGCCAGGTTAGCTGGAGTATAATCTCTCCCTTCACACAAGCTTTCCGGTTTGTGTGGACCTGTGCTCCAGATGCAACAGAGCAAGTAAAGTCACAAAGTCAGAGACCTTGTCACCAATTGGGTAGCATGGAAGGGCTGGGTTGCAGGAGTGAATAGCTGTCTTTTCCCTAGTCCCAGTTTGATGCCTGAGAGCATGATGAACCCATCAGTGTACTAGACCCCAAGTTGGGCTATTCAGATTCTTCAGGCCCCTCCCATGGCTTGTCACCCTCCTGACCATCAACCATCGATCATTATGAGATAATTAAGAATTTTTTTGGGGGGGGGACTTGTGTCTAAGAAAGTATTGCTTCCAATATCATCACATGAAAACTTCTAGAAAGAATAGATTCTGGGAACTGCTTTCAGGAAAATATACCTGGTATAGATTTCATGAGGACTGTTACTCATTCAACTCTGAGAAATGGATGTCTCTCTCCTTGGCAGAACATTCCATACATGGTACCCTAAAGGTAAGCCCTTAACGAGAAGGCATCCATAGCCTCAGGTCCCTCATCTTGACCCTTACTGCCTAGGGCTGCTCCTTCTTAGGTATTTCCCTTGATGTTTCTTTTCTAACTTTGGAAGGACTACATGAAGAGTTCTATGGAGAAATCTCAGCATTTGCTCGGGCAGCCTGCCTCTGCCACATCCTGATTGTGGAGCTTGCCTTGTACCTTTCCCCAGTGCTGTGTAACAGCTTACACAGGTCCTCTTCAGCCTTTTGGTGGTTGGTGGCTTGTTTGTCTCATCCAATTGTGTAGTTATCAACACTTCTCAACAGACATGGCTGTGTCTAGGTGGGACTGAATGGGAGACTGGGACAAGTCCTTTCTATATATCCTGCCTTTCCATGAACCTATCTTTCCAGCCTACTTCTTACCACAGTTCTGGAAGTCTTGACCTTAACATTGCCTCCACCATTGCCTTGCTGGGTAGCAAATAAGGAATTTAGAGCTATTCTACTCCACATTAATTGAGAGATTATTGTCTTGATTCTTCCAGGGATATCATTGCACCAATCTATGACCTCCTAAGACTCACCCAGAGAGGGATGGGGCTGTGAGATTTTCTAGATGTTGCCAGTTGAGGCTTCTGAACATCCTCAAACAAAGTCCTGAAGATGTTGGAACTCATAGGAATTGGCAAGGCTGGCCATGTGTCCCTTTCTCCCACATACATTTTAGGAGTCACCCATATAACTCTAGGATGCTTTGGAGAAGGTATTCAATAAGAATTTGTAGATGTGACCCTTTTCTTGGTATGTCTTTCCAAAAGTCCAGCTGTGTGTATTGTAGCAGCAACAAGAAGCCCTCAATAGCTGGAACAATCCATCCACTGTCTGTCTTCCCCAACTATCAGGCAGTAGAAGCAACAGCAGCAGTTTCTGGAAGCTCACACACTCGCTAATGAACACACAGGCAGCTGGACCCATGAGGCTCCCCCAAAGACATCTCCTCCAAGTTGATCTGGGGCTTACCCCTACTGCAGTGCTCCAGGAACACACAGACCTCAGTGGTGTTGCTGGGGAGGAAGGCAAGAAGCAACTACTTCTGGGGCTAAGAAGGGAATTAGGACAATTTATTATTTCCCTGTTGCACTGAGTAAATAGACTTTAAGATAAATTATTGGCGCCTGCAGCTTGCTTGATGCAAAACCCGTAAGCGAAAGCATACTCTAGTGAACATATGCCGACCTGCCCTCCCCTTCGCACCTCACGTCCGCTATTAACTTCTATGCACTCGGGACCTTTGGCTCTTGGCCTAAATAATACAAGAATAATTAGAATAATTACTGGGGAAGCCAGGTCAAATATACAGGGATCCTTTTAACTGCTTGGCTATCTTTATTTTTCAAAAGAAATTCTTAAAACCAACCAAATGCTGCTGGTTTTTACCCAGAATAAAATCGATGCTCTGTATTGTGAGCAGCCATTCAAAATGGAGTCATGGTAATTCATGATGTCTGTGCCATTCAGTTTGGTTGGTTTCTAGTTTGGACTTAGTGGGTTTTTTTTATTTGTTTGTTTGTTTTTTTCCCCTATGTCAGGCTTCCAAAGGACAATCTGGAAGAGGGAGATCAGATTAGTCCAGCTCACTGAGAGACTTGCAAGGACTCAGGGACCTTGGCTACTTCCTTTGTCCTTCACCCAATTGTTCATGAAGGGATGAGGCAAAAAGAAACTCAAATATTGATGGAGGCTTCTTCATGAAGCAAGGGTGCCATGGAGGTAGGACGAAGAGGCCATGGTAGGAGTCTTCATTCTCGGAATGGGAAGTCATTGCTCTGCCCAGTGGCCCTCCCCATTCACAGTAGAGGTGGATGGGTGACTTTGAATAGCAGGGTATGTTCCTTATCACCTCTGGAATTCCTCATTTCCTGCTCCTGCTCTCTTCTCAGATTAGCAACCAGGGCTGGGTGTGGATTCTCACCTTTGACCTAATAAGTCTCATGCCATGACCATGAGTGTCTCTTGAATGATTGGGATCTCTGTTTCCTTTCCTTATTCTCAAGCTAGATTGGGGATGACAATTCCATCCCCTCACACAGGGAAAGAGGAGATGTGTGCATTTAGCAGAGGGCTCTACAGGAAACAAAGGACATGGTGCTCTAAAAGCATCATGGATCAGCTGACATCAGGTGAGGGGTCAGGATCGTAGCTGTAAACTACCTTTTGTAGTCAGCACAGCCATTCAGTGAGGAAATGAGACAGCAGAATAGAAGGAAAGAACTGCATTTATGTACCTTGCCAAAGAGATACCCTGTCTCTGCTGCCTCATTTCTTAAAGACACATGCCCCAGGCCTAAGTCCTGTCTATTTCCCTTGGATCCACGTTTAAGTATGTGTGTCTAGTCTATTGATGGTAGAGGGCAAGAGAAGGGTGTGAGTGTAAGTGACTTTTCCTTTTTAAAAAAAAATGTAAAATGTCAATCGGATACATTGCAAGATGTCAAAACAAGCCTGTCAGGCTTGCTCTCAACAAAAGGCACGGACAAATAGTGGCAAGAGAAAATGCTCACCTGCTAGGCACATTTGGAAGGCAGGAGATTGGGGTAGCAGCTTCACTTCTGCACACACCACCTGCTTCGTGTCGCTCGGTTTACAACTGCCAAGCTCTGTAGTTGAGATCGTGTGTGCTTAGGCACTCTGAAGGTTCCCATAGTGTTGATGGGGCTTAGGAGAAGAACCCTCTCTGTGGAGGGAGTCGCCCTCCAGGATGGAGCAAATCTTGCCCAATATTGTGTCCCCCCACCCCAAGTCCTGCATGTTCAGGAGTGAATGGTGGTTAATATCACCCATTCAGCATAGCCAGGCACTCATCCAGCCTGTCAAGGCCAGTTTTAAATATTCCTCCTCCTCATTCTTCCATAATTAATAATTTGCATCAATAATGCCAAGCTTCCCACCTGACTCCACCATAAACTGACAGACTCCCACAGGCGCTCTGTGAGTTTGTGTCTTCACTGACGGCGTTTTGCATTGAGAAGTCACCCAGGAACATCTACAAGGAAGCCCTGCTTGGCCAGCTCAGAGACAGGTTAGAGAACCTGCCTGGTATCCTGGATCTTGTCGAGTGGCTACCATAGGCCAGAGACAATAAAACAGCCATCCCCACATCTGCAGGCAAGGAACCCACACATTTTTCAAGGTTAATACAATGTTAGGCTTTGAGGCTGAAATCTTCATGTTCAGAGTCTTCCCCCAAATTCCTCTCTACAACCTGCTTACTCATGCCGACGGCACACAATTCCAGCATCCCGACAGTCAAACCAGCCTCTGTCTCCCTGTGAGAGAGAACCCTCAATGAGTACTTATTACCAAGCTGTCATTTTTCTGTAATTATCCACAGCCGGGACGCCTTCCGTTGTTTCCATATCATTTGGGATGACACAGACTGGATATTACTCTTGTCTGTGTGTTGCACACGGTGCTCCACAAGCTTTGCAGCTTACCCTCGCTCATTTGCATTTCGAAAGAGGCTGAGGCCTGACAGAGATTTTTTTGAGCTATTATGAAGCACTTATTAGTAGAAATTGAACCGATCCATCCCCCCATCGTTTCCTTCCCCATAATCATTATTTCTACAAATTCTCTGCACCTTCCAAAAATTCTAGGGCATGCTGTCGAAAGAGATCAGGGCTGCAGAAAGCATTGTTCATTGGGGTTAATATAGCTTCAGGTACTAATAGGTCTTTCCTTAAGGTTTTCTGGCAACTATGGAAGGGGCAGCTAAAGGAAAATGACTCTGTATGTTTCTAGAATGTATACTAAGGTGTGTGCATGGGTATGTGCACCTGTATAGTATATGCATAAAATAAAAATAATATGTACATAGGTTGCACAACCCTGCATGGGTGATTCATGCATGCAGAATGCGACTTGATACATGTGTGCACAGACGTGTGCATGTCTGCATAGGTGCACTCAAGTGCATTGCAGGCATATTACATATGTGCATAGATGAATTTGCACCCTAAACATGGAGTGAGAGACTTTGGAGACGCCTGCTATTCGTCGTGTGTTCAAATATTCCTTCTGAAGTAAATTAAACGAGCTCAGCTTGGGAGCAGAGACAATGCAGGGTTTGGAATGTTCCCAGCTACCTTCTATTACGAGCTTTGCTTTTATAATTAGTCATTTTGGAGCTGTTTAAAAATACCTCAGTGTCAGTTGCAGAATCCGATTCTCCACTTGTTCTCGGGACAGGGACAGCACAAAGAGAAGCTTTAAAAATCCTGCCTTCTGCCCTCTCACTTTCTCCTGCCTTCCTTCTCTATTTCCCATGGGTTCAGCATACCTGTCTCTCCCATTTTACCCCAATTCAATCTCCCTGCTGTTTCTGCTAGAGTTGCCTTTTGTCACCTCACATCCCTAGGTCATCGTGGATACACGACTCTCCTGGCCTGGTTCCTTGTCCTCTTGAATTCCAGGGAGTGTTACAAGGTCTAGAGCTGTTCGCTTTGCAGATGGACCCGGAAGTGTCTGCAGCCTACAGGCCTCTCCTCACATCCCAAGCAGGCCTTTTCTCTGCCTGACTTTGGAATTCTCGCCAAGGTCAGGAGAGTGTCCAGATGGCCCTGCTGCAGAAGCTTTCTTGCCTCTAGTTCCTTGATCAAGAGGCTTTGGGGACATCTTGAGTTGATCTTCTGTTCTTCTGAAGAATTGAGGACAGGAGCTGCCTGGCATGGCTCAGGTCCTGAGCATCACCTGTGGGCCACCAGGTAGGATATTGTGGCTCTCCAGTGGGATGAATATGCCCCCACCAACCAGTTGGAGGAGTGAGTATGGGGACGCCTAAGGATATTCCCACAATGCCCTGGGGAACCCCCATGGAACATGGAATTAGATTTGAGTATCATCATCATTATCCAGTATTATTTATTGCATGCCCACCGGTGGCCCTGGCACACTCAGGGTTTAATGTTTCAATAAGACCTTATTTGCACAGTTCCCACCAGGGTCCGAAATTTTCAGTCCTCATCCAAATTACTCTGTGTGTGACGCTTTAGTGATTTTTAGATTCTTGGATTAAACCTTTCTTGCCTTTCATTTTGCAGGCTCTTTATACTTCTCCTAAAAGTACCCTGAATATCTTTTTATCTTTTAAATACCACTCGGAACGTTCTGGTCTTTTTTTTTCTTCCTCTGTGCTTTCTCTTTCTGTCTTGGACTGCTTACACCAGCTGTCCTGTGAGGTTGCATTCAACCTTCCCTGCTTCAGGCAAACAATGCAGCTGAAATTTTATCTCCACTCTTCTTTCCACCTCTCCATATTATATACATTGTTCTGGGTAACTTACTCTGCCAGGGGGGCAAATCCAGATGAACTTCTCATCTGGATTGGAAAGTGTTTTAAGGAGTGGGGAGTCTGGCTTGGGCAAGGGCCTCAGAGGCTGGAATGAAAGGGTTTTGGAGGGTCTGCTGGGCAGCACTGCCTATCCAGGAACAAGGTCCTACCTATAGGGCTTTTAAGCTTACATCTGGGCTTCTGTGAACTTCTCCCTGATACCCTGTGCAAATTTTCAAGTTGAATTTAAGCAAATTAGGTTTAATGTGAACCAATAACCATCTTCAAGTTCATTAAAGAGTTCATGGACACTGCTTGATGAGTCTTTATTGTTTAAAGGAATCTTGACTGCCTATCTCTGGGCAGTTCAGATACAAATGCCTTTAACAGTGGATGCAAACACATACACTTATTAGGATTTAGTGGGAGACACGTGCTAGAATATGTTTTTAGACCCAATTCCTTTATCACTGGAAAAATAAAACCCAGATTGTGAAGCGACACCCCCATCCCTCAGTCTCTGTCTTCAGCAAACTTCGTCTAAATCAAGCAAAGACAAGTGGCTGCAAATTACACCATGCTGCAGTGAGGAGAGGTCGGCACAACCACATTCCAAGAGCCGTTTATCAAACGCCAAAGACTGACACGTGCTTCCTTCAGATCTGAGTAGATCACACGATATAAGCAAGAAGAACAGTGGCATCAAACAAACACCCCCCCTTCCTTCACTTTTTGGATGCAACTTAGAAGAGAAGCCTCTCTCTAGCTGAGCTCTGTGATCCCCTCTAAACCGCAGCTGCCCTTGGGAGCGGTACACTCAGGCTTCAGAGAAAAAGAATTAGTGTTTCATTTTCCAAGACTGTCACACCCCACCTTAATGAGCACTTAAAAGAGATGAATGTGCTGGGAATGGAAAGATTTATTTGAGATATTTAAATAATCTCTCAGCTATAACTAAGCTGGCACCCTCAGCTCTCGCAATGATATTTTTCTGTTATTTTTCTGATAGCGTCCAATAGAAGTTTGTTGCCTGCCCTGCCTTTGTGTAGCTCATGGCTTGTACGGTGGTTAGCACCCATAAGGGAAGCTTTGGAAATAATTCTGATTGAAATGTCTCCGTGCTACTCCTTCTGTGGTAATCAGACCAATTAAGATATTTCATTACATTTCCCAATGTAAACAACTAAATAAATATCTCAAGGATTTCATGAAGAATGAATACTACTGCCGAGCTCCTGTACTTTACAACGCACTAGAAATCCTTGTGAGAATTATGGGGCCGTCCGTTACAATCAGCCATGAAGTACATTACAAAGGTAATATGGGTTTAAGAAGGAACTACCGCAGAATGTATATTTTCATTATCAAAAACGTTAAGCCATTTATCCCGAGGAGTCAGAATAATCATTAATGGCTGGGAATTTATGGTGCCAGATCTTAAACTAATGTGAATGACTCCAGGTGTTACTAATGGCTCCGGTGAAATGTGCCAGTATCGGAGACTTCTACTAAATCTGAGGTAATAGTCGGATGCTTAATCTGGACAGATGAGTAGCAATTTAACTGACACATTGATTGGATTCTGTAGGCTTAAATGGCACCCATTGTGAAGCCCACGGTCAAACAGCAATCGGAGGGCGACATAGAAGTCATTCTCTTTCTGCGAGCCTGGCCCCGGGGGTGCAAGGGTTGCTTCGAACCTTCTTGCAAAAAGATTCCATTTTAAAAAACACGTGCAGTTACTTTTTTTGTGTGATGTATGCAGTAGCAAAGTCTAAAACCTCCCCTGCTAGCTTTCAATCCTTGTCTTGAAAGTCTTAATGACGAGTCTCTGAACTAGCACTGGTGGTCCTGGAGTTTGTAGGTGGGGGAGGTCTAGCCAGACAAATGTTTTGAGTGTCCCCACCCCGGGCTAGTTGAAGAAGCATGCTTTGTCCTAGTTTGAGGATGTTGGCTTCCTGTCCTGTCTGTCACCAGATCACTTCTGTCCTCGACTGTGTGCTCCTGGTGGGTGGGTAACTTTGGCTAAATGCAACAGAGAAGAGCCTTTGTGATTCTGAGAGGGAAGCCATGGGTGGAATAGGATCTTCCTGCATCCTGCCAGGCACCTGTACAGGGTACCTGTGGGCTGGTGAAGCAGGTGCCTCTCCCTGGCCTCTGCTCTCGCCATCATTCAGAATGACCGCAGGCATGACCAGACCCACTCTCCCAAACACCAATGTTCCTGACTGTTGTCAACATCCTTTGAAAGCACATAAAAATAAATTATCCATAGGTTTACCTGTCGGGAAGATAGATTCGGTGCATCCGACTGTTGCAGGCACTTCAAATGACAGGGGCGCCTATCATGTTCCCGTAATAGGGTCAAACAGCTGGACAGGGATTTAGCTCCCAGCAAGGCCAGAAGGGCCAAGCTCTTGTAGGGGAGGATGAATGGAGCATGCGGAGGCAGCGGGACCTGTTTATTACAGCGTTTTTCTGCTTCACTGCAGACCTGTAATGAGCGCCACGCAGCTGGATTGACGGTTGCCCTCTTGCGTCGCAAGCTCTGCAGAAAGTGGGTGAAGGCAGAGCTGTCTGCCTGCTGACCTATCGCTCTGCCCCATCAAGAGTTCAATTTACTTCTCTGACAAGTGGCGACGAGGCAGTGTGGGCTGCCTTTGATTGGCCCATGTAGGTTAAATAAAAATTGGTTTAATGAATATCTTACAACTCCTTGTCTGGATCGGATATTTTAATTATGGGACCGGCATTCCATATGTTGAGAGGGTCCCCTGCTTTTCCAGGGCCTTCCATGGATGTCTGGGAAGATTTCGCCTTCAAAGAAAAATGTCAGATTGAATGGATGAGTTGGTGGCGTGGGTTCTGAAGAGCTGGATTGGTCTTAGTAAGTATGAGGTGGGACATGGGCCAGGAGGGAATGTGGGAAACAGGATGATGATGACTGGGGACTCCATGTTGCCATAGGAGGCCAAAGGCACACCCTGGCCAAGCTTCACGTGGGGTCCTCTGTCTTGCTCCATGGGGTAGGCACTAATCAGTCACACTGAGTGATACGCTACCCTGAGAATGAATATGCCAGAGAGGTTAGGGAGGTGGCTCAACTGGTAAGAGCACTTGTTGAGTAAGCAGGAGAACATAAGTTCAAAACCTGAGAATCCATGTAAAGACCAGGTGCCGGTGGAGACAAAGAGACAGGAGAATCACTGGAGCTTGTGAGCTGCAAGCCTGACTCAAGCTTCAGAGAGAAAGCTTGCCTGACAGGCCAAAGGTAGAGAGGGACAGAGGATATCTAATGTCCCCCTCCACCCTCAGGAGAGCTGGGTCCTCTTCCGACAGGCAGAGGTGTATGTACTATATGAACCTACAGACATGTGCATATATACTATGCACAGACACACAAACAGACACTCAGACACACCAGTTTCTCTCTCTCTCTCTCTCTCTCTCTCTCTCTCTCTCTCTCTCTCTCCTCTCCCTCCCTCCCTCCATCCCCAGAAATTGCCAGAGTCCCTGTATAAGCACTCTGTGGAATGTGAATGGCTAGAGTTGGCGTCTCCACACTGTCTGAGGATCTAATCGGAAGGAACAACAAAACGGATGCTGTTATGTCTGCCTTCCTCTGCCCCGGGAAGGAAGGAATCAGTTCAGATCAGTTCAGGTGTCCTAATAAAGTTCCTATTCTGCAGGATGTGGAAGGAATACCAAAGCCACAAACAGGAAGACCCAGGTGGAGGGATGGGAGAAGAGCAGACAGAGTCTCAGAATTCAGGGATGGCCACGAACACATTTCCAGTATTGGTGCCAACATGGACATCATGGCTTTTGCTCAGTTTCCTTCCTGGTGAATGGATCTCCATGGGTCACAGAGAAGAGCTGTGGGGGGACATCCACAAGGCAGAGCTGAAGAAGAGTCCAGGCAGGACTAGAGTCTGGGTGAACCTCCGTTCTCTATGAGGGCTCCACACAGTTTAGATTGGCCACTGTTAGATCCCCACTTTGGGAAAAAGAATCCTGGAATATGCTGGAACCAGCTCAGGCTGCCCAGAAAATTATAAAGAGTCAAAGGTGCTCCACCAAGCCCTCATGGCACAGGCAGGAAGGGAAGGCATCACCAGTACAGGTAAAAACAGTCAAATCACTAGAGGGGTATTTACAAGTCACTGACTAGGGAGTTCATTTCCAGTGCTCACCCCCAGTTCTCCTCTCTCTCATCTCTGATACCATTTTCAGTGCTCATTATATACACACCCCAACTGCCATCATCTGCCACAGTTCCCAATGCTCACTGTAAACACCTTCCCCAGTATTATCATCTGTCAGGTTCCTGTGTTCATGGTCAACATTTCCTCAATCATCAAATTCCTCAAATCATCTGTCACTCCTTTGGTTGCTCATCGAAAATCCCCCCAACATTATCTCTGCCATTCTTTCTAGTGGTCTTTGCAAATGCCCCCACCCCATCATTATTAGCCCACAGGTAAATAGTACTTGCCTAGTCTGTGGGAAGCTATGGATTCCAAAAACTGGATATCCTGGCGCAGTCCCCTAATCCCAGGAGGTAGACACAGGAGGATCAGAAACCCGGCAACATCCTCAGCTGCACAGCAGGCTGAAGGGCAGCCTGGACTAGGCAAGACCCTGTTAACAACAAAACCTAACTAATGAACTTTAAACATCGAGAACAGGCTTTAGTGACCGTGAGACCCTCCACTCAAGTCCCCAGAGATTGCCCTGGGAGAAGCACTCTACGGAGCTCTAATTGTTCCTAGAGTGTGCACCTGTCTGCACCTGTACAGGTGATATCAACCTGATATCGACATCAGTCATTTTCACATAGAGGAACTGTGTAGATAATGTAGATGGGAAGATCTCTAACAATGTCACAAATGGGCAAAGGCTCATCTCAACTTTTGAACCCATCACCAGCGACACTCACAGGTCTAACCATTGTGCCTCTGTAATCATGAGCCCCAACCACAGTGTGGCGTGCAGGTGGGGTCAGAGCCAGATTGAGGCTTCCACTCCCACACCCCACCCCCAGGCTTTTCCAGGCATACCGCTACCAGGTGTCAGGCCGTGGCCACTCCACCCAGAGGCAGCATTCATCAAACGGTGGTGTTAGCTTCTTTTTATCTTTGGTTATTCCCAGGTCTCAGATTTTCCATCTTTTAAAATATTTATCTATCTACTCATTATCTTATGTGGATGTGTGTTTCTGTGTGAGTCTATGTGCATCATGTGTGTTCAGGAGCCCGAGGGGGACAGAAGAAGGCATCGGGTCCCCTGGAATTAGCTTTACAGAGAGCTGTGAGTTATCCAATGGGTTCTGCAGTGAGAGTTCAAGCCATGACTCCAGCCGCAGTTCCTCCATCTTTGATAGACTAGAATAATATGTAGGTCTGCCACCTGGTGGCTGGGGTGTGAGGTATCCTGGTAGTGCTTGCCATGGAAGACTATTTCCCAATGACCGTGGAGAAGGTAAACATGGAAGAAGGTCACCCATTCCAAATACATTATGGTAAAGAAGACTTAACAGACAATGAACTTTAGAATGCTGTGTCTCAAGATCAAGTTCAGAGGGCTCTCCCCTCCATGAAGACCACCTATCTTTAACCCTTTTTAATGTCTCTTGGCAAAAGTAAGGATATTCTGTGTATGGAGTCATTTATACATCAGAGATACACCTATCAACACACGTATGTTACAGAGAGACAAATATATACATGGATATATAGATAGATACACATATATAATACTTAAATAGTCTATCCTTTATAAAACATACAAACACACAAAATGGAAAAGCTCACCCCCACATAGGCCAAAGGTACCGACTGCAAACCTCGGATGGCTAAAAATGAAAAAAAAAAACAAAAACAAAAACAAAAAACAAAACAGTAGCTAATTATAATCAAAGCATTTGATAAATGACTATAAGCCCATACTGATGAAAATAAATGACATAACAAATGGACGTAGATCAGACAAATCTTTGATGCAAAGCCACCCTGAATATATTGACTACACCTTCACAGAGGTGGAGTGTGACTATAGCTCTTCTCTTTAACACAGACTGCATATCCTATCTTCCAAAGATGAGGGTATGGAGAAGAAGTGACAGAGATCTTAGCCACAGGGACATCTGACAACATGTCATCTTCGGAGAATCCAGGGGCATCCTGTTCTCAAAGAGCAGTTGCTTCCATCCCTGTGAGTCTGAAGGATCTGGAAGTGATGTCCTCAGCTAGCTACCACATCGATAGCTGTATACTTGACCCTTCCATCGATGATGAATTCTTCCTCCATGGGCTTCCTCCTAAACTAGAGATTCTCAACCTGTGGGCTATGACCCCTTTAGGTATGTGAGGATATCAGTGTCCTCATATGAGATATTTACATTACAATTCACCACAGTAGCAACATTTGCAGCTATGAAGTAGCAATGGAATGATTTTATGGCTGGTGGGGTCACCACAACATGAGAAAATGTATTAAAGGGTTGCATCATTAGGAAGGTTGAGAGCCACTGTGAAAACATGACCCCTTACATCCAGTGAGGAAAATGACAGTGGAGGGATATTTTATGAAGTTCCTGACCAGCTCCCTCTGAACTGTCAGGGTCACCCAAACCACAGATAGCCCGAGAAAAGCAGATATGAAGGCCAAATGTTCACTGGGGCCCTGGAGGAATCCTGCAATAGAAAAAGGACATTGGACGGATAGCAAGGAAATGTAAATAAACTGTGCAAAACAGATGATAAAAGAATTCTTCAACACCAGCTCATGAATTACATCTGCTGTACCATACTGTGCCAAAATGGTAGCAGGGAGATTTGTACAGGGGCTGTGGAAACCCTGAGTTTTTCTGAGTATTTAAAGCTATAAAAAATTCACGTTCATTTGACGAAAAACAAATGGAATTACTCTTTTTTAAAAGGTTCTAGTCCCTTCAGCTGAGGCTGGTTAGGATGTTATTTCCAGGGAAAGCTAACCTGTGTGAACGTTCACACGTCACAGTCTAAGGACTTCTTACAATCTCAAGAATTTAAGTTGACCCAGGCTGCGCTGTCCTGCGTTGGTTTGCCATCCTTTCTGTTGGATTCCGAGGGTCCTAATGCTAACGCCGACACAAATCACACTGGGAAAAATAATCACAGGCAAGGTATCTTTTAACTTAAGGTAAACATGGGAGGTTAGAATTCTAGATTGAGGGTATCACAACTTCGAGGACTTTAGATTATCACAGGATATTGCAGAAGGGCCTGCTCCAGGCATGACATCATCATGCACGTTGGGGAAGTGAATTGTTTTTAGCAGGTCCTAAGGGGCATCAGATGGCCACTTTATTTCTGCTTTATTTAATAAACAGAACTTACTCCAGCCTGGTGAGCCTAGTCCAGGCTTCTCCATTGACCACCTTCTAGGTGGACTTCGAGCTTCACCACAACGTGGTGGTTTGAGTGTGGACTGAGTAAAGAGCAGTTAGGATGGAGCTGTTTACAACAGGCAAAATGGAACCAATAAGCAAAACAGAAAACCAGGCCCCTGGGATTCTCTGAGCAAGGTCAGCAGAGCCTATCATGCATCCTGTTGTGAGGTACTGTGAGGGCAGATGCCTCTTAGTCATGTGAGAGAGTCTCTCTGATCACAGGGGACAAGACTAAGCAAGACCTAGAGTTGTTCTTGAATATCGATGTCTGACCCCAGGACTGGTGCCTTGGCCATCCTGTACCTGCCTTTCTAGCCCCAGAAACTGCCTTTGCAGCCAGATGACCCAGCTGAGATAACCAGGTAGCAGCAAGGAAGCCTATGTCACACACATGGGAGACTCAGCAATCCTGAGTGTCCCGAAGTCTCCCTCCACAGCACTCGCAGGGACTAGTGGCGAGCCTTTAAGTGGGAGGGAGGAACTTGGTTGAGAAGTGACCACAAGAGAGGGGCTTTTCTCATTAACTGGCTGGAGTGTTGTTGCCCAGGAGAAGCAGGGGGATAATTGCTGTTTTTAATGGGGTTGATTTAGCAGCAACAATTTTGCAATTTTCTCTTTTCCCCAGGGCTGTCACCTGGGCCCCTGAACACCTGGGTGAGAGGGAGGGCTAGGGCTGCCTTGGGTCTGCCTAGCTGCCCCCTGGGTCTCCAGGCCAGCTTGAGGGCAGGGCTGTACTTCTCAGACCACCTGGGGACCAATTAGCCCCTAGCAGCCTCTGGGCCCTAAGTGCCGCAAGGGGAAACAGAGTTAGCTTCCTCCCCTGGCTCCTCATCTGGTCACTGAGCAATTCCTCTCTGTCCAGCCTTTACAGGGACACCTACCAACTTCCTCTAAGCTCTGAAGGTAAGTCTGGGGCAAGAGGCTGGAGAGGCCAATTCTTAGGAGCTGGAAAGTAGTACATGGTGGCCAGCGCCCCAGCCCAAGATGCCTGGTCAGTCTTACTGGATGGAAGGAAGTGAGTCTAACCTTCTGGGCACCTCACTGAATGAGACAACAGATTTATTTTTCTTTTGGCATTAAAGGAAGGATTGGGTAGAGAGAATGGGGTTTGGCCACGTGGATCTGCTATGTGTGTGTGTGTGTGTGTGTGTGTGTGTGTGTGTGTGTGTGTGTGTGTGTGTACTTTTGTTTCTGGAAAGGTTCTTAAGTTGAATGACAGGAGGCCACTTTACAGTAGGGAGAGGAGAAACCGCCATATGTCCTTGAGAATCACTGTTCTTCCTAGATTCCAGTGAAACTGTTGAAAGACCATCTTGCAAGGCACACACACACACACACACACACACACACACACACACACACACACACACACACCTCCCAGGTTTCCTTCCCACAATCCTTGCTTCTGGATCCTTTTCTTAATGTTCTTCCGGTCCCTAGCTATAGTAGGGAGCCCACCTACACTGGGTGAACAACAGATGGACCAGACGTGGTCTCCAGAAGCTAAGAGCATCTAGGACCTCTGTGGTAGACAGCATCACATCTCTCACACTTTTATCTAGGGAGTGGGTCCCTCACACTCAGGCATATGTGGTTAAAAGTGTTCCTATCTTTCTATGGCCTCTCCACAACCCAGCCAGCCTCTAAGAGTCCTGGGTGGGCCTATGAGGGCCTTTTATGTTTTAAAGAAGAAGCATTGGTGGGTTCTGCCTTGCTGATCACTGTGGAACAGCTTCTTTGTAACCCCGTTTTATGAAGGAGCCTTGGATCAGGCACAGAGCATCTTACTGCCCAGAGGGGAACATTACATCATCCCAAAGGACAGAGTGTCGATCCCAAGACTGGTGCTATTTGTGATCCTGTCCAGAGTCAGTGTTGAGCAGGGCGGCAGGACAACAGGACTGCAAGGGTGCACTGCCGGAGGAAAACCCATTCCCTTCTCTGGACTCTGGCTTCTCTATTCTGGGTATTGCCGTGCAGTCTCTAGTGTGTCCCTTCGATTGGACCATACCCCAACAGTAATGTGCCCCTTTAGTGGGGCCGTAGCCTAGCAGCCTCTGAGGAGGGTGTGAGGACAGAGCTTCTCTTTTGTTCCTGCCTCAGAAGCAGCTCCCAGCAGAGAATCCCGAGTTGCTTTATTTCCCTGGCATCCCCATGGACCCCAGCAAGATGAAGCTAGGTTTTCAGATCCATGGAGAGACTGGCTACGATGCTTGTCTTAGCTGCAGCAGACATGTTATTCCTGTGCCCCTGGAGCTTGTTGTTGACGGCACGCCATCCCTTCCTGTGTTCCACAGATCCCTGTGTCCTTGCACACACGTATCCATGGCAGCACACGAGGGGACACAGCAAGAACACTGTTCATTTTATCCCTGTGGCTCTAAAGTTAAGAACATTTGGCTCAGGTCCGGGCATCTACAAACCGTCCCAGTTACCATATGGAGTGTTCTGGTTATACTGTACCCAACAGAGAGGAGCTCCCCTATTCTGCTCAGTCCAGGCCCGCCTTCCTTCTAGACAGGTACTCTCCCACAGCTGCTCCTTTTCCCTCATCAGCTGTAAAGGTGCATGATATTTGGACCCAGGAACACAGGTCAACTGTGGGGAGTATGTGTCTTCCTAACCCTAAATTCTGGAGACTCTATTCATTGCTTTACTGGGAGGAAAACACTCTTAAGAGGCCTGGAGGCTGCACAAGGTTGCCAGATCTGATACTATTCCCCAGCCAGTCAGGGAACACATTTTCTTGTCAAGAAGAGGAAAAAGAAAAAAAAAAAAACAAAACAACAACAACAAAAAATAAAACAGGTCACACAACTCCAGGATAGACCGTCCCTGTAGGCCCCACCTCAGCAGACTCCTCTGCCCAGGGCCTTTTGATATCATAAGAACTGGCATCCTGTGACTACTTTTTCTAAGGCACTCAAAACCTGGCTTGTGTGAACCTTGCTCCTATAGGGCATATGGGCCATCGTAGTACTGCCAGGGACATCAGAAACAAGACTTAGACAAAGGGAAGACAGCAGAGGTTCTGTGTGCTATTTGCTTTTGCCAGGGGTTCAGAACTCTGTAGCTGGTGTTGGTCTTCCATCATGGCTCCCCATCTCCGAATCCAAGCTCTTTCCCATCTAGGACCAGTACATTAGGAGCTCCGCATCATCACCTGGGCTCTGGGTAGAAGGGAAAGCAATTGCCTCATGGCACTATGCTACAGAGGAAATGTCAGAGACAGGAGCCCAAAAGCATGAGAGGGAAAACAAGAGGGCTTACTCCCAGTTTTATGTGGAAGGCTAGCACCAGACCTTGAAGAAAGGCTTAAGCACCTCTATCATGACATCCTCAGTTTGCATTCACTCTTTAACTACTGCATAGACCTCCCATCTCCAAAACCAGCCACAGGGACCTGTTTGACTTCAAAATGGCAGTCCAGTCAAGCATTCTCTAGTGGGTTTCACATTGTCAGGACCAGCGTACACCTAACACGGAGCCCAATACACTAATGCTGAGAATTAGCTTCAAAACGTGAGACACTGAGAAAAAAAATAAAGGTGGTTTTTTTGGGCTTGATAATTTCAAGGCCCTGTCTGTGCTGTAGGAACATAAATTGATGTGTTGTTCTAGCAAGTGCATAGGCCACTTTTGAACTTCACAATTAAGCTATCCCTGGTCCTAACTTATGTGATCATCTCCACAATACCAAACCTTTGTTTGGTCTTTCCTTTCCTTGAATTAAAAATAGCAAGAGGGGACGGAAAACACACACACACACACACACACACACACACACACACACAGACACACAGAGAGAGAGAGAGAGAGACAGACAGAGAGAGACAGAGAGAGACAGAGAGAGACAGAGATAGACAGAAACAGACAGAGACAGAGCAGGGGAGGGGTATCAATTATTTTAATAAAATGTTGACAATTCCTTCTCTGGGCCTGTCAAGCTCTGTGATAATATTTCTCCACACATTCCACATGGGGACCTTTTTCTTGCAGTGAAAGCCAGAGAGGTGAGAGTTTACAGAACCCAAGACAACAACACCACTTGGGCTGAACAAGCACCTTGAAATATGGAATATGTGTGTGCTGAGGATGGCTGTCCCTGTCTGAGGTTCTCAGCCCTAGGGGGAAAATGTGCATTAGCTCTGTGTGAACTAATATGTTTTTCTGTCCTTTCAATTAGCCAATGATTGAACAAATGGTGGTATATCTACACCAGAGACTATGACCTAGCTGTGAGAGAAGAAGAATGTGGTTTGTACCCAGAGTGGCTTGGATACATTGCTAGAGAATCAGAGCGAGGGAACAAAATGTCAGTTTCAGAAGGTGACATGCCGTAGGGTTCTGCTTATTCAGTGAAACGATCTCGTCCCAGAACTGAAGGGCAGATGAGTAGTTGGTGTGGATGGAAGATGGAGGAGGGTCCTCCTCATGATGTGTAGAGTTACGTAGCACTAAATACCCTAGTATGATGAAAGACAAGTTAACTTGTAGAATGTGAACAAGATAGTCCCTGTCCACACCCAAGAGCTAGGTCTGATGTAAACACAGGTGTCCCTTTCCAGAGGTTCCAAGGAAGCCCTGATTGGAACAGGGAAGTCGGAAGGGCTCCAGGGTAGAGTCAATCAGGATGCCTTGGTGGAGAACAGAGGATGCTAGTGCCTGGCTTCCACTCTAGAAAGGGATAAGGATGCTTACTTTTCATAGAGGTACATGCTGAGAAGAAAAGGAGGTAGCTCAGGCCTCCCAAGTGCCAGCCCACCCTCACTGCCTGCCAGCCCCCAACTCTGAGCCTCATTTTCCACATCTGAAAGGGAATAAAAAATAAACGTAATTCAAGGGTATTTAATGAGGCTTGTAGGAGACTCCAAGTGGAAATGTCCTTAAAAGTCCCTGCAAACTGGGCTATTTTTATTCCCCTGAGGCCCCAGGGCAGAGCTGCCAAGGCCACAGGCAGAGGGCAAGGCTGGATCTCAAAGCCCAGTTGTATCCCACTTCTTTGCCTGGTGCCAATGTTTAAGGAGTGCACTATCTCTTGTAGGTTTCTTCTGGTTGCTCTTTGGATCGGGACTCCTTTCCCTGAAGAAGGAGTCAGGAGACATTGCAGAGGTCTGAGGTTTGTGTTCAGGGGTGTGCAGAGATTCCTTGCTGGGGTTTGAGAAGAACAAGCCCCACGTAGATGCTGCTGGTCTCTCCACAGCCTTGCCTCCTTCTGTTCTTGTGGCTGTGCGTTGTTCTGAGGATCAGGGCTAAAGCAGATGTTCCTATACGGAGCAGGTGTGTTTCGGATGGGCTTCAAGTGCCCTGATAAGAGATGTCTCCTTCCACAGAGCAGCTCACTGGGTAGCAGGGGGCCAGTGCAAGGAAGGAGAAGCATTGTGACCAGGTTGTGAGGCTTGGAGGACCTGCTCTCCTCACCTTAGCAGAGTCCTGTTGACTCCATAGAGCCGTGTAACATCCTGGAGTCTTCTCATTTGGTTATAAGCCTTCATTTGGATTCAAAGAAGCCTTGTGGGCCAAGGGGGGCACCCAGTGACTGTTCACACACTGGGCAATGTTCTACCCAAATCAAGGGGGTATGGGAGGCCCTCCCTCTATACCTTACAAGGACAGTCTCATTTGGTGACATAAGAATGTGGATGTGCCAGCAGCGCTGTCCTGTTACCTTGAGAGACAGGGTTATTCTCCATGTGTCTGAACTACCAAACCTCGTTGTACATTCGAATCTCTGAAGTCCCTACTAAGAAGCTCATGAATTGCTTCCCACCAAACTTGGCAATGCCTGGCACCAGGGGTCACTGCCACTGATTTAGACAGTAGTGATTTTTGTCTTTTCTTTGGAAAGTTAAGCATACGTACATTTGTTATTATTAATGTGTAGAGGCGTATTGCTTGCATGTTTATCTGTGTGTGGCATTCATCTGTGATGTTCGTGAAAGCCAGAAGAAGGTGTTGTATTTCCTGGAACTAGAACTACAGATGGTTGTGAGCCTCTGTATGGGTTCTGGGAATCGAAATTGGTTCTCTGAAGGAGCAACTGGTGCTCTTAGTTGATGAGCTAACCTCTCCAGATCAGCATAAAAGATTTTAAATCTTTCATTTGTGTAGTGAATATGTGAGTGAGTGTGTGTGAGGGTGGGTATGGGTGTGGGTGTGGGTGTGGGTGTGGGTGTATGTACATGTCAAGGTGAAAGCCAAAGGACAAGTTACAGGAGTCACTTCTCTTGGGTTTCTTGGGCTTCTGGGCCCTCCAATCAGCCAACTTGCTAGTAGCAGGCTGCCTGCTGAACCAGCTCGAGATGCTTGCTTTTAACTGCTTTCATTCTTTGACAGGTCACCTTGCTTCTTTGATGACTGTCCCCTCTAGAACTACCCAAGGCCAAGGATTTCTTTTGTTTTGAAAGACTCTAAGCCGCTTGTGTCTCTGGAAGAGAGTCCCATGCAGCAGCATGGGCTCAGGGATTATCTGGCAGTTTGTGGCATTCAGCTACTACTATCTATCCTCCGGGCTTGATGAGTGGGGAATCCGCCGAGCATTTTGTATTTCTTTGCTGTAAGGCTTTTTGAAGGTAATTCCACCCATCATTAGAAAAGCGAATTTGGCCCTCCACCAGGAACCCCTGCCAAAGCTATCTTTTCCACCAGGACCCAGTGTGAGGCTGTGCAGTGCTCTCTCAGGGGACAGCCCAAAAGTCCCTCTGTGGGTCCCAGCTTAGGGTGAAGACCTGGTAACATTTGTGGTGTGTGTATGGGGGGGGTAGGTGAAAGAGGGAGAGAGGGAGGGAGAGAGAGTCAGAGACACAGAAAGACAAAGACCCAGAGAAAGAGAGACAGAGCACACACAGGAAACTGCTGATCCTTGGGTGTTTGTAATAAGCAAGGCTATAGCTTTGTCTGTGGCGTTGGTCTCCATGTTTGGAGAACTGCTTGACGTATTCAGAGGCCTTTTGGAAGACAGGGAAGTGTCCCTGGGGCTAGTGGCTGCATCAGGGACTGCCTGTCTCTGGGAACTCAGGCAACTCCTACTGTAACACACAGCACACATTCTCCTGATGCCTGGTTCTGTGTCTTTAAGGCAATAATTGCTGAATTGAAATTTGAGACTGTTATCTTAATAACCAATTACTCAAATAACTTTGAAATTGGCTTAAATTGGCTCGTCATGCTACATTTACCTGAATCTTTTTATGGGAAAGTTAGGAACAAGAAAAAAAATTTTTTTTCTTGGCTGTCTGATTTGTTTGGTACCGCTGAAGGGGCTTGTTTGCAATAGGCAAATTATGCTGGTTCCTATGAGCTCAGGCCTCTGCCTCCTGTGTGGGGACCTGCCTGGGTCAGTTCTTCTCGAAGCTCTGTGTGCCCTTTGGGAGCCTTTACCAAAATAAGGCACAGTGTAACTGCATCCGACAGGGGCTGTTTACCTGTGTGAGGCTCTTCAAATAGGTTCTGTCATCCCTGCAACAGATTTAAACCTCACTAATGTATTTTTCCCCCTTTGAAAAACACTAGCTGAGGTGATGTAGTTTTAATTCTCTATCTTTCAACAGTTATGGGAGCTTAAAGGTGAGAGTCACAATCTTTAAACTAAAGGGATTCTCCATTTATTAGTGGTTGGAACAGGAGAGGGTGAGGAGCTAAGAGCAGAATACTTGGGTTTTATATACAGCTATAAACCCAGTAATAGAATATTACATCTTTTTTCTCTAATGCGGTCTTATATCCCCTCGTTTTTTTTTTTCTCATCGTCTAAACTTGGATAATGGGGGCTCTTTCTGCTTTCAGAGTCATAGAGCCTTTTATTTTTGCACTGTTAAAATTGTGGCTTTTGCAAACAGTCCACAGACTCTCACAGCCCAGCTCAGATTCATTTTGTTTTAGAAAGGAGAGCGGGCAGAAGCACATTCTGATTGCATGGAGTTTTAGGAAGAGGAACTGAGAACACGTAAACTTGGATTCTTTGGACAGTCCCCAGGGCTCACCATCTCACAATGGTGACTTCTCCTCTACTCTTGAACACCTGGAAACCTACCCTGATGGGCTTGCCCTGACTAATTTCCTTCAAGGGGGTTGCTTTTGTTTACAAATTTCCAGCCCCTCCTCAAGGACTTTTAAATTAGCATCTCCCTTCCCTGATTGGAAGAGAAGTTGTCTGGACACAGCTATACTTCTATCTGAAGGCACTGGAGGAAGGAAGAAGGACAAAAATGATTGGCAGGTACAGTATTGGTTCCCATCCATAGCAGAACAAATGACTCTTTCTAGATCTGCTGCTGTTGGGGGAGGAGAGACATTTGGTTGGCATCAAGGGGAATTGAGAAAAGCCAGTACAGAGGAGGTGCCCACCATGGATGTTGGCCAGGGTCTCAGTGTCTAAGAGACACTGAATATATAGTTAATTGGGGGGCCTTGGAGTTCCTGTCTGTGACATAGAGGACTTGAGTAAGAGTTAAACCAGCATCCCCACTGACTGCTGGGAAGCTCACGTCAGGAGACACAGGGTGTTTGTGGGACACGGAGAGTCTTGGCTGGTGGGGTCCTTGTAGTCACTTGCCAGCTTGCATTTCAAGTCTTATCTGCTGAGCGAAGAAAGACCGAGTTTCCTGACTTGCCTCATGTGTTTGGGAGGGCGAGATGAGAAAGGTAGAAAACGGACTTTGAGAATATGAAGTGCTGTATATGAATATGAAATACGAGAGCCTGCGTGATGTACCAAGATTTCCAACCTCATAATTTACCCCGAACTCCGGGAGGAAATCACCTTGTCATAAAAACATCTTGGAATGGCAATCCATTACACTTCTACGCTGGGAGAGAACACGGAGAGGCTTCCAAAGCTCAGGATTATAAAACCGTAAAAGAATCTGAGTTCAAAAGCCCTTGGAAACTGCTGGACTGAGCCTTCATAATTCAAGCAATTCAGCCAAAGTTTTTCTTTCTCATGTAATAAAACATGTGTTTTGGACAAACCAGATAATGTGTCATAAAAAGAATGGGCTGGATCCAAAAAGCATAGACCTAGCATCTTCTCCCACTTGGGGCACCCTGCTGGGCTTAGATGATGTGGGGGTGGGTAGGCTGCAAGTCCAAGAAACACCCTTGGCTTTCAGTGCTATGTTAACATTTCTTGGGGAGTTGTGTCCAAATGTCTGTTCACCCCAGATAGGACACAAATGACTGTCCAAAGTAGTGACTCCATCAAATTCCAACTTGGCAAGTCGATGAGTTTGGAGCTTGCTTATAGAGCGTAGCTGAGGGGTAACTTAAAGGAGCATAGAGGACCCCCAAAAGAACTCCATCTCTTCAGAGACTCACCCCAGTATGGATGTCAATCACATGAAAGCTACATCACAAAGTCCTCATGTCAGTTAGATTTCATGTATATGCTAACATCTCCCATGATCACTTGCAGCTTGAGGAAGACAGGACGGAGTAGTGGCTGCAACCCCAGGTGAGGCTTTTGTGACCCTTCCCTTTCCCCTTCTCCTCGAGGGTGACAGTGACTTAACAGCACCGACACCAGTGACTGCAGCAATCTACTGGTTTACCTGCTGTGATTACTAGGCCAACAGAATCTCTGTTGCAATAGCGATGGATGAGCCTATTATGCTCAAAGAAAGGAACCACAGTACAACACAGTGGTCTGACCTTCTATCCGCAGGAGTTTCCTCCATTCAGCCTTTCCAGGCCCCTTCTCCCCACCTCTCCTTCCTTTGTTCTCTGACTCCGTCTGGCAGTATAGTCCCACTGTTCTCTGAAGACGGCCTCCTCCCATTGCCCAGGACCTCAGTGGTCAATATTGCATGGGAACCTATCTCTGGGTAGCCATGACTGGAAAGCACAAAGACTGAAGAGAAGACAGCAGGAGAGGAAGCCTTGGGGAGTCATGCCTGGCCCTATTTAGATTATTCTAATGGTTTTGGCATAGCTACTGTGGCTTAAGCTTTGCAAGTGAACACAGCTTTTCTCCTTCCTGGAAAGATTTTAATATAAGAAACAGGCTTGTGATTCTATCTGTAATCCAAAGAGAGAGAAACAAAACTGAGCCAGGAAGAATACCTCCAAAGGACTTAGACAAACACAGCTTTTATATGACAATGCTGTAATTATTTTTCTATCTACGAGAAGACAATGATATTGTACGCACATATTTATTAAAGTACCAAAACGTTTATATTTTTTCCTCTTGACCCAAAGTGTGGTTTTCATGCCAGGAGGAGGTCTACACAAGAGGTAGCTGATATGCTGCAGATGACTCTGTGATTAGACACATGTGACCATGTTGGCTTCAGGATGGACTCAGCCTCAGTGGTCCTCAAGTAACAGAGTGGCCTTTGAAATGACAATTGTGGCATCCTGGTTCTGTTGTACATCAGGCTAGGGTTCCCAATGCCTGACCCAATGATGGCTGTAACCAGGGGTGAGGCTGGATGGGAGTCTTTACCTCACACCTTGTAGTCCAGGGATTCACCTGCAATGGTTCTAGGCAGTTACAAGCTGAGCTCATGAGGGGAAGTATTGCTGTTTTTTTGCAATACCTGCTTCTCATCCATGAACTATTAGGATAGTGAGGATTTTCTGGGAGCCTCCTTGCAACCTTAAGGTTGTCCCAATACACCCTCCTGGAGTTTGTCTCCATCTGAATCCCTGGGTAAGCTTCATGTTCTCCTTCACGTCACATTGGAAGTCAGTGTTGGTCTCAGTGAGGCTATCTCCCCTTAGGGCTTTCACACAGGTAAATCTCAGGCTCCATGGTTCCAAGTCGAACCTGGTGACATCACATCAGAGCTAATGCCCAGGGAATTGGCACAGAGAATTTGGTGATGAGCAGGAGTGTCGGGAGTGGGCTCAAGGGGCGATGGGGAGACCCTGGCTGGACAGCACAGTCATTCTCAGCAGGTATGTGGAGAACACCCTCAAAACATGATCTAGGCTCAGCACCTACATGTATGAAAAGGTCACAGCAAAGCTCATTACTTTGCATGAGTAGAAACAAGTTTTAAAAATAACTGGACATGCTTGCTCTGGAAAAATTTCATTTTCCATAGTCTTTCCTTTACAGTCAATTTGGAAACTATGCACAGGAGGAAGAGTGGGTGGAGGAGAGGATGGTCAAATAGACTACACAGAATAAATGGTACCAATTTGACCTGTGCTGTCCATAAAGAGAGGGAAAAAACCACATTCGAAGCCTCACCTCTCAGGCAGAAATCAGGGAACTCAGAGGGAGCCCCTCTACTGCAGGAGCATCACAGGTCACAGCAAAGAGCACAAAGGGTGCCAGACACATGGCCATGTCTTTCGGGGGTACTGATGCTGCCACTGCAGGATATATAGGAGCCTCACAGACATAGACCAATGAGCAGGACTGCTTATGGCTTGGAGTTAACTTAAACTACATATCATGATGGAATTCTGCCATGGGAGGGGAGTTTTATAACTTAGATAATAGTGATTTTGTAGACGTGAGTAGATTGAAAGATATGTTCTAAGAAGAGACTTGAGGTTGTGGTCTCTGTACCTTCAGCACAGGGCGGCCATGCCTCGTACCTGTTCAGATCTTGTTTCTTTATCGAGGGCTCCTGACCCTCTGACTGAAGTCACTAAAATGGCCAGGGAGATCACTGGCTTCAGTGTGTGAGCAGCTGGGTGGAGTTTTATCACAGGGACCTACTGGGGAGGATAATTTCTGGGATGTGGGATGGGGGTAAATATGTCTGCCTGTCCCTTGATTGTCTCTAAAGAGCCACTTGGGATGACTTATTACAGAGGTCTGTCTCCAGAATGCCATAGATAGCATGTGAAGGTAGCAATATGAGCCACAAAGAGAAAGCTAGATGACAGATTTTTCTTTCCTTTTTAAATACCAAACTATGACCTAGACAAATAGATTCCTAGCCTATGTTCTCTAACACCTGCTTTAGTTGGTCTTCTCTTGTTTGTGAGACAAGGTCTCACTATATAGCCCTGGCTGGCCTTGAACTTGAAGATATCCACTTGCCTCCCAGTCTCAAGGGCTGGGATTAAGGGTGTGCTTCACCACACAGGGCTCATCTGATGATTTTATTATGCATTATCAGAAGAACTTGCTGACATGGGCACTGGCGGCTTGTGACCATGCAGAAGAAGAGGGAAACAAAGTGAATAGGGGTTCTTTCCAGAGTCAAATGTAATCAAGCAATGGGTTAATGTAATTCTATCATGTCTCACAGTTGAAAGGTAACTTGCCACCCAGCTATTGTGTAGAACAAATATCAAAAAGCAATTGGCCAAGCTGGGGTGCTTCTCGTATGAGTTTTCTGAGTTCACACGGCAGATGTCCAGGGTCTGATAATGCCATCAGAATATAGGGTGTAGTTTGCAAATTTTTAACCTGGTAACTAACCAAGGCAGACAATAGCTGGACTGAAGGCAGGGTAGGACTTGTAGTCTCTCCTGAGCAGTAGCGCTGTTCTCAATGATCCCAAACAATTGTTTTAAGTGTTAGGCTCACAAGTGCAGTGTACAGATGAACAGACCTGACCAGCATCTCCAGCTAGATAGCAGTACAGAAGATGTGTTGCCTCGGCAGTACTGTGAAATCTCTGTGAATAATGGTTGGCAGTTGGCAGACACGGGGACTTTATGAAGCAGAAGTAACACACCGCAAAGGAAAGTCTAATAATATCTTGAAATAAGGTAACACATTACCCCAGCAATACCAGAAGTGAGTGGGAGCGGTTGGTGGGGGCCACTCACATGTGTCATCTGAGGACTAGAGGATAGGAAAAGGAATGGTGGCCTCATGGGAGGAAATGGAGGCCAAGAACAGCCTTTCGTAGAGGGGCTCCAGTCACCCTAGGGTACACACAAGAGGTAGGAACCTGCCCGAGTATACAAGCCTCCCGTCCAGTTAGCTTGTTGATGTCCCACATTGTCCTAAGCTGATAGGTACTAAAGAAATATCTAATCAAAGAACAGTTAAAGCACTGTAAGGAAGACTTTGTTCAGGGTCACCATGATGAATGCTAAGACCAAAGCCATGGGATCCCGCAGTGAGAGGGGGCATGGCTCAATGCTGGAAGTGGTGGGAGCAGGTGGGGATTTATAGCCCAGAAGCAGGTGGTTCAGTGGATGGAAAACAGCTAAGAGAGTCAGGGGCAAAGAGGACTCAGGTTAACTTAACCTTCAGGACTCTTTCTGAAAACAGACCAAGGTGGATCTTCCTAAAGATGGAGGAGGGTGAGTAGAGATCCTAGTGAGCAGCTCTGACTGAACAGGCTTCGGGTTCTCATTAAAACTGTCTCATTAAAATTATAAGGATGTTCATAGATCTGTGCAGATGTCTAGAAACCCAAACGAAGCCTGGCCAAGTCAAAAGCTTTTGTCACCAAACACAGGAAGCAAGGAAGCCTGGCCCTACAGGAGACCACAGAGGAGGCAAAGTGGGTTGAGATGGGTGCTGTGGACCAGTGTGAGGGGCTGAGCACAGATGTATGCAACTGTGGAGTCAAAATGCATAGCCCCAGCCTGGGGTGCAGCCTGGGGTTGAATGTTTCCCCAGCACGCAGGGAGCCTCAGGGTTTCCCCCTAGCACAGTGTGGTACGACACAGTCATATGAAGAGAAAGGAAACCTTTTATATTTGATAAATCCATCCCGCCTGCCATCCCATGGCCATTAGTTGGGGGAGGGGGTAAACAGCCAGTCTGGTCACAGTCTTGTTCAGACCCAGTGAGAGAAAAGTGCCTTAAGAACTTACTGTACTCCAGCCGTACACTTGTCCTACCTGAGAACCTGTAGAGAGGTGTGGCAGGGGAGACGCTGTGTTATTCCTCGCACTCCATCTGCTGGTGTGTTTTCTAGGACACCCATTTCTGCCTATCGTTCCTGAGAGTTAGAGAAACCAGAAGACACTCTGGGCAGTCAATACTGTGACTTCTAGGGTCTGAAACAGAGCAAGAAGCAAAAATACTTTCTCTGAGGGCCCACGGCTTCTCTCTGTGTGAAGACAATGCTTGGCTGTGAGCTTTCCTACCTCACCTCCGCATGGAGTTGCAGTGGGGTCAGGTCCCAGTGCAGAGGTGGACTGGCTCTGCCATGAGTGGGTCTGTGGATCTTGCCAGCTCAACTTGCCTTTCTTACACGCATACCTGCTGGTGCCTTGTCTTTTTCTATGTGTGTGCTCCCAGAGCTGGTAGCTCCCAGCTCTGCCTTCGGATCTTTGAGTGACAAGTCTCACAGACTGATTGAGTAGTTGGGAACATGAGATAATAATAAAAAAGCGATTAAAGAGAGATCGAGACACATTCAGGACATTGCCTCATTCCAGCTGAGTTTCGGGAGGACACAGCCTTCTTGCTTATGGCCTCCTTCCTGCTTTGCAGAACTGTGGCTGGGGGTTAGCCATTACGCTTGCTCCTGAAGACCTGGTATCCAGCACAGGAGGGATAAGGAGTCATGTGCACACCAAGCAGGGTAATGTGTGACCCCAATTCTATTCTAATTCCCCAGCCCTGAGTTCCTTGAAGTATATTCTTCAAGGTTAAAACCATGCATACTCCAATGTTCATTGTGGGATTTTGCACAACAGCAGAGATACGGAAAGAAATGCTGTGACTGTCTATAGCAATGTTCTTGGTGGGGTAGTCTTTAGCCTTAAAGGGAAGGAAATCCTGCAGCTTGGGATGTGAGATGGCCTAGATGACACTAACGTAGACCAGGTGAGGGGCTGAAGAAATGGCTCTGTGATCAGGAGACATTTTTACTCTTGCAGGGGACCCAGTTTGGTTCCTAGACAGACCAGGCAGAGAAAGATGCATGCTGTGTATCACACACTTCATGGAAAATCTAGACTGTCGCTCATGGAATCAGACTGCAGAATAGCAGTTAGCAGAGGCTGAGGAGGTTAAGGAGAAAGACATGACCTATGTAAGATGATCTTAGAGTACCAGGAAAGCAGAATGCCCTACATATGATACCGGAGCTTAACCTTTTGCCACAGGGCAGGTCTAACATGGTACACTCTTCTCACAGAAGCAGAAGACAGAGGCAGCTGAAAACAAAAGGGGTGAGGCGTTTATAGTTTAGACTGGGGTGGTGCCCCCCCTGGTGTGCACTTCTCTTCAGACTCACAGGGTTCAGTGTGCCACAGTGACATGGTTTATAAAGCAAACCTGGCTTGAATGGAAAGGCTCTGTGTGGGGAAGTTCGGTGTCCAGGCTCTGTGTGGGGAAGCTCGGTGTCCAGGCTCTGTGTGGGGAAGCTCGGTGTCCAGGCTCTGTGTGGGGAAGCTCGGTGTCCAGGCTCTGTGTGGGGAAGCTCGGTGTCCAGGCTCTGTGTGGGGAAGCTCGGTGTCCAGGCTCTGTGTGGGGAAGCTCGGTGTCCAAGCTCAGTGTCCAGGCTCTGTGTGGGGAAGCTCGGTGTCCAGGCTCTGTGTGGGGAAGCTCGGTGTCCGGGCTCTGTGTGGGGAAGCTCGGTGTCCAGGCTCTGTGTGGGGGCATACGGGGTATTTCCGTGACTAGAGTGTATGCGTGTGATCTTCGTGTCTAGGCTCTGTGTGGGGAAGCTTGGTGTCCGGGCTCTGTGTCGGGAAGCTCGGTGTCCGGGCTCTGTGGGGACGCTCGGTGTCCAGGCTCTGTGTCGGGAAGCTCGGTGTCCAGGCTCTGTGTGGGGAAGCTCGGTGTCCAGGCTCTGTGTCGGGAAGCTTGGTGTGTGGGGACCTCGGTGTCCAGGCTCTGTGTCGGGAAGCTTGGTGTCCAGGCTCTGTGTCGGGAAGCTCGGTGTCCAGGCTCTGTGTGGGGAGGCTCGGTGTCCAGGCTCTGTGTGGGGAAGCTCGGTGTCCAGGCTCTGTGTGGGGAAGCTCAGTGTCCAGGCTCTGTGTGGGGACGCCCGGGTGTCCAGGCTCTGTGTGGGAAGCCTGGTGTCCAGGCTCTGTGGGGGATGTCCCAGGCTCTGTGTGGGGAAGCTGTGTCCGGGCTCTATGTGGGGACGCCTTTCGGTGTCCAGGCTCTGTGTCGGGAAGCTCGGTGTCCAGGCTCTGTGTCGGGAAGCTCGGTGTCCAGGCTCTGTGTCGGGAAGCTCGTGTCCGGCTCTGTGTCGGGAAGCTCGTGTCCAGGCTCTGTGTCGGGAAGCCGTGTCCGGGTGTCGGGAAGCGGTGTCCAGGCCTGTGTGGGGAAGCTCGTGTCCAGGCTCTGTGTCGGGAAGCTCGTGTCCAGGCTCTGTGTGGGGACGCCGTGTCCAGGCTCTGTGTCGGGAAGCTTGGTGTCCAGGCTCTGTGTGGGGAAGCTCGGTGTCCAGGCTCTGTGTGGGGAAGCTTGGTGTCCAGGCTCTGTGTCGGGAAGCTCGGTGTCCGGGCTCTGTGTGGGGAAGCTCTGTGTGGGGATGCTTGGTGTCCAGAGGATGGTGCTGTTTTGGAAACTCTGAGGATTTTCAGAGGCAGCACTGGACTGAAGGAGGCTCACTGGTCTTTTAGAACTGGTCCCATTGTTTCTTGCCTGCTCTCTACTTCCTGTCTGCTGTGAGGTGAGGAAGCACCTATGCTGCAGACTCCGACCACCATAATGTTCTTCCCAAGTATAAGGAGGCAAGCAACCATTCTTGGAACCCTCTAAAACTCTGAGCCAACATAGATCTTTGCTCACGATTGTTCCTGACAGGCACGGCAGCGATGGCAGCACCAAGGTGACTGAGCTACGTATTAAAGAAAAGGGAAGTTGCTAAACTACCATGCTGGGGAGCTTAGTCTTGTCTGCCTACAGAACGAAGCTGCCCCTAAGCTCAGGCCAAGTACTCAGATCCTCCTGAATGGATCAAGGGTCAAGAAACTCAAATGAGTGATACTCTATGGAAAACAAAACAACAACAACAACAACAAAAAGAGAGAGAAATAAATTTGCTGTACTAGTTAACAAGAAACTAACAAAGGCTTATTACTGGTTAAAGACAGAATGGAAACTAGGGTGAAAGGCTGCCTGGAGAGAGAAAGCTTTGGTTCTCTCTGTCCACAAGAAACAACAAACAGTCCCCATGTCCTGGCTCTAGGCCGCCAACTTTGTAAGCACCGAGTCTCCAGCCTTCAGCACCCTCTTTGGTACAAGTAGCATGACCACCTCTTCACTGTACCACTACCATGAAAGACAGTCGCATCAAATGACACAAGGTATAAATCACACTGGTGCCCAGGTCCTCCGCAATGAGGAATATTAACCTTTTGCCTGGACGGCGAGAACTGACCCTCCACCCCCCTCTTTCGGTCCACCTCCATGAGGCTGCGGTGTTCACTTTCACATTCCAGTACACAAACCCCAAGCACCTGTATTTAATTTTCACCAGGAGCACCGCTTTCGTTTCCAAGCTGCCAAACTTCCGTGCTTCTGGCCCCTACTATGTCAAAAGCGAACAGTGGCAGATTGGCATATTGAGCTATTAATAATTTGCTGTATGTGTTACAGATGTTGCATAAATGAACAGTATTCTATCACTGTTTCTTGACACTGGGGCCCTTGGGGTGGCAGGCTAAGACCCAGATCTGTCTACAACCTGCCCGCTCTGCAGAGAGAGGAGGGGGGCAGTGGCCCCTTGGAGCAGAATCACATTCCAGCTTGCAGAGCCAATTTTTCAGATGCTCGTTCCTTCCTGTTCCTTGTTCTTCCGCTCAGCCCTCATCTGGCCATGGTGAAAAATGATGTGGTGTAATTTTTTATTCTCCGCCTGACACTCTTATGCAAGGCAATGTGCTTCGCCCATTCCAAACTCCAAAAAGGTCAAGAAATGAGAAATTGGAGTTTTTGGAAACAGCCCAAGAAAAACTTTCAACTTGAGCAGTGTATACTCAGGAAAACAAAACTGCTAATTGTTTAGCTTTCTGCTACTCTCGGGCTTCTGAAGAGTGTGGAGCATATGTTTCCTGAATATGTGCACTTTTATATTAAAACCTGCTCTGGTCTCCAGGTGAAATGGAGATTAAGTGACCAGCTGAAGACGGACAGTGGACTTAAAATCTGACAGCAAACAGCTGTAGGATTTCTCCAACTTAATTCAAATAATGAAATCAATAGCTTATGCTACAGTTTCAAGTCCCCCCAAACGAATGTGTATGAAAAATGATATTAATTTATCTGAGATTACTTCGGCCAAGAAATAGATTTTTCTCTGTCATTTCTGAAGGGTAGGGAATAAAAAAAATTATCTGAACTAATTCAAAAAAATGTACAATGGATACTTTAGGGAGCTAATAAACAAAATCTGCTTTTGCTTTTTCGATTAATCACGGGTGCCTTGTTTACCCACTCCGTGGCCTAGACGAAGTTTGAAATGCTAATAAATGAGCTCGCCTTTTCATCCCTCAAGTTCGGAGGATCTCCTTCCAAGCATAACACATGTGTCGGCAGGCTGCCCAAGTTTTTCCTATTTCATATATACACTTTAAAAAAAAATGCCACACAGCAGTGAGCCCTCTGTGGAATATTCCAGCATGAGTAAAACCTGAAGGTTAGCCATCCAAGTTTAAGCCAAGTGGTGCCAGATAAAATTCCGGCTTAGACGCGGTTCCAATTCACACCGCTTTCAGCCTGTAACCTTCCCCAAACAGAGCAGCCAAAAGATTTAAGAGTGTCACCAGTAGGGCACGCATAAATAGCAACTTTTATTGGTGACTATTCTGGAGATGTCAAGAGAACTGCAGAACGGTGCCGTTTCGCATTCAGCGTTCACTTGCCATATGTAGCAGGCTCTCGGAAAAGGTTTTGCCATTACAACATATTATAATTCCATGTGAAAAAGTAGTTTCACCCCTGAGACTGCCGAGGTGGTAGTTGGCAATATCTGTCATGGTCTTGTCAATGAATCCACATCCTCCTGCAGAGACCGCCGTGGCCCAGTGACTTATCCCCATCACTGGGCCCTGAAGCTTGCTCTCAGAAGGATAAGATGGGTGCCTAACATGGTCGTGAGATGCTTCCTGTGTGAACCAGGCACTGGGGACCTTGTAGACCAGACCATCTGGGCCTGAGACAGACCCAGGAGAGTTTTGAAAGAATGGGGTCATCAAGAGCTGGCAGCTGGGGTGGAGTGGGTGTTGGGCTCCACATGTGGGCTTGTTGCTCTAAAGCAGTTTTTCAAAGGTCACTCAAAGCCCCTGTAGTACACATGCCATTTGCAGAAAAAAGAACACTGTACTCACCCGGGCCTTAGTTCACTAATACCCATCATACTCAACTTTGAGAAGCTTTTCCAGAGATGCCGCGTTTCTGTCCTACACTCTGTGGTCAAGCGAGATCTTGCCTCCAGGGAAGGCCCAGGAGCAGAGGTTTGGACTCTGTGGTACGTGTTGTGGTCTTGCTGTTTATGCTTCCCAGAGGGGAGGATGCCTCTCACACATGGAGGCCTCTGAGACCAACCTCTCTAAGAGGCCAGGGGAGGTGGGAGGTCAAGTGTGTTCTGTCTTCTAGACCCTGGTATGCTCCAAAAGACACCAATGCTGTACTCTAAGCTACTGATCTCAAACACTTTGAGAGGGATTCTGCTTTGATTTCCACCCCTGCTTCTATGTGGTTCCCTTAATTGCATGTGCTACAAGATGCTCCTGACCTGGGAGCCCACAGCATGTTTGAGGAGGCCCTAAGAGTTTTTTACATACCGCCCCGATCATTGGGGTCCCTGAGCCCCTTCTCCCATGGGCCAGGTCACCCTCCTTATGGCATCCTGTTGCATGACCCTTGGCTCTGTCATATCAGGTCAGCTGAAACACACTCGGGAGGATATCTATTAGGAAAACCCTCCCCTTCATTGTCTGGATTCAAACAATCCCCCCAAGACCTCTTCAAGTATAAACCAATCTAGCAGGAAAAGCCATCTTGTTGAAGGAAATGTGAGAGCCGTTTCCTATCACAAAGCCAGCCGTTTCGCCTCCTTCCCATTTATTGGCGACATTAACAAATGTTTTAAACCAAATTTAGAACAGCTGGTTTTCCAGAAACTGCTGGAACATAAAGAAGATGTTCTGTTTGGTGCCATAACCAAGTAAACAGGCCTTCAGAGCCAAAGCTAAGAAGGCCAGTGTCTGGTGGTTCTGGTGACTGAAAAACTGGCCTGGAATCAAGGTAGATGGCAGGGACCTGGCTAGATTGAAATGCCCCTGTGGGGGGAGGAGGAGGAAGGGGGAAAGAGGAGGGGGAAGGAGGGGGACGGGGATGGAGAGGGGAGGGAGAGAGAAAGAGAGAAACAAACAGAGACAGGCAGACAGAGAGAGACTGAGACAGAGAGGGAACTGTAGAATTAATTTGTGAACCTGTGCAAGACCTGGGTGGTTCCTTGCAGCAAAGGGACTGAGGCATAAAGATACCACTCCTGAAAGGACGGAGAAGCTGTGTCCCACGCTAAGGCCCCCAGACAAGAAAGATCTGTTTTCTGTTTTCTGTACTAGGAGAAGAGGAAGAAAAGAAATACAAAATGGCTATGTTCTATAAGGTATGAGGACCCACTCTGCATCTTTTAAATCCAGGACTGATGTACAAGTTCCTTCTCAGACGTTCCTGGTTTCACTCTTTCTCTCCCCTGTCATGTGACTCTGCAACCTTGGTTTGCTTCCAGAACAAAAGCCTCTGGGAGTACTGCTGCGTTGTAGCTCTGCAGGTGAACCCCAAGCTCTGAAACACACCCCAGGAGTGCCACTGAGGGTGGGTCTGCTGATCGCGGCTGCTGCCTTTTATTAGAATAAGAGGGCCAGCTTGCAATCATTGGAGGGGAAGGATTTTCCCCCAAATGTGATTTCTTATGGGCCGATTCGGATTTCTATTCCCCCAACAGCACTTACTCGTTAATATGCCAGATATCAGGGATCAGGGATCATTGAAAACATGTTTATTAAGGTATTAAAGCCAGAGTCCCATGGACAGTGGGGTCCAGGCTGCCAAAAGAAGCCCACAGTCTACATGCTGGGCCCACCGCTAAGAATCACAGTGCCAGGGACAAGGTTACCGCACAGATAGAAACTCAGTGGGGGCATTTAAAATACCCACTTCAAATCCACGCTGAGGGTGAGCATCTACCATCGTGTAAATGTGTGGATTAAGCTGAGTTCAGAGTTCTCGGCTTAGAGAATCCTTACGGTGAGATACAGCAGCAAGAGGACTCGGGGCTGTGAGGCTGGCTCCACTCCTGGGCTCAGATGCTTCCTGTGTGGCTCAGCAGTCAGAGCCCTAGCAAAATCCAGGAATTCTCTCTAGCTTGCTGGCTTTGACTTGGCAGAATGAGGATCACAGGACTCAAGGAGGATCTCTCCGAGAAGTCCCGTTCCCTCGCTAACGCATAAGAGCCCTGGGCTTTGTGAAGGATGGGTTTTCAGCACTGTACCTGCATTTTTTAAGGATGCCAAGTCTGCTTGGCTAGGGGGTCTTTTCTACCAGTCACTAAGGGCTGTGACTCTGAGCAAAGCCAGCAGCTCTTTGCAAACAGAATTGCAAATAAGTGCGTCTGAGTTATTTTCCTTCCTAGGTGAGCAATTTGCCTTCATAGTGTCTCTTAAGCAGGGACCATGGCAAATCTGCCATTTGTCCTGTTGGTCTGGATTGAGTATTTAGTGTCCCCAGTTGCCCCAGTTCAGATGGTGTCAAAGGCTGCCGTAGTCCTGAGGGGGTCTGTGTGAGCATTGCCCTGCCTGGAAGACTGGCAGTGTGCTTAGACTATGGCCTGGAAAGGAAGATGCAGATCACAAGAGCAACAATGGTTTACTGTCACCTGGCTCATGTGAATTCCAAGTACCTGGTACCCCAAGGCTTTCAGCCTTGACTTCTGCACCTAGAATGCGAGGTAGCCCAAAAGTACATACTGTTTTCAATTGGAAAGTTCTAGGAGCTACTTAAAAAACAAAGATGTTGAAACCAGCATGAAGATGTGCTTTAACCGCCCTCGGGACCCTCATTGGAAGATAGGAAAGAATAAAGTAGAGGGAATGCTGTATCGGTAGGGACTGTATTAGCTTGAATTAGTAATAGAGACTTAGCGGTCCTGAAGTGCTTGTCTACATGCCGGAGAAGCTGAGAGCCTAATAGCTGCTTAGTCCACAATGCTCGGCAGGTGCCACTAAGTGACCTCTGCTCTCCAAAGTTGGAAAGGGCACCTACTGAAAGGGGCTCTGATTAGAGTGCCAGATCCCGTGGCTGAGAATTATGGACCACAGATTGCTTCAGTGTCTGGCGTTCTGGGCCTGGGCTAAGAACATTCAATAGAGAGTAACTAGCATCTCTGCCCATGGCCAGATCCAGAGCAGGCAGGGTGAAGCCTGGGGTCTAAGGAGAGCACCTTGCCAGCCGCTCTATACAAATAGACAGCAAGAGTCTGCATGGCGAGGTCTCAAAAGCCACAGGTTGAATGGATATCAGGGATCAGAGTCTAGGGACAGTATACCCCTCTTTCCCTCATGACACTGGCCAGAATGGATGCTGCGGAGGTTGAGGCAATGGGACAAGGACAATCAGAACACCCTCATCACAAATTCACAGACCAGTTACCTGTAGGAAGCTTCTGTGTTAATGCATGTAGACCTGTGTCTTCTGCCTTCACATAGACCTGTATGTATCTTTGCATTCATTGCATTTGTGGTTTATAGCAGTATCTATTTATGTCCTATCATGAAATATAGTACATCATGATACATAGCCACTAAACTGTTTACACATAGTGTATATAAATACATATACACATGCAAGACTGTGGTATCTAAGGATGTGTCACATATGCCAAATCATGAAATAGACCTTAGCATGTGATACATAGGGTATATATAAGTATCAATGCATACATGCCTATTAAATACACAAAAAGGCTATGTAGAGACTGAAGATATGCCTGTGTCACATCACAGTAGCATGTACATGCAACATATAGGGTTTGTATGTATAAATACGTAGGCAATGTAGAATGCAAATGTGATTATTTATTCACCCATATGTGCACATGTTGCATGCACACAGCTTTCAGGTTGCTTAGTACAGATGGGGGTACTCAGGCCTTCCAGCACCCATCTGTCTTCCCGCAACTGAATCTCACTTACCCATCCATTCCCATAAAAGGTACTGCTCCCCAAGGGATGCAGCACACTGCATGACTCACAACATACAATATATATGCACACATAAGAACACGTAGTCATCATCAATAATTAACCTAGCAATAACATGATATCTATGTCTATCTCTATATATACATATTTCTCATTAAAGTGCATACAGCAGAGGAATGAATTTTGAACTGAATTTCTGAGGAGAGAAGTTGACATTGTGCCTGAGTGGGGAAAGTGATATTCTTTAATGAGAATAAAACAGCATATCTAAATCCATGGGGATTAAAGAGAATTGCCAAGGTTTGGGGAATGGCAAATATTTTCAATCTCAAAACAGTCCTTATTAATTTTCAAGTTTGGGCTTGAGAGTAAGCCAGGATGTGTCAGTTCAGAGATCTCAGGGCTGAACCTAAGAAACCAGTACTTGAAAGTCTAGCCTTGAGTGTTCAGAGCCTTACACGGACACCCTCTCTGAAGGAGTATGTTCACAGGGTGTTACTAAGCTCTCTCACTCTCTCTCTCTCTCTCTCTCTCTCTCTCTCTCTCTCTCTCTCTCAAACACACACACACACACACACGCTTGTGTGCTTTGCCCTGTGTGGTAAATGTTAACAGCTTCTGTAGTCCTATGTCAGTATGTGTAAGTGTGTGAGTATGAGTGTGTATGGAGTGTGTGTGGAGTGTGTGTGAGAGTGTGTGTGAGAGATTGTGAGAGTGTGTGAGTGTGTACAAGTGTCAGTCTATGTGAGTGTGTGTAAGTGTGTGAATGTCAGTACGTGCAAGTGTGTCTGTGTGTGTCAGCGTGTGTAAGTGTATGAGTGTCAGTGAGTGTCTGTGTGTGTGTGTGTGTGAGTGTGTGTGGAAGCCAGGAGTTAGTACTGTGTATTTTCCTCTCTCTTTTCTTTCACTGTCTTTGGAAGCAGAGTCTCTCTGCAACTCTTACTCACCAGTAGGCTACAGTGGTGCCAATGACCTCCCAGGAGCCTCCTGCTCACCCCACACCTCCTGTCTGTCACGCTAGGGAAACAGACACTGCAGATCTAACACCATGTGCTCATCTAGGTACAGCAGGCATCTTAACGACCAAGCCACCGTTCTATCTCTGCTGCCCATATTTTAACGTGCTTATTTCCATCTATATCCTCTCTGGTGAACACTCTATTTTTGGTTCATTTCTAATTGAATTGCTTAAATTCCTGTTGAGTTTTGAGAACCTGTGCATTTTTAAAGAAGATACATACATATGGCTTATAAATATTTCCTCTCATATATTCTTTAAAAATTATCATAAAAGCACTAGTTGGGAATAAATGTGAAATTTTCAGTAATCTCATGTATCCAAATGTTCATTTGTAGATCCTGTCTTTAGTATGTGAAACTGTGACCTCCATTGACCTAGGGCTCAAAAGAACCGTTGGTTTAGGCTCCATCACTATTCTTCTGCTGGTTGGTGTCAAAGTTCTCCATCAAGGAGACCTGGGAAGGCAAAAGAAAGGAGAGGAGAGGGCCCCTTGTTGCTTGGAGTTCATACTCCAGCTTCTATTTGCCCCGCAGGTTGTAATGACTCACTTAAGAGTACCTGCGACTCCTTTAGCCAGACTCAGTGAGGACTGGGCAGAGTGTATGTTCTCCACTTGGTCTACAACTAGAAGTTGGTTTATAATATTTCCATGCTTCTGTTCTTATGTTTACCCTAGAAATATATCTGTAGCAGTTTGTGCAAATATGTGAAACACAATCACACAGCATTGAGCTATCTACCTGCCCACCTGCCCACCCACCCCTACCCACCCCACCTGCCTGCCCACCCCCACCCACCTACCTACCCACCCACCCCCTGTCTGCACCCCCTACCCATCCATCTATCCTCCTATCTATCCATCTATCCATCCACATCTATCTATCTATCCATCCATCTATCTATCTATCCACCCCCATCCATCTATCCATCTCTATCTATCTATCTATCTATCTATCTACACCTACCCACCTATCTCCCCTACCCATCTACCCACCTACCATTACCATTCTATCTATCTATCTATCTATCTATCTATCTATCTATCTATCTATATATCTATCTATCTATCTATCTACCCATCTATTTTGTGACAGTATTTTCTGGGGCTAATTCAGCTAAATAGCAATAGAAATGTTTGGCATATTAAGGTGCTAGAAACTTCATTGTGGAATTATTTTTCCAGGCTAATTTTCTCTTTTCCTCAATCTCTACTCTTTCTCAAACACTGATCATTAACCTTTGACTTACAGATCAGCATTATGTCCGCATGGCATTTTAAAATTTTGGCTTCTAACAATTTATTTCTCTATTGTGGTCATACATAATTAGATGCAGTATTGGTGTCTGTGTTTATCTCTTACCTGATTTTCTGTGTGTTTATATATACATATACGGCATGTAGGTGCATGTTCATGTGTGTGCAGATGTGTAGGTCAGAGATCAGACTTAGGTATAGTTCCTCAGGTACCATCTATCCTTTATTGATAGGGTCTCTTACTGGCCTAGAAATGACCAAGTAGACCAGGCTGGCTGTGCAGCGAACCCCATGGGTCCATATGTTTCTGCCTTCCTAGTGCTTAAACTATAAGCATATATTACCACACATGGCTCTTTTTATTTTATTTATGTGGGTTCTGGGGATCAAACTCAGGTCCTCACGCTTGCAAGGCAAATGCTTCTGGTCTGAGCTATCATTCTAGCCCCATGAACCAATTCCTAAGACAATTTCCCAGCCAAATTTTCAGGATGGCTCTAGTGCCCAGGTCCTGTCAACCTTCCTCAAAACATGACATAGAAGGAAACCAGACCTGTGTCCTTAGTAAGCACCATAGCCCTTCTTCCACAACATATTACCCACCCCTGGGGACACCCACTCAAATCTGAACATAAGAATTGCAAAGAACTCAGGAAGGAGACACCATGGGAAGATGCTATTCTGTTCTCACTGAAGAAAGAGGAGGGGCTGCTCTCTCTTTGGTGGGAAAGAGCTGAAAGGTGGAGAAAGGCAGTCTCATATGGGAAGGTAATACACATTTCTCCAATCAGCTGAGCTTGGACTAGCACAGCAGAGAGTGCTTTGACAGCATGGGATGCCTAATTCTGCCCTTTTATTCTGTCCTCAGTCCCCAGCCTCAAACCACAGCATCTAGGTAGGGCCCACACTTCACCTTATATCCACCGAGTGTCATCCTTACCCAGTCAGGGTGCATGCCCTTGCTTCAGCCCCACAGCGCCTTTAACCAGCATCACGATCAAGTCAAGGCAGCTGACTCAGAAGAGATTGGCTATGTAGTAGGAGGGCATTCCCATATTCTGGTCTCTTTTATTCAGAAGTAGCTGCCTCAGTCCCCTAGCATCATGTTTCTGGAACACACCTCAGACAGAGAAGAACTGCAGGGTTCAGCCTGAGTTCCAGCAGAGAACTCCTCTTGCATTCCTGCTGGGTGGAGGGTAGCATCCCACAGAGTAGAGACTGTAACATATGCAGTTGCTAGGGACACAAGGAGCTGTATTCAAAGTCTCTCTGTGGAAGCCCCCTTCGCAGACCTCCCAGAGCTTTTGAGACCATGCCCAATCCAAGGCTTCCAGACCAGATGGAACTTCTTCTATTCTCCACTAGAGACCCTGGTTCACCCCTATGTATACAATGCCCTCCATGTGTGTATGTGCTTCCCAGGCTTCAGTAGCATCTTGCTTCCTCACCTGCTTTTCTTTCCTACTTACCACTTTCTCTCTTCCAGAGAGAAAGCCTACAGATACAAATCAAACATACCTACTATTGCTAAATAGCCCTCACTGGCTCCCCATTGTTCATAGAGGGCACAGCAGAGATAAAGTTCAAACTGTGAAGACCCTCTAGTGTCCCCTGAAGTCCAGCCATGGCTCTGTTTTCATTTTCTGAAAGCAAAACATTACACAGACTTGACTGGTACATGACAAGTTTCCCTTCCTGGGTACTTTTGGGGATTCTTGAAGATGCTGATGGCCTCTGTCCATGTTCACTCCCCATTGCTCCTGACCTCTCAGCACAATCCTACACATACATACATACATACATACATACATACACATATATATGTACATACATACACACATACATACATATGTACATACATACATAAATGCATACACATACATACACACATACACATGCATACTTATACACATACGTGCTCATAATGCATACGTATACATATACACATACATAGACATAAACACATACACACATGTCAAACACATGCAAACATACATACCACAGACAGGGTCATCCACAAAGACACACGGAGGCTCAAAAACATGCAGATACACAAATACAAACTACACACTCAAACCGCAGGCACAGAGAAACACACAAGAACATTAAGTAGGAGGTAGCATTCAGCAACACTTACTGAAGATAGTGTGAAAATGTGCATGCTGATTCTGAGAGTTGTGAAAGGTCAGAGGTGGCAGGTGACTGGCTGGAGGAAAGGGAGACATGTAGATGACAACATGGCTGTTACCAAAGGTTGGTGGAACCACGTAACTACTATTGGGAATGACCTGTTGTGGGGATGAGTGGGAAAAGCTGTGCTGAGGTGCAGAGACTCTCAGTACTAATTCTTACTGATGAAGCCCCTCAAGCATGAATCATTTATGTTTCTTTAACCTCTGCTTCCTTATCTGAGAAATGGGGATAACCTGCCTCACATGCCTCCCAGGCCGTGAGAGCCACGTGAGAAAGTGCAGGCAGCTGTCAAAATACAAAGTGCAGTGTTTGCATTCATCGGTTCCTTGAGGAAACCGGGCCAGAGTTGAGGGGCAGGCCAGACCCCCATGTGTGTAGACTTTACAGCTTGAGCCTAAGACATACTATGTCTAAACCATTGTGCATTTGGGAAATGCTTTTTCAATATGGTTAGACTCCAGGGTGGGAAAAGCAGGGCCTAGAGCAGCAGAAAACCCACAGCCGCTTCCTAATTATCTCAGTGGAAAAGAGCCATGGCAGAAGGGTTGGATCATGGGGATGGACATACACCTCCATGACACAGCTTGGGATCATGAAGGTTGCATCAGAGCCAATGAGATCACCAGATTAGACATAAGGAGCATCTACAGTATCATCTGGGAGAAATCCCTTTGATCCCCAATCCCTTTGGAGACTTAAGCATCCCTGGTGTGAAAAATGCATTGGGAGGGTTTTCCCATGAAGAATCACCCACCACTAGCAGTAAGTTGACTGCTCACTAGAGGACCCAGATTCCTATTGGTGAAACTGGAGCTGGCTGGCCTCTTTTCCCAAAAAGCAAAAACGCTTTATCACCCAACTGCTTCTAACATCAACAATTGCCAAAGTCTATGTTCCAAAGCCTTTTGGACGTGTAACATGGCCATTCGTTGACCAGGGCCCTTGTTCCCCTCCTTGCTTGATAATAATAGCCCAACCACTAAGAATGCTTGAGAGATGAACACTACTTGGGAGGAGAAGAGATAAATGGGTCTCTGATGTCCTTAGCCCCATCTTTGCTTTCTCTGTTTTATTGAAGGTGATCTCTTACCCGCTAGTTCTCCTACTGCACCATCTCAGTGCAGAGGGTTGAGATGCTGCCAAAGTCCACAGAAATACCCTCAACCCAGTTTAATAGCAGGAAGGTCAACTCTCACACCAATGACTTATTGAGGGCTCCCTGTAAAACACTTCAAGCCTCCAGAGGTTTTTCATCCTGTGAAATCTTGTTGGCAGCCTGATGAGGGATCATGTTAATCAGGCTTTTTTTTTTTAAAGGGACAGAACTTATAGAATGAACCTATGTCTATAGGTATGTATGAATGTATGCATGCATGCATACATGCATGTATCTGTTTGTGTGATTGCATTATGCATGTATGTGTGTATGCATGTATATATACACATACATACGTGTAAAGGCAGGTTATTAGAATGGCTTACAGGAAGTTCCAAGAACCCAGTAGTTGTTCAGTCCATGTGGCCGATGGCTCAGCTGGTCTTCAGTATCGTCTGAATCCCAAAGTAAGTTCTACTACAATGAGGGAATGGACTTAACAGTGAGAGTGAGACCAAGAAGGCAGAGAGAGCGAGCTTTCTCCTCCCATGTCCTTTATATAGGCTGCAGCAGAAGGAGTGGCAAGTGGTCCAGACTGAAGGTGGTAGATCTTCCCACCTCCAAAGGTTCAGATTAAAAGTGGTTCTTCCCACTTCAAATGATTAAATTAAGAACAAAACCCCTCAGAACAGTTGCTTAGGCTTTAGTTAATTCTAGGCATAGGCAAGTGGACAACAAGGATAGACAACATAGGGCTGGAAGAGGTTTCTTAGATGACAGCATTGGCTATCCCCATGACAACCTGGGAATGCCTCTAGTGGCAGGAAAGAAGCCTCCCTAGACCCCAAGTGCTGAGGGAGGCCTGACTGGGCATAGAAGCAGACTCTGCCTCTGCAGCCACTGTACCAGGGCTTGAAGATGGAGAGGCCATGGCGAGATCCAGACAGTAAGCGGAGCCAGGCTTCATTGGGCATTCAATGTTTTCACCCCAATTGCTGTGCCTGGGAATTTTGCCTAAGACCAGTTTGCACTGTACTTTGAAACAGAAACAAAAACAAAGCCAAGCCTTAAACCCATCTCAATTGATTGCTCCTGGCAGATGTCTCTATTTTAATCCCATATCTGGTGGAGGAGTCGGAATTCTAAACCAGTTTGTAGAAGTCTATATTTGTAAATCAATTTTAAAATGCAAATATTTTGTTCCTAAATATGAACAAACTACTTAGGAGCTGAAATATCAGAAACAAATTCCAAATAGCCATAGACATTCACTGCATAGTTGGGTATGACTGTGGTATAAGTCTACTTTAAATTCAAGGAAAATATGCTGGAAATTAGTATGTGGCTGGCAGTGGACTTTTTGCTTTCATTTAAATCTGCCATCCTTCCCTGCTTTGTCTTCATCCTCCCTCCAACCCTGCACTGCAACTAAGCTTTATAAAAGTCTGTTTGAAGAAAAGTTATTCACATATAGAAAGTCGTCCTCTGACATTTGGGGTGTACTTTATGGGAGAGAGGAAACAGAGAGGCCACCCACCTTGAACCTACATAGGTTGTCTCAAGCTCACTTTCTGCTCTTTCCCTTCTACAGGCATGGCAGTCAAAGCTGCCCATACACCCCAGGGGAAGGGACTACCTTCCCTCTGCTTCCTGCTCTGCGCTGCATGCCGGGGACTACAGGGCAATTTGACTACTTTCTCTTGACCTTTTGCTGAGTCTACATTGAAGTTCTGACTCGCATGCTTGCTCCTCAGCACCTCAGTTCCTAGTTTGTAAACAGCATGCTGATGCTTCAAGTTCAAGTCTGTAGTCTTGAAACATGGTGCTGCTCTCCAGCAGAAGGGACATCAGGTATGAGCCAATCTAGAGCATCAACCTGTAAAGAGTCACAGAGCTAGGAGCTGTGCCAGTGGCTTATCTTGTTACTGTGACCAAATGCCTGACAGGAAATAGATTAAGGAAGAAATTGTTTAATTGGCCCAGTTTGAGGGTTCAGTCCGTCATGGTGGAAGAATGCAAGGCAACAGGGGTTGAAGTTTCATCTGCACTTGGAAGTCAGGAAGAGGTGAATGTTCATGCTTAGTTATCTTTTTCCTTTGTATTTAACATGGGTACCTAACCCACAAGAAGATTACCCTGAGGAGGGAAGATTCCCCTTCCCTAAATGTGGTTAGCACCACTTGCTCCTCAGTCAATCCTCTCTGGAAACATCTTCATGGTCACACTCAAGAACTGGCTCTCCTAAGTCAAGTTGGTAGGAACTGCAGATAAAGCCAGTGAGAGGTTTGCCTGGTTTGGCCAGTGATACAGAAATGCAAGCCCACACCTCACCTTCATTTAAAGCTGGCCCTGAGTTTCTTAATTAACATGTGACAATGTCTGAGTCCTGTCACCTGCCAGAGAGCATGATGCCTGCTTAAGTTTTACCTCAACTGTCACTTTCTAGGGATGTCCCAACTTCATGGCAGCCTTCAGCCTCTGTTCCCCCACATAGGACTCCTTTAATATTTGGCTTGGAGCACCTGCTGCTTAGAGACTGGGAGGAAGTCTGAAAACTCTTAGGAAAAGGGTTCCCATGGCAATGCCAGCATCATGGAAGGTTTCAGAACTTTTACCTCCTGCTCCTAGTATTGTGGAAATTCAAAAGGCACAAGGCATGCAGACAGATGCTAATTACCTCACCTGGGTTTCTTATGTTTGGCAGAAGAAAGTGGAGCACAATGCAGGCTGGCAGGCACTCCTCCTTAACATAGACTCAAGTGGCTCCCTGGAATTGAAGCATTGAACAGTTTTCGGTCAGTGGAGGGCACCAGGTATGAAGGGCCATTTGCCTTATACTCTTAAAGGTTCACCCAGTGCCTTTGTAGGTCTGACAGGGTTTTTCTGGCACCATTTTTTGTTAGCCTGGCAGAAACAATACCCCCAGGGGATGCAGTCTCTACCTCTGAGCTGTCAGTGGAGTGGTAGAATTGTTCGTAGAAAACTATTGGCATTTAGACACAGGTCACTGAGGTCTTCAGCACCCTTTCCTTAAATGTCTGAACCTTCAGGTTGAAGAGGCCAATGGATTGGATTTCAGGAGCCTGAGAGCCCATTAGTGCACCTCCAGGTCAATAGAACACAGTTTTCAGGTCAGTATTCATCCAATGGGTATCCATGAATATCCTGAGTAGCTTCTCAAGATTCTTCTGGGAAATGTTCTGTGAGGGTGTTATGGTGGCCATCACCCTTGCTTGGCACCCAAGTGGCTGGCTCCTATAGCACTGACCAGGGGATTGAAGCAGAGGTGGCAGACAGAGACTTGAGAACTTAAGGACATGGGCAGAACATCCCTGGGTAAATTACTTGACCCCAGTTCCCTACCTGCTTAGTGAAGACAATAATTTGACCATTCTGAGAGCAATCCAGACTTTTAACGCGTAATTTTGAACAGCTAGCCTTTCATGAAAGGTCTCCTTAATCAAAGCTTCTTAATGTGTAAATTGCACAGTTGAGCCATTCATTCCTGTCATCAAAAGCTGAGGCTCAAACCATGTGATGAGACAGCCCATGATTTCGCTTACATGTTTAGACTCCACTCGGAAAATGACCCAGGGGCAGCTCTGTATCAGCATCCATACCACCAATGTTCCCAGCCACTGACTGCATCACCAATACGCCATTCTTGTATGGTCAACTTATCAAGGCACCTATGGAGGGCAGTTAAGATCAGGTCTGTGGGGCAGTAGCTCTGCTTGTACCCTCTCTGATCCTCCCTTGCCAAAGTTTTACTCTTGGTCAAGATGAGCTATTCATTTGCTTTGATCACCAAAATGTCCCCCATCACTTCATAGTTCCCCTGGCCCCAGCAAGATGCTAGAATTATCAGATGCAGAATTATCATTGATACGTCTGCCTCATCCAACAGACCCATTTAAGTACTAAGCAGACAGCTGATAAAAGTTCTACCTTGAACTTCTAAAGGATTTTCAGAACTATGGAAAAAGTTGGATTTATACAGATAAGAAGGCTATGGAGAGAAAAGAGAGGGAGAGAGAGACAGATAGAGAGAGCAGATGAGAGAGAGAATCTCCCATTATTCTCTTTGAGCACCAGTTTTTCCCATGCAGTTTGCCTGGTGACATCTATTGGCCTGAGAGGGTATACCTGTCAAGTCATGGCAACATAATTAGGCTAAAACACCTCCCAGGGACAGGGAAGTAACATGTCACCTCCGTCTCACTTCCTATCCTGCTCTGTTCACTTCTCTGTGGATTCTACCTTTCTGTGAACCATTGGCACTCAGTACTGGGACTCTAAGCTAAAGCATGGGTCAAGTATACTGAGACAGGTGAGCACTTGGGCGAATATGTTTACAGAGAATTCGAGACCCATGTACCTAGAAGGTGAGTGTTATCGAGGACACATGGCAGATTCTCTTAGGAGAGGGGAGAACACGCTTTACTGTGAATGCTGAGGAATGGATCAAAGGAGCTGAAAGGAGATTCAGTAACAAAGACATAGCTAGGCATTTAGTAATTTGGCAGCAGATTTTCAGCATGGAGTCACACATAGGAAAGGAATGAAGCAAGGCACAAGATGCAGAAAGCCACATCAGGTTCCTGAATTGTCTCCTACAAGGCAGGGGGCTCGTGCTTCACTGTGTGAGGCTGGAGAAATGGTCTGGAGATATCATTGTCCCAAGTGAAACTCGGGTGAAATATGAGCTAACTCAGAGATTGTTTGGAAAGGGAAGACTGGGCTGTCTGCACCCATTCCTGTAATGTGTTCACATGCGTGTGTGTGCGCGCACACACACACACACACACACACACACACACACATACACACACACACACACACACACATACACACACACACATACCCCACAGCTGGTAGGTAGAAAGTATTCATCCAGTTCCATGACAGTTCCATCAGTTACATGTGCCATGGCTTGTCTATACCATCTGCATACAGGACAGACATAACGATGTGTCTGCCTGCTAGGGGAAGCTTTGGGTCCCTAGGTCACTCCCAACCAACTGTAAAGGGAAAGCCTTGGATCCTAGGCAGTTTCTTGGCAGACCCTGGGAGGATACAAGCTCATTGTATCATCTAGCCCAGCCAATTTCTCACCCATAAATGACACTCCACAGCCTTGCACGGCTGTCTCCACCACATATCGCCAGCGTCTCACTCACGTCTATAGGCACTTGCTCCAGGGGGTGGGTGTGGGAAATAGGGACCTTCAGGAATCAGTCCACCACATGCCCAACAACACTCCCAAGCCCTAAGGGAAATCCATCCCCCACTGTCTTCAATAGGTACCTTTCCATGAGTTAACAGCCTGTGTTCTGGCTGGATGAGCCCTCCCGGAGGATGAAAGCCAGTTCGAGAGGCACATCCAGTGTCAGGAATTCGTACAACATAACAGTGACAGCTCCTGAGGGTAAAGACCACTGATGCGGAGTGTCTTTCACCTTTCAAAGTTCCATTAAGTTGTTAGAAATTACTCTCGTTAGCAACAGTGCCTGCTGATAATGAATACAATTAGACATTAAAGAAGCTTTATAACTCTGGTGCCATTTGTGCGCTAAGAAATGGGCCTGTATTTTTCCCCCTCACAGATGTTACAATAATGGTGTCAACACTTTTATTTCTTTGTCCATAAGCTGAAAATTATGGCTGTTTCACAAATTGCTAACGTGCCCAGAAGATGGGAGCCCAGCTGCAGAGCACATGAGTTCAGACTCCTGCCCGAGCCTCGTGTTTCACGATGACCTCAACTTCCTGTGCTGAATGGGAACCCATGCGAGTAAGTACTTGTAAAAGTGTGTTTGAAGAGTGAAGTTATGAAGGGGTGCTGCCGTGTCAAACATCTGCTCCATCCATTACACTCAAGTAGGAACCGGGAACGTACAGTAGGGGCAAAAACATCAATAAATTAAAACCCTCCTGCCAGCTCACTTTCCGAGACCCTGCCAATTGGAACCAGGAGGAGGGGGGAGCTGTGGAAGGAGTAAAGGAGGCTGGCGTGTTCTTCTGGAGCTGGTTTGGACAACAGTAGTTTTAGTCTGGTCTTCTTTACGAGGTTGGTACATGTCTTTGTCAGGATATAAACTATTGTTCGATGCCTGATTTGTGGGTGTTAGTGATGCTGGGAACAACAGGGATCCTGGTCTCTCCGGGAGTCACATTCTTATATATATATAACAGTTTGATGACAGCTTGTTTATCTGAATCCTAAAAGAAAGAATGAAAATGAGAACTGTGTCATTAGAGCCAGGTGAGAAGATGGCTAGTGAAATTGGGGTGTCAGGTTGTAAATTGTATCGGGAATTTGATGCCCTTAGTCCTGGTAGGTCATGATCCCATCCTGGAAACATGGATTCTGTTGGGATAGATGCAATGGATTGAGGAGTAACAAGAAGGAACATAGAAGCAGAATGAAGGCCAATGTCTTTTAACGCAAAATTTCAGGTTAGAATGTCTAATAAAGCAGTTTAGGGAGGAGGAGCCCACCCCCTCCTTGCCCACCTGCACACATCTTCAGGGCTTGTCTAAAGTCAGTTGCAAACACGTGCCAAGAGCAGGGAGCCAGGAAATTGGAAATGGACTGCTAGGTAATCCTCTCTGCCAACCCCTTACCCGGCCTTCTTCTCCTTCACATCATATATCAGAGGCAGTCCAATTGTTTTAAGCCCACTTCAATCCTGGTACCCAGAGGCCAAGTATGAGTGCACCAAGCTAGGTTGGGCCCAGCTAAAGAGATCATGTGTGAGGCTGTGTGTGGCTAGGAACAGAGGACTTTCGGAGTCTGCATGTGGGTTCCATGGTATCCTCCAGGTTCCCACCAGCATGGCAATGACTTGGCATGTTTACGTGGGTACAGAACACAGCTATGTCTCCTGGTGACACTGAAAATGGCCATGTTTGCCACCTTCTATTACTTATAAAATTAATTATAAAAGCCTCTGTGGGTGCAACTTGGTAGCATGTACTTAGTGTGCATCAGGTCCTTGGTTAGATTCTTAGCATGATCACTTAGACTCCTTGCTGGGCATAAGTGACACAGACCTCTAACTCCAGCACTGTGGAAGCAGACATAGGCAGATCTCTGAGTTCAAAGCCAGCCTTGCATACATAGCAGTTTTAGGTGAGTCAGACAGTGAGACCCCAAACTCACAGAATAAACAAACAAATACAAACAAACGCACAAAAAGCAGGACTCTTAGGTCTAGGTCTCAACCCTGAGTTTCACTTCATTCCTCCCCTAAATTAAAGAAAACTTCAGGCTCCATATCCCCTGGTGCTAGAACTGTCAGCTAGAGTCACCCATATCCTCCTAGGTGCCTTCCCTGCCCCAGGTCTCCAGCTTGTCCCAGAGATACACCCCACTAAATCTGCACCTATTTCTCTCCTCTCTCCCAGCCCTCTAACCCCTACTCCTGCTCTATCCCATAATTCATTCCCACCCCAATTCCCTTCCTCACCTCCTCTCTTACCCAGTTCCCTCTCTCCATCCTCTTCTGATGCCTATTTTATTTCCCATTCTGAGTGAGACTCAAGCGTCCTTTCCTGGACCCTCCTTCTTACTTACCTTCTTCGGGTCTATGGATTGTAGTGTGGTTATTCTGTACTTTATGGCTAATATCTACTTATAAGTGAGTACCATGAGTGGCTTTCTGGGTCTGGGTTACCTCTTAGAAGTTGTTTTTCAGTTCCATCCATTTGCCTGCAAATTTCATGATGTCCTTGTTTTAATAGCTGAACAGTATTCCATTATGTAAAAGTAGCACATTTTTCTTTATCCATTCTTCTGTTGAGGGACATCTTGGTTGTTTCCAATTTCTGGCTCTTGCAAATAAAACTGGTATGAACGTAGTTACAGCAAGTCTCCTTGTGGTATGGTAGCACATCGTTTGAATATATGCCCAGGAGTGGTATAATTGGGTCTTGATGTAGAACTATTCCCAATTTTCTGAGAAACCGTCATATTGATTTCCAAAGTTGCTGTATACATGTGAGTGTTCCCCTTGCTGTACATCCTCACCAACATGTGCTAGCTTTTGAGACTAAGGATCCCTTTGCATCCTTTTCCCCATCTTGACTGCCTTGTCTGGCTTCAGTGGGGGAGAATGCACTTCGTCTTGACGAGACTTAATGTGCCAGAATGGTTGGTACTAGGGGCAGGGACTCTCCTCTGAGATGAAGGGAGTGGGAGGTGGGACTGGCAGGAGAGGAGGGAGAGGAGCTATGATTGGGAAGTAAAGTGAATAAATAAATTAATGAATGAAAAAATAAAAAGAACTATTAGGGTGAAAAAAAATCAAATACTTACCTCTGTTTCTCTTGATATAAAATGAGTTGTGTCCTTAAAGGAGAACAGCTTAGAACTGGTTCTGTGTGTGGTGGCTTATACTCAGAATCTCAGTAGGACTCGAAGCTGAGGTCAGTGTATTGCCACGAACCAGAAGCAATCCTAGGATAGATTTTAAAAATAGCAGGAAATAATAAAATAAACTATTTAATAAATAATGTTTTATTCTATTTTTACTATTCTATGCACTAGTTTCTAAAATTAAAAGAAGAAATATATTTTAAAAATATATAACTGAAAAGAATAAAATGAGTTGTATTCCTATGAGGACTGGATTTTTTTATCTTTCATTTTTATACTGAAGAGAGACTGAGGCAAGAATTCATTTTATTTTATTGAGAAAATATTTAAATTTTCTCAATATTTAAATTTTATTTATTTAGAGGAAACCTTAGGTGAACACTCATGGTTGTGGCTTAAGAGACTTTTGATTTTTTTTTTTGAGACAGGGTCTCACTGTGTAGACCTGACTGACTTAGACTGGGCCAGCTTCAAACTCACAGAGATCCACTTGCTTCTACTTCCTAGGACTGGAATTAAAAGCCTGACACACCATGCCTGACAATAAACAAAAATGGAGGTGTTGAGAATGAAGGACCTCTTTATATCTTTTTTATTTAGCATACTAGTTTGCAGTGATAAATTAGAATGCTTCAATTACAAAATTATTCAAAACATATAATGAAGTCCTTTTAAATTCTACTGTCTTCTTCTCTCCCAAAGAACAAGTATTTTGTCAGAAATGCCAAAAGAGTAGATGCTTGCCCTCCAAATCCTCATCAGTGACCTCCTCCCAGCAGCCTGGGCTCACAACTGTGGTCCTGGGGTATGGCTGGTCTATGCGGGGAGGCTATTCCTAGTGCCAGGATACCACGTGCAAAGCTGCTGTGAGACCAAGTGCCTTCTTCCTTTCTAATCAGCTGGCTTAGCAGAGTGAAGGTTCAGCAGATATTTGGCTTCAGCATCATTGTTCTTATTGGCATCTTTGAGTGAAGTTTACTCTGTCGGGGGAAACTGGGGTTTGAACCTCTGCTTTTCCATTCCCTCCCTATTGAATGAGCCCATGCAGAGAGATCAGCACAGTCCCCAGAACGCAGAAGGTATTTTCTGACAATGCCTATTATTAGCATTATCTCCATTATTGTCAATTCACTAATGAGATGATCACATATTTCTTGACAGTTTCCCATTCTCCCTTTCATCCACATCATGGTTAAAGCAATTTATCCCAGATAAAGAGAAATGCAAAGCTTAGCCTATGGGGACGTATGTTGAACCAGTTTGTCTGGGTCACTGCCTTGTGTTGTCGGTGTGTTTCAGTGCAGCTAATACTTGGCTGATTGGTAGCTTGCTGATCACCTGCACCTTCTGACATAGGACGGGCATAGAAAGTCCATAAAGGTGACGAAACTAGATGAATGTGTAGATCAATAAACAAAGGAGTAAGAAAAATGAAGTCACTGCTCTCTAATGTTTTGAGGTTAAGAATGATAACCTTTATGGTCTAAATGTCTGGATGACTTTTGTGTCATTTTGCTGTGGTATGCATTAGAATTCTATACATATGCACATATCGAAAGAATCATAGCACTAAATCTGAGTGTCTCTGTAGAAATGAGAGCTTTTGGATGGTGAACAGACTTGGTTCAGTAAGATGTATACCAGAAACTTATAACTATAATTTTGAACTTAGCCATTTAGCCTTTCAGTCTTGTAGGTTTTTATTTATTTATTTGAAACTGTTATTAAGTACATTCACATTTATTTATTTAGTTAAGACTTTGTAATAGTTACCTCTTTATTATTATATTCCTCATATTTCTTTATGATACCACTGATAATATTCTTAACCAAAATATCCCTTGACAGCAACATAGTCTTTTAATGACTGTTGTAGATATAGTATCATTAGGTTTAGTTATTTAGGCCACCTGGATGTCCCTGTCTTTTAATGGCTGCATATAAACCATTTATATTTAATGTAATTCCTAATATGATTGGGGTTAAGTACACCATGATAGCACTTATTTATTGTCTTCCCCATTTACTATTACAAATTTAATAGTCAGCAAAATCACTTTCAAAAAAATGTAAAACCATTTTCTTTCTTTCTCCCTCCTTTCCTTTCTTCCTTTCTCTGTTTCTGTATTTCTATTTTTATTTTGGCATACACACATATGTGGATCATTCTCAGCTGTGTCTCCAGACAGGACCTCATTTGCATCTGATGCCCACTGATTAGGAAAGTCTGGTTGTCCAGCCAGCCTCAGGGATCAGGTATCTCTGCCTCCCAACCAGTGGAATTACAAGTGTGCACCACTGTGGCTGATTTTTTGTGGGTTCTTGGACTAGACCTCAAGTTCTCACACTTGCATGGCAGTTATTTTAAAACACCACTAGACTATTCTGGATCTCTGCTTATCAACCTTTATCAGTTATAAAGCAGTCTCCCATCTCTTTTTTTCTTGTCCCATCTCTGAGCTATTGCTATTATACATTTTCCTACATGTTATACATTTCAGTGTATTTTTTAGTATTTTTTGCATACTAAAGTATCCTTTAAATTAAAAAAGTGATACTTACCTTTGTTCACTCTCTGGGGTTTTGTAACATTGTAAAGAGTAACTTTCCATCTGACACAAAGAATTCATGTCTGAAGCACTTCCTGTAGTATTTTTTGTCATGAAGTGTGATATTCATCTGAATTTCTGTTTTTATGGAAAGGCTTTTACTTTGCTTCTTTGTTTAAAAGCAATTTTCCTTCTACCAGTCACCAGGCTGACTCTCAGTCCTTAAAAGACATTTTTCTTATTCTTGCTTTCAAAGTTCATTAGGAATTTCCTGTGACAGTCACTTTTGTTTCTGAATTTCCTTTTTGTTTGTTGTTCTTTTTGTTTTTCTCTCTCTCTCTCTCTCTCTCTCTCTCTCTCTCTCTCTCTCTCTCTCTCTTTCTCTCTCTCTCTCTCTGTGTGTGTGTGTGTGTGTGTGTGTACATGTATGTATGCATGTAATTTACTCCTCTGAGGGTTCTCTGAGCTTCTTGGCCTTGTGGATTTTATTCTCCATTCACTTTGGAAGATGTCTGCTCACCAGCTCTGGATGTATTGTCTCTGTCCCTTCCCATAGTTCTTCCTTCTGGAACTGTATCTGCAAGTGAGTAAGAACACTCGATATCAGATTTCTCTTTCTGTTTCTTCATCTAACATATTTTTCCATAGATAATTTCTGTTGATTCAGTTTCAAACACACTATTTGCTTGCCTGGTCTAGACTATGAATGGGTCATGTGAAAGACATTCTTATTTCTAATGTCATCTTATGATTCTAGCCTTCATACAACTGTATCATTTAACTACGTTCCCTTCTTTTGTGCACCTACCTCTAAGCCAAACTGCACTTTTAGATACTTGTTAAGGTTCCTTCAAAGCCCCTCAGCTAATCAAACACCTAGCCATCCCTGGGTCTGTTAGTAATGACTGTCTAAATCTTGAAGGCTTTTGCTTGTTTTGTCCTTGTCTTATATGTGTTTAGGAAGTTCCACCTGACCACTGGATATTAACCTTAGAAGAGAGTGTATTGCAGAATCGTGTTGTGTTCACAGCCTGCATCTCCCTATGTCAGTTCCTTACTGAAGGATAGTGGCCTAGCTTGGTCACTGGTTGGGTTATATTTAGGTCTCATTGCTGTCTAGTGTCCCACAGACTTAATCTCCCACTGTTGCTGGGATGATACCATCTGACCTGGACTTCTGTGGATCTAGGGTCCCTGCTCACGGTCACAGTGGATTCCTTTGCCTTTGACCTGTACTTCCCTAAGTGCAGGCTACTGCTTCTGAAGTATGCCGCACCAGCTGGGATGCAGGGGAGAGTCTCAGATCTCCTGCTTAGCCTCACCTGTGGTCTGTCTACATCTTAAGAGCTCCCTTCTTCTCTCTGCAGTCACAATGTGCTGTATAATGAGTCTGGTGTCATGAGGGAGAAACTTTGCCATCTGTGGACTTCCATCCTGTCTGTTGGGGCATGGAGCCATTCCTGGCTCTTCTTCAGGAGAAGGCATATTTCATTTCTCTTCTCTCTGTTTCTCATCTTTGACGAAGGTAGCTCTCAACTGGTACCAGATCCTCAACGAAGCTTTTTTGTTAATATGAGAGAATGTTCCAGAAAACAGGGTCCATCTTTACATATCAGTGAAGGGAGCACATTGGCTTTGGAACTGTCCACAGATTTTCTTGCAGACACCCATTAGGTCTGGTGAAGGAGAGTGCATGAGAGTCTGTGGGAATTTCCTGAAAATGGGGCAGATAAGGTTCAAAGTTCAAGCTCAGCTCTTAAGAGTTTCTTATTTGCATCTTCATGCTCTGAGAAAGTGACACCCTCGGTGTGTTTGTGACTCCATCAGAGGTTGCCACCTCCCAGAAGTCACATTAACTGTGACCTGTGTGTGACCTTGGCTCTGAAAATATAAGGCCTGCTTCCCCCACCCCCCAGCATCAATAGGGAAGGAACCAGGCTGTGTAAGACATGCCACATCCCCAGGAGGGGCAGGATCCTCAGATAAGACACTGGTGAACTGATTTCTCGGAATGTTTCTAGGTTCTGATGTGGAAGACAGTGGCTATAACTGGGTGGAACGTGGAGGCCATGAATTCAGAAGACCCTTTCTGCCCATATGTTTTGGATTTCTTTAAGCTCGCCACATAGTGGCCCTTGTGTGGCTCTGCATTCCTGTGCTGGGAACCTTCTGAAAACAATAGAACTTCCATGGATGTAGGATCTTGGGGAAAGAGATATCAGAAAGACTGAGCTTTTTCAAGTTTAAAACACATCCATATTCTGCTTTAATTTTTTTCTCAGTTGATGGTGCTTGCTTCTTAGCTACTACAGTGGAAATAATTGTTTGGCTTAACTCACAGGAAGAATAGAGGATTGTCGTGAAACTCACCCTAGCAATATATTAAAAGAGGTAGCATATTTGCTTTCAAACAGACATGGTTTCCAATCATGGTATCATCCCCCAGACTAGATGACTGATGGCACTGTATAATGCTTGTTAAACAGTCTTTTGCAGATAACATCTCTGGAAGACACCATTAGCTAAAACTCTGACACTATCTACGTTTAATATCTATGTAGGCTATGTGCTTCATGTCTGATGGATTCTTGGCATCCAACACACCATGATAGAAATTCTAATTAAAATGTCATTGAGACCTGGGTGAGGTGGCACCTGAGTTCAGTCTCAACACTCATGAGGCAGAGCAACCAGTGGCTCTCCATAAGTTTGATTCCGGATTAGCCTACATACTGAGTTCCAGGATATTCAAGCTGCCCAGTGAGACTCCCACAATAAACAAACAAATAAATACAATGTCAAGGAGAGGATAGGAAGCCATTTTACTTCTCTGACATATTGGTGACATCATCTAAAGAACTGTTGCATCATAAGGATATACATGAGAAAATCTAGTTATGTCTAGCTAACAGACTTTCTTTTTAAGTTTATTTTTATTTTTCTATTTTCTTTACTAATTTTGTTATTGTTAGCATTCACAGTAATGGGCTGCAGTGTAGCACTTTCACAAATATATGTCATCATTCTTTGGATTTTCTAACAATAAAATGTTTTTTTGGGGGGTTGGGGATTTAGCTCAGTGGTAGAGAGCTTGCCTAGCAAGCGCAAGGCCCTAGGTTCGGCCCCCAGCTCAGAAAAAAAAAAAAAAGAAAAAATGGTTTTTTTTTTTTTTTTGAAATTTAAAGAACTTGAAGTTGATACCTGCTATTAATACTTGGTATCTATAACATTTCTCTGTGTATGTATCTCTCTCTCTCTCTCTCTCTCTCTCTCTCTCTCTCTCTCACACACACACACACACACACACACACACACACACAAATACATGTGTTTCTTTTCTTCTGACTGTAACCAATTGCCTATCAAGAAGCAACTCCAAGGAGGAAGGGCATAGTCTGGTTCACAGTTTGAGGGGGGAACATACCATCGTGATGAGAAAGCTCATGATGGCTCATGGTTATGACCGGTGGAGTATCAGACTGCTTGCTACTTTGTGATTAAAGAAGCAGAAAGTGAATAGGCAGAGGTGGTAATCTCGAAGAACTGTCTTACTTCCAGCCCCTAAGAACTCTCCCCACTGTCTTAACTTCCTTCAGCAAGTCCCTCCTTTCTAAAGTATCCATTCTAAACCTCCCACTCAGCATCGCCAGCTGAAGGTGAACTGTTCAAACCTATGAGCCCGTGGGGGCATTTCACATTCCAACTACAATGATATTCAATGTTACAATTAAAAGTTCACTTTTTATTACATTTATTTATTTATGTGTGCGTGTGTGCATGCGTATGTGCTTGTGTGTGTGTGTGAATGGTTGTGTGGGCCAGCACAAAGTTCAACATTTCTATGACAATTCTTGCTGATATCCATGACAGGGATGATGTGGTGATCTGTCACTTAGTCTGAGCACAGGTGATAGAGTGTGGGCAGCCCATGATGGTACTAATCATAGCTTTCCTCAGCTCTCTTTTTTGCCCAGCTCCTACTAGGAAGCTGGGAGCCATTGTCTTCTCTAGCTGACCTCATCTTTCATCAGCTTTGTGGAGCTCATTCCCACACCACAGAGGTCTAACTCCAGATGTTCCTCCTCTGCAAGCTCCAAGATTAACCTGTCTACCCATCTACATCATCAGATTCCTTTCTGTCTCCCCTCACTGGCCGTCAAATGTCCTAGACATGCTCGTGCCACTCTCTTACCTACTTCTTTCCTATTTCCTCCATGCTTGACTATGGGTTCAGTGTACTGCTCCTGGCCTACCCCCATAGCTGAACGTAGACTTGTCCCCTGGCTGAGCTTGGTCCTGCTACCTGGCCATCTCTGTTCCCCTTGTGTTGCTGTTAAATTCCTGCTGCTTTCAGCAATGGTTTCCAGCTTCACTTTCTCTGAAGTCCTTGCTTTTTGCTCCTTGTTGTCTTGCCCTAACCTTCAAAACTCTCTCCCATGAGCCACAAACATAATCAGGGAATGCTCACACCCACTAATGCTCTTAAGAAGGGTTCCTTGCATTGATTGGTTTGAGCATCATCTCATCTCTTGCTGCCCTGTTGAAATCCTTTGCCCCCTTGCACAGGGTCAGCAAGGTAGGTGGGCGCCTGATGTGTATCTCTTTACATTTCATATGTTCCCCCTTAAGATACTTCATGCATGTATAAGGAAAGCACTATCTGCTACGTGAAGCCACACAGGCTACAGGAGTGAATCTTCTGATGCTGCAGAGGCAGAAGGCAGGCAAGCAAGTCCAGAAATTTTTCAATGAGGTTAGAAGTGAGAGCGAACGCTCTCTGTAAGTCTTCTGGTGTCAGGGAGTAGTTAGTATATGTGGGTGCTTGGAATGGAGTGCTCCTCTGCTGCCCTTAATCCCCTCTGCGAGCCTGTGTGCTCCTGCCCTTCTTTGATGGAATGTTCCTGCATGTCTGTATTCTTAAGACTTTCTGCTGACCTCCTCCTCATGGATGCCACATATCTCCCACTAACCCCTTTTCCAGAACCATTCCTGCATTGCCAGTAGCATCATAGACTACAAGGCTTATCAGTCGTTACAGACACCTAGGCCGAAAGCATGGGAAATGAACATTCTTCTCTTCTTCACCTCCCACCCGTTTCTCCCATGGCTTCTGCCTCTGAGTTGATGCCATTACCATCAGCTTCCCCAAAGCATCTAGATCTTGCAGCCATTTTCATCTGAGGTGTTCTGGACCCTGAGATCCCAGGATCATCTCTCTACTTTACATCAGCAACATGCAAGATTCCTGAAGCTGAGGCCCTGTTAAGGAGTTCAAAGCCCTTGCCAGGCAGGGCGGCTCTTCTCTGCGTGTCTGAGAGCAAGCACTAAACAAGTGCAACTGCTGCCTTCATTTCTCCTCAGCCCAGTCAAGGGTTCTGAACTCACCATACAGCGCACTCCTTTTTTAGTACCGGCTTCCTCTCACTTGAAAACCCTGAGGCAGCACTTTACATCCTGTAAAGTAGCACCCCTCTTCCCTGACAGTATCTGACCTGGTTTTTGGCCACAGTTGGAGTCTGTCTTCCCTAAGGTGCCAGGTAACTTGAGCACAGACCCCCAGCTCAAATTTCTCACACACTATTGCAATTTTCTCTCCCAGCCAGCAGATGCCTAGAGACAGGGGCTGTGTCTTGCTTGCCTAGGTACTTTCAGCTCCTTACACACAGCCTGGAAGTCACAGGTACTCAGATATCCAACAGCGTGAATTAGAAAGATCAAAGGCCCCTGGAACTGGCAGCTGTAGAGAGAAGTGGGGGCTACAGGTTAGGAAGAGAAAGTGCAGGCCTGATTATGGGTGTTTATTTATTTGTGTGTGTGTGTGTGCGTGTGTGTGTGTGTGTGTGTGTGTGTGTGTGTGTGTGTGTGTGTGTGTGTGTGTGTTTATAATAAAACACTAGAAGAAAAGGCAACAAAGAAAATGCAGTTCTAACTCTGCACCTCTCCTAGTTTTCCTCTTCCTGGGAGCAGAGCCAAGGCACGTTTAGAGGAATCTAAAGTTTCTCAGGAAAGTTGGCCGTTGTAAAGCACATCAAGAAGGTTGGTGTATTGCACTTTTTTTCTGGCACATGGTCGAACAATTACACTGTGTGAGTCCTCAAGGACACTTTAGTTCCAAGATTCTGCAGAATAGTCTGGAGTACGTCTTTGATATGGAGAAGTCCAAGACAAGATGTCGCTTTGCAGGGTGTAAAAGCATCCGCACAAATGCGGTCTGTGTACATTATTACCTGGATGCCTCCCTACAAGCCCGCTCCTGCCTGATAAACTCTATTCACCGCCCCTGAGACGGTGGAGAAGAAGCCCAGAGCCAAAAAAGCAAGGTATGGAGCCCGGAACCAAAGTCAACAGCAAAAGAAAGATCTGAAAAGAAGGACATTCTAGCTCATCCTTTGGTTTCCTTTCATGCTTTATGGCACCTTGGAAGGAACAAAAGCTTTACAGAGAAAAGGCTGGCTTGGCAGAGCACTGTTCCCTCCTTGCTGGCTTCCCTGTGTTCTCAGTTTTGCTGTTTCCCCACAGACAACGCCAAGACACCAGGTTGAACATTCATCTTCTCTCCCTCCCTCCTTTTGCTCTCCTCCACTACTTTAATAGTTCTGGCAAGAAGAGCAGTAACAAATGTGACTCACTGTGCTGGGGGTGGGGGCAGGGCAGTTAGGTATGCATGGATTTGGGTTTTCTCTATCTCGCCCTCCCTGCTCCTTTCCCCCTCTCCATGCTCCTTTCTCCCCTCCCTCCTCTAGCTCTTCTGTATCCTGATTCTTCCTCCTTTCTTACTGTCCCCTCCTCTCCCTTCCTTCCCTCTTTCTTCTGCGTCCTCCCTCATTTGACCCTCCCTCCCCTTCATTCTCCCACCCCCTGCCTCTGAGCGTGTCTGGCCCCCCGCTCTTCTCCACTTGAAGCAGGACAGTCAGCAAAGGGAGGATTCTGGAAGACAGTCCCAGTGTGATCCCCGAAGCCACATGTCAGTTATTCCAGCAGCTCCTCAGATCCACGGTTGTGCCAATTTCCAGAGGCTTCCCTAGCGCAAAGGGTCACATTCACAGTTTTCTCCTGGCTGTTCTTTGTGTCGTGTCTGAAGTCCACAAGTAGGCATGCCAACTGGGCAGGAAGTTAGGATTGCCACACACTGCTGAATGAATCAGAGACCAGCCTATCAAATTGCTGATTTTTTTTCTCTCAACTCAATCCAAATGAATTTCTGGATAAACAACCCTTATGAAGATGTCTTTGAATAATTCTATTCAGAGAAACACCAGGTTTTTATTTCCCACTTAATGATGTTTTCTGAACACTGTATTCTAATGGCACAGAAACATTTTGCTTTTAGAGCCCGTGGAAATGCTGATGGCCGAGCTGCCAGAGAATGGGAGGGCTGCTCCACAAGCAAACACAAAGCCAACAGTATTTATCCAGATTCTGTAGAAGTCTTTTTCATACTCTTGTGGGCCTGTAAAAATACAGCTGAGAAGCATGGAGAAGAAGCTTTCTCCAGGGATCCCTTGGCACCTTCTGCTTCCGCTTGGATCAGAAATACCATGAGAACATCTCTTCCCCCCTTGTAACATTTCAACACTCCGGCATTCACTTGCAGATGGAGAGGAGCAGAGGGAGCAGAAGAGGAAGGGGAGAAAAACACAGCTGAACTTTTCTTAACCTAGAAGTTATTGCAGCTTTTACATGAAGATGTGGGCCAGGGCCTCCTCAGCTGAAGCCAATTGCCTCATCCTAGGAAACTGTGCAGGGCTACACTATTCACACAGCATTCCTGTAGAAGGCCGTCCTTTCCTGGAAATTTCCACATGCTGGAAACCTTGAGTTGGGGGTTCACCTTCTAACCCTGCCACCCTTTCATCAGCCTTGCCTGCTCCACCAGTGTCATAGAAACAAAAATTAAGCCACACATCCAACCAGACACAAGCTCTGTTGCTCACAGAGTGTTCCATGTCAGCTTGAGATGGGTGAATGGATGATTGCAAACATTAGCCGCAATCCTTCCTTCAGCCTGCAGAGCGGGGAACTAAGCTAAGCATTTCCCTAGGCTGGGACAGGAAGATGTGCGGATGTGCATGTATGTATGAGCCCAGGTTGGGGGTAACAACAGGACATGCTTGGTAATGGCTATGGTTTCATTCTGGGGTTAAGAAAATAAATCCGGAATGTGGAGAGAGCCTCGCCACTCTGAGGATATAGGAGAAACCAACTGGGTGGACTGTGTATTTGTGAGCTTTAGCTCAATTAGGTAAAGACAAAAACAGTCGTAATCTTCGCAATTCTAGGATCTAGGTCTTTGCACTGGGATCTAAAAGCTCTTCCCTTGAGGAGTAGAGACCACCTTCCCATCGGCCTCTTCTGGCTGCTTTCGGACCTTGTGTTGCTCATGAAAGTCAGTGAACTCTTAGACTTGTAAACACAAGAACTTGAGTTTAGTTCCCCAAACTCACATTTAAAACACTGGCTATTGTGTCATGTGCTTCCAATCTCATTGTGCCCAGGGCCAGTGAGACACTGTTTTCACATGTACACAAAAAAAGCAGTGGGCGGTATTTAATATAGCTCAGGCTGTCTTTCAGCGCATGCGCGTGCGCGCGCACACACACACACACACACACACACACACACACACACACGGGAGAGGATGGCTTTTTAACATTTAGAGTAAAATTCCTTCAATTTGAGAATCCATTTAAGCAAGACAATCTATACATTCAGGTAAGATTTGTCTTGCTGCTATGGGCTGCCAAGTGTGACTTCTATTGTTGTTGAAGATGATGTAATTGTGACTTAATAAGAAAGATTATTAAAAGGATTATGAGCTTTTTTGGCAGAACCCAGGGAGAAAAGGTCAACAGGAGTGCCCACCTACAAACCTCTTCTGCATTTGAATTTAAAATGAACCTCCCTCTACCAGAAAAAAGAAAAGAAAAGAAAAACATAAAACCAGAATCATAAAAATGACAGAAACAACCTCATACAAAAACCGGGTTTTTAAAAGCCTAATTTATGTTGACTTTGAATTCTCTAGGTAGAAAGAAACTTCTCCATGAAATGAGGACTTTGAGTTCAAACTTTTAAGGAATCCGCATGTTTGCATCAATTTTTAAAAGGTTTTATGACTAATGAACTCGGATTTCTTTTGGCATGGCATAAAATCCATTTGTACAGCTTTTAATTAAGGATGCAGCCTAGGCAATTAAAAGGAAGGGAAGGGACTACATCCAATGTCCTATGAGAACTCCAGTCGGAAAAATTATGGTAATGCTGTGTGTCCTGAAGCCGTCTCTGAGTGTCACGGAATGGCGAGGAATCACCCGCTCCACACGAGGACAGTCTGTGTAAGGCTAATAATTAGGAACATTTAATTTTGATGTGTATAGGCCTTGTTTACCTCTAATCTCCCTGGCATTTGCTGGGGGGACTGGGAGCTAGCAGGAGGATCATCTAAAATTGAGTTTAGAAAGCAGAGACTGGGTCAAACTCCCAGCCCGTAATACAAATACTGCAGTTGCCTCATAGACAGGGGAATTCCTAATGTGGGTTTTAATATTTAAAGTTGTCAGTGCCATTATTGAGAATATTAGGATGCTTTCGTGCCTAACTGATTAAAATTACATTTGGAATAATAAATGACACGTAACGTACAAATAACTGTCTACTCCCACATTATTTTTTTAAGTCTGAAAATTCTTAACCGTGATAGGAAGTGGCCTGAGGTACTTCAGGGACCCTTTGGTTTGGGGAGGGGGGGTATAAACTAGAGCCAGCTGTTGTGTTGTAAAAGAGTTTGACACAAGTCTGAAAGGAGCCTCTGCCCTCATCAAGTTGAAAAGAAGCCTCTTCTGCAAATATAGGCACACTTCCTTCCTGAGCTCTGGAAGGTTGACTGAAAAAGTTTGCTAAACTAAGTCTTAGCTCTGCTTGGTCAAGCCAGCCGTCTGGTTGACTGAGTCCAGGCATTAGTCTTTTCTTAAACATACAGGGCAAACTTCAATTGTGTTGTGCGTGCTTGCTAAAGAGCTGTACTGGTTCTTTCCAAAACCATCTCAGTTCCATTTTCTTTTCAAGAAGTATTTGTTTTTATTTTACGTATGTGCTTAGATGGGTGTAGATATTTTTATTTTTGCACACTATATATGCATATGTGGATGGGTGTGTGTGTGTGTGTGTGTAACCCTGTACTTTGTCCTTACTTTCCCAAGGAAGCCAGAAGAGGGTGTCAGATTATTCTAGAATTGGACTTACAGAGAGTTGTGAGCTGCCATGTAGGTGCTGGGAACTGAACTCAGGTCCTTTGCAGGATCAGCCAGTGTTTTAAACCACTGAGCCAGCCCTTCAGTTCAACTTCTTGAGAGACAAAGCCACACATAAAGTAGAACCCTTTACTGCATTGCTCAAAACACTGGGTTCCATCCTTCCTAGGTAGTCTGCCTGGTGAGGAAGACTAACCCAGACCCATGCTGGGATCCCACAGCCCAACTGCAAGTTTGAAAGCCTTCTTGAGGTATTTGCATCACTTAGTAATATTCCCAATTTCCCAGGCAAAGCATCAGAAAGAGCTTTGGGTTCTTCCTTGTCCTCGTTCCAAGTGCACCTGGAGACTGGGACAAATGGTCCATGATCTGGAATAAAGGTCTAGATAAGCCTAAAGTGCTCCAGGCATGAGAAATGGTAAAGTCACTGCCTCCTTGAACATACCAGCTTCTTGTTTATTGTGAACATGACAATTCTAAAAAAAAGTTCATGTATTTCCCAAACAATTTTAGCTTTTGAGAAAAATGATTGGCATGTGCAAAGTACTCCCACACATACCAACAGCCTTCCCCACCCCCGCCTGCTCTTATTAACACTTGCATTAGCAAGGGACCGCTGTGCCAGTCAATGGACTGCTAGATGATGATGAGCCAGCCCACAGCTGACACGAGCGCTCCCTCTTAGGGGGGACACATTCCATGAGTCCCAATAAATGAGAAACAATGTGGTCTTCCCCTGGCAGCGTCACTCAGAAGAGCTCCTTGCCCTAAAACTCCCCTGTGACTCACCTCTTCATCCCTCCTTCTTTCTAAAAATAGGAATGGGATCATTTATTCCCGTTTACAATTATGAAATTAAAATGGCTCCCCAGTGCCTCCTGTACTACACACCAATCTATTAATCTGCTGTGCCCTGCTTCACCTGCAGGAGTTACTCAAAAAAGCCCAAGGCCATAGCTGGGGGCACAGGAAACCTTCATGCTACAGATGGTTTTTACTTGCACAACCCTATCACGAACTCAGCGTTCTGGACCTTAGCACTGGGATGGGACCACAGCTCCTCTGATCCCTACCTGCCTGACCCTGGGTTAGTGCCCACCCACTAACCAAGTCTTCCAAGACCAAAGTCTCAGTGGAGTGTGTAGGGCAGAGTTGCCAGATTGTGTGTGTGTGTGTGTGTGTGTGTGTGTGTGTGTGTGGTGTGGCAGTGAATATGAACAAAACACATTGTATGAAATTCTCAAAGAACTAATAAAATGAGATGTAAAAAAGAACACAGACACAGATACACACACACAGACACAGATACACACACACACACACACACACACACACACACACACACTACTGCTTACCCAGGAACTGTCACTAGCACTCAGACATGGAAATGAACCGGGGTCTAGAAGTTGCTAACATTGGCATTTTGTGATTCTTTTCATTTTAAACTCTATTTTCGTGTCTTCCTTTGGTTCCAGCCCCCAGCAGATGATGAGCGTCTGAGCTGACTTCCCTTGCAACTGTGAAGACCCAGTTGCTCACTGAGGACTACTCAGGCTGTTTGCTCAGGAAAGAGCTGGCTTAGGTGAGTCGCAGTTACTCTCTTTTTCCAAATCAAGCATGTTTCCCTCTAAACACACATTCCTAGGTCAAAATTAGGTTGATGTCTCACCTGCTATCAGGCTTGGCCCTTCATCTCTGGTCAATGAGAATGACCTGTTCTTTTTGAATGTTTGAAAAATGTCACCAGAGCAATTTCAATCTTTCGTTGATAAAATTTAACCTATAATTTACCTCCACAGGTCTCTCTAGTCCCAGCTTATTGCCTGTAGTGAACTCATGGGCGTCCTGGTACCAGTGTTTCACATTCCCTTCATTGTTTTCCCTAAACTATTATTTGTTTGATAATTCTCTTAGCTCTTGAAACGTGTCTCATTTCGTTCTTCTAATTAAGATGATTCAAATATCTTCTTGATGAATTGTTCTTGCTGTAACAGAAGGTAATTCTTTTAATTTTAATTATTATTTTCTCTGTATCAGTAGTGTCCCTTTTCTTTCAACCGGGTTATATTTTTACATGTATTTATTACGGATGCTTTAGGGTCTCTGTATGTGATTTTTTTTTAAATGCTATTGATTTTCTGACTTTAACATACCTTTATTACATTCAGTAGTGTACGCCTTTAGAATAAGGTCTACTTAACTTCCTGTACTCCATTTATTAACACATTCTTTTGTGTGTTTTCTTCTTCCATGTTCTCTAAGAGAATGTTCTTTCTTCTTTTCTTGTTATCCCTTTGCTTCTCCCTCTTCCCTCCTCTAGCTCTTCCTCGCTCCCTCTCTCTCTTTTTTCCTGCAACCTTCATAATTTTCTCTAAGGATCTGACCTGGGAGATTAGATTGTATTCCTTATTTAGTTGGTTAACTGAAAGTATTTAACTTTCGTTTCAGAATAGTAACTGTGAGCCCATGTCTGGTGTTGTGAGCCTGGAATCATAGGTACCTAAGATTCTCTGCAGAGTAAGTTCAAGGTCATCCTAGAGAACTTAGTGAGACCACACCTCAAAATAATCACAAATGCATTGGAGATACAGCTCGGTGAGAGACACAGGTCAAGCAAACAAGAGGCACCAGGTTCAAGCCCCAGCACAGTTATAAAATAATAAAATAACCAGTCCTCACATCTACACCTCACTTCTGAGCAAAACCAGGGCTCTGGCTAATTTAACCACAAATAAACCGATTCTCTGTCACACGCCCCATCTTCCATGTTACTCTTTTCTGGGGTTGAGTTCATTATATAAAACACACACAATTAATTATGAGTGCCTATCGTCAATAATTAATTAAACCTACCAATGTGTTTCAGCAGTATCTGTTGCACCCCCTTTCTCCTCTGAGCTTGATTTCATTATTGCTGAGGTAAATCTTTCTGTGAAGATCTTCAGGTGGCCAATTTTTATTCTTTGTTTATTATCTGAAACTAACTTCACCTTTCTCCGGCTCCTCTCTCTTCTCCTCTTCGCTTCTCTGCCTCTCAAGTGCCCCAGTCTACCCATGAACTCCTGATCCTCCTGCTTCTAGCTCCCAAGTACTATATGTTTCCTTTATTTTTTTCTTTTCGTTTCTTTCTGTCCCTAAATAATAGTCATGTAAGTACAAATTCAAAACATGGCAATGCTCCCTTCATAACTTTGAACTACTCAAGGCTGTTCTCAGTCTCTGGGCTGGTTTTCTGCAACAGAGCCTTCTTCTGTCCCTCTGCCTTTCTCATGGTAACTTCCCAGAGGGCTGTCTCAAAGCTCTCCCATCTGTCTGTCTGACTTTACTGGCGTTCTGTGGTTTTCCTACAGTACACTACTGATTTTTGTTCTAGTAAATTTTTAGACCACCCTTTCCATCTGAGGACTTCTACGGGCTTTCAGTTTGGAGTGGTTCTTGGATATTATTATCATCAGATAATGATTCCCTACTGTAATCCTTATCTCTGTTTTGGGAATTTCAAATGACACTGATGTTTAGCCATTTCAGAAGAGTCTGGGAATGTCTTCTCCTCTGTTTTTTTTCCCCTTGCTGCAACCCCACACTTTCTTAATTCTGTTTGTGGGATGTCTCATTCTGCCTTCTGGGCTCACTCTTGGCAGCTTGTTCAACAGAGTGTGTTTTCAAGTGGGCACCTCAGGGAGCTTCCATTCTGATTTATATCTTTGAAAGTCACTGCTGGTCCTATTTCACCAAGGCCCCTTTGACCTAATGCTTCTTTGTGCCCCAATTCCTTGTCTTTTAAAACAGGTGTGTCTTTAGCAAGGGAAAAACAATAAAAAGCAAAGGACTGAGATTTAACGCTGTGGTCTAGCACTTGCTTTAGAGTTGTTTTCTCCTCTGAAGATTTTAGAATTGCCCCTATTTTGACTTCCTTTGGAGCAAGTGCCATGATTGGACAACACCCAGTCACTACTGTCTCCTGGCCCTGCTGTATTTCTAGTCTGCAGGGAGGTGAGTCCCTAAGCCCCTGTCTACTCCCAACCTGACTTAACTGGTCTGCTGTCACCACATGACTACTCTGTGCCATGTTCAACTAGAAATCCATTACGAAGAGTTGCTAGGGATGCTGTGGGTTCTGTGACTGTTGTCATTATGGGTGGGCTTGGGCATGAAGATGTCTCCATGGTCTCATTCTTTCCAGAAGGCAGCTTCTAGTGAAGAGCAAACATCTGTGGCCTAGGTGTCTCCTTTCAGACATGGGGACCTCCAGCAGAGATTGTACAGCAGGCCTATGTGTCCCATAGAACACGGGTAGAGTAGTCATTGACTTCTGCAGTAGCCCCTACCAGCCTCACGTGGAAGCTTTAAGTTGAGCTCACTTTCTGCCTATTGTTCTGACTCTGAGAGTCCAGAGGGCTTGGGCCTTGTGTTTATGTTCCTGTGGGGTTTGCTGTTATTGCTTTTGCTCTTGATTTATCTGCCACACTTGTGTGTTAGTATGAGAGTGACAGGCTATACCAAAATATCAAAGTTCTCTTTCCCTATCAGTAGGCCCTCTGCCCTTCTTCCTGTCAGTACAAGGGACTGAACAGAGGGGCTCACATATTCCAAGACAAGTGCTGTACCATTGAGCTACATCCCCAGCCATTAAAAAAATAATTTCTCTTGATAAATTGGTCACAGTGAACTTAAACTTAACATTCTTTGAAAAGCATTTATTTGTCTATTTATGTATCAATTGATTGATTGTGTGCTCCTGCATGAGTGTACACACACCACATGCCTGTAGGTATCCAAGGAGGTGAGATTGTGTCAGATGCCCTGGAGCTGAAGTAACATGTGATTGTGAGCCACCATAAGGGTCCTGGGAACTGAACCTGGGTCCTCTGCAGGAGCAGTGTCTATTCTTTTTTTCTTTTTCTTTTTCTTTTTTTTTTTTTTCGGAGCTGGGGACCGAATCCAGGGCCTTGCGTTTGCTAGGCAAGTGCTCTACCACTGAGCTAAATCCCCAACGTGTCTATTCTTTACAATGAGCCATCTTTCCAATCCCCTACACTGACAACTTTAGGCTTCAGCCTCCCAAATACTAAAAGCATAATTTCTAACAATTACAGACCATTTAGTTATAAAACAACCCTTTCGAATGTGTTGTTTTGTTTAATTATTTATCCCTTTCAATTACAAATAACTGTAAATCCATCAAACAGCATTTACAGTCCTAACCACACCCTAGGATAGATTTCCCAGAATAGAAGGATCAGGGTCAAAAGTCTAAGTGAAGCTTCTGTGACATGTTAATGTTGTTAGCTTTTACCATAATTATTAGTTTGTCCCCACCCGCCTGTTGTGGATGTGGTGCAGGTGTGGAACTGGTGAGAGGGCTGTGGTCACAGGTGTGAGTGGGCATATAGGTTTGGAGTTATAGATACAAATGTGGAGATGGGGTGTGCATGTGAATATTAGAAACAGGGGTGTGGGTAGAGCAGGGGTGTCACTGGGGAGTGGAGCCTGTAAAGGTGAGATGACCGCCCATGTCGCACCAGCGATCAGGAATTCAGGATGACACAGAGGGTGCCTCCTCTCCTTCCTCCCTCTCTTCCTCTGGCCCTTCCTCCATTCTCCCATCCTTTCTTCTTTTCTGTCCTCCCTCCACCTACCTCTCTCTTTTTCTCCCCTTTCTTCTTTCAATGCCTTGCTATATAGACCATGCTTGGACTCTCAATTCTCCTGCCTCAGCATCCTGAGTGCTGGTTAGACATCTAAGACTAGAACAAGCTATGATCATTATAAAACACTGGGCAATACAGAAAAGCATAAAGAAAATAAAAAACAGTATTCTTAAATTTCTTTTGAGAGATATGCCCACTGTCAATGACATGATGATACATGCTTATTTCACATTAATGTGATAAATACAAGATTGAATGTAATTGGGTTTTTTGTTTTCTCTTCCCCTTCAATACTTGGTCATTGTCTAATCACTAAAAATTCTCTGCAAACCAATCTCCTGTGTTTATTATTTGTCCACGTTTCAATGGCTGTCTTTTAATTTAACCAATTGTACCCCTGTGTAAGTCACATCCAGTCTTAAGATCGAAAAATAGTCCAGTGATTATTTGAGGTCTTGTAGTTACCCACCCTCACTCCCCTGTCCATGCCCCTAGGTCAGACGAAGCTGATGTCTACACGATTGAGCATGAGAAAGTACCTGATTGGGGGAGCCTTCATCTTTTTTTTGGCTGACAGGAGACACGTTGAATACACAGACAGGGTGATCATGCAAGCTCCAAAAGCCACATCTTGGCAATGTTCCCTCAGAGAAAAGGGTGCTCAGGAAAGGGTTTCCAGAAAATACAGAGAATCCGTGTGTATGGGTGGAGAAAGGAGGTCAGCAGAAGGCAGGACAAACATGGAGACTCAGTGAATTAGCTCCATTAGAGGCAGGGGTGCCCATCAGGAGGGTGGGAACATGAGTGACCAGAAAGCATCTGGTCTACAGATGAGGAGCCAGCTTCCCAGGGTGCATTTGCTGATTACAGGCTACAAGGAAGAAGGAAGTTTGTGGACTCTATGGAGCCCTGAGGTCAAATCAACCCTTTCTCCCTTGAGTTGTTTTCGTCAGAGTTTTTTGTTTGTTTGTTTGTTTGTTAGTTTTTTGTTTGTTTGTTTGGTAGGTTTGGTTTGGGTCTTTTTTTTTTTTTGTCATACTGATGAAAAAGTAATTATGACATGGGGTGATGAACAATATCAGGGAAGCTATGAGAGCCAGGGGTAGGAGGCCACCTATATCATGAGAACAAAGGACAATGGAAAAGAAAGTGATATGGGAAGATTAGAATTCTGCCCAAGATGTGACATTGGGCCTGGCTAGCAAATCCTGAGGTCTGGTTAATTCCGCAAGTCTCAACTTCATAAGAGCAGCCCAGGCTGCAGACATGTGGCTTTCAAAGCCTTGCCTTGCAGTGGCTACGAGGAAAGAATGAGGAGACTGGGGTCAGCCCTTAGGGACCTCAGGGACTCGTGGGAATATCAGGATGATATCTGTGGCACTTGATTGGAGAGCACACACTGGATGCAGAGCGGGACCCAGAACTGATAGAGATCTCAACAGACCAGAGAATGCAATGGAGACAGGTGTAGGCTGGGAAAAGGATGAAGAGGGAGATGGAGATGTGAGGGTACAAAGCCCCAGAGTGGAACCCCACACCCCACCAAAGGCCTCCATGTCTCAGCAGTGCAGCAAGAGATCAGCTTGCATGGGTCGAGGTGGGGTCTGAGGACACCTGTGCTGCTCAGGCCCAGGGACTCCAGGCAGCTGGTTCAATGACATCATCTAAGCCCTTTAAGCCTCGACAGGAACCCACACAGATTGCAGCAATGTTGACACCATTGTGTGGGTCCCTCATCAGTCTCAGGGTTAGAGTAGCTCTCCTCCTTTGAGAGCATGCATGCCTATCGGAGCAAAGTCTGGAACCAGAAGGAACTGCACTCAATGCAGTAAAGCCAGCTGGCATCTGACAGCAGGTGCCACCCTGGGGTGGGTGGCAGATGGAAGGCAGAGCCCAGGTGTCCCATTGTGCCTTCCTGATGGAGGCCTCAGACATGGATACAAAGGAATTCAAATTAGTAGTAGAGGAAAAAAGTCACTGGGGACTAGCAGGTGCCCAGTGTTCCAGTGAGCAGCCCAGTGTCACTTGGAGGCTCCTCAGGGCAAAGGAGCCACGCATTGGCCGCTTTTGCATTCCAGTGAATGGTCTCAGTATTACACACCACAGCCAAGAATGGATGTAAGCTGTAAATCAAAAGCATAAAATATATGAATGGAGAGAAAATGCATTCTGGCTGTAAGAAGAGACATCTGTTGGGCTCCATATAATATAATTAACAACTGGAACCAAGTGGAAGCAGAGGATTGCCCTGAGCCCCCTGGGAAGAAGCCTGTTTATTGTGATGACCTCATGAGGCTCAGGATGAAATTGACAGGGTCATTTGAGACCACCAGGAGGGAAATGCTTATGCTGGGAGAAGGGATGCTCCCCATTTAAAAATGTGTGCATACCACTCAGAATTGAGGAGGGGCTGGACCAGCTTGTATAGTGATATCATTCTGCTCCCTGACACTTTTAGTGATGGATCATCAATGGCTCTGTTGCCTCTTTCTTTCCAGGAAAATACACCTTAGATGTCCATGCTCACTGGTCCACTCCCCGAAGACCCTCCAGTCTGTGACAAATTATTATGAGTTCTCTCCTCCTGTTAAATCAGACAACTTGTGACACTGAGAGACAGGAGTAACTTTCAGCTGCTTTTTCTTTTTGTTGAGATGAAGAAACGTCTTGAGAAGTTGTGACAGTGGCAAAGGTCCCCACTAATTACGCAGTTGCACAAGCTACGCCTAGGTCCCAGCCCTGAGCACACCATGACTCAGTACATTGTTCTTGGAGGTGACAGATTCAGATGGCTTTCTTAAGGAAGCACATGGGTTGTCTCTTTGATTGAAAATTAACTTAGAATCATAGGCCTGGACTACACACTTAATGCTAGGAAGTCCATGTGGGGTTTGAGGCAATTCAGAGCAAGAGGCTTTGACCATTAGGTTTGTGGCAGTGAGCTCCTGGGAAATGAACCAAACATGCAAACAAGTTTAATTAATATTTTTTCAGTGTGTCTTGGATAAATGTACCTAACTGTAGGAAGGAGAGTTCACAGTGAAATGTCTTCCAATCTCTGACTTCCTCCAACCCTCATCAAGCATCCAGATGACAACACTGGACAAGCCAAGTGCCAGGGTTTTTGGGGGTGTTCCTGACTGCTCGTCTTTTGATGGCTTGAGCTTCTTTTGCTGAGCTCCAACAGACATGTAGTCCTTTCTTCTCAGGAGTTTGAGGCAGGGTGTCCTTGAATGCTGACACAAAAAATTAAGCTAATATTCAAGTATAGGAAACCCATACAATTCACAGCATTGCTAAACCTGTAGCCTGCAGTAACTGTAGTGCGTGTGTAGTAGCAGATGCCATAGTTAGCTGACCACACTGAATGTCTGGCTGTACCACACAACAGCATAGCCTCTTGAAGGTCTGCAGTGCCTGCATAGCCCTTGCACCAACACAGTTCTTCCATGCCTATGGTTTCAAGCAGCTCCTATCCATTACCTTGGCTAGCTAACTTGCTCCTTTGGCTTCAACAGCTTTCCCCCACCCTGCCATCTCAAAGATCTTCACTTCCCAAGCTCTGGTGTGTACCTCCTGGTAACAGACCATATGTGAGTCTGACGGCCCAGAAGACTCTGCATTCCTGTGTACCACACTGTGTCTCTTTCTCTGAACACATCTTTATTCTTGGTAGTAGTCTCCCATAAGGCCCCAGTCCTCCTACTTCTACTTCTGCGGTATCTATACCCGCTTGGAAGTTACTCTCTAAGTAGGTGATTCATCTCCAGTGTGGCATCTTCACTTTCTCTCATGCTTTGCTCCTCTGAGTGAGTGGGATCACCCACATTTATCCTCCGACTTAGGAGTCATAGAATCATCCTTGGTTTCTACCCCTCAGTGATTGAACATGTTCACCCCCCATTTCCCCACATTCTGTGAAAGTTCCTTCCCAAACTACATCTGCCAAAGGCCCTGGGGTCTGCCAGGCTATTACCCTATAGCTCCCAATAGCCCCGTGTCTGCCAGGCCACTGACCCACTTTCTTGCCATTCCCCTTTCACCCACTCTTCTAAAAGTTCAACCTCTCCTTCCTCAACAGCTGTCTGGGGTCTAGATGACATGAAATTCCGGCACAAAATATGAATCTGTTTTCTGCTGCTATAATAGTGTCTGGTAGTAGGTCCTAGATGGTTCAACAATGGGTAGTTATTGCTCTAATAGAATGCCTGAGGCAAGGTGAGTCAAAGAGGATGGATAGCTATTTGGCTCATGGTTCTGGAAGCTCAGAAACCCAAGAGCATGGCATTAGCATGTGAAGAGCTTCGTGAAGATACATCTACCCCAGGAGCCTCACCCTATTTTAATAGCATTTTCGTCCTTTTTGGGAGCCAACCTAACTAAGCATCCTTCCTAGCAAGGTCAGTATTCTTTCTCAAAGACCTAGACCCTTAGCATAGCACTTGTCCTCAGATCACACCTCCCAATGTTGCCCCACTGGACTGGGATTTGAAACATGTAGGACATGAACATTGAGATGCACAGTCAAATAGATGCACACATCATAGCATTTTCTTTTGAAATCCTGCAATGACACCTTACAAGCAGGAGCCTGTAATTGACTCTTCTCTGTGTCCCGCTGTCCCTCCAAGGCACCAGCTCTTGGTTCTTTTCTTCAACCTCCTTTCTTGCCACATGCTGCTACCACAGAATAGCTCCTATTTTTTCCACAGCCATACTGCCTTCCACACTGTCTCCCAGATCTGTGCCGTCTGGACCATATACCCTATCACCCAAATGAACTCCAAGTGGTCATGTTATATCTTGATGGCACCCCAATGCCATAGCCCCCCCTAAGATTATATATTGTCCCATACATGTCTTAGGCCTCCATCTCCTGCATTGGATCATGCATGTCTCTTCTGTTCCTTGTTTCCTCAGAAATAAATAGTGCTTTATCCATCCAAGCGAACAAGGTGCACATCAAGTCTTGCCATATAGGAAGCATCAGTAGATTTCCATTGTAGGAGATAGTGGAGACTCTGTGTCTTTCAATATGGACCCTCTTGGATGTCTCTCACTCCCATAGTCTTCTCTCCTCAGATCCACGTCAGTTTGGCAACTACTGTCTCGAATTTTCATTACTAAAATTACAAGTTATACCTGGGTCTCAGCCCTGAAGTATCCCTTTCAAAGACCTATTTACCCAGGCAACGGCACCACCATCTCTTCCCAGGACAAGTACCAATCATTCCCAGAGGCCTTTCTTCTAGTTTCTCTCTTGACTTTCCAACCCATGGCAAGCTCTGAAAGAACTGTTGCTATGGGGTCCTCCAGGTGCTTAAGAGGAATGAGCTATGTGTTGTGCTTCCTCTCAGCCATCAGTGAAGAGCAAAATTACCCACCTCAAGCAGTTGCCAAGAAGGAGAAAACAGACAGGAAAGATCTTTATGATAGATACTCAGAATACAGTAAAGTAAGGATTGAAAGAGATGGGGACAACATGGTAAACACTCTTAACTGTCCTGAAAATGTTCATCCTCTTTCTTTTTTGTTCTAATCAATTAATCTTACTTGAAGGAAATCATATCCAGCAAAAACAAAACAAATGGAGAAATAGGATGAAAGCCAGACCTGTCTTCTCTGGCACTTGTCCTGAAGGGTGGTCTTGAGATACAGTTCTGGTGGATGAGATGGATAGAGGGTTGTGAGGGGCACTGACTCTTTCATTTAGCTTCTGCGACGTGAACAGGAGGCTTAAGTAGCCTGTGGTTGCCATAACTATCCAACAGAATGGAAGTCCTAACAAGGGTGACGGAGAAGGGAAGATCTGAATTGCAAGTACCGAGCACCCCCTTAACCCAGCTTCTGTCTTTGCTGCTTTATAAGGAGAACTTGACCTGGCAATCTCATACAGCCCCTTTCTGCCATAGGCCTCGTCATATCCTGAAGTACTAGGAATGGTGCAGACCTAGACTTCCATTATTCTGTTCTCCAAGCAGGAAGCACACTACCGTGCAGCACACCAGTGATGTGAAACCCCTACCTGGTCTGCTGCTCCATATTAACTACCCATAACAGTCTCTGGCCCATTGCACTAAGTCCTATGGAGTCCGTTTGCTCTCATTTGAGTGACGTCATTAGCATGTGGGGTTGGAAGCTCTTTAAGCTCTGATCAGAGGCCAGCAATTGAACATGCTCTCCAGCTCCCTGAACAAAGGTACAAAGGGACAGTGAAAATTTTGGCCCCTTTACATAATCTCCTTCTCCGCCATTTTTTTTCATTCTGAAGATCTAAAGCTCATATTTACTGTCTCAGAGAAGGAATATGGACTGCCTCAACAGATAGAGTGTGCTGATGTTTGTTGGTGCTATCTGGTCCAGGGCATGACATGAATCCTTCATAAATGCTGGCTATGAACAGGAGTTCTTATCTTCCTGTTGGGTCCATTTTCTGGGAAGTGTTTAGGTCTTTCTGAGTTTGTGTTTCTATAACCCCTGGTTTATAGACATGCATGAAGGAAGCATACATTTTAAGGAATGCTGATAGAAGCACATTGCCTACTCACTGGATGGAAAGCCCCACATCAAGAGTGTTCTCAAACATCATAGGACACAATGAGTTTGACTAAGAAGAAACCTACATTTGAAAATGCTGAGTACCAGTAAATGGGAAATGGTGGGATCAGAGATGGACTCAACTCGTGCTCTGGTCTTTGTCCAATCTCCAGGATTTACAAATTGTTAAGGAATGACATTGACCAAGGTCTTTCAATTGAAGAAGTTGACATGAAACTCTCCATCTTTGTTTTATCTGTCTGTAAGATCATGATGGGGGTGGTTTCCCTCTTGGTGACCTCAATAATTTTTAATAGTACAGAGAATCAAATTTTGTTTTCCCAGTGGTATCAATTCTTTATTTGGTTAGAATCCTTTTAGTCAGTCATCTCGGTGCATACAATACAAAAGTAGGCACAGAATCCACACACGCCATTGTTCTCCTCATTTCTACCAAGTGATATGAGTGCCTCTCAGCCAAAAGAAATGCTGCTAATGGAATTCAGGGTGGGGGTAGGTTGAGGAATGAGGCCACCTGACAGAGCAGCCTTCCCTGGCCTGTGGGCACCATGGAGACTCACACGGCCATCTTGAGCCCACATTGCATCCCCGCTGCCGGCACCAGTTAGAACAGCTCATTCCTGTCTCCCAATGAGTTCTGACTGAACGCCATCAACCATATGACAGGGTCTAACAAATATCAGCACTCTGCCAGGTTCAATAAACACCCTTTTCAGGGTAATGGTCTTTAATGAGGACACCAGCCATCAGCTAGGTTGGGAACACACTGTAATTATTACTGGGCAAAGATGTCTGGAAGGAGACCTGTAAGAATAAGGATCAGGACAATGCAGGGGGGGGAGGGAAGCTCATAAAGAAAAACTACCCAAGCTCTAAACTTTGTGCTGGCAGTAGGAAAAAAATAATAACTCAAGTTTTAGGGATCATTTCCAAAACAATGTCAAGAATTTATCTAGGGATCTAGGGGTTAAATAGTCACTCATGTAATCTGTGCCAAATTTTATACATCTATAATTAAGTCAATGAGAGAATTGGTAACTTGCTTGATGGAGCACTTGGCTAAATTGGATCTATTACATGGAGCGAGGAGCACCTTCCATCAAAATAATCCTTTAGGGTCTGCCGGGAATGTCATGGATGTTTCCATCATAGCAGCTGAGACAGCCTTTGCCCCCAAGGAGCTCAATATATTATGGCTGTGTTTGTGTATAGCTCATCTTCCCAATTAAGAGACCGAAAGGTTAGACATCACCTTAGACACAGCCCATGAGCATGGAGGAGGGGGGCTGCTTCACGTTGGGATGGGGAGGTAGACATGGCTCATTGAAGGAGATGTATTGTATTGCATTTATTCCAGGAAGACTAATTTGTTGATTGCATGCACTGTTCAGGTGCTGAAGTGGCCCCGGGGATGCAGGAGTGACTGAGACCCAACCCTGTCCACTTGATGACAAAGTCAAGTGTGGGAGACTTAATAGGTCTAGAGGACAGGGAAGATTTTGACAGGTAAGAGAAGGCAAGGGAGGAGCGCTCTATGAATTGACACAGCACAAGTGACTGAGATGGTGATTTGCACAGAGGAAACAATCAATATGGAGGAAGGGCTCAGTTGTCACTGAATACCTAGTGTGTGTCCCAAACAAAGTGACCAGGGCTTTGCAAATTTTATACTAAGAAGAGCTCACAGCAACTAGAAAGTATTTTATTTTATTTTATTTTAATGGATGCAGAGATAATAGCTGGGGAAACTTAACAAATCTCCTAGATGCATGTGTCAGGTAAGGAGCAGTACAGAATCCACCTCCAAGTCTTTCTGGTAGAGTTTCTACATGGGTCCTTGCTGGCTGTCCAATCTGCCTACAATATGGGTTATATACAGATAGGAAGGACAATCAATTGGGAGCCATTAAAAGCAGGACTAAATAAGGCCACCAATACCTGAAAACAATCTACTCAGATAAGTGACATGCTTGGTAGAAAGAATGGTCAGGCAGCATGTCCTGTCAATGGCGTAAGGTTGGAGAATGGAATCAGGAAGGTTGGGGAGGTCAGCTGGTAAGGTGGATGCTGAGTGTTTCTGTTGGTCCTAAGTGGTCACTAGAATGGCTATGGAAGCGAGATGTAATGCCTGGGGATTCAGGCATGGCAAGGAGACTAAGGAAGGCATCTCCTGTAGGAAGGAGCTGGCTCTCTTCCAGGGTCCTATCAGCAAACTGTTTAAGTCAATTGGTGCCCCAGGGAGACAAGTACTCTCTTTCCCCACTTGCCTTCAGATAGGTTAATAGGCTGTTTTCAATCCTAGCCCAAATATGTAGACAACAGTAAATGAAAACTAGAAAACAAAAACTGGTTTCAAGAGTGTATAGCATGACACCGACACAGGAGGAAGGGGAAAGCCTGGGTAACTGTTGAAATGACAAGTAACACTTACTATGAAATTTTCCAAGGAGGGCCCCCTGGGGACCTGTGGTCAGCATGGCTTTGCAAATGGACAATGAACTTTAGAAAGACACATGACTACCCTAGGTGAAGCAGATGGCCCAGACTTCTTCTGTTTCTGGAACTGCGATCCTCAAATCAAACAACTACTTCTGAATCTGACATCATTCCTCAGATGGCAATAGTTTTCTGGGTCTCCTTCAGGAGCAGGGTTCACTCAGGAGAAGAAGTCATGTCTACTACTACTCAAAGATAGCTGTAATTACAAAACTAAACCTACTACAGACAAATATACTCCAAGCTCAAACAGAATGCACACACAAACTCTTCTTTGTTATCAAGTAAGCAGCAGAGATCTAACAGCTAAACAAATAAATCCTGGTTTTAGACTGCACAACTCGGCCTTGCAAGATTTGCTCCCCAACTCCACCTCTTTTCCACCCAGAAACTGGCCCTAATGCAGTGCTTAGGGCATGGGTTGATTAGTTTTATCTTGGTATTTTTTAAAAATGGAGATATTTTAAATCAGGGCACACATTAGCAGCAAAGTCTTATGGAGATAGCTGAGCACAACGGTGTATACTGGCAATCCCAGTACTTAGGAGGCTAAGGCTAGAAGATTGCCGGTTCCAGGGTAGTCTGGGCTACATAGTTATATCTTGTGTTCAATAAATAAATAAACATCATTAATACATAACAATAATAGTAGGCAGTGATTTGAATAGTATTTGTGAAAGAGGTGTATACTTATATAGAAAGTAGTTATAAGCTACAACATGTACAACATGTGTTTCTACTAAATCAACTAAGGACATGCGGGGCAAAGGCATTAAGGAATCTCCCCTTATCCACATGACAACTGAACAGTGAAATTAGAATATTTCATGGGAATATAGATTAATTTTTTTCTGAAAGAGGCACTTTGACTTTTAAGGGAATCTTAGGCTGGCCGTTCATGAAGTACTTGGTTCCTCTAAGCTCATCAATGACAAAAAGGGAATTTACAGCTTATCCACACCCCAGGAACTGTTTGTAATGGGTAATATATTTGTTTCTCTCCTTTTATTTTAGATAAAATCACTGCAGGTTATTTTCATTGTAGTAACACTGAGAAATTAATTTTCTTTCAGTGTTCCAGAAGAAGTACCTTCTTAGTTCTCATAATCATTTACAATTACATATTTATTATTATTACTATTATTATTATTGTACATTATAAGTTCCTGTCCCCAAAAATGAATTGATTGATGTAACAGTAATCCTAAATACATTGTTCAGCTCTAAGCTGCTATGTATTGTCAGATAGTAAAGGGAATTTTTAATAATTTAAGAGAAAAAAGTTATTTAATTATCAAGAATTTTGAAAGAGACAATATATTCAGTTTCACACATGTATCATGGAGAGCGATTCTTTTATAAGGAGACAGACAGTCAACCCTAAACATCCAGGAACAATTAAAAAGTGGTGGTTTTGTAAATTACTCCCAGAAGTTTCAGAAATCTTTCATTTTAGTCATTGTGGTCCAGTGAACCATAAAGCCATTATGAAGGAACCAGAATACTAGGGAGAAAATTGAAACACAGCAGTAATTAACAGTAGGAATATGTCAAAATAAAAATGAATCGGGAAGAGGATGGCCATCGCGTGTTCAGCATAGGAGAGGAGCATTTACATATCCTCAAAACCAAGTGGAACAGTCGTAGACACTCAGCATGCACATAGGTTTAGCCTGTCATCTACGGGCTTGACAGGGAGAGCTAGGTAGTGGTTTTTTTTTTTTTTTTTTTTAATGTGTAGGAAAGTATCTTCAAAGGCTTGCTTTCCACTTAAACAAAACTAATCCATTTTTTCTAAAATACTTTAATTAGCATTAATGCACATTTCTATTTGTTTTAGGATTGAGTTAACAACCTCCAGTTTAGATCTCTGCTTCTTACTTCTGTATGCTTAATGCCAATGAAGAATAATTGAGAAAACCCCAGAAAAGGAGCCCCCATTGCAAACACAGATTTCCCCGTGGGTTGCCGAGTACTTTACAGCAAATGTTAAAGATTTATTGCACATGAACATCAAACATGGTTTTACTACAATTCTCATTTGGATCAAATTGACACATTTTACACTCATTTTAGCCTAATGAGATTCTTTCTCTCCACATTATATTCCAAGTGACCCTGTACATGAAGTCTATGGCATGGAGCAAACCCGTTGATATAACAAAGTCCTACTCTTACTGCTTTCTTAATTTACAAACGAGAAAAGGAAACAGTTAAGCAAAATCATCAATCTTCAACAAATGAACATTTTAATCCACACTCAACAGAGGATTCAGATGCGGTATACACAGGTTCTGTTATATATGAGGTCTAAATGAAGCATTGGCAGCTAAATTCGCCTCTGCTAAGATTATAATCTGAATATTCAATGATTCAGGCGTATTTCATAATTCAAATTGAGGGACTTAGTAACGACAAAGCTACAATGTGAACAGGCGTAGGAAATTAGATTTGCGGTTCGTTTTTAAGTCTTTGCTAACAGGCTGCCAGGATTCAATATTTACTTTTGTGCACAATTGCTTATTCTCAAAGTCAGTCTTAGAAAATGTTCTCGCTGCTTAATCCTGACTATAGGGCGTGAGGTGATGGGGGGCTGTACACAACAGCTGCCAAGCCTTCCAAGAAGCGCAGGAGGTGACCTTGAAGTGAGGTGAGAGGAAACCAGAAAATGTTAATTAAAATTATTAGCGCTGTTTGAGGTGCTTATCTTGTTTACTGCTAAGGTGTTGCTCCCATCTGCATAATTAGGGGTAATTTTCCTTACTTTCAAGTCTGTAATTTTAAATATCACAAAGTTTTATCTTCTGGATGAAGTAATTCATTATCCGTCTGTACGCAACTGCTTGATGTTTTAATCAATATATGTGACTTCCACGACTGTTATAATTTATCTGGAAGTTTTATATATGTATGTTTGTAGTGGTGGATTGTGAGTGGCATATGAATTAAAACCTTTCTTAAAAAAAAAAAACCTTTTTGTTGAGATTTCAACATTGCTCTGGGTTTTTGATGTGAGGACAGAAATCGTATTGATCTGCCCCCTCATATTTCTTTCTATGGAAGACTTTGCAGGCCAGCAATACTAGCAAGAGAAACTTCACTGAAGTCCCTTCTATTTGGAAACAAAATACTCCTGTCACTTAATCCAAACAAAAACAAAGTATATTTTCACAAGCTGTCAAATAAACGAAAAAATGAGTCTTTAATGCTCAAGTATTCTGTTCTAAGCAGTCCATTCTGTTGACGAAAGAAGACCACATCACACTTTTAAGAACCTTAAACCTCATATTAACCTTAACTATCAGAAGTCTAAAGGCTTAGCTATAATTGTGTAAACTTCAGATCAAATTTCCTATAAAACCATCCCTTTTTAAAAAGTTTTCTCATTGGAAAACAGAAATAAGTCTAGGCTGGAATAGCTTTTTTTCTTGTTTATATAAATAGATTGTGGTTTTATCCCTCTTACGCAACCTGATAAAAGCTGATTTTTTTTTTGCAGAAAATTAGTGATTAAGTTAAGCCATCCCAGGATACATGATTTAAATTATAGCAAAGCAGTGTTCGGCATCAATATCAAAGTGCCCCTTCAATCTGTTTCTTGGTTTTAGCTCAGTGCTGACTGGCTGGAGGCCTGACTGCTTCCAAACCAAGACAAGAAATATGAAGCAGCAACTATACAGAGTATGACCTGTGTCCCTGAGACCATCATTTACTTCTATTTGCCTGACACCAAAATGAAGAAAATGGAATATTCTAGAAACATGTTAGGGCTTAACTTTCCCCAGTTCTTTAGGGAATGCTGAAAGAAGACTTCTGGAGGATAAATTAGATCAGTGTGGAGTTCATTACAGCTGTTCCCTAAGGATACCAAACCTCCTCTTGAGAGTTGACAACCTCCCAGAGAATGTCCTCAACTGCCCAAGATTAAGACCCTACTCAAATACTGCTTTCTCTCACATTCAGTAATTGGGAGGCTCTGCAACCCCCACGTGCGGAACCCTTCAAGGTCTCTAATGAGGAAATGACAGGGGCCTAATACAGGATGCTTGAGAGATCCACTCACCCACTGACCCAACAAGAGATGGGGCTGCTCTGCTTGGGCACAAAGCACCCTCAGGTGGCCTTGCTTGTCCCCTTGAAGGTGCTAGTCTCCACTTGCTGCCAACATCAACCAGGATGGCTCCTTAGCCAAACCCCATCTTCTGTCTTTCAAATGTCCCTCAGACCTCACCATGCCAATTTAAAATCTCTCCTCCGCTTTCTCTGTGCCCTCGGTGAATGAAAACACTTGCATGGGCCTCTTGCCTTGATTCTCTTCACATTCTTAACCCACCATACAGCCTCTTCTAGCCATTCACACAGCTTATACCACTGCCCCCTATGTCTGTTCCACAAGACATACCCTGTTCATCTATCTACATAGGGGCCTCCCCAACTGTCTGGCACCACACCCTTCTAATGTGCTTAGTTTCTTGGTCACCCAGTCTTCATGCTTAAGGGAGCCAGAGTCATCCTGTTTCTTTCATTAGTCTCTAGGCTTCCCCCTGGGAAAGCCCGGAATCTCACTCTCTTCTCTATGCCTAACACTAGAAAGGGACCTCTGACTTTCTAGAATCTACATGAGCACTCTTCATGTTTGGGGTGTGTGTTGCAGCATGTGCCAGCCAAGGAGATGGGAATCTGGGCAACAACTCTTCTTTCTCAGGCCAATCTATTTCCCTTCTAACACGGCCCTGCCCCTCATCTGACCAATGGACCTTGTGGTGGAGTATGGCTCTCCCATCTTCTCAGAAGCCTCTGAAACAGCTAAGGGCCTTATGTAAACACACCGCTTGTGACTTTGCTCAGCTATGGCATTGTAGATTGGTTGCCCTAGTCACTATACAGGGGATAGGTGTGCTCCACACAGTATCATTTTAGGGCAAGACACAGGGATTCTACGAAGACACAGAGCCCTCATACTGTATACAGAATAGAAAAGGATCATTCTGACAGACCATGGGGAAAGGGGATCTGACCCTTTGCACTGAGTGGGGACAGTATGGCCTTCCTATAATTACTTAGTGTCCCTGACACCAGGCTTTCCTTGATTCCATGTGCTGATGCCCATCAACCACCGAGGTCTTTCTCACACCATGACTTTCTGTGAGCCTGTCTGTGGACCATTTCTCCTTATTTAGAGATGCCCCTTTGTGGCAAAGGTGACCATGAATCTCTTTCAGCTCTGCACATTCTCACGAACCCTTTTCACCATGAGAGCGGCCCTTCTATATCCCCCATTCAGTAACAGCTGTTGGCCACTCGATGGTACACATCTCTAGGGCCCTTCCTGCTCCTGCTCTCAACCCTTTCCCAGCACCAAATACCACTCTTGGAACAATATTGAAGGAACAATTGTGAAGAAACAGCCAGGAAAATTACTCACTATATTTCAAAAACAAATGGACCCTTTAGTTTCAGGTTGGAGAGTTCTGAGGATTCTAGCTGCCATGACCAATAAAAAAAATCCCAAGAAATCTGAGACTTGGAAAAAATGAGTCCCCTCAAGAACTTGGAGGCACGATTCCCATCTCACAGATCAGCAGCCAAGCTGGGAGAGATACATGGGCTTCTTCACTCAGGACCTCATGCTGTGCCTCAAAGCCATAGTTTTGTGACTTTCTCTTAGCCCACTGCGAATACTGTGTTGTCAATGCAAGAACTCTCAGATGTTACCTAATGAAATGCTTTAGGGAGAAACAAAGACCACTTTGATTGGGGCAGTTTCTTTTTCTGCTTTTTAAGCCTTCTTTGGATTGACGACTCAACTGAGATGGCAAGGAATCCTAGGTAGCTTACAACCAAGTTCATTATCTTATGGGTTCACTGTTAATGGTCCCAGGGGAAGCAAGAAAGATTGGGGAACGGCAGTGGATGGAGGAGGCTGAAGGGAAGTCTTAGAGAGAGACAATGATGACCCAGGCCTCAAACCACTAAAAACACTTGTGAGAAGGTGCACTTGGAGACCTTGTTCTCTCCCATCCCACTTTTCCCACTCCCATCTTCACAGCACTGTCAACTACAGTCTCAAGAGTCTCAGAAAACCAGAGGAAAAAATTTGATTTCTTACAAGAATGCTGGCTTCCTCAACTCCACAGTGATAAGCTCTGTCAGAGGGGAGTTCCGAGGGTGACTGCGTGTGGCTCCTCCATGGCGCCGTTGAGTGTGTGAAAGATGAAGCTCTTGGAAGGAGACTAAAGAAGAGAACTTGGCTTTCTCAGCTGGAGAGATTCTTGGCTGTGGTCAGGGGCAGCCTCCTTCCTCTCCAGATGGAAGGCAGGGTTGGGACTTACCCAGGACTGTAGGCTGAGGCACCCTGATTCCTGCCCTCAATCATATATAGTCTTTTCCTAAGAAGTTCTTTCCAACCTAGGACTTCAGACATCCACTGACGTGGATGGCATCCAGGATGCATACCCAGTGTTGACTCTTTGCCTGTCAGGGGACTCTTCAGCCTGTGTGCTGGTCCACACTTTCAGAAGGCATGTCCAACAGACAATCCAACCCTCACAAACAGAAGTGCTGCCTTTACTTGTACAAACTTCTTCATCTCCTTCCCCTCTGGAAACTAGAGTAAGCTTTATTGTGCTGCTCAGGCCTGGATGCACCTTAGCCTTTCTTCATATCAATTCATAGTTCTTGAATTACTTGCTTACTCTAGCCTCTTACCATCAACCTGATGCTGGCCACCCAATTTGACCCAGTATACCTTACATTCTCTGAACTCTTGCCTCACCCTCTTTCTCCAGTCCTGTTCAGGCTGCAGGATCCAATTCCTGCCCATCCCTGATTTAGGCTGCCTCACCATGGCTTACTATCACCAAGAGGCTGCCTTTCTGTGCTTCACATACATGTGCTTTGCTTTAAGGGTCTGTTGATGCCTCTTGTGCTCAGCACTCTGGGGAGCTTGTCAGGACTTGTTGTTCCTCCTTCTCACTCACGTCTAAGACAGGCAACATCTCCCAAGCAGGGTCCTCCAAGAATCCTCACTGAAATCACACTGCCTGGTCATTGGGCCTCTGTTTTCTCCTTCTTGTTCTTATTAATTAATATTCATTAATCATTGTCTACATAGTGTGTTATAAATACATTTTCTTTAAGGATATCGTGGACTTTGACCATATGTACTCCCCTGGCCACTCTTAACCCTCCTCCCTTCTGCTAGTCCCCTTTCCCCAAGACAACACTACTTCCCATAGGCATGTCCTATAGGCATGAAATTTGTAGCACACAAAAGAAGAAATGGGATTACTAAAGGAGAAGAGACCTGAAGCAATGAGTAGAGAAAGGTAGAGGGGGATCTAGTAAGGTGTAGGAAGGGGTTCAGCAAGAGGGGTAAAGGAGGGCAGCAACTAAACCAAATAGTGAACATGTTAAAAACTTGCTGCAGCTCCCTAGTCACCAAGACACCACACCAACCCCAGTACTGTCAGGTGAACAGAAAAAGAAAATACAGTACATGTGTACAGTTGAGAGGGGCTCTGTCACAATGAAGAGTAGAGTCCTGTCCTTTACAATAACATGCATTAACCCCTCCCTCTCAATGGGGACATCATGTTAAGTGAAAGGAGCCAGGGACACACAGCAGCTCACGAGCTCCCTCATGTGTGGACTCTAGAGGGGCCTGTAGAGGGGCTGAGGACAGAATGGTTGTATTCATGGATGAGAAGGAAAGGCTCTGCCAATGGGACAGTGTCCCAGTTGGGAAGAAGTAAGCCCCATCTAGTCAGGCCACTGCAGCTGTCAGCAATGCATTGTGAATGCCCAATAACCAGGAAAGAGGGTTTTCAACTTTCTTCAAGTTAAAAAAAAAGATAAACATTTCATGATGTTTATCATGGTCTGCCAATCATCCTGATGTCCATAGTGTCATGCATCCACACATTGAATCATTTCCAACCTGATGTGGTTGTTTGTGCCTATAATTGTACCACTAGGAAGAGTGGGACAGGATTGAGTTTCAGGCCAACCTGGGCTACATAGTGAGTTCTTGGGCATCCTGGACAATGTATGAAAATGCTGTCTTAAAAAAAATTATAATTAAATTAAGTCAGGCCAGGGATGTGGCTCATTTAGCAGGGTAGGTATTTATTATTTTTTTTAGCACACATGAAGTCTTGAGTTCCATCATTGCATATAGAAGAGATATAAACATTTGGAAGGTAGAGTTAAGGGATTTTAGGACCAGACTGAGCTACATGAGATCTCTGTTTCAGAGAGAAAGGGAGCAAGGAGTGGGGGCATTATGAATGTATTTGAAAGAAAAGAAGAAAATATTGGTTATACTTCTAAAAATAAACAAAAGATAAAGCATCCCACCAAACTACATAAGCATGTTGATTATTAAAGGTCAATAAATCAACAATGATGGGAACGTCCCTACAGAAACCAGCTTACCTGAAGTTTGGAAGTGTGGCTACTGCTACACTGTCTGAGTTCTGTGAGAGAGTGTCTGGGTTTGATCTCCAGAAACAAAAGAACATCCAAAATAAATAAAATATTATTAATCAAAGAAATCCATGGGTGTCTGTGAATTTAGTAGAAGACAGGGCCCTGACTGTTTTACTGCTCAAACTCAGGACCAAGTGTCAGCCCGTCACTGTGCCTGAAATCATTAGCAAAAGTGGCAGGATGCACACTGAAGTGAGAATGCCCATTGCCACCGAATTGCACACTTGAAAATTGTGACAGCTTCCACAAGGCCTATACATATATGCATGCAATGACAACTAATCAAAAAGGGGGCCTCGGATTTGAAAAGGAGCGATGAGGGCTATAAGGGAGAGTTTCGAGAGAGGAAAGGGAAGGAGAAATGTTGTCATTATAATCTCAAAAATAAAACCAAATAGCTAACAACATTTATGACAGCTTAAACAAGTCCCATTCAAGGACAGTGGGACCAAATCTTATCATGAGAAGGGAGGTAGGCACAGGTCCTACCCTAGCTGAGGACCTTTTTGTATTGATAGCTCCTGGGAGAGGGAGACTCTGGTTATTTTGAATATAGACCCTGGTAGGTTTCCTATGCTCCAGTGGAAGGCCACACATCCAAGAATATATACAGGCAATACAAATCAGTCTTGTTGGATATAAAACAAAAGATGAATATAAAACAAAACGATGTCGGATGGGCAGGGAAGCATGTGCTAGGCCTGGGAGATGTGATGAAAATGTGATGAAAAGATGTGGGAAATTTTCTCAAATAACTAACACAAAATTAAATTTTTTTTAGCTTAGAATTTGGGTGGTGATAGTGCACACCTTTAATCTGGGCGTTCCAGAGACAAAGGCAAGCAGATCTCTGTGTTTGAGGATAGTCGAGAATGAATTCCAGGACAGCCAGGGCTACAAAGAGAAACCCTGTCTTGAAACCCTCCCCCTCCCAAAAAAGCTCAAATACCAAATGTTACATCATGGTCATGATGCTACGTTAAGTAAACTTTGTTCCGTGCATTTGATCACAGTCTCCCCTCCCCTAATAAGCTGATGCTGAAACCACAAAAGGAAGCAGCAAGGCAGCTGCCTCTGGGCTGGGACCTTCCTCGGGGGCAAAAACGAGTAATCACTAGGATGAGACTAGGTGTTCGACTCTGTACTCAGACTGCACGCCTGCAGATCTTCACGCTTATGTTTTAGAGGTTTTCCACACCGTTGAAGGATTACACTGTTAGTTCCCATAGATTTCGCTGAGACCTAAAGCATAACAATAGCTTCCAAGCCAGCGGGTTATGCAGGTTGCCTGATAGATTATGCTGTCGTCTTAAGTTCTTAGTGGGAAATACCCGCGTATGAGAACGAAATGCCCTGCTGACCGGGGAAGGAATAATCAGGGCTAAGTATGCACAGCCTGCAGCTGAGACCATGGCTGGTGGGGCCATCCCTTCCTCCTGCCATCTGCTCGGTGTATCGTCTCCATCATCCCAGCTCTGTCCCGAAGTTCCTATAGGTGTCTTTGAAGCGGAGGGGAGCCAAGAGCTCTTAAGTTATTCTTAATTTGTTTTTCGCATGCTTAAAAAAAATGTCGAGAGTTGAACATGCCGCAGTTTTAGAGAGAGTTCTGCGCAGTCCCAGTGGGCATAAGATTAAAACCAGCAGTTGGTCTCTCAAGCTAAGTAGCAGAGAGAAGACTTTCCCAAGGATATTTTTCATGTTCACAGCAGTTTTCCCATTTAGAAACACAGAGCACAGACTTAAAACAGCAATCGGAAAATAAGCAAAGTTACAGGTGACGGAGAAACCAGGATAATTCATGAGTTTCATAAGAGACACAATTAGAATTCTTCCCTCCAGCCACAGCCCTGTGCTGCTAGAGACAGAAAAACGCCTTAGACCTGGAGTTTCTCATCTGCATAGGATCCTCCTCAAATTGGGCTAAAGTTGGGGCATCTAATCAGAGATCTGTTAGAAATATCTCCAAAGTGAGTCACCTTTGAGCTTGAAATAGTGGCTGTGCCTAGCTAGGTGCATCTGGAAAATGCTAGATCTTTCATTTGGCTGAACAGCACAACCACACATAGTGGTCTTCAATGCCAGACAGAAAGCATGGCTCAGAGTATGATTGTTATTGCAAAATCCTGGGCTTTCCATTAAATAAATTGGATGTTGAAATCACTAAACATTTTAATCACAGCAGGGTCTTTCCTCTATCTTCTGTCTGTCTGTCTGTCTCTGTCTCTCTCTCCCCTCCTCCTCCTCCTCCTCCTCCTCCTCCTCCTCCTCCTTCCTCCTCTCCCCCTCTCTCTCTCCCTCCTCTCCCTTCTTCTTTCTCCCCCCTCTTTGTGTGTGTGTGTGTGTGTGTGTGTGTGTGTGTGTGTATACATATTCACATGTGTGGAGATGGGGGGAGCAGAGGATGATGTTAGGACATCCTCTTCTATTTGTTTCTCTACCTTATTTTTTCAGGCAGACTCTCTCCTTGGCTTGCAGCTCACCATTTTGGCTAGAATGACTGGCTGGTAAGTTCTGGGGATCCACCTGTTTCCTCCCTCATGGTACCCACACCTTGGCTTTTACATTTAATTCGACATAGGCATTCCTGTTCCTGACTCAGCCAACCTCTGTCCTCTGTCTGCCCCGCTAGGGGGTGGGTGCAGAGCTGGGCATTTGCAGCTGGTGTTCGTTCATTGGTTCTTGAACTGTTACTTGAAACGCCGAGACTTTGTATGCAAATTTATTCACCATGTACAACTGGCTTCCTTGAGCGAAGTGAGGTGAGGGCTTTCTCTATGTCAGAAGTCAGAAGAGCTGGCTAATCAAGGGCTTTTCATTTAGGCAAAGGAGATTGCTGCAGAAGGCAGAGAAGGGTCGAGATCAAAGGGCAGAGGCACTCATTCACAGCGTGTTTTCATGGCTCAAACCGCCTCACATGATCCGTGGCATTTGGCCACAATGGAGAGAATTTGGAGAGCAAGTGAGGTCAGGTGTGAGTCTTAGGAGAAAAATACAGAGAAATACCATCAAATCTGTGCAGTTAAGTAGAAAAGTCAGCACCTGCCAGCTTTTGGTTTTCTCTTTTTTGTGTGTGGATTCATAGGAAACTGTGTGTGCATGTGTGTCCTACATCTGTGTGCATTTGTGTGTGTACATGTATGTCCTACATGTGTGTGATGTGTGTGTGCACTTGCATATGTATGTGCACGTGTGTCTTACATGTGTGTGTGTGTGTGTGTGTGTGTGTGTGTGTGTGTGTGTGTGGTCTTCAGAAGCTCTGAAAGTGTGAAGAAAGACAGAAAACAAACAGGAGATCTCTCAAGGGAGCTAGGGGATAGTTCATCTAAACAAAGTACCTCTTCGTATGCACGGATGCAAGCAGACAGGAGCCTCATCTCAAGGTGAAATTGTTTTTAATTGGTGTTTTGTTTTGTTTTACTTCCCCTCTATGAATTGTTGTGCTTAAAAAAAGGAGGGCCAGCACAACCGGTGAGAGGCCACCACACATGGAAAGGTCACCTTTCAATACAATGAACTTCAACGAATCTCAACATAGACCTTAAGAATTGTCAAGCCCTCTAATCAGGTGTGCATTGCAAGTCTGGTACTTGGCATTGGCCTCTTTTCTCTCCTCAGCTGGTAGACAGACATCTTTGCTGTAGCTCACATCTTCATCATCTGCCCCATCTGTGCCTACAAAGGCCCTGTCCTGCTCCCATAGCAAGCCAGGCTCCTCTGGGCCCAATCTGATCAGGTCTCCTTTCTGTCCTTCGGAAGTTCAGTTTGATTAGGAATCCTGCCAAGTCAGGTAGCAAAGATCTCCCGCTCTTGCTGTCCATGAACTCGAGTTATCTTGTCCCCTTGATCTGCTTAATTCTGAAATGTCAGTCTGTCTGGAACCCCTCAGTCATCCTTGACACTTCCTCCTGTGGACTTCTGTTCACTGGTTCACACCCTATTCTTTGGTTATAAATTGCCCCCATATATCCTTTTGAAATCAAAGGCAAGTCATAATCCAGTACTCTGCACCTTCCCAGCTTTTAGTGAATGAAATCCACTGTCACTGCCTTTAGTGTTTGGATAAATGTTTTCACCAACTCTGCCTCTGGATTCATTTCTTCTTAGGCTGACACCAGCCACGTTGGAAAACTTTATCACCTTTTGGGAAGAACTTCTCCAGCTGCAGCTTCACCAAAATACCTGTGGTTAGACCTTCAGCATTTGGCATATGGGATAAGGGGACTCATCGCAGATGCCCTTTAGACCCTCACTGTTATCTTTTATGTAGACTACAGGGGCCATGGATGTCTTATTCATCATTCCATTTCTCATCCTCTCCCTTTCTTTACCTGCTAAGCATTTGATTCCTCTTCCAGCTTCCTCCTGACATTGATCTCTCTCTTAAAGAGCATTGCAATCCAGTTACAAAGGGCTGGGGACATACCTCCAGTGACACTTGGACATAATTTCCTAAATGGTTTGTATCACCAGCCATAAATATTGCTGATTTCTCTTTCCAACTTTAATTGAAAAATTAATGTATGTACTACCCCAAACAGTGCAAATCAGCAAGAGTAGAGCAATAGTAAATCAGGGGGGTTGGGGGGGTTAAAATCACTATGCACATGGGAAAGAAATAGGGGCATCATCCCATGGTCCCATGTCAGAACTCAAAGTGACAGACAGACAGACAGGCAGGTAGACAGGCGGACAGACAGACAGGCAAACTTCAGGGTCAATAGGTGATTCTGGGTCCTGGTCTCGTTTGTCTTCCCTGAGCATCTCAGTCTACACCTGGTGAACACCTGTGCCTCCCTCATTTGACTGTGCCCGTCACCTGCAACAGCTCGGTGCAAACACACATCTGAGTTCTCTCACCCTGAGAACAAATCTCCTGCCTCCCCTGTCGAGGACGGCTGCTCTGCACCATTCACACTCTCTCTGCCCACTCCCTGGGGATGTTCTCTTTAAAGACAGAGCAGAGGGCAGAAAGAGAAATGGCTGCTGTGGCAGCTCCCACACTGCTCTGTCTCTTCTGCACTTGCTGCAGCCTCCTGCTCTGGGCTTCCTTACATTTCCCATGAGTTATCGTTACTACTACCTTCATTTTGTATGCATTTTTGGAGATAATTTCCTAAATGGTTTCTATCACTGGTCATAAATACTGCAGATTAATCTTTATAATTTTAATTGAAAAATTAATATATGCACAAGCAAAGAAGAAGTGAAACCCAGCAGAGGGCATGCATAGCTGTACCCCAAACTCTAAGAAGTCGCCTGTCACTTTTATTCTCCATTCAGCACTTTCTGGAAGAGACCCTACTTTCTGGATAAAGCAAAGAGGTCCCTTAGCTCTCTGGGGATTCTGATTGTGGTTGGCTAAATCCTCCAAGTATTGTACCTTGTCACTGGATGGAATAAGAGGTTCTTAGTTCACATACAGAATGGCATAAATGACATTTGCTTTCCTTTGTCTAGGGCCTGTTATACCTTCCATGGCTACTTTGTTCTACCTCTTATTATTCTGCTCCAGTCACCTTTGTCTTACATGGCTTAGCTTTGTTCAAGAAGCAATTGCTGCCCCTACATGCTGTAGGCAAGGAAGATTTCTTTTCATTCCTTTTTTACCTTTTACTGCCCTTCCCTTCTCTTTCATTTTCTTTCCTTTCTCTTGTCTATCTAGACCCCCAGTGCAAGAGATGGTGCCACTCAGACTCAAGGTGAGTCTTAGCTCTTCAGTTAAACCTCTCTGATCACAGCCTCAAAGACACCTCTACCCCAGAAGAAGTCTCCTAGGTGACTCCAAATCCAGTCAAGTTGACAGTGAAGACGAATTGATCATCACAGAGGGTAAGTGGAACCTCAACCAGTCAGTGAAGTGAGGTGAGCTGAGGCAGGATCCAGTGTGGCTTCCACTGGTAAGAAAGGAGCCTTTTCATACCAGCTTCTGGCAGAGTGGGACTCAGCGAGGATCACAGAATAACAGGAAGAGGAGACAGGAGAATGATATTTATTTCAATGACCCTCAGAAGGAATAAACAGAGAGTAATATAAAAGGAAGATGTCGTTGTTTGATTAATTGATTGATTGATTTAGTCAACAACAAATTAGAAGAAATGAGTGAATGGTCACCATCTACTTGGACTTTCAAATCCTTTTACCAAATTACATGTTGGAGTGAGCTGAACAAGCAGTACTCTAAGGATTTATGCTTTGACAAGCTCAAGGGTTGAATAGCTGCTTCAGAGTTAAGATCCTTCTGACCTTACTGTGTTTCTCTGCCAAGGAACTAGGAGGCTCTCTGAAAGTCCCTTATCTCACCAAAGGCAGACATGCAATGGTCCTGACCCCTCTCTGGGAATCACAGCAGGAACCGTGAAAGAAGAAAGATGATCAAGTGAGACCTCATCCCAAGACCCTTGTCCTTAGGAACAGAGCCCGTTTTGCCAGTGAAGAAGCTGGAAGCTGTGAATCCCGTTTTCAGAACAGGACCCCTCAACTTCCTTCCTCTGATCCTAATTGCAGCCTCTTTGGGCAGCTCAAAGGCCTTCCTCACTGGCTATTGTTTCTCTTTGCAGCTGGGATCATATCTGAACCCCACTGCCCAGCCTTCTAGGTCATTGCTCTTTGTATCTGGGCTTAGGGGTCACTCTGTCCCTTTCTTTCCTATGAGTCTGCTTGCCTGCTCCTCTCAGCAGGTATTGAGAGACTGAGTGGAGTCTTTGGTGCCATGTGCTGGGCTGTGGCTACGAGAGCCTCCAATACATGTATTGCTTTTGCAGCAGTGGAGGAGCAGAGTGGGGAAGGACGGAGGCTGAAAAGAGGGGAACTCTTGCTTCTCTCCAATCTACCAACACAGTCAACTGTGAAAGAAACGTCAGAACTCAATATGGTCCCTCTCTAAGCCTTAGAGTCTAAGGTATGGCTTATGAAACATGAAAGTAAAGAACATATATACCAGAGAGGTTGCTGCAAACAATATATTTTGAAGACAACATACAATTGTGTTCACAAGCACCCTGCAACCTTTGTCATCTGAACAAGTCCTTTGCCAAAGGCAGCTCTCAGCCTTTCATCATGGAAAGGAGAAGAGTTCTCAAGGCTCCACTTTTCCTTAGGGAACTAATGACAATTAGCAATAGCTTTGGAGTGGGGTGTCATTTGGTTCGGTGGTGTAGGCTCTGCTAGTTGCCTGTGCTCCAGGAAAGAACCTTCCACTGGTACTCATGTAGGCAACCATATTTCAGCTCAGTGGGTCGCACACATAAAAGTCAAAAAGGTAGGGATGTGGTTTGTTGCTAAGGAGAAGGGCTGAGTGACAGGAAAAGAGGAGGGGAGATGAGACCAAGGAACAGATCAGAAAAGATGACAAGTCATTACAAACATGGACAAAATTATCAATAAAAAGAAATCAACTGTGGCTTTTCAGAAGATGGGGATGAAACCAAAGTGGGGCCGGGGCCTTTCCTTGGGGTTCTTTTTATTTGGTGGCTATGATAAGTGAGAGTAGTTTGGCCCTAGTTGCCCTTGAACCCAAGAAAATAGTAGCCTGGAAAAAATGAGGTAGAAGGGAGGAATTAGGTGGTGGAGGAAGGAGGTAGAAAAGGAGGCTTTTTCTGACCCTTGCCCCACTCAGTAGATTTTGCACAGAACCACCATAGAGAACTCTCTAGAAGTGTATGTCCTCCAGCGTGGCCCCGGGGCCTGCAGAGGGCAGCCGTGACCATCCACCTCTGGAAGCCCAAGTCTTCAGCCTATGACTTCCCAGGCAGCATCTTTAGGAAATGCTCTGACTTACAGGATTAATGCCATCTTGTCTGTAACACCTTCTTCAAAGCAGGACTTTGTGAAAGATTCTGGATGTCAAGGATCCAGAATGGGTAGAGGACTACAGAGTCAGCTTGCAGTCCTCCAACCCATAACCCTACTCCATCTTCTGCAAGACACAGGATGCTCTGCAAGCTCCAACTGTTCTTTCTAGTCAAGTCTGGTCAGTGTGGCCACTTGGCAAAAGTGTGTCAGGGCTGGGGCCAAGATGCCAAGTACAAGTCCACGTGCTCTGAAAATCGCAACCTTTAAAATCCACTCTGAGATGGGGATCTAATTAAACGCCATGTGCTTGAAACTGGCAGAATTAGTTTATCCATTTCTGACTGTTGTTTCCCACGTGAGCACACGCACTAACAACGTGGAATGTGCCATGGCTTCTAGCATCCTAAATAAAATACTCTTATGCTATTTAGGATTTTTTAAAAAGTAAATAAATGGAATGACTGCCCTTAAATTGGTAAACCAATTCCAGCCACCATAAAGTCTTAAAAAGCCAGGAGTCTTCTAAAACTCCTTTATGAGCACACATGGAGAAACGGCTGCAAATGTTATTGTTTGTGAATAAAATGTAAATTAGGGCTCTTGTGTTCACCTGTGAGTTTTTCTCCAAAGCCAGTGATCGCATTTGAAAACTGCAATTCTCAACAGAAAGAGAAAAGTTCAGTGCTGATTGCTGGATATTTGGACCTCCCAGTGCAAACATTAACTGGCTGAGAGGCCCTCTGGAATGTAATGAAGGGAACAATGTTGGGCTAAGAGCCAAAGCCCGCAACACTGGCGCCTGGAACCGAGGGATTTGCCTCCTGGTAATAGGAGCTGAGCGAGGCCCGGCACTTCTGTTAGACTGGAAATGACATACTGTGATCCTTGACTTAGCCAAAGGGATTTTAAATGGAGGGGAGAGCTGGCAAGACACAATCTCCTGCACTTTTCAGTGTTTTCTAAAACAAGCAGAGGAAATTGGGAGAAGAGAACGAGTCTATTACATCTGATCCAGTTTGGGTTGAGAGTGGAGCTTTTTAACTGCTGTTATTATTTTTCTTTCCGGTTCTTTCTCACTGTGCTCCACCACCCAGCAAGCACAGACATAAAGCAGAAACTCGAGCCGGCTTTCATTCAAGCAGAAGGGCACCCCAACATCGCGTTATTGACAGGAGTTCTGAAAACCCTGACAGCTGCAGAAATTGTGCCGTTGAAGCTCAATTCCCCGGAGTTGGGAATAATATACTGATGGTATTAATTCTGTTTGGAATTGTTAAAATAAGAAAAGGTTACAGGGCTGAGGAAGGGACCTGCCTTTTTCTTCCTGCGAACAAAGGCATACCTTGTGTCTTCCCTGGTGTCCTTGGAATGTCATTTCCAACCTTCTGAAACTGTATCTGATTATCCATGTGGCAATTAATCATAATTAAGCAGGCCTGAGGTTTGGAGAGGTACAAAGGAGGTGGCTAAGAGCTAGCTGGCTCTGGTTTGTAACAGCCCCCTTCTCCATTGGCCCACACAACCTCTGCTTCAGAAGCCCAGAGGAAAGGTGGCACAGGGAAGGGAGGTGAGAGGGACCCCTGCATAAAATTTCCAGGGGGCGGGGTGCGCAGGGCAGATCACAAGCTTCCTTCTTGTCCCTTCCCTGGGTGATCGCCATTCCTTCCAGGTTCCAGCATGCTGGAAGCCAGGTAACGAATTCCTTTTTTAATGCCAAGTGATTTGGAGCCATTCATACAAGCCAGATTTTTCCCATTTATTACAGGAAAACATTCAATCATTATATGCTGGCACGGGATCAGGGGCACATGGAATTCTCTTCTGCCCGCTCCACCCCCAATGAGCATTTTAAAAGCTTAGCAAGCCCAGAATGCCTTCTTATTAAAAATTTTTATATATTTATAATTAAAATACAGAGCTGGCATTCGAATCGTTTTAACAGATGTAATCGGACACGCAAGGGTTTCCCGAGCCCAGGTCAGGCAAGAAACAATGGCTGCTTTAACTCTAGCCTCAGCTCAGGTTTCTGTTTGCACATGGGCCCAATTTGTACCATTTATGATTAGGTTTAAGTGAGTTGATGTGCGATTTACTTAGGAGAATTGCCATTTCAGAATATATTACGATACTCTCCATATAGCCGTGTGGCCGAAGCTTGTCCTGCCTGCAACCGGACTTTTGCTTTGCTGACTGTGGACTTGCATCATGACCGCCAGCCCCTGACCTCTGGCTGGGCTTTCCCTTGGCATACAAAGTGTTGAAGCACTGTTTAAGCAGAGAATGCTATGACACCAATGGAGGGCCCTGAGACTTATATGTACCTGGCCAGCACAGAAAAGTGACATCCCAACTGAGGCTCCAGTCTCTCTAAGCCTGCATTCTGTGTTTGTGCTCATAGAAGGTACAGTCCCCAGAGAACCTTTGTAGTCCAGGCTTCTGGGGACAGGAGATCTGCTATCCCACAGGAAAAGAAGGCTTATCCCAGTGGTAAGGGGTTTGCTTGTCACAATTTTTCCACTGTCCATGATGGTATATTGAACTGGGGAGCCTTTTAATATCACACTGCAGACAAGTGGTAAATGCCCTGCACTGCCTTTGCAATAAGCAAGTAACTGTGATAAATTTTACAGCACGAGGCAATGAGCCCAGCATTCTGTCTGGAGGGAGGACATCCCTACCACAATGGGTGACCATTTCCATATCCAGTGCCCCTCTGTAAGAAGAGTCATTTCCCTAGGATCTCAATAGCAGTTGCTTGCCACCCCAGTTATTTCTAGTATCCTTGGTGCCTGCACTGGTGTGCAAGTGTTTCATGGACCACAGTATAAAGGTCTTCTGGTCTGGGTGCCAACACTCCAGATGTCTGGGGCAGGGGGTTCGTTATCCCTTGTTCCCCAGAGACACACACACAGCTCATGCCTTCAGAGGTCCCCTGGGCACATTCATTGTGCTTCACATCTCAAATCAACTATGACCTTCCCCAAGTTTCTAAACTCCTCACCCAATCCTGACCCTCAGAGGTAACTAGACTTCACTTTGGCTTTTGTGGATATTTCTAAAAGAATTTAAACTTTTTTTTCCCTTTTTTGTGATGAGGGGAAGTGGGCAGCTGGTTCTTATCCCCACTAGTTGACCAACTCTGTACTTTGATTTTTGTCAAGAGGTTTGCTCAGTCTAGCTAAGAAAGGTGACTTTTGGGGTCTTCAAAAAAGACAGCTCTCAGTTGTTCCACAGTAGATCACCTTCCCTTCCTGAGTTGTGAGTCTCCCACACTATGCTGGCTCATCTTGTACCTTTAAGCTAGGCTATGCTGGCCAAGAGGACAGATGCCAGGTGCTATGTCCCTTGTCTGCCAATGCCTTCCTCTCCCCAACATATCCACACCAGAGCTGACCCCATGAATTCACCTTCCCTGGCCCTTTTCCCACTTTTCAGCCCATCACCCTCCTCACTCAGTGAGCACAAGGCGCCTCCTGAGGAAAGGGCATAGACCCAAGGGAGGTGGGTAACGGGGCTTGGGAACTTGAAACCTGCCTTTCACTGGAGGAAAGCCCTGCCCTCCAGCCATCACCTCTTCCCATTCGTATCTGGTTTGACACGTGACCAGCAGCTGGAAATCCCATAAAGAGAAATTAATAACTGCAATTCCAGTGCCTTCCAAAAGAAACAGCTATGAGAGGAGAAAAAGAAAATAAACACCTGATCCATTCACAGGGTCTCTCCTACTTCCTAAGGCCATGAGGATAATCACAGGAAGAACAGGTAGATAAACAATGAATGTAAAGGACAGGGAGAGGAGCAGCATTTTAAATGGGGCTCGGGGATCTGCTTACTGCCACAGTCCTCTGGAAGCCAGATTACTGAGTTGTGGATTTCACAGCACCATGTGAATGATTGCCCTGAGAAATGGTTTGAATGAGAAATATCCCCTACTTGGGAATACTTGGCCTCCCAGTTGGTGGTGCTGTTGGGGATATTTAGGAAATAGAACCTGGTTGGAGGAAGTCTATCACTGAAGGCGGGGTTTGAGAGTTTATATGTTCTTCCCACTTCCTGTTTGCTGTTGCTGCTTTATGTTTGTGCTTAAAATGTGACCTCTCAGGATCCTGCTCAGTCATGCGTACTGCCTGCTTGTCGTACTTCTGTGCCCTGATGGACACTTACTCCTCTGAAGCCGTGAGGCAAAATAAACTCTATTCATAAGCACCTTTGGTCACAAGAGCAGAGAAGCAGCTAACAGACTCCACAGGGCCATGTGCTTGGAAGCCTGGGCACACAAAACTAGGGAACCAAGGTCTTCATGCTTGGTACCCCAAGAATGAACAGGGTTCGGTGTGACTGAAGAGATGTTATAAAGGCTGAGTGACCAGCCATGAATGAATGTGTCCCAGGCTTCTTTGTGCTTGACTTCAGGGACCAGCCCCTAAACAGAAGCTCCTAGGATCCTGGTCTAAGTCAAAGTGGCCTTCTCAACTCATAACTGAGGAAGAGTCCGGAGCTAAGTAATTGTTGTTTTCATTAGAAATTTTACTCCACAGATAAGAGACTCATGCATAATCTAGATGGCCAATACCTTTCCAGCCTCAGCTCTCTAGGAGACAGATGTAGAAACAGGGGCTTGGGTATGGTCATTGACTAGCCATTGAGTTCTCCTCCCAGTAGCTTAAGAATAATTTTCTCTCAGGAACAGAGACAAGCAAGGTAGCCTGTGCTGCCTCTGCAGCCTAGATCTTTCTGCCTCTCCTCTCCAGGATGAAAATCATCATGCTATGCAGAAATCAGAGTGGGAGGCAGGAACTATTGGAAGGGCATGGGTTTGAATGGGGAGGTATGTGGCTCTGCCGGTGTTTCCTTTGAAGTTGCCTGAGTTAATGTCAGAATTAGAAGGCTACTTAAAAGAAATCCTCTCTTCTTCAGGGTCCAGTGCCATTAGAACAGGAGAACCCAGTGTCATTAGAATGGGCTCTTGTGTCAGCCCACGTCCACCTTCATGCTGCCCCATTTCCTAATGGGGAGCTGACAATAGAAAGGATATATCACTGTACCCTTCCAGGGACACAACCATGCCTCTCTCTCAGGCATGGTTACCAAAGTTCTTTAAACCTTGCTAGGCCTAACTTCTTGTCTCTAGGGCTTCTGGGGCTCCTCAGGTGCTCACAATGTCTTCATTCATTCAGCAGGTGCCAGGAGAGTCTGGCCCATGTTGTAGCATGTGTGACACATAGAGTCTATGAACCCCCAAGGGTGGGAAGTTTATAGCCCCCACAAGACAGAGTGACTTGGCCCTTTTGAGTGACACGGCCACCTATGGGATAATAGCTTCATGCCCTGGGCTTACTGTTGGAAAGACTGAGGCAGTCAGTGTCTAGCTGGGACCTAAGTCCTGGGAAGGGGGAGTCCAGTCCGATGCCTAGCTAGTATCTGTTATGTTCTGCTGCTCCACAGGATGGAAAATTTTCACTGGTTCCCACAGTGGCTTTTATGAGTTTTATCTACATGTTTTTCTGTATCAGCTGGAGATTTTTAGATTATCTGCACTAAATTTAAATAAAATATATCTAAAATGCAAAGAAGAAGAATTATATTACCAGCAGGATTAGAATTAGTAAAAAAATGATTGGGAAAATAGGCAAGATATGGTTAGAGGAGCATGAGACTATATTGGGGCCCTTTTTCTTTTTGCCAATTGCTTTACTTCCTCCAATTTTATTTTTAGATTATACATCATATATGTTTAGAATATATATATACATATAACACTAATATGTATATATTAGTGTTTTGTCTACAAGCATAATATGTACCATGTGCTTGCATGGTGCCTGAGGAAGTCAGAGGAAGATGTCAGGTTCCCTGAACTGAAATTGATGACCCGCCATGTAGATCCTGGTAACCGAACCTGGGTTTTCTGTAAAAGCAGCAGATGCTCTTAACTGCCGAGCCATCTTGGCAGCCTTCTTCCTTCCCTCTTTTTTGTGGGAAAACAGGATATTATTTATCCTGGTCGGACATTCAACTCTGGAGTTCACTGTAGCTAAAGACCCTCTGATGCTCTTGCATCTACTTTGTAAGCACTGAGATCACAAAGATGATGTAGCACACAGTTTATGCCGTCCTGGGAATGGAACCCCAGGCTTTGTGCATGCTAAGTGATGTTGTGACACTCACTGTTTCTCCCATGGGAATTACCAGAGAGGCAGTAGAACAGGTGAAACAGGGTGGCTTGTGGAAGGTAGAGAGGTCCCTAGACGGTCTTTGCTGTGGAATCTTGGTAGACATCTTTGTTTCAATGTGTGTCCACTCTGGTAATTCTCCAGACTCTAAGACAGAGCTCATTTTGCGGCCTGGAACTTCCTCCCTGGGTGCCCATGTTAGAGAGAATGCTGGCAGAAGATACAGAGCTTTGGTCACACACACAGTCCCATGACAGGTTCTACTGCACACAGCAAGAGACCCACACAACTTGTTGGGTAGCACTTGAGCTGTGTGAGAGAAACCAAATGTTTAGCCTTCATATATTTTTTTTTTGTCAGAACATCAGAATTCTGGCACTTGAAAACTTCCTCCCTACCCCTGAAAACTTCCAATTTCTGGTAACATGGACCTTTGTCCCTCCACTAGGGGTGTCCCACATGGGGTCATGATTTGCATCACTATAGAACTTCTATAAATACGGTCCCAAACATTTGTGGATAAAATATCAGGTCACAATGTCAAGAGGTTGGACATTTCTGAGTTTTCAAGTTCATTAGACTTTGAAAAATTACGTTTTGTCTAGAAAGAAAGGAAATGTAGGCTTTAACTATTTCGTGGGAAAGACTCAGAAATATTCTGAAATAACTGCCCAGGAGTAATTGTGAACACTCTATCGATATGACCACATTGAACATGGGCTCTTCAACGTAGAAGCATTATTCTTACTCAGTTCTACTCTCTCTAAAGCGTTCCATGGCTCTCAGTAATGCTGTCCTGCATATGTGACTCACCTCGATATTTTGAGAGTTGAGACACAGGGCAAGTACCCTTGATGTCTGACATGATGCACCTGGTGACGACCATCTTCCCCAAAAGTTCAGTTTCAAGCACAACAGGGAGTGGCCTGGTTGCACCTCAGCCTCGGGGGAGGCGGGGGTCTCAAGAAGCAGTTCATGCCTGAGTGGTAATCCTGCATTATGTCAGGAAAAAAGTACAAAAGCACACACCAGGGAGGATGCTGGAACCTTGGCCACCCACTCGTTCTTCACATTTCAGTCCTGGCACCCCTGGGGACGCTCTGCAGTGGGGGCCTCTCCAAGCTCTACAAACAACTGAGACATTTCCATCCAATGTTCCCTACTTTAATTTGTAGTGTGAAGGCAACCTGGCCGGCTGTCTGGTTTGGTTTTCTGGATCAGAAGGCCGGGAGAGGAAATTGACTTGAGCTGGATGGGTCTGGGGTTCATTTGCTCTGAGGCAATCGGATATCGGGGCACAGGGGAAGCTCTCCAAACTCGCAGCATGTGTGCACTTTGCTTTGTGGAAGTTTAAAACATCCGCACTTAGGCTCAGCAGGGGACAACAGAAGGGCAGTTCTAAGCCAGAGTTGGGACAGAGTATAGGGTGATGTTCCTGGGAAACTTAGAGTCTAGATGCAGCCCCTGGGGGAAGCCAGTGGGCCCCAGGACCTTCTTACTGACTTGGGACAATGTGCTGCTGCTCCCTTTCTCTCCTCATTAACTTGAAGGTCTTCTGGAGAAAGTCATACCTTTCTGGGAGGGAACGACATTTATCCCCGCACCCAACACTGATACGTGCAAGGCAGCCCTGGAAGGTCCTAGCGACAGGTGGACCTGGGGGCTTGTGTCCACTTCTTGGGCTGTGTATAATGTGTATAATGTTCAAGGGACCTTTGGACTTATTGGGCTCTTGAGTCTGTAAATGCCCACAGTGAAAGGCTGCTGTAGTCAGCGCAGTCTCTTCTGTACTGAGCCCCATCCACTTTCAGGTTAGAAAATAAGTCTTAGCTTGAGCAGAGACAACATACCTAAGAGTGCAGCCTATTAATTTGCTGAAGGTCTCCTCTTTCTGCCACAAGGCAGCACTTAGTGGCCCTTTTGTGTGGCTTGATTTGTCTTAAAAGGGAAGCATCTGAGCATGGATGCAGGTTCCCCATATCTTTACGTGTTTTCAAAATGTCCACTGTGGAAGGGCTGGATGGAAATCCCAGTGCTCTAGTTCTCCCTTTCCTGTATGCCAAGTGCTTCCAAATAAAAAGTAGATAGAATTCTGAAGCTTTCCTGGAGAGGTTCAAATCAGGAGTCTTTGGGCTACAAGGAAACGGACTCGGACATCTGAATCAGAAGAGGCTCAGTCTGACTAACCATAGAATCTTCTATGTTGGTGGTAGTTGCTAGATACAGTCAGGTGTCCAGATTCTCAGATTTCCTTTCCTTCAGTATATGCTGTTTTGGCTCTTTGCTCGCTCAGACCATACTACCCTCCCCATACAGTGCTAAAAATGATTCTGTCTCTCTGCCACCAGAGAACCAGTTCCCTGAAAGGCCACTGCTGACTTTTGCTCTTGGACCAGGCACCAAGGCTGGAGCTCTATAATGGACTGATGGGCCAAGTTCAGCCACTCAGGGGGTCTTCCTGAGGCACCTGGGTGAAGGGGTGGGACGAGCAGCTCCCCTAGCAACCAAGTGTGAAGCATTTGGTAAGCTAGAACCTTGGCAGTGTTTCTTTAGCCTTTGTCTTGCAGATTTTAAGACATATCTTGACTTTGGTAAGTTTCCAAGCTGATAGGAGTGGTTTATAAATATTGGGCTAAGAATATAACCCAGTTGGTAAAGTGCTTGCGCTACAAGCTCTAGAAGGTTCCTCAAGGTCTCATTGGGAGAAAAGGTCATGGTAGCAAACACTTGTAATCCCAGGGTCTAGAAGGGGAGACAGGTAGGTCCCTGGATCCCCTGGACAGCCATCCTAACCCCAAAAAGAAGCCAATGAGAGTTCCTACCCTCATCCTAGCCCAAAAAAAGAAGCTCCAAGCCATTGAGAGTTCCCCAAACTCAAGACTATCCTTTAGCCTCTACACGAATAGCTCCTAAGCCTCTGTGTGGAGAGTATTCTAACTCAAGGACACAAACACATCCACTCTATTCACAGGTGCTCATTGTAATTTCTGCAGTGCTCAGAGGCTGTGGGGTGTTCACAGACATATCCTTGCTCTGATGAGGAAGGCTGAATAGAATACATGTCTTAAAAAGAGGTACCTGTATACAGTGTTGGTGTAGCCAGTAGGGATGGTTGACATCAAAGATGATGATGGCCTGAGGTTGAGCAACCAATACATAAATAATAGTGCATCATGCGTGTCTGTGTATATGGATGCAGATATTAATGTATGCTATGTGTACATGTGCGTATATATCTGCATATATGTGTCTATAGGCATACCTGCATGCCTGTGTGTGACTGTGTGAATATGTGTGCGGCTATGTTGCAAATGTGTATATATTTAGATGTGTGTGTGTGTGTGTGTGTGTGTGTGTGTGTGTGTACATGTTGGTTTTTATTCCATTATAAGGACATATTGTATTGGCATGGATTATTTGGCTACTAGACATTGCTGCCATGTCCAGCTTGGAGATAGGATTAAAAAGCTATTTCAAAATTTATGTACATTTTTCCTGTAGTTCTGTTTTTATTGTTTTTCAGTAAATTATGAAGAGTGAAGCTTCCAGTCACCATTAACTTTAGAAGATTCTGCTGGCTTCCCTAAATGGTTACTGTCACACTGGTGTGGAGCTGTAACTCACCAATAGAGTGCTCCTCCAAGCAGCTGTGAGAGCCTCATTTAAGTCTTTGGAGGGGTAAAAAGATTGTTTTGATCAAAATCTCATCACCTTGGGCTCCTATATTCAAGCCTGTCTCTGTCTGCCATTTCCCGTCTTCACCAACATTTAGTAAAGTCAGTCTTTCCAAATTTGGATGCTCTGGACCATGGATTTGATTTTCAGTGCTATAGTGACTCACGGGATGTAACACCTTCTCATGTGTCTCTTGCCTGTTTTTACAGCCTCTTCTTTCGTGAGGCATGTAATACGTTTTGTCTGTGTTTTTAAAGTGGGCTGTCTTTTAGTGAATTTCAACAGTCCTCTATGCATGGTGGAGACAAGATTTTGACGAATCTTCATGACCGTCGCAAATACTTTCCCCAGACTGTGGCTTGCTTTGTCATTTTCTTAGTTGAGTTGGCTGGTGTTACAGTTGCAGATATCAATTTGTCGATGTTCAATTTATGGATTAAAAAGCAGATGCTCTTGCCATGTAGCCCTTGCTAGACTGGAGCATATCTTGAGTTTCCTGCCATTTCCGAATGTTGCACCCCTAGCTTTTGATGAGTGTTTTGCATAGACCCTTTCTATGCTCTCCTCTAAATTCTTCCCTGACGCACGCTTGTGAAAAGAGGACTTTTTTTTCCCTTTTTTTCCCGACATTTCATAGTCCAAGCTTTTATGTTTAGACCTGTAAGTCACTTCACATACATTTTTTTTTTTTTGGCACAGGAAGTGGTGGGTTAAAGTTGACTTTTTCTGATACTTTCCTGGCTGCCCCAACACTGCTAGATGAAAAAAATGAGACTTCCTTACTGAATTTCTTTGGGCTTTTATCAAAAGTCGCTTGACCATACATATGTAAGGCTATTCCTGGGTTTCTAGCTGCACGTCTTTGATCTGTTTATCAGCCTGTACATCAAAGCCACACCAGCTCACTAGCTGCAGCCGACAGCTTGATACCAGGGAGAGAGAATTCTCCCTGCCCAGTTTCAAGATTATTTCAGCCACCCTAGATTATTTTGATTTTGATGTAAATGTTAGCAGTATCTTGTTAATGTTTCAGAAATATTTGCAGGCATTTCGGTTTGGATCATGTTGAATATATAGATTGACTTTGGGTTGGGGGGGGTGGGCTTTGCGACACTGAATTTAAAGCCCACAAACTGTATTTCTCCATGTATTTAGCTGATTAAAAATTTCTTTTAGAAACTGGCCTTTAAGTTTTCCACATAGAGGTCTAGCTTGGATTATAGGTTTTTATTAAAGTTATTCTTAAATATTTTGGTTTTTTTCAATACTACTGTGAATGGGTCTGATTATTGCGATGGAGGCGTTCTTTGTATGCGGTTCAGAGCAGCATCTGCAGGTTCTGTCCATCTTGTTTGGGCTCTTGCACAGCTCCTTACCAGTTGCAGCAGGGTTTGTGCCCCTTATGGGATCCTAGAGTACTTCTAGGTCAGCAACGTCAAATTATTTATACCTTTTATGATTTTGTGGCTTCTATTTCTTAACTTTGTACTGCTCCGTTCTCTGGAAGTGTTAAGAACAAGTACATCACTTTACAGCAGGCTCAGAGGGAAAGCACTGGCAGTTTCGTCATAGGGTCAGGTGGTAGACGTGCTTTATGGATGTGCTTTATCTAAAGGAGCACATCCCTGCTCTTTATAGCTCAAGAGCTCTGTTTCGCTCATGAGCGATCGCTGTTGAGTTTCAACAGATGCTTTTGTCCATTTCTAATGAAATGATCATCTCCCCGTTTCTTTTTGGATAATTGGAAAGAGTTAACTTTATGCATATTTGAATCTTCCATTGGCCACGGATTCCAGAGGTTAAAATCTCTTTCCACAGATGTTGTGGATTGGTTTGAGATTTTCCCAAAGGTTCGGGTGTTTGAACACTTGCTCCCGGGTTGGTGCTGCTGCTTGAGAAGGTGTCAGAGCCTCCAGAAGACAGGAGTGGGTATGTGTGTTTCTTTTTCCTTCTGAGACAAGAATCTCATTTAGAATTGTATCAGTTCTCAAAAACAATCAACAATAAGTCAAATTACAGCATCGAACAGATCTATCGCCATCCATTGGAAGAAAACTAACACTCAACTCTTGTCAGACTTCAAAGAAAACACAAATTTGCTTAGGAGATGAATAAATACTTTGATACTCTACATTACGTGTAAAACTAAGAAAATCCCAACAGTTTTATTTGTTTGTTTGTTTTTCACTTTTCCAATTCTAAACTTTATAAACATGGCATTCTGGTAAGCAGCAAGAGAAAATTCTTAAGGTAAAAATAAATGTATTTGAGCAGACGCTTTCTCGTAAGCAGTATGCACTGCATAGCTGGAATAGATTGAGAAAATGGTGGTTGACTTAGAGTAGGCAGCGAGGGAGACTATGAGTAGTTTCTGGTGCACATATGAATTTAGTACATAACACATGTGGCACTGAGGTCAGCAGGAATGCCACGGGTTATACCATTCAACAGAAGCTTGGTTGGAATCAGTAAATGATTTGTCAAGAACTTTAATTGGGAACCTCAGCTAATGCATGACAAGCCACCGTACATGTTATACAAAAGTGAATAAAAGAGTTGAAGGTGAAAATTTCAATGTAGAAAAATAATCAGAGCAGAAAATGAGAGAATTTTATTCATATAATTTCAGCGTGAGGAAGAACTAGACAGACAGGAGAAAAAGAATGACCATGTAGTGTTGAACAGCCTTCTTATTTTGAAATGAAAGATTGCTGAAGAGAAAAAGGACAGGGATGCAGTTTGGCCATTTTCAAATATTGACCTTCATGTCCTGGTTCATCAAGCTCTCTTGAAGTCAAGTCTAAAGTGTCTAAAGTCAGTCCATGTGAAATTCTGCAGAATACTGGAGTGAACCACATGCATAGACAAATACAAGTGGCTGTGAACTCATTGGAAAACAGCCACCACATTCCTTATTAAATATATTAGGTGGAGAAATGAGGAGATTATGTTCAGGGCCAGTGTATGTTTCTCTAACAAAACACCACACTGAGAAATTTATTTAAAAAAAAAAAAAAGACTCACTGTCCAGGAGGCCAGAAAGTCCAGTATGCACCACCAAGGCTACACCTAGTGATGGGGCTTCTTTCTGTATTTTACCTAACAGAGGACCCCAAAGCACAGGAGAAGTCCATGCAGGGCATGTGTAGAAGACGCTAAGGAAGTGCTAGCGTTTTGAGACATGCTCTGGCTATGTGGCTCTGGCTGGTTTTGAGCTCCCTGTCTTCTTGCCCAGTCTCCGGGGGTTCTAAGACTTACAGGGAGATAGCACTGTACCCTGGTAACTAGGATTGCTTTTATCAGATCCCATATTCTTGATAACTCACTTCAATGCCATATGACCACACACTTCTTAAGGCTACACTTCCTGACAGAATCCAGTAATAGCTTCTGGAAGAGACATCCAAATTCCAGCAGATGGCCTATGAGGTTATTTATTTATTTTTTTAAAAAAAATCTTAATAAAAAATTGGGTCTTAATCTTATTGAAGTTGGGTAAAAATGAGTGTTTTGTGGACTTACAGTATAACTGTAAGTCTGGGCTTTTTTTCCCCCACACACAGGCAGATTGATGATTGCCCGTGTGTCTCTTTACCCAGGAACTCACTTTAGTTACTCATTTTATAAAGATGTATGCACGCGCTTATTTTAATAACAATAAAAGAATAGAAGAATGATCGCTCGACAGTAAGGAACTCATTAAATAATTGTTGGTCTATCCACAACATAGAACACAAAATCAAACATTAGAAGAATGAGCTCTGCCCTGATATGAAACCAATCTCCAAGTTACATTTTTAATTGAAACAATCAAGATGTGCTAAAATATGCACGCTATACACACAGACTCACATTCATTTGCATGTGTTTAAAGACGGTAAGACACTCCTAGTGACGGCTCCAGCTGCCTGTGCAGTTTGATGATTAGGGAGGAGGGAGGCGTCCTTTCCTTGTGTATTCCATCTAGTCTGTTCTCCAGTTTAATTTTTGGTAATGAGCATAAATTACTTTTTTATTAAGTATTTTAAAGCATTATTTATAGACCTTTATGCTTGACATTCGAAGAAACATGGGCTTATAAAAAATACTGCTGAGGCACCAAGATTAGATCTCCCCATGCCTGTAATTGTGCTAGAACCTAGAAGTGGAGGGCGGGAGGGAGGTTGTCGAGCTCAGTGGGTAAAAGGAAGACATGAGTTTTGTATCTTCCTTGACCACATAAATACCTAGGCATGGGGGCACATGCCTGTGATCCCAGCTCTGGGAAGCAGAGACAAAATGATCCCATGGGCTCACCAGCCAGACAGTAGAGCCAACCAGTGAGCTCTGTCCCAAATTCTAAGATGAAGAGAGAACAAGGGCACCTGGTGTTGACCTCTGACCTCCACAAGTGCATTCATGAATACAGACACACATGTGTCCTTGAGCACATACCACACGTACTTGCACAAAAAATACACTTGAAGGAGAAAATGCTCACTGTTTGCTTAGCGTGACTATGCAGGATAAGCCTCAAGCTCTTAACACACAGAATCTATCTCTTGTTGATAGGTACAGAAGTGCACTGTAGACTGTATATGTGCTTGCTGGTCCTTTGCTGGCATCAGGACAGTGTGACACTGTTGGAGGCCTTCCATGCAGGTCTCCTCCCGTCTTCTATATACTGATAAAATATTGCTCACACAACCTGACCCCTGGCTTCCTCCTCCTGTTATGCTTTGATTCTCCTCAGCAGAGGATGTTACTCATAGCTGGACTGCTGGAATGTTGAGCTGTTGGCAATGCATTTGCATGATCAGACCCACTAATTAAAAGACACCCAATGTAAGGCAATGCTTGTTACTTTGGGGACACTGAACTAATCTTTACTTTGGACAAGCAGGGCATTATTCTACGGCACCCAGGTATGGCTCCAAGATCTGAGCTGAACACTGTAGCCTGTGGCATTCTGGCTTTTTCTCATGCCTTGCATTTTCAGGACTCTCTTGTATGAGCTGTCAAAGCCACTCAGAGCTCCCATCTGGCCCATCATTTTGAGTGATAGAGGTGACGAATGGCCAACTTCAATTTAGCAACCTATCAATACACATGGTATCCCCTCCTGGGTACCAGGGACTGTGAGATGCACACAGATGTAGGATGTAAGGTTCTGTTCTCAGGGAGGTGACAGCTCAGTGGGGAACAGTCTCGTAGTACAATAAACCAAACCACAGACCTGAAGCATGTCTTAAAACCAGGAGAGCCCTGAGGTCTGATGTAGGAAAGGAGCTATGGCTAGTAGCGGCCCAGGATCCTGGAGAAAGAATGCTGGAAAACAGTTGTCCTTAGCCTAAATCTCTGTAACCCTAGCCTGCTGTGAGCTCACTCCCAGAGGAAAGGTGATAGAGCATCCTAGCAGAGGTCCCTGTGGGAAACCTGGCATGTGGTGGCACTGGAGCTCCAAGAGCCTGTCTTGGGTGGAGGAGGGGTTCTCCAGCTGCTCTTCTCTGAGCACGCACGGTGTCTATTCTGGGAAAGCACCTCAAGGCGCCACATTTGAGGTCACAAGGTAGCATCTCAGAGGCCCAAGTGAGGGGCTGTAGAGCTGGACCGGTAGTTAAAAGCACTTACGGCTGTTAGAGAACACTGGTTCTGATCCCAGTCCTCATGTCCCGTGGTTCAAACTGCCTGTAACTGCAGTTCCAGGGTATGTTTTACTCAATTCTATCTTCTTGGCACCTGCACACACATGGTGTACGTATACTTACAAAGACACACATACATACATACAAAATAATACATAAATCTTCAGGTCCTAAGTGAGCCAAGTTATATCATACATATAAGTGAGCCTCATACATCAAGGTCAGTGAGAGTGAATTACTACAGTCAGGAATCTGGGTTCATGGTACCTTTAGGGACATGTTAGCACCTGCTCTTCCAATGAAATTCTTTCTTCAGAGAGAGAAACCACAGCCTTAAGTCAGCTGAGAGTGTTTCTAAGTGGGAAGTCGCACAGGTAGCCTGAGCTCCTTTGTTGATGACTTGAGCCCATTTAGATGAGACAGTGGTTCAAGCTCTGGAATAGTCTCAATGTCACTAGAAGATTCCTAGAGCAGAAGGCAGAGAATGATGTGGGGAAGATTGAGGCTGGATGTGCATTCCCACCACAGATGCCAACAGTGCACACGCTGTGTGCCAGGCAGCTTTGACATAGCCAAGAGCACACCCCCAAGAAGAACAGGATCCCTGTGCACTGTGCTCGTTTCTAGCAGTGCCACAGTAAACGTGACTGACCACCTTGTTCTTGCAGGGCTGCTCTCTTGGTTCTTGAAGCAAGTCTGAGTTGCAAGGTCAACTTGCCTTCTGTCCCCTTACTCTCCTTGTACCCCCTTCTCTTGTTGTCCCAGAGCAGAGCTTGGACTGTAAAGGTCTACGTCCTTCTTCATTTAGGATTTCTTCCAGGTCATTTGGAATTCATTCCTGGGACAGACTCCAGGCAGATTCCCATTTTGCTCCGTGCTACAAACATGGAGAACATGCTGGAAAGCTCACTGACTTTCCTGTTTAAACAGTCATCTGCAAACTTAATGTCTCCTAAGTTAGCCAGGGCTCAGAGGTGTATAGATGTCTCATTTGAGAAGCAGGGAGTTTTACAGAAAGGACGCAGAACAAAAGCAGACACGTTCTTCTTGTATATCGCTGTAGATTTGTTCCCAGCTCTCATGGAATATGGTGCCTTGAGTATCATTTGTTTGCAAATGTCTCCAAAGCGACCCACCATCACAAGGCTGCTCTCAGCACACAAACAGATGAATGAACCCTCACCAGTTCTCAGGCTCTGGAGGTGGAGGTAACCCCGCCTCCTCTCAGACTAGCCTACAGAGACACAAACTGACATTGACTGGCTCCTTCTACTCCTGGCTGGGTTCTTGGTGTTCACACTGGCTTTGTTTAATTCATGATGGTTCCAGCTTAGATGTTTCCAATTACACTTGGCCCATCCACACTGGCTGTGCTGACGTAAGCCTGTCATTGGCGTCACCATCACCATCCGGGGACATTTCCTGTGGACCTCTTGCCAACTGTTGCTAGTTTCACTAATGGTCCTCTACTGTCTGTCATGTGCCAGGCCTAGTGCTAAATGCTGGGCAGACAGCCATGTACACAGCATCTTGGCTTCAGGAACCCATGCTATAAGAGAGCAGAGAAGCATTGTTCAAAAAAACATAAGCCAAGATGTGCTGCACAGGGGGCTTCCAGGCCAGGCAGAGACATCAAGAAAGATGTTCAGAGCCACAGTATACTAGAGGGTAAGTCATACTGAACCAGAGAAAAGGAAGCCAGGAGCTCAGGAAGTTCTCCAAAGGAACCTGAACTTGAGCCCAAAGCCATGTTCAGCTCTTGGAAGGAAGTCCTGCTGGATATCTACCTCCGGTCAGCACTGCAGCTGCCACCTGGCTGGAGCTTGGAAGACCTTCCTATGGGAGTCAGTAGAATTGAAAAAATATCCCTGTCTCTTCTCACTGGGCTACTCTTTGTTGAATTCTCAGCAGCCTCTCAAAGGACAACCTGCTGGCTCTTCATTCTAGCCTGCTCTCTCCAGAGACTCCAGAATCCAGGCCCAGAAAAATCACTCTGTGCCTACCAGTGAGGTCTGAGGATCCACAATAATACTCTTTAGGTTCAGCTTGGCACGGGTGAGAGCAACTGGAGTCTTTCAATACTCACCTATCACAATCTCTCCTATTGAAACATTTACCACTTATCGAACACTGATTGGTATGATCCAGTGGATGGACTGATAGTCACAGATCATAAATAAACAATCACTGAGACCTTGAGGGGTTGAGTGACTTTCATACACAGTTCATCAATGGGGAAGCTGAACTTTCATCCAAGGCAGTCATAATCATAGGGCTTTGCCTCTGGAGAGCTGGGAGGCAAACCTTTTCTTGGACCGAGTGTCAGCGTGCAGAAGCACATGTTGAACTTGGAGGAATGGTAAGTGGTCCGGCATGATTGATCACAGAGCAGTCGGAAGTAAAGTCAATGGCCTAGAGTGGTGGCTTTGAGGCAAAGGAGGGTGGGTAGCAATTCTGAAGTAAACATATCACACAAGTCAGCACTGGAGAGATGGCATTGCATTTATCCAAACCAAGAATAATGATATAATTTAGAAAGATTAATATTGAAGAACAGTAAAGTGGTGGGATTTTTGTTAAGGTTTTAATACTAGGAATCGTCCACAAGCTTGAGAAGGACATCTCACCATAGTGTTTGCAGCCTGGTCCAAAATCTTCTCTACTCTCAAGTGAAGGTCTATACTTCAGAGGTAGTTCATCTTCTGTTTCTACAACCAAGATGTTTTTTTAATTATTTATTTATTTATTTTATGTATATGAATACACTGAGCTCTCTTCAGACACACCAAAAGAGGGCATTGGATCCCCATTACAGATCGTGGTTGTGAGCCATGTGGTTGCTGGGAATTGAACTCAGGACCTCTGGAAGAGCAGTCAGTGCTCTTAACCACTGAGCCATCTCTCCAGCCCTACAACCAAGATCTTGACAGCCATTAATCTAACAGTTAGTACAACCTCTCAGCCAGGCTTGACTCTGACTTGATATTACAAAACTTGTTTCTCAACTCTACCCAGTCTGACACTGAGCAGTCATCCTCCTGCATCCTGGCCTTTCAAGGGTCACTTTGTGGGACTTGAGCCACTTATTCTCATTGAATGACTAGGTGACCCCTTGTTTCCCAGGCTCAGGTGGACTTTGGAATAGAGTGATTACCTGTGTACTTGCTGTGTGCGTTTGGCCACTGACCGTATCTGCTCTGTCCACTTTGTCCCATAGAATAAGACATACCAGCATGAAAGTCCAACAACTAAGAAACTTCTTTTTCAGAAAACCTTAGCCTAGGAAAGTGAGCGATAATTTCAAGACCATGAACTGTTTAGTTCTCAATTCATTTTCCTACTTGTTTCTCCAACGTCTTTAAAAGTATCCATTCTCTCACAGAACTTAATTAGGGATCACCATGGCTGGGGGTTGCTATAATGTCACTGTGGCTTTTAATTTATAATGACTTCTAACTTCTTTTTTAGTTTTGCATTAATTTTATTAAAAAATGTGATTTATTGCCTTTAGGAAAGGTCCATAATTAGAGTCTATCTCATGTTTTATCTCTGGTGATTTTTAAAATGTCCCTAGGTCCCCCTACATTTCCTGTGAACAAAGGTTAGACCTGAAGACAAGATCAAGCTACAAACATTTGGCAAAAGTACTATATTTAAATTTCTATCTTTATCTCTATCTTTTTGTATGTGTATAGGTATGTATACACACATACACATATGCACTTATGGACTAAGGAGATGGATCGGTAAGCAAAGTGCTTTCCCTGCAAGCAAGAGGATTTGTGTTTGGATCCTCAGAACTCAGTTAAGGTTGAACATGTTAACTCATCTGCAATCTCAGCTCTCTTCCTACAAGATGGGAGGCAGAGACAGGAGAGATCCTGAAAACAGGAGACCAAATAGCCTGAGGTATGCAGTGCTAAAATGCTTCTATCCATGTGGATTGTCATTATTTCCACACACTCACCTTAATGCTATCTTTTGAATTATGGTTCTTACATTTTGTATGTAATTCTTTTTTTTCTTAGTTTTTTAAAGGAACGTTTCTAAAATCAGAATCTGATCCCGTGGACACTTACTTATACATTTAGTCCAATATCCCTGTGGGGACAATTGCTAGAAACAGAGACCTTATTTCTCATGTAGAAAAGTTTGATACAGTTGACAAACCTCTTATCAGAATTCTGGATCCCATTCTATGTCCCCCTTACAGCATGGTGTGTGGTGTGCCTTCTTCTGGGCCTACCTAGTACAAGAGAAAGGCCTTTCTTCAAAGACTCAGTGGTCAAATTCCAAAACACAGGTGGGCATATGAGGAATATGGAGAGAAATTGAAAAGGAAAAAAAAGTAGATGTTCAAAGAACCTCACAATTCACAGGATAGGGATCGTCAAAATCTTTCTAGCTTGTGTTCTCCTGTAAAAATAGCCTTATATGGTATCTAATACTTAGCTCTCCTTCCTTCTTTGGAAACTATAGGTCTTTCTAAAAGGATACTAAAGTGTTTCTTAATGAACTTTTCCCTGTTCTTTTTCTCTGTCTTCTGTCTCTGTCTCTTGCTGTCTCTGTGCCTCTGCTTCTGTCTCTGTCTCTCTCTGTTTCTTTCTCTATCTCTGTCTCTCCCCTGTGCAGCCCCCATGATATGTGTGTGTGTATGTGTGTGTTTGTGCTTGCGTGTGTGTGTGTGTGTGTGTGTGTGTGTGTGTGTATGTCTGTTCCTGTCTCTCTCACATGCAAACAGAGTCCCTGTCTAGATTTATGGATTATCATCATTCCCACAATCAATTACAGTTATCACCACTTTCAGTGCTCACACAGCTGTCTCAAAGGTAGCCGGTGGGATGTGCTTCCAGCTGGTTCCCATGTGCTACTGACACCACCATTTATTTTTGACGCCTCCTTTATTTTTAATTAAAAAATGTGCTTCCCCCTACCCCTACCTCCGGCATGACTAGATATCCCAGGATCTCCCAAGCATTTCCCTTACCCCCAAGTAGAAGGGCTGGCTGTTTGCACCTGGGGTCTCTACAGCACCTGGGGATGATGCTTGAAAGCAAACTGCTGTTTGTTGGCTTCACCGGCATTTTTGTGCTTTAGGGCCTGCAATGCGGATGAGTTATGATTCCATGCTGCTTCACTTGAGATGTAGCTTTTTGTTGACATTTTTAATTAGTGCGCGTTTGCTCTTATGGAAAAAATGGACTTGGTTTTCATCTATTCACCAATTATATTATTTCTGATTTCAACATGGGCGCCAGTGCTAGCCACCAGACAATAAGGAAGTTCTGCGTTCATTCTCTTCAGATGAACCTCTTCAGGAGCTCATGGGATTGTTCTACAAAATATCTATTCTGTGTGATTTGTAACTAAGTTCATTAATTTGGATTTATATTCAATTATGATCATTTTATGTCTAAATGTATAAAAAGTGTGCATAGTTCAGAATTCAAAAGTATATGATGAGACTCTTCAGAAGGTGCCGCACAGTAATTTTTCCTCATTTGCTAGCTGGTGACTCTAAGTTCAAGAGAAGGATTTATTTATTTAATTATTTAATTATTGTAATGTGTGTTTATATAAAATATAGACATGAACACATTATTTACCTGTATTTGCAAAAGGAAGATAGATAGATAGATAGATAGATAGATAGATAGATAGATAGATGGATAGATAGATGGATAGATAAATGATAGATTTTGGAAGTTGTTGCAAGCTAATTGTTGTTTTTCACCCCATTTTAAAGAATATATATATATATATATATATATATATATATCCATTGAATGGGTGTACCACAATTTTCTCAGACAATTGCCATTTAATGCAACTTTTTAAAAAATAGAATATTATAAAATTAACTGCATTTTGTTTGTTTTTTCTTTTGTTTTGCTTTGCTTTACATTCATGATGATGAGTCTCCCAGACGCCTTTCTCTAAGTAGTGTATGTGCCATGATAATTATCTATGAGCAGCATATGTACACGCTGGTATAGTTTGATAAATATTACTCATTTTCCTGTCTGCCAAGTTGTAGCACTCTGTGTTCACATAGAAAATGCATCAGCATGCATGTTTCCTGCAGGGTTCCCCAACATAGTGAGCCAACAGACATCGGCGTCTTGGGCCATATGAATGGCAGGAAATACTACTTCAAAAGTGATTTGCTCTGTCATGACTTCAGGTAAGGCTAGCAAACTAGCCACTCGAGTCCCTTGCCCATTTCCTTATGCCAGTTTTGCTCATCTCTTGCCCTTTTTAAGAACAGGTTAGGGAAATAGCCTGTTTGAGATATAGGATTCACGTTGCCCATGACCTCTCACTTGACTTGCTAGAGTTTCCAATTCCAGTTTAAAACCAAAGTGGACACTGTTGGTCAAAATGCTATTCCCCAACAAGTTGCCCTAAAACATGGCACCATGTAAAAGAACAAATGTTAAACATAAGACCCTCTGATGGTTTTGAAGCTGTCAAGTGGATGGTTCAAGTGTTTTACAACTCAGTTCTACTTTCATGGATGGATCCCAGATTACATCAGGGATCCTAGGTTTAATTCCACAGTAAGATTAATTAACAAACCTGGGGTGCTATTCAAAGGTTTGTCTGTTAAAGAGGAACTTTGGTGGCCACCAATGAAATCTACCAGTTCTGCCCTGGAAATATGACCATGGTTGGCCTCGAGTGGAGCTGTTGCACAAGCTGCTAGCTAGTCAATTAAAAGAGAGAAGACGTGAATTTTCAAAAATCACAGGGAGGATTTTTCTAGAGGTCTATTCTCAGATGTTTATTTAGTGAATAGAGGTGTTGCTGTATCAAACTTCCTCCCAGCCAAAAGATGCTACACTGCCAGTAACAGAGTCGAGCAGAGTGCATTTAGAGAGGAGAAGCAGAGAGTAGTGGCCAAGGGCCAGGATCAGCCACATAGTGACTCCTATTAACTTAAGGTGATCATGGGGAAGAGAAGGTTCTAGAAAGAGAACTTAAGAAAGTCACCATAATGAGAAAGTCACTTATAGAGCTGCTAAAGAATTTAGACATGGGACAAAATCAGTTCTAAGTGACTTCTATGCGTTTTGTCTTCACCCTTCTGAGGCACACATCCCCAGTCAACTATCAGGGTGCTCAACACAACCACTTTACCCTGCTGACGTGGTCCACAGCTACAAGTTTCCTGGATACAGAATGAGGATGTAGCAGACTGTTTTGACTGTCGTCATGAGTTTGGAGCTTCCCAGAGTACTGCCCATTACCCATTTACAAGGACCATAGTCTCTGGCAAGATCAGGTCCCATATGTGATACCCAGTTGTCAGGGTGTGGGGAGACTGGGAGTGGGCATGGATAACTAGGCTCTACAGTGGGATTCTTACAGGTTCAGGCAAGAAGGATCACCACGAACTTCCCTTTCTCAGTGGTGAAAAAGCCACAGGAATAATAAAGCTCCATTTGGAGGACCTGATATGGCTGCTGGCACCTTGCTGATTCTGGGGGGAGGACTCCACAAGACAAATACACAAATGAGGAAGACAAGGCCAAGGGCTCATCACCCCCAGGAGAGAAGGGAAGCCTAATTGATTTGGAGGGTTTTGTTTGTTTGCTTGTTTGTCCGAAGTCCTAGGTTAGACATAAATCTTTAAATTCCACTACTTTCCATAACAATACTTGTTTAACTTTCAGAATAGCCATCTCCAAAATGCATCTTTATTTGAAACTAAAGTAGAGTTATTTTGTTAATAATTTAGTGGACATCATCCCATTCTCCCATACAGTCCACTTTTTCAAAGGTCACTCTGCCTAGTGCCTTCCAGCCCTGGAGGAGAACAGTAAGAAGAGTTTCCTAGCATTTCTAAAGTCAAAGATAGGCTCCCCTACACGTACTCAAGGAGACTTAGATACCTTAATCAGCAGCAAAATTCCTGGGACACTGAGCACTCCCAGAGCCCCAATCTCCTTGCAGTAATATTTGGAGCAACTTTGGAAGACTTGGGGACCTGTCAACGACTCTTTCCTCTACTCTTGCTCCTCTGCTTTTTCTTGTTTGAGAACTCTTTTTATGCCAATCTGCAGTCGGCGCTTAAAATTAAATTCTTCTACATTATTAAATTGGGTATTTGTCTTAATATTTTAAAATCTGAGACCAGTCGAGGCCCAAAAGCACTCCATCCGTGCCTCACATTCCCCATTGAAATTAAAAGCTTGCTGAGAATGAAAGTCGGTTGATGGATGGCGGTAGAGAGATCCCTGGTGGCACTGGTCTGTTCATGGGGCTCTGAGCATCTCTCTCCACGTTCACGTTCTAAGTTCTCTCAAGCCTCCAGAGGGCATCTGCCAAGACGGAAGTGCAGTGTGGCCCAAAAGGAATCTATGCTCTGATTTTCTTTCCTTTGTTAATATCCCCCGACTCTTCGAATGGTGCCACGTGCATCCCTTAGTCTCCCCAGAACCCCCAAAAAGGAAAAAAAGAACAACACCATGCAGTCAGACCACTGCAAACACATTTGATTTGTGTTTAAGCAGTTCATTCTGTACTCAGCCATGAAAATGTGCAAATTTCCTGTTGGCATGACTCTTCTAATTTTTTTTTCTCTCTTCTACTTTTTTGTCTTTTCCAAGACAAACCAAATGAGAACATTCAGGATGTCTTAGACATGGAAGTTTGGGCTCAGAGCTCACAACGCTTCGCTTGGCTTTCCTAGTGATGCTTTGGATTCATGTAAAACTACAACAGAACCTGGGAGCCTAGCCCCTGTGTAGACTTCCTGGGAAATGGATCAATTTTATGACTAATTTTGACAACCAGGCTTTGAATGATCTAAGTGCAGGACACTAGCCCAGCCTCTTCGCTGGTCTGCTTGCTGGGGACGTTTCCTCTGAGTCTTCCCACACAGCCTTTTGATCTCATGCCTCTATTCTAACAATGTATATTTGAGTTTAGAACTAAAATCTGCATCCTTAGTAGCTGCGAGTAAGAAGGCTGGATACCCTCAGAGCCATGCCACAATCTGCTGAGGCACTTCCTAGTGAGCAGACGCGCTTTCCGGCTTGGCGCATACCACATTAATATCCAGGCATGTCTTGGAGGTGACTGCAGAGAACTTTCCATGAGTTCCAAGCACTCATCCCTGGGTAAGAGAGGTGGCCCAGTTGGTAAAGTGTGCACACAGGTATGAGGACGGAAGTCTGATCTCTAGAATGAAGAGAAAGCAGTCAGACATGGGGAAGTGTCCAAAACAACAATACATTCTCAAAGGCAAAAGACAAAAACCTGAAAAAAGTGTGAAGGAATCAAAGATAGCACTAGGTCTAGTGGTACTGGCCTGTCATCCATGGACTGGGGATATTAACCCAGGAGGATCATAAGTTCAAGGTCAGCTTAGATACAGAGTGAGTTCAAGATCATCCTGAACATCTCAGTAAGCATTATTCTCAACATTTAAAAAGGAAGGCTGAGGGGCAGTGGTAAAGCACAGTCTAGTATGTGTAAAACACTGAACTCAACCCCCAGGAACTTCAAAAGGAAAAATGAAAAGTAGGTTGAAGCGGTGTGGCTTGAAGCTGCTTCTACTGCCTGCATTTAACTTGAAGATGTAACTGTTGGGTTCCTTCCAATATGCCTACTATCTACATTCATCCAGGTCCCCAGGAAGTTGTTGTGGGTACCAGATAGTATTTCTAGGGCTTTTTCTTTTGGAGTCATCTTTTCCATATACTGTTCACTGCTGAGGTACATTCGGGATGCTCCCAACTCTTGATGTTACAGATAAATCTTCCTTGACTATCCTAAATCTGAGTCCTCAATCTCAATTCCAATTGAAACCTCCGAGGAGAACTATTCTATTAGATTCTATAAACACTTTCCTTTACATTTTACTGTCAAACTGGCTTCCACATTTTCCCTGAGAGCTAGCCTCCTTCCACCAAACTGCCAAAGGAACCAAGCATGTTTGTTAGAAATTTACAAAACTAGTGACCAAAACTCTAATAGACGCCGTTTGCTTATTTTTATTGCTTCATAAAGTGTTTTGTCCTTGGTTTTTTAAAACCCATTAAGTCCATTTATGTCTGGCCATATACTCATAGATATGTGGCTTTCTACTGGAGTGTGGTCAGTCTATCACGGGCCACTCTTGGGAAGAACACTGTATCTCCCTCTCCCAGAAACTGTCACTTGTATCATTCCTTGACTAAGGGTAGGATGTCATACCCTGCTCTATGCTGGGATTATTTCAAGTTTGTAGAGTCCCACTTCCCACCAACATTGTGTTTGAACATTCATGTAATGTTTTATTGCTACCTGCGTGTCTTATATGTAAATCAACTATTCATTTTTCCCATTAAGTTATTATCTCTTTGCTATTAGTTTGTGATAAATCTAAAGCTAACACCTCTAGTCTGTTAATCTCTAAAGTAATGAGAAACTATCTTAGAATATTATTCACTCTAAGGACCTAGTATGTTGTCACTTCATATATATATATATATATATATATATATATATATATATATATATATGCGCTCACCAATGGCAGCAGGAAGCAGGGAGAAGGGAAGGGGCCTGACACGATTCATCTTCTCCAAAGTATGCCTCCAATGATGTGCTTTTGCCAAACATGTTCATCCACCACAACCCAACAATACCACAAGATGATTTTGATCAGATAATGTACCAATGATAAGAGATTTTAATAAAATAAAATCTACATGAAGACAGTTTTAATTTTAGCATGGCTCAATAGAACTAAACCTCTTATAACTATAACATCAGGACCAGCTCCTCCAATTCAGAGACTTGCAGGAGGACTCTTAGGAGATAAAAGGTGGGTTCAACCACAGGAAGATCTAGTAACTGATTTCTACTTATGTCAATAAAATATCTATGCTTTTGTTCCCATATTTCCAGGAGGATCTTTGTTAAATAATGGCTCAATTGATTTATAGTGATTTAAAGTGTCCAAGAGGCCGGTGTTCAGCCATTCATATATAATACATATTCCTACAGATTCCTTACAATCTCATCACGTTTCTGAATCCCATCTCTGAACATTGTATCTGGGCAAAGCCAGAAAGGACATTTCATACCAAAACCATAGTACCAAAGGATGCTGTGTTCATACAAAGCATATACTCAAAACTCTTTCTTTTATAGTTATATGCTTGTATTGGTTATTTACAAAACTCTGTATTGGGTAATGCACAATGAGATGGAACAAACATGTCAACTTTTTTTATACTTAAATCATTAAAGCCAGAAACACTTGAACTTGACCCTTATCCATTTCCAGTTTGGCATTTGTTCATAATTTCTCTGCTATCCACCTGAAATGCTGATGTGGTGCTGTGGGGTGATTGTTCACCAAAATGCTAAGAATACCAGAGCAGGAAGTTAGAAAGGATTGGTTGCTATATAGACCCTGGAATGTTCTACCTATGAAGGGTTTCTATTTTATTTTCTTTCGTATGTTTTCTTAGTGACAGCTAAATGTATTTTGTAATAACATATTCCAACATGCTACCAATTAAGAGACCCTATGGATGACAGATATCTATAACTATAAAAAACTCATTTTTGTTTGTTTGTTTTCTGTTGTGTTTTAGTTTTCTGAGACAAGGTCTCATCATGTAACTCTAGAACCCACTATATAGACTAGGCTGGCCTTGAATCCACAGAGATCCATCTGTCTCTGTCACCCAAGTTCTAGGATTAAAGATTCTACCATGCCCTGCTATCACAAACCCTTGAAACAATCAACTTGTAAAGAGAAAAAGGGTTATTTACATCTAAGTTTCAGACATTTTGGTCCATGATTCTTTGGGCCCTTAGGGACCATGGTAAGGTAGAATAGCATGTCTGTCTGGTAGAGCAAAGCACCTTAATGCATGATCAGGGACCAAAGAGAAACAGAAAGGGATGGAACCACTCTATCTCCTTGAAGGATATGATCCTAATTATCTAAAGGGATGTCAACATTTTGACAAGGGTGTAAGTGATGTATTTCTGGAATTTATACATGATGAAAAATTTGTATCTGAGAAATCTGGACTTCAATTTATTACTAAAAACATATAGAAACATAGTTCTTCCTCTCAGTCCTTCACAAAAGAAGATATTAAGTGGCTCTTTCTTTCTCACACAGTGGGCTTTTGTAGGAATATCTGAACCTCCCAGCCTCTTTGACATTTCAAATTATTGTAAATCAATTGAACCATTAATTAACAAAGACCCTACCAAAGATATTGGAATAGAAAAAGGTGATAGATATTTTATTGACACACATAGAAATCAATCACTGGGCATTCCTAGGGTTCAACCTATCCTTTAACTTCTAATAGTCCTTTCAAAAGTCTATGAACTGGAGGAGCTGGTCCTGATGCTACAGTTATGAGTGGTTTAGTTCTATTGGGCCACCCTAAAATTAAAACTGTCTCTATATAGATTTTAGCTTATTAAAATAATTTGTCTTAGGCACATTATTTGAGGACTTATTTAAAGTTTTAGCTGGTACCAGCTCACTCCATGTGATGTTAGGGTATTAATAACTGGTAGTTTGAGTGAGACTTCCCTTGTAAGTCTCGGGAGTTTACTTGGTCCCCATTTGGTGGCTGATCAGAGAGGATGAGGAGTTATGGCCTTTCTGGAGGAAGTATGTCACTGAAAGTAAGCTTTGAATTTTCTAAATGCCTTCTACCATTTCCAGTGTGTTCTGCTTCCTGTTTGTGCTTCAAGATGTGACCTCTCCATTGTTACATTGTCTGACACCAATAGCCTCTACTCCATCATCATGGGCTATCATCCCTCTGGAATAGTAAGGACCAAATAAATACTTCCTGTTATAAGTTATCTTTATCATGGTTTATTATCACAACAACAGATAAGTAAGTTATACAGCAATGCACAGGGCATATGCATTTACTTTCTTTTTTTTCTTGGAATTTCAAGGGTGACCTTTGGTCTTAGTCTTACTCCTGTATTCCCTAATCTTCCATCAAACTTAATGATGTCACCCTGAGTGTTAGACTTGTGTCCAGCTGGTTTTGTCCTTCCCTCTGGAGTCCTAGACCATGCAAATACAGTCTCCAGCTGTAGGTTTGCAGACTGTTTGATCACATGGCTGTTCCTCTCTGAAGATTTGGTTCAATTGTAGAATGACAGGCTTTGTTTTCTTTCCTGTTCCATTTCCTACAGGCAGAACTTGGCATGGACAAGATCTGCTTTGGCCTCCATCCAGGCAATTTAGTAGCATGAGTGTCTCATTATGAAGTGGGCTCACCTGTAGGATGGTCCCATGGTCTGGACACCAAGGCTGCCATTATTATTATTAAGATGATGCTTCTGTACAACATATGTTTTCAACATCGACTGTTAATTTCCCCAAATACCAGCCTAGAGAGGTTCCTGGAGGGCTGGCGCTTTTTTTGTTCTTTCTGGGAATTGGGAGAGAAGCTAACTAAATTCCAGCTGTCCTCTTCACATGACTATTTAAAATCAGAGATGACAAAGACAGCAATTAGAAAAACATGTTGCCAGTGCAGCATCTCTTCATGAACATGAAGAAGGGTCTTTCCTTTGCTCTGAATCTTGGAGCAAGCATTTTAATTTGGGTCACTAAGGACTCCTGAGGATGGTACACGTAGCTATCCTTTTGTTTTAAAGAGGTGTGTATTCTTTTAGCCCACTTGTAGTAACTCCTACAATGCTGATCTTTTCTGGGGTTAAAAGAGAAAGATTATGCGCCAGTGTTACCCTGCAAATGTTTTGCGTTGGAGCAGAAATTGCCTTCATGTACCAAGTCGTTTAAGCATCTATGACAATGTCGCCAGCCATCTGGGCTGCTGGGAACACTAAATCAACCTGTTGTATGCACAAAACCAAGTAATTTATCTGTCAGGTAGTATTTCATTTAAAACATATTTCGGTGCAAAATGAAATTCGTAAAATCGTCCATTTTCATACCCAAGTCTAGCGCTTCCCATTATTTCAAAGATAAAAATTGTCTTTTTAATGGAGCAAGAAGGTCCTTAGGCACACTGGCCTACCACTCCAAGGAGGACCTTCTATTTGCATTATGCAAATGCCCACTGACAGTCCGGAGAACTGAGAGATTACTTTCGATGATTGTGCCTCTCCCAACCTACTTTTGAGCATTGCTTCTATGCATGCCAGAGCCAGGAGGTCAGCTGAGATTTTCCACGATGGCCTCATGACGAAGTATCAGTCCATTATCCAATTTGATGCAATAAGGAGACAGCACTGTATTTCATAGCCTTATACTGGGGGCTGAGCAAGCTTTATGAAGCTTGAGTTTAATCTCCAGCTCAGATTTATGCTCCCAACTCTCCAAATGTACAAGCGTCTTCTCACATTCCCTCTCTGTCAGATGTGTGCAGAGGGAAGGGCGTCTCTGCCTTGCCATGTGTATTCCAGCTCTGCTGAATTACTTCCTTTTTTATCATAAAAGCCAAGCCGAAGTGGGATGAGAAACAACTGGCTCTCTTCCACCATTTTGTGCTTTTCTTTCCCTATAAGTAAATGAATCATCCATAACTTGAAGCGTTTAATATGGGGCCCCAGCCTAGTATAATTTCTCCAGACCTGGGATCTGATTAATGACAGTATTTCAGTTGGATTTATGTACCTTGCTCACCTGGGGAAATGCAGTTTGCTCTTTCTTCACAAACAAAAAGGAAATGGATGGGAATCAGGTTTCTCATACCTGAGTGTGCTAGGGGGAAGCAGAGGTGGGCGGCAGAGTGGGTCTCAGGAAAGACTGCCTGGACAAGAGCAAGAGACACATCTGTAGACTTGAAAAGATTGGAGTTCAAGTCCTTGAATCCTATACTGGGTGAGTTTTTACAGACTTTGTACTGAATTCAAAGTGTGTTGTCTATGACTACTTAATGATGCTGTGTGTACCGAAAGGTCTCCATGTCTGTTTGCTGAGCTGCTAGGCCAAGCTGGACGTGATCATCACTTCTCAGCTTTGTCTCACCCTGGGTCAGGAGCTTATCTTTTGAACAACTGGAAGTGACTAAGGATTTCACTACTTGACTAACTAAAAAGGCAGATTCTATGCACACTAGTGCTAGATCCCTGTCCTTTACAGAAACTGTCATCATTTGGGGCTTTATCCAATCACACTTTATTGACTGACCCTCAGATAAGACCTGAAGACTCCACGGGTATTCTGATCCTTTCAGTTCCTGCACAATGAATTTGATGATGACAACACTCCACGACTACTAAGTGTCATGAGCGTCTTGAGGGAAAAAGGCATCCATATACAGAAAGTGATCCAAGAGCTTGGTCAAGGTCTCTGGCAAGCTAGGCTGTGGTAGGTGAGAGGAGAATGATGTCTTGCTTCCTTCTCTCAGCACTGCCTTCCTGCTTTTTCAATATCCCCATGACAACTGCCTCACATCCCTACAGCCACTGTCATCCTGTATCTATGACTACTCTGCCCTCCCATCCTATATTCCTCACAGCCTTCTGATGCACTAGACTAGCCATCAGTAGGATCTCCCCTGCCCTGAAGAAGGGAAAATTTTGTCTTCAGCTTTTCCTTGCCTGACTATCACCTTTCCTGACACCCAACAGCTCCCCAATTTCCAGACGTGCCCCATGAGCATACGCACCCTCACGTTGTAACTTGGCATATCATTCTCCATCTTGGTGCCATGAAACCCTAGGGTGTCAGCTCACTTTGTCACTCCCATGCATGCACTAGAGACTCAATGATTCAGCCCCTGACTCCTTGTGTTCTTCCCTAAAATGTGATCGTTTCTATCCGAAGGGGCCCTGAGAACAGGCAGCAAGATAAATGTGTAGTGTGGTCCAGATGCCTGGAATGTCCCAGCCCCACAGCCCAGGGAATGAAGCGGCTTTCTCTTGGAGCAAACACAAAACAGAACTCTGTATCAGTTGCCTGTCATGTGCCTTACTGAAGCTGTCCCCCAAGACACTGTTAGTGGGAAATAGCCAAATCAAGCCAGCCCTGACCACCTGGGAACACAGGCCGTGAGGTCTGCCCTCCTTGGTTTTCATTCTGGGGTAATGGTCCTCTAAATGGTGGCAAGGCCACTCATTGGAACTGACACCCATGATGGGCTCAGACAAACCCTGGGGCCTGGCAGGCCTCCTGGAGCTGGGTGATGGAGAGTGACCCAATGTGGTTATCATTTGATTGAAACCATCAGCTTATTTCCCATAGGTCGAGGGATATCAACAAGCCCCAAATCAGAACAGACTGGGCCTCATTGTCTGATTACCACAGCAGCCCCAGCTGACTCTTGGTACATGGACAGTCAGGGGAATGGAGGTCAGGATGTGTCCAGGAAGTCCTTCCTTTTGTATCTGCTCACTATAGACCTGAGAATCAGAGGTTGGAAGGCAGGGTGTCCTGTTAAAGTGCAGTGGGGCTGGGAATGTAGACTACACCACCTTATATAAATGCTGGGCTAGGGCCTGCATGTCAGAGAGCTCCCTCTGTCTTCAGTTTTGTCAAGAAACAGCTAATAAAGAAACCCAGTGGCCCACCCCAAATCCTTCTTTGAGATCTTGACATGAAATTTGAAGTTAAATGAATGTAAGAAGTAGTCCTCCATAAGCTGATTTTGTTGGAGTATGGTTCCAATACCATTATCTGGATTCCAGTTTCTTCTGCAAGGTGATCTGAAAGTTGCTAAAAAGATGTAGACTCCTTTTCTGGAAGACCAGTGCAGACCAGTTCCTCCTCTGAACACAGGCTTCAGGCTTTTGCTTCTCTGACATAACAGTTCCTGGAGGAACTTCCAATTTTTCCCCTTCTTCTAATAATGATATTAATTTTATTTAATTAAAAAATAAACTCTATTCTTAAAAAATAACTTTGCAAAAAGTTCACATCCTGACATTAACCGGACCCAAAGACTCAGTGGATTTCTAAACAGCTGAGTAGTCATGTGGAAAGGAAACTGTAGTTTCATGCTGAGTAGTCATGTAGAAGATTTTATACTTCTACTATCCAATGTATATTTATGCTGTTATCCACCACCAAAACTAAAAGACACGACAGAGTTAAAACTAGAAAACCAATTAGCTTAATAGTGTTTATTTATAACTCATGTGCATTCCTGGATATTAGCCTTCCTTTCTCTCTATAACATCATTTTCTGTGACTATACTGACCCAGCCTTGTTCATGCGCACTCACCTATACTATCTATTCATTCACCCAACTGTTTTGATCTACCATTCATTCATTCATTCACTCATCTATCCTATTTATATATCTCTTAATCAATTATCTATTTCATCGATCCATCTCTGTTGTCTTTAGTATTTACCCTATTCACCCAACCATCTACCATCTATCTAATCTAATGTATCTGTCTGTCTGCTATCTATCTATCTATCTATCTATCTATCTATCTATCTATCTATCTATCTATTTATCTATCTATCTTTTACTCAATTCTTTATCTAATGTCTCCATGTCCATCTTTATCTAAACTTTATCTGTCTTCATACACATTTATCTTCTCTACATCTATAAATATCTCAATTTACTGAACTGTACTTCATATACCCATCTATAAACTCTTGAACATCTCATTGTATAAGTTTTAGGAAGTCCATATCCCTGGATCCTCAAAGTTTGAATCAGATGTTATGAGTACCTTTGCTGTTTTAAGGAATACTGTCCATCACCTCTTCTTTTCCCTCTGATCCTTCCAGTGTCATTGTACGGTGGCCCTGTGATTGTGATGACTAAGCCTTTCTTCCTCTTGGTCTCCAGAACCATTGACTGTACTGAGCATTGCCTTCACAGACTGCTGCAATATAATATATAAGTTTTATTCCTTCAACATAGTGAGGAATCCTGGAACTCCTCACTCATGCAAATGGTCCAAGTCAGAGGTCATAGAACCAGTTGCCTAGATTCTTGGACTCACAGGGCACTTCTGGTACTTCTATGACTTCTGTAAACCCATGGTATCCTCCAAAAGCCTTTCTCTACAGTGGCTGACCTCTGGCTTCTGCTTCTTGCCTACTACTCAGATCAAGTACAACTGTTGAGTTCAACATCCCCAAGATGGAGTTCTCTATGCTCCACTTTTGATGGAAGTAAGTGCCTGTTTCCCAAGGCATGGATAGGGCATGGTGAACAATGACAGCAAATTTGTTCTATGAACACGTGAGCAACAGCTTTGTGAGAGGTAGAGGAGGAGAGTAATGGCAGAAACACATGGAGTTGTGGCCTATGACACATACAAAAATTAGGTTCTCATTAGGAGAAAGATAGATTTAAAAAAAGTTTCGGGGGTTGGGGATTTGGCTCAGTGGTAGAGTGCTTGCTTAGCAAGCGCAAGGCCCTAGGTTCGGTCCCCAGCTCCGAAAAAACAAAACAAAAAAACAAAAAACAAAAAAAAAACTTCGAACTCTGGAGTGGGTGGATGGGTGGGGGAACACCCTCATAGAAGAAGGGGGTGGGGGATGGGATAGTGGGTTTATGGACAGGAAATGGGGCAAGGAGGATAACATTTGAAATGTAAATAAATAAAAAAAACCAATAAAAAATAAAAACACACACAAAAAGGAAAAGAGTAAAAAAAATATAAATTTGATCTCTTTCTAATGTTTCCAGAGGCCAGTGTGACTAGAGTCTGTCAGAGAAGCCTCTTAGGTATTTGTTCTACCTGGAATGGTCTCTTATCGGCTGGCATGGGAGCAGTTCTGGACTGGAGCAATGATGACACTGGTGCTGTGAAGATGGTATTACTCTTGCTCCATGCCTCTCTTTCTGTCCAGGAGAAATTAATCTTCAGCTCTTTATGTTCTAGAAGTTATAGCATGCTCCTATAAAGCAAAAAAAAAAAAACCAATAAAACAAACAAAAAAGCAAAAACAAAAAACAAACAAACAAACAAAAACTCAGAGCATATGAATTACTTGTATTGTTCCTTGACAAAATACCCGAGAGGGCAACTTAAGACAGGAAGGGTTTACTTAAAGTTCAAGGGCACATCCATCATGGTGGGCAGGCATCAGAGCAGGAGCTTGAGGCAGCTCAGAAGGCCGGAGATAAGTATTGGTGCCTACTCACTTTCTCCCTTCTACTCAGTCTCAGACTACAACCCATGGAAGGGTACAGCCCACAGTCAGGAGGGGTCTTCTCATCCCTAAGTAACCTAATCTGGAAACCCTCATGACTACCCATCCAGAATCCTGTTTCCATGCTAACTCTAAATCTCATTATATTAATAATCAAGAGTAACTCTCATTGGGATCTTATGGTACTACAAAGTGTGGGGTGTGAAGAGTGACCCCTATGGGTGTTGTGAGCCCTGAAAGCTGATCAAGGACTCAGTCACCAAGCCTGAGTTCACAGGACAAAGTGTGATTTTTCTGATTCCCGAAAAATTACCTTATAGCAAAACGGTCTTGAAAGGTATCCTGTGAGAGCAGACCTTAGACATAGGAAGAAAACCTCGTATCCATAAATAGTTCACATCAGTTGTGACCCAGAGTTCAAATGACCTGTGAGTATTTATATGATCATAAATGAACACGGATGGAGTAAATTTTAAAGGCTGCCACAAACATTTGACGCACTCCCTGCTTCATTTGATATACTTCCTGTTCCTGTTTGTAATGTTCAGATACTCAGTGTAATTGACTTTATACAATTTTTAAGTTAGACTACGAGATGAGATAATTGATTTCACTATAGCAGTTTCATTACATGTGGTTCTCATTCCTCTTTCTCCCTGTTTCCTGTCATTGTCCCTCAGCCATTATTGCATAGTCCTTGCTCCCCACGACCAATGCCCGACCACAGTCAGGCTGCATCTTTCTTCCCTCATGTCAGGTGTAATCCTTCATGCTCTGTAATTTTTCTTCCCCGTCTTAGGATCTCGTTTTCCCTCTATGTTGATCAATCTCAAACAGTTGTTCAACAATTTAGCCACTAGAGAAATACAAAATCAAAATGCTTCTAGAGTCTATCACACGAGTCAAAATGCTTGCCACCTGGAAAACACACGGTAAGAAATGGTGGCAAGGATGTGGGAGAGTGGAGCCCTTATGTGCTGCTGGTGGGAATGTAAGGTAATGCACATACTATGCAAGTCTATATGGAGGGTTCTCAACTAGTAAGGCTAGAACTGCCATTCGGCCCAGCTATACCATTCCCACGTGTACAGCCAAAGGATTGGCTGCACCTCAGAGATACTTGTACGCCCATGCTCACTGATGTGCTACTCACAATATCCAAAAAATGGAATCAGCCTAGCCCACTCTCAAACCATGAAGGGTAGAGTAAATGTACACACAGCCGGATTTTGAGCTGTGAAGAAGAATGAGATGACATTTTCAGAACAGACACACAATGCCACTAACAGGAGCATGGCCATTGCTGCTACAGAGGCAAAAGACAATAGGCTTTGGACATCACCTGACTGTGCGAGACATGCAAACCTCGGCGGGGTCTCATGTGGCAAGTTTATCCACAACACTCCTATTGTCATGAAGACACTGAAAATGGAGAGTTGTGGACACAGATAAGGAAAGCCATCGTGGGAAACACTATATATGCTTCTCTCTAGGACAGAGCCTTCACCCCCAATTGCAAGTACAAGTCACAGCTTGCTTATAGTGGTATTCTCATGTCAAGTGCACACAGTGCGGCGAGCTTCTTACTGTGTCAACATTCAGGGTCTAGGCCTACGCCCCAACAATTCCACTCTTGCTTTAGCAGTGGGACGTTCACAGCCCAGGAGTCCTCTCAGCTATCCTCAGCCATCTTCAAATGAGAAATCTTCAAGCTCCTGTTCCAGAGAGAACCTGGCTCAACGCCCACCACACATCTTACTAAGGAACTCATTTTTCTCTGTGTTTACTGCACCTGTAACCAGGGACCATAGAGCTATAGCACCTTGCTTCTGTAGCAGTTAAAGCAATTGTTTCAAAAATTCCTAACTGTGGGAAGATGACAAAGAGTTGGGGGGTGGGGTCTGGGCACAGGAACAACTGTAATCCTAGTACTTGAGAAGTGTGGGAATGGTATGGGCATGTGGGAGCAGAGTTCAAGGTCATCTTCACATAGCCTGGGCTACATGAGACTCAGTCTCAAAAAAAAAGTAATGAAAGGGACAAAATATGGGGGAGAGAAGAGGAGGAGGGAGAAAGAGGGGGAGAGGGAGAAGGAGGAGGAATGGAAGGGATGGGGAAAGAGGGAGGGGATGGAGGGAGGGGAGGAGAGAGAGAGAGAGAGAGAGAGAGAGAGAGAGAGAGAGAGAGAGAGAGAGAGAGCGCCATGGAACAGGGGTCTACATGGAGCCTGGTACATCAAAGGGCTCTGTGAGTCATAGCTGTGGGCAGTGTCACTCAGAACAATTAGGGACAATGTAAGCCTGACAATAGTACCAGCAGCTGAGACATTGCTCTCAGTGTCTCCATCCTGAGACATTCAGCTACAGGATACCTGAGTGATACCCTTTGTGAACAAAGAGGCAGAGTTAAGCCTTCCAAAGAAGGAGATAAACTTGAAGTTGTCTGCATGGATATATTGATTTTCTATACTGAGCTGGCCTAGGAGCACAACTTAAGATAACTGCTCAAATCTTTGCTTCTGTTTAACTGAACCAGGTTCCGAGGTGTGTTTCACAAGTCTGGGTAGAATGTGTCTATTTACTCAGGGGGTTCCTGTCTATTGGTTTAAGTAAGTGGGGGTAAGTTGCCTGATATCTTGGGATCAGACCATTATACAAACATATCTTCTTCCACCCATCTTCTGCTTTCTCTGCTGGCTGTCAGCAGATGTTGAAGATGGGCCCTGGAATGTGTGACAGCTGCCAAATGGCTTCCTCTCCTCCCTGCTTCTTGTTCCTGAAATCAAATCAACAGACCCCCAAATCTTCCAAGCTGTCCTGTATAGAAAAGGGAGTTTGCACAATATATCCAGAGCCCATGGCACAGTTCTTTTGTAAAATGTCTGCCACCCTGAGCTGTGCCACTAGGGTACAGCCTACGCTGCCCTGAAAACCACTTGGGCGTGGTTCCTCTCACAACCCAGAACACAGCTGAAACCCACATGCAGGAGAAGTGTCTTGTGACACAAAATGGCTGTTAAATCTATTTCACCCAGTGGACTAAGGGGCTTTGGAAAACCCAGCTCTGGTCCCTGAGAGCAGGAGGATGGTGACAGGGTGATTCTGCCCATTAGGCCATTTCATTTCCCTCATGGTTCAGCCTTAAAGCCACCTTTGTTTCCAAATACTATAGTGGAACCCTGGAAAATAATAAAAGTATTTTGTGGAAAATTCCTTAGTCTGTGGGATAAACCCGGAGCACTGACATGTATGGCTGGAGGCTTATTTTTAGATCCTCTGGAGAGCGAATGTGTATGAGAGAAAGTCAGGGAGGATAGCAGAGAGAGAATGGTTTAAATCATAATAACTTCATAAAACAGAGTTTTCTTGTAATATTCTTTGGTAATGTTGAGCTGAAAATAGATTTACAATCAAAATGGGCTTAATCTGATATTAAAGAATTCTTTTAAAATCCCCTAATCAATTGAGATTCTTCCCCCCTTTGGTTTGTTTTGCTTTAGCTCCTCCAAGAGGCGGTGGGTGTAAAGAAATATATTGACATTAATTAAGGTGAGTTTCCTATTGCTTAGCAGGGCCTCCATAGCAAATAAACCCCGTTAGCAGGGATGTCGATCCTAGGGGGACGTGATTCAGCATGGCATGGGGGGTTTGTGGCAACAACACACAGGCATATGAATGTTCCCAATGGCTGATCTGTATTTCTGAGTCCAGACTCAGTGCATGCAAAGGATTGCAGTCTAAGCCTTCCCCAGGAGCCAGGCTTTTGGGTGCACCTCACATCCCAGCCCAGTCCTCAGATCAGACACTAGAAAGTGAGCAGGTATTAGGAAAGTTCTCCTCCAGGACTAGGACCCCTCTTCCAGCTCCTGAATGGGCAGCTTGGCATCTTCTTTAGGCATTAAAAGTAGATCATTTTTGCTTGGCATTTTGTCTTAATAAAGACCCTCATTACTTGAGCTGATGAAGTCTAATAAAAATTCTTAATTAAACATAATTTGTATTAATGATAATATTATAAGCTCAGCCAATGGTTTCTATTTTTTCTCACATGACATCATTCAACTTTGACAAAAATTGCTGGCTTACTCTCACCTGTCATCTTATTGACCAGAAGAGTGACATTGTGGAGAATGTTTTAAAGAACCCATTCATGCTCTGGTCTCTGCGCTCGGCTGTGTTAGATGCTGTCAATTCTCATGGACTCTTTCCATTCACCACAGTTCAATTCATCTTCGGCCTAGGTTGTTGGAACATAGTTAATAGTCGTATGCATTTCTTGTTAGATTCTACCCTGATCCACCAGAACTGTAGCTTGTCATCCAGCTCCTCTCCTTGTCTTCCCACTCAGAGCACGCCCATGTATCAGGCAGTGAATTACACAATTCAGTGAGTACAGCCATGAACACACAATTAGAAAACATCACTGTTTCCCAAGATGTGTCACTCTCCAATTTCCTTGGCCTGTGCCTGAAGAATTGGGGGATAGGAGAAGCTGCAAAGAGAGACCCAACCAGGATCACTGGTGACCCAGATGTCCCCACATTTGGCCCTTGTGACAGTTTTGGAGAAACTGAGAGTCTGTAGTACACCCACTCAAGGTTCTTAAAAGGAGGCTCTCAGCCTGGCAGGTCCCAAGTCACATGCACAGTGCCTGCTCTAGTGGTTTTCAAAGTAAATCATGACTTCAGACGAGTGTCACACATGATTGATGAACCTGGGAAGTGAAAGGCGAAGAGGCAGTGAATGATAAGTTGAATACACCAGACAGAATCCTGACTTTTTTTTTAAACTCTAATGATTTCATATAGAATCTGTCCTGGCTGTAGAGGATCTTGAATAAACTCAGGGCCAAATTCTGAGTCATTCAAAGGTCTTTTGTTTTCAAATATGAAGGGAGAGGTAACTGCCTTAGAGATGCCTGACTTGTGGTCCCTCCCTGGCCTTATTGTGATTGATGGGTGACAGGGGACAGCAGTGGCTAGAGCTGCTATACATGTGCACACAGGCCAGACTGCTGGCATTTGCTGTGGAAGAGCTAGGAAGCCTGTCAGTTTGTTTTGTTAGAGTTTGTTGACTGCATGCACACATGCAAATAAGTAAGAACAACACGAAAAGCTGAAGAGGGTAGATGTGGGGGAAAAAATCAGTCTAAGCTCAGAAATCCCAGACATTTTTAGCATGGTCTCTGGTAATATTGCCCAGATCAGCAAAGTGAAAGTAATGGTTAGTCCTAGCAGGGCCAGGAACCTGTGCCTCTGAGAAGCTTCAAAAGAGATCTTGGGAAATTGTGAACACAGCTCAGCTCCAACCAAGTAGATGATGAAGGCTACCTAAGTGTGACAGTTGCTCAGATTTCAGAAAACAAGGTGGGCAGAGAAGCCAGAACAGAAGAGTCAAGAAAGGACTGGTGCTTGCTAGGTTATGGTTAGCAGCAAATCCTCAGCACAGCCAATAGTGGGAGGCTGAACCCATGTTCTTTCAATTTGAACCAAGTGCATCCAGACCAAAGAAGGGAACCGGTAAAGTTAAAGTACCTAAGGGGCTGCCTTTCTTCAAATCTAAACTATGTAGCAAATAACACCATTGAAGATAGTCAGGGCCATTGTCATATACATAACACCAGAATTAGGTCACTGTCTTTCTCCTCTTTCCTGGTCCCCAGTTTCCAGGGAGAATGTTCTCTGGACTGCCCTCCAGGAAGAATATACTTCTATATGTGTTTTTATGCTTAAAACAAATGTGAAAAGTAAGGTAGATTAGGTCCACATCCTTAGGTAGTTTGTATTTCTTAGAACAGCAAGAAACAGCCTGTTTTGCCATGCTCTCTGGTTTCTGGTCTATTAAGGGGTAAGGGGAAGAACTCATACTAGGACCATTGCACTTGTATAAGTATGAGGGACTCGGGCCAGACAGAGTTGACCCGCCTGGTTAAGAAGAAGTAAGAAATAGCATATACCTTCGGTGCAAACTCAGTTGGGAACTTCCAAGAAGGCTAAGCTATCAGGACGCCCTTTGCTTGTCCGCATGTGTCTACTTGGTGCTCTCCCTTCTCCTAAAACATTAACTGGGGACAGCATTCCACCTTTAGACCAGGGAATCTTAGCCCTGTCATTGTGCTTGCATGTCAATTTACATTTCCACATTCCGCAGCTAGGTCTCCAAATTTCACATTAATGTGGAACTTCTGCCTCCTGAGGCATCAGTAGAACTTTCTCTCTAAAGACCTCTAGTCTGATGTCATTAGTTTATTCTCCGTGAGTCTTAGTTATAGCTTTCTTAGATGGAAAAGTTCGAATATGTCTATCTCTCAAAAGACACTACTCTTACTCCTTTGAGGACATCCATTGGACTATCCTTGTCTTCTCCAGGAAAGCATCTTAGAGCACTGCTCATCCCTGTCTCTAGCCTAGGACTCCCTCACTCCCTCAGGCATGAGCCAGTGAGTCTAGAAGTGTTGAACGAGGCACCCATAACTGGACTCCTAGTGTGACTAGATTCTAGATGCCCAGCTAGGGTAGTCAGCATCACCCCTTAGGTCTCCTTTCATCTAGGTTCAAATTGTGAATGGTAGGTGTGAGTATGCCCAGACTGTGCCCAGTTTAGCCTCTTGAGTGAACAGGAAGAGTTAAGGCAGCAGCCCCTGGTGACTCGCCCACTTTCTCATTCCCTGTGATAAGCTGGAGACGCAAGCAAGGCAAAAGCGGTCTGGTACAATGCTTATTTTTTTCCAGATTCCAAGACTGAATTAATTGTGTACACCTCAAGGAACGTGTAGAGGAAACAATAGGCAGGCTTCCTTTAAAGTCATCTTATTAAGGGAAACGCGTCCTGGCTTCTCTCTCGAAGGGAACCCCACTCTGCCTTATCAAACACGAGGTGCAGGCAAGATGCAACAGGTTCCTTCCTCCAGAGCTGTGTTCTTACATGCTTCCCATACCCTGTAGGCTTTGAAATCAGTGTTCAAAGTGGACTTCCTGAATTCATGAAAACCCACAGGTCTGTAATCCATCCCTAATGGAAGTCAAACATGACACCAGCAAGATGAAACACAGTGGCCTCCCCCTCTGTTCACAGTGGGTGTCTGCGGATAATAAATATTTTATTTTACTACAAAAACAAATAACTAAACATACCCCCTGTGTTTGTTCTGAACTCGACAGTAGCTTTTGTGAGTTTACGGTATTTCAAAGCCAAGCGAGGAAACCACAGTGTCGTGTCGGTAACGGGGTGCGCACGTTCAAAAGGAAACCAAATCTCTTTCATTCCCTACAAACCGCGTATTACAGGGATGCCAGCCAGTGCCCTCTGCTGAGGGACTTGGCACTTTCTTTGAATTTTGGTCTAGAGGTGTGGAGGGGCCATCACACAAACAGGTGAGGAGCACAGGGGTGAGCATCAGTCCTCTCCTGACCTGATGGTTCTGACTGACTCTCATAGGGAGCCTGCAGGAGAACCTGAGCTCGCTTAGGCTTTTATTGACTAACCTGGTGCTCACAGGCCTTCGTGTTAAGGTCATCAGAATGACCAGCTCGGGTTCCTCTGGTCTTTGAGGGTAGAGAAGAATAAAGAGAAACTGAAATCCAACTTTCATGAAAGTTAGCCCATTTTGTAGTCAACATCAGCGTATAAGACTCTCAAAATCGACTCCATCAATTAGCTTCAGGAAAGTGCTTTGGACATGTCCCTGAATGTAAATCATGTAGGCAGTTGAGTGGCTCAGTGGAGCCATCCAGACATTGGTCTGTTATGTCACCAAGTTCATTGATGAGTGTCAGACCAAGATGACAAATGATACTGAAGGGTCTTCTAGAAGACTGACCTTCTGATTCCTTCTTGGTTATGTTGCTGTGGCAGGTCTGAGTGAAAAGTGTGGTGTGATCTGGTGTAGACAGAAAGCCCATTGCTCAGGAGCTCAGCATGACAGTGGCCTCTTAGCACAGTCTGCTGCTTAGACTTTACTTTAGCTTGCCATGTGATCCGCAGCCTGCATGTTTCAGAAAATATGTGATGCCTGCATGCTCTGAGAAAGCATCCCTGTTCATGGTGGGACTTTCTTGGAAGGTAAGCGTAACCTCTTGGATGATGGATGGCATCTTACTCTACCAGGGCTTTTGGATGAGGTCAACATTTAATTCAATGAATGCTGAGCCAAGCCAATTGTAAACTCTACTGTGGTTGGACTTCATACAACCAGTTCATTGAAAGCCTGAGTAAGTCAAAAGCTTGATCAGGAAGGAGGAGTCCCCCAACGGAACCCTTGGGACCGAGACTTAAAACACCATGAATACTTTTCTGACCTCAGCCTCCATATACATGCACATTGGACTTATCAGCCTCCATGATTCTGAGATCCAGTTGTGTGGGATATGGAATTAGACTTTCACCTACATCTGTCTGTCTGTCTGCCTCTCTCTCTCTCTATAGAGAGATAGATATAGATATAGATAGAGATAGATATAGATATAGATATAGATATAGATATAGATAGAGATAGATATAGATATAGATATAGATATAGATATAGATATAGATATAGATATAGATATAGATATAGATATAGATATAGATATAGATATAGATATAGATATAGATATAGATTTTCTTGCCCAGTTAGAACCTTGGTAAGGAAGCTTAACTGAGGAATTGTCCTGATTTCTTTAATTGATGTGAGAAGACACACCCCAAATGTGGATGGAACCTTGTGGGAAAAGCCCACATAAGAGGCATACAGAATGACAACTATTGACATTTTGCTTGCTTGAGTTTCTGTCTTGCCTCCTTGGCCTTTCCTCTTGGTGATGAGCTAATTTACCCTATTGCTGCAGCTGCTGATTCCTTAGATGACCTCTTAACAAGTGTTTCTAAGCTTCCATCACTAACTGAGGACTATCAGGTCTCCAGGAACTCTCCAGGGACCCTCTAGATTTTCAACGGCAGTTTTAGAGAACTGAGACATCCAACCCCATGTACTGAACAACTGTGGAGATGTCAACCTCTCCAGTGTGAGACAGTCACCAAGAGCTGCTCAGACTGCCCAGTCACACAACTGCAAAGACTGAGTAACCAATAGGTTTTCAGCCTCTTAGGTATGAGACAACTGTCTCTCTCTCTCTCTCTCTCTCTCTCTCTCTCTCTCTCTCTCTCTCACACACACACACACACACACACACACACACAGAGAGAGAGAGAGAGAGAGAGAGAGAGAGAGAGGGAGGGGGGGAGAGAGGGAGAGAGGGAAAGAGGGAGAGAGGGAGAGAGGGAGAGAGGGAGAGAGGGAGGGAGAGAGAATCTTCTTTTCCCTGACAACCCTGACTAATCCAACCTCATATCCAAACATGATGCATGCAATCTAGTGAGAAAAGCAGGGTAGCTTGTCTTTAGGGTAAATCAGATCGACTGGATCCAAACATCTGAAAGCCCGAGTACTCACCACACATATCAACTGAGCAGAACTCCATGCATCCATGTGACGCCTACCATTATCACTGATAAGGCATGGAGGTAGTATTTCTCATTATTTTCAATCAGCTACCATCAATACTGATGACGTTCTGACTCATCTCTTTTAAAATCGCATCACAGGAAAATAAAAATGTTCAGATCACTTGAGAAGAAGGGCACGTGAACTATTGTGATTTGTCACTCTAGTTCCCCCAGGGTCCAACCTCAGACCTGAAAGCAAATGTCCTGTCTTCTTCCCCCCTGTCATCTTTTGTGTCTCACCCTCAGTGTGGCTGGAGAGCAGAGTGGGAAAGGAGCTGATTCTAAAGATCTTCCCATCATCCTTCTCAACTCTTCTTGTTCTCTCATTATTTCAGTGAGCTCTGTTCCTTGGATTCAGCCCAATGAAGAAAGAGGAAGGTCATTAGAGGTATCATCAAGGTGTTTGCCAACCCCCAAATGCCTTTGACAGGCTATGTCTCTGGGAAGATTATCTCTTCTTCCTCCGCAGTAGAGTTGCTTGTCTCTCTCTCATGTTGGCCATCACTCTCTCACCTTGTTCCTCTGGGACCAAGAGTGGTAATGGGTCTTTGTGGGTCCCATGACACTGTCTCTTGTGGTTTCTAGTTACCTCTGCATGCACCCCTGTAATTACATCCTTTGTAAATGAGCTCTCCTTGAGTTATTCTTTTTGAGTGAGCCATCTGTTTTCTACTGGGACTTTGGCTAGTGCCTATTGGGAATTGTTTTGTTTTTAATATATGAGGATTTTTTGTTTATTTGTATGTAAGTATGACTAGGAAATGATTTTGGGATTGAGGCATTAACCACTGATGGTCTAAATCCTGCCTGGAGGAAACTGGTGGTGGTCTAAATGAATTGGGCATGCTTCAGCAGGAAGCTGGACCTACGTACCCTGTGAATAAATTAATATCACCTACGCAATGTGCTGCTGAGGGAGAACAAGAGCGGTGAGGCCTGGCCTTTGACCTCCTGCCTACTGGCATAAGATAATGTTCTGTGGTGACTATCAACTTCAAACATTACCCTCCCTACTCTCTCTGTCTCTCTCTCTGTCTCTCTGTCTCTCTCTCTCTCTGTCTCTCTGTCTCTCTCTGTCTCTGTCTCTGTCTGTCTGTCTGTCTCTCTCTCTATATATATATGTGTGTATATATATATATATATATTTGCTTGTATGTATGTGTGCATATATGTAGGCAGAGCTCCCTACTGTGGTGTGTGTGTGTGTATTTGTACATGAAGGCAGAGCAGAAAGCGCTTGGGAAGATAAAGTTTGGCAGCCAAGGGTAAGGAATAGAAACTCACAGATGTTCCTGCTACAAGCCTATGAATCTCAGTGGCAACTTTGTCATACATCAGTGAGGGACAATGACCAGGAGAATGTTGCTATTTGATCAATAGGTAGGCCTAAATGTCATCAGTTCTAGAAAGTTTTTTTCTCATGCCCCAGGTGATCAAAACCACGAAGACACTAGCTGGAGTAGCCTTGTAGGACCCACTGTGGTGACTTGAAGGCTGTTTCATGGACCACCTGACTCCTTACCTTAGCCTGGGCAGGGGTCTAAAAAGACTGCTCCCTTCAGGTATGCTCCATGTTTCACAGGGCCAGACCTGTACCTTTCTTGGTGTCTTAGTTCACACCATGCCCTGTCAGGAAGTAAGGAGGTCCAGTTCATTTGACACCTTTACCATCATGGGTCATCAGTAAGTGCTCACTGTCCTCTCAGAACTAAAGAAAAGAAGAGCCTAAGAAGTCCACGCTGATGGATAAGCACCTGTGTGCATGCTTCTGGAAGAGACTGTAACCAATGATAACAGACTGATGACTGGAAACAGCAGAAATGTGTCCTGTGAAGTGCCAAAGATCAGGAGTTGAAAGCCAGCGTCGATGTTCCAAGGCCAACCTGCCCAGGCCAGCCTGGATCTGAGAATACCAAAGCCCTCAGTGCCTCTCTCTGCTCTGAAGCTGAGGTGTAGTTTGGCTGCAGCCTCTTATTGTTTGAATGCACAGCCCTCCTCTCTTCTGTATGTCAACTCTCCTTATAATTCCACCTTAGAAAGGCCCGATGGTTATGCTTATGGCCTCTCCAGATCTCTCAGAATGGTTTTCCTCCCTCAAAATCCTAAACAGCTGCTAACTTTGCCATATTTGGTAGCACTCGAAGGCATGGGAGTTAGAACCTGGTGATTTAGGAAGCCACTGTTCTGCCTTCCCCCACACCCCACCTTCCATTCCATGCACACATATTCACAGAGCATTTTAAATGCCATCTGACTAAGTAGCACAGAGACACTGAGTTTCATGGATGCTTTACATACAGATAGGCCCTCTACAGTTATTGTCTTCTTAACCTGAGCTTCTCGGAGGGACTCTCTGCTTTGCTTCAGGGACACTATGTCAAGACCTCTGTCCTCTGACCCCCGTGCATGAGCTGAGACATTATAAAGCTCTTGTGAACTTGGCAGAGCTCCCACTGCCTTTCATCTTCCTGACTCTTTCTGAGGAAACTTGTGACTGTGTAGTGGCCCTTTGAGCCCCTGCAGAGTTCACTTCTGTATTTTCTGCTAGAAGCTCCTGGTCTGAGCTCCATCTAGTGGGGTTGCATGTGGCTGCACCATGGTACAATCCCACCACCGTGATCTGTGCCAGGAAAGCAAACAGAGATGGGAAGGTTGGGTCCCTGAGACCTCTGAGGGAGCGAGGCCCTGGCTACGTGCAGTTGTGAACTCTAGCTTCAGCACTGTCAGAGGACCACATTTGTTCTCTGAATACATCTAGTGGGTACTGTCCCAGCGGACATTGATTCTGACACTGGGAGGTGGTGTGACAGCTTGGTTGGCGTGCTTGAACCTCACAGGGGTAGCCAGTGACCTTGGAGGAGTTTGTTGGCTAGAGCTTGGGAAATATCTCAGTCATGGAGCCCTGCAGGCACAGAGTTAAAGGAGGCTGCAGGCCCTCTCTGTGTAGACACAGGAGTCCAGTGTCCACACCCACCCACTGGGGGAAGAGTGTACTTAGGGAGCCCATCTTGATCATTCTCTACATGGTTCTGCAGGGTGGTTTTTTTTCACATAGTTCCTTACATGGTTCCTCACATGGCTTCCCTATTCTAGTCTTCATGTAGTTCTCCATGTGGGTCTCAGCATAGATCTTTACATGGCTTTCCATGTGGTTCTGTATAAGTTTATTTACATGTTTCTCTGTATGGTTCTCCACATCTTTCTGTACATGACTCTTTATGTGACTCTAATAGCCCTCTGGCATGGTTTCTGTTGGAAAGAGAGTGAAGTGGATAACACTCATGCTGTGGAAACCCTAGCTCCAGGTTTGAGTCTCCAGAAACATCCTTGCTGACCCAGAGGTGGCTGTGGTGTGGACCTGGACTGGACACCAGCTGTGTTCCTCCTCCGTTTTGGTGACTTTGCGGTGGCAACAGGAATTGCACAAGTCTTTCATTCAGTCTTGACCACCCGGCCAGACTATAGGTTTTGTTAAAATCAGACCATAACCTCCCCTATAGTGCAGTTTGGGAAACTTTTTTTATGTGTTCAGTACTTTATATCACTCATACTGTACTAAAATTTACATGCGCTTTTCTAAAAAAAATTGTCATGTAAATTTTTGTAAGCTCCAGGCTTATTTTATGATCCATAAACTTAGACAATATATTAAAATCTTGGAAGAATTTAATATCAGCAGCAGATTATCTTTAAAAAAAACACCCACACCTAATTCGTGGGTATTATAGAGACAGGCATATCAAGTATGTTAAAAGGTTTAATGGCTGTTAGTAAATTTTACTGCCGCTGTCAATAATCCCATAATATATTAGGCCAGTTAATAGGTCAATGGAATGTATTTATATCATGCTATAAACTGTTTACCAAGAACAAACTAATTTCTAATGATAATGAAACATGGAGTCAATAAATATTAATTTTAGCATTTCTAATTTAAATACAATTTTTCACATCTGCCATAAATGTTGGGCTGGCAGCATTAAAGCCCACATTATTGGCCAAGGACAGTTGTGTGAAGAACAGACTGTGACAGTTGCCCTGCATAGCAATGCCTGTAAGTGAGGGAATCTTCAAGGTGTGTGATCCTCTACTTTTTTATTCAAGCTGTAAGCGTGCTGAGCCTGTCACCTGAAGTGTTTGTTCAGTCACTGACATGTCAATACACTTCTTAAAAATAAAACTTCTTAAAATTCATCTTTTAAAAAATATACCTTTGAAAAACTCAGGGCAAGTTTTTATATTAATATATTTTGAGTTCTAAGACTGATTCATGTTCTTCACTTTTCAGGTCTCTCCTTTGGTCGCTTGGGAGCTCAGTCACTTAGATCAGTTGCCATGGAGTGCTCCATGCCTTCTCCCTTTAGAACTCACACAAGTTCTCGTCAGAGCCTGCACCAGGTAGGACAAGGTAAGCTGAATACAAGCCAAGCATGTCGGCTCCCAGGAGAGCTGCCAGCAGACCTGAATTCTGCTTCGCCATATTGGTGTTTTCCTCAGGGAAAGAATCGCAACGTGGACAGGCTGTGCTTCCAGTGCATTGGAGAGTTGAGGATTGTGGCTGGCGCATCACTTGTAAAGCAGTGACATTTGGAAAATGTTTAACCTGCTTTTGCTTTGCATGGTATCTCCTTTGAAAGACTGTGCATACATATGTACACACATGGAAAAAGTACATAGAGGTAGTCTTAGCCTTGTCATGTCTAAGTGGTAAAGATGTCACAGTCTATCAGTTCTTCATGGGTCAGTGTTCTGAGTGTCTTTGCACAGCTCTTTACTGGGTGTAGCATCCCTCTATCCTTACATCTCCCTATTTCCACACAAGATGTTCTATCACTCCCTCCCTCCCTCCATCCACTAAACACCTATGCATCCATCTACCCATCCATCTATCCATCCACCCATCTATCTCTTCATCCATCCATCCATCCATCTGTCCATCCATCCATCCATCCATCCATCCATCCATCTCATCACCTCTCCCCACAATCCTTTCCTCAGTTCCCCTTTGCATTGATTTCTGTCTGGCTTTCTCTCCCTCTCATCACCCACTTCTCCCTCCGTCTACTTCCTTATCCATCCTTCATGTTTATCTCTCTCACTGTTTCTCCATCCAGTCTTCCCTCCACTAATCCCTCCCTCCAATCATTTCCTTGTTTCCCCTCTCCTCATCTGTTCATACCTTCTTTTTTCTATGCACCCTTGCTCCCTCTGTCCCTGTATTCATTTCTCCCCCCATTCCCCATCCTACCCTATATTTACCCATAATTCTCCATATCCATGAAGTCAGCCTTCCTCCTCACTATCCACCCCTTCTTCCACCTACCCATCATTTCTTCTTGTCACTGAGTAGCCACTATAGTCAAGTCTTCTGAGCTGAGTTTTCCCTTCTATTATTTATTCTCCTAATGTCACTTACTATTATGGACAATGTGCTGTTCTCCCACAATCCATGATGTGAAGTCCTTGCCTTCCATACTCCAGAATGTTTGAAGAGAAGGCTTTTAAAGAAGTAATTAAAGAAAAATGAAGTCATTAAAGTAGTCCTAATTCAATCAGCACTAGGATTTACAATTGTAGAGCATTGTAGTCTTCAAATGCTAGTGTACATGTTGTACACACACACACACACACAGACACACAGACACACAGACACACAGACACACACACACACACACACACACACACACACACCACATACCAAAGCCTCTGTTAAGACCCAGTAACATAGTTAGAAAACAGTAAGGACACATCATCTGTACACAGGGGAATGGGAGAGGCATATAATATACCTTTGATGGTAGACTGCAGCCTCTAGAACTTGAGAAAATCAATTGTCCGAAGACTTCTGGGAGACAGAAACTCCAGTAGACCAACACCAGAGTCCTAATTTTTATATTAAAATCCTGTTATCCTGCTTAGTATGGTGGATCACACATATAATTCCAGCACGTAGGAGGCTGAGGCAGGAGGCTTATGATTTGGAGGCCAACCTGGGCTACATTGAAAGTGCCAAGCAAACCCGGGCAATTCTATTTCACATTAACATCTTACCAGATTTGAGGATTCAAAATGGGTGTTTTGAAAACATTTTCAAAAAGTGTTTACACATGGAAACCAAGATTCTTAGCCCTAGAGGTTTTGATGTTGGGGTAGAAGCTGAAGAATGTTTGTGGGGAGCTGTTTTATGATGCATCATTAGATGCTTGAGAGCATTTCTGGCCTCCACCTACTGGATGCCAGTACAAATCCAGTCTGAGTAAATCAAACATTGCCAGATACCATCTAGCGCCACCTAGGGTGGAGGTGGAGAACAGCTACTCTACATCTGTATTGGCCATGTGCTCTGCCTGTCTGAATGTGTGCTTATGTGTTCATCTGTAGTGTGTGTGTACCTGCCTGTATGTGCATGAATGTATGTTTGTGTGTGCCTGCTGGTATGTGTGTATGTTTATATGTGTGTGTTTGTGTATAGGTGTGTATATATGGTGTATGTGGGCCTGACTATGGTTGCGCATGTATGTTTGTTTGTGTGTACTTGTGCATATGTGTGTGGTGAATGTATTTGTATGTGTGTGCCCATCTGTGTGCATAGGTATAGAGTATGTGTGTAATTTCCACCAAGACACAATATCGCCCACTCACCCACAGATAACAGAAAAAAGGCACAGAGCAAAGTGGCTTATGCAACCAGTTGAGACCATATTTTTCAGCTGGGATTGTAGAACCAGCAGGAAAGACCTTTCCTTTTGCCATTGGGCACTGAAGACAGGGCAAGCACCAAAGAATGGGCAGGGTGGACAGAAGCTGGTGCGCCCAACAGCGTCTCATAGGACAGCTACAAACAAAGGAGCCACTGGCTCCGTGACTCAGCAGCCTAAGGAGGCTCATCTGTTTCCTGTACAGGCTGCATTTATACATTGCTCTCCTGCCCACTCCAAGGATAGCAGCCAGCCCCAGTGTTGGTATAAGCATGCGCAGTCCGCTCAGTATTCATAAGTAGTGAGGGCCAGCACTCTGGACCTCAGAGGGGCAGGGAGTGTGCCCGGGGTTGTGGATGAGATCCTTTCCTAGATGGGTCTCACACGCAGTTCTCCAGCAGAGGATCTCTGACCTTGGAGTTGTGATTCTTGGCTTCTGCCTTGCTCTCCCTTGCCCTTGGGCTCCCTCCTAAGTGTGGTAAAGGGAGTGTCTAGCCAGAACGCTGAGAGTGGGCAGAGAACAAGGCGAAGATTCTCCTTTGCCCTTTTTGTGAGGCAGTGGATGAACTATAAATTCCCTAAAGTCTTTCTTTGTGACCCAAACCTCCGCTGTTTTGGACTCTATAACTCTTCCTCCCTGTGGCAGACAGGAAGAGGTGAACACTGCTTCCCACTGTCTGGCCTCTGTGACTTTCTGGCTTCCCACTTCTTAGAAAGCAGACTTTTGACTAAAGCTTTTGCCTGTACCACCAGTGTCTGCAGGACCGGCTGGAAAGACCTCTCCATGACTTTGCTGAGCAGAGCCACAAGCTGGTGACTGCTGTCACCCTGCTCTGCACAGCCTACCGGCAACTTCCATTTTATGTTTAATATTTAAACTGACACAGTTCTCCCAATTAATGCATTATATTAAATATTAGGCTTTAGTAATCTAGTATTTTATTAATATATTTTAATATTTAATGCTAACATTTTATGTGACGTTCTTAGTTGTATTAATCTAGTAAATTTTGCCAATAAAATTAAATTATTTTCCTATTTTTTACTTCTTGAGTAGAAACGATTACAGGAAAGTCAAAATAATTAGATTTCATTGGGGATAAGTGATGAGGGGATTTATTTCTCTGAAGATGAGACTTTTCTCATCCTCTTCTAATTTTCTGACTCATGAAGATACCTCCTGTGATCCAGACTTAAGCCGGAGTGCAGGTGTGTGGGCATTTGCCAAGTGTTTTTCTACCAAAGCTTGGGTTTTTAAACTTGGAAGAAGCTGTAGAGAAAAGAATCTAGCAACCCGTTAGGTTTACAGACAAGAAGAATGGAGGGGCTGTCCTTGCTGTGGAAGCATGGACGACACAGTTCAATCCCCAGCATCTATGTGAAAAGCTAGCTCTGGTGATGCATGTTCAGAAGCCCAAAGCTGGGCACATGGAGACAGGTGGATGCCGGGGCTTCATAGCCAGCCAGTCTAGCTGCATCAGCAAGCCCCAATTCCAAGTGTGAGGTCCTGTCTAGAAATCATGGCAGGCTGTTCCTAAGGAATATCCCCCAGGATTGACCTGTGTCCTCATGCACAAGCAGGCACTTGCATACTCACCTACATACACATGAATACCCATGAATCACACACATACATGTGGAAATATACTCCCTCATGTACACACATAGAATAAAGAAAGAGGGAGCCCCCATCATTCCATGGGTGTTTCCTGGGTAGAAAATTCTATTTCCCTCCCAGGGTTCAGTACACATATACATTGGTGACACGAATTTTTATTTTATCTGACTACCCAGTCAGCAATTGCTTGTTGCCTTGGGATGGCATATACAGATCACCCCCTCCCTGAGGGTGGCCAATGCCTTCTCTGCCCCTGTAGAGTGTGATGTGCCATATTTTTAACTTCTTCCTTCAAGAAGCCTTCACCTATGGGTGATACAGAGCTCTAAGCTCTGGACATGGGGAAGTCAGATATTCCAGCTAGATCTGGGCCTGCTGGAGATCATGTTCTCATGGGACCCCACATCCTCTGAAATACTCAGGGCCCTTCCCGGACTGAAGCCTTCCTTAGGTCAGCCTGCGGTGTCAATCCTACCTGATCTGGAATTGTCCTATTTCCTCTGCTTCAAATTTTTCTTTTTCCCAGGGATCAAATTCTCATTTTCACTGTCCTTTAAAGGAGCTCCACCTCTAGGGACATTTGGACTTGGCACCATCTCAGAATTTGTCAGCCATGAGGATCCACATGGGCTAACCCGCTGCCCAGGTTCGTATAGTGATATAGCTTAGATCTCTAGAATCTAATCAGGAACTGTCTGCTGCTCTGTTCCCATGTCCTCTCACATCTTAGACACTACACGCTCACCCTCCACCTTCACCTTGCTCTAGCCGTCCCCTCTTCAGCCCTTGCTGTTCTGTGACTGGCCCCAGACTTGCCTTTCGAATCTGTAAAACCCAGCTCTTCATGTCTCCTCTCTACTCACCTTCCTCTCTGAATTCCCTTCTTCTCCTGTCCTACTTCACATCACTTAAAAGTTGCTTCTGTTTTAGCTAATGAACCATAACAAGGTGAGGACAGTTGGCAACTGTATTTCAGCACCAAAGTTCCTAATGTACACCTTTGTCTCATGCCCCTTTTTGTGGCACATGCATTTTCTTGTATGTTGGTTTTTGTCAGACTTCATAATTTAGTATTCCAAGCTGGCCTCCGAGAAACAAACGAAGCTTAAACCTCAGAGCTCCCAACCTACATGCGGCTCCTCCCTCCACCAGTGATTTTTATCCTCTCCGAGGCCACACAAGTTGCACAATCTTCAGGCCCCTCGGAACCTGGGTCTGCCCTGTTCTCATGATTCATGAGTTTCCCACGGTCCTGAAAGTGCTTTGTGCTCAGGATCTGGTAGATGGAGAGTTGGCCATAGGGGACAAATCAGTTCACTCCCTCAGTGTGGGACCTTAGGTGAGCCAATATTTTGCTATTACAAATCATACAGCTAGCAGCATATTTGTGCATTAATCTTGGTCCACATTTCTTGCTCTGTCCTTGAAATGGATTTACAGGAGGAGAGGGGCTACATGAAAGGCAGAGAAATAGTCAGCGGCAGACCCTTTCCCAGTCAGACAATGCCATGGGCAGTACTGCCCATTCCCAGTACACTGTGCTTTAAAAATAAGCATTTGAAAGTCCCCATCGTTTAGATGGATGACAAATAACATCTCTCGTCTTTGCACTTGCTTACAAGGTTGAGCTTTTGAATCTTGGCTATCCTTATAAATTCCCTGGTTAATCTCTTTGAGTGTTGTCCTGTTTGAGATATATAGTTATCATTTAATAATTTCAATGGCATATTCAAGTATTTAGAGACCTGTGTGACGGATTGCCTTGGAATCTACTTTTCCAAGTTCAACGCATACTCTTTAAAGATTTGTACTCATGATTTTTAATTAAATATTTGTGTGTGTGTGTGTGTGTGTGTGTGTGTGTGCGCGCGCGCGCGCGCGCGTGTGCGCATGTGTGCCTGTGAATAGATATGTGCACATGAGCCCAGGGGCCCTAGGAGGCAAAGGACCATGGATCACCTGGAGCTAGAGTTACAGCTCCCAGGTCATGAGGCTCCCAGTTGGCACTGGAAACTCAACTCACAGGAAACTGAACTTGTGTTTCCCACAAGAATAGCAAGGGCTCAGCTGCAGTGCTGTCTCTCCACACACATGATGTAGATCTTTAAACATTTAGTATTGGAGTGTTTGATGTCAGAAGTTTTGAAAGCATTTGTGGTTATTTTCTTGCTTCCACTGCTCTGTTGTTTCTGTTTTCTTTTTCACCTAGAATGCCGCCCTGCATCCAGATGCCAGATTGCACGGTTGTTGTCTTGTTCTTACAGTTAAGGTGTTATTTTGTGTAGGGTTTGTTTTTTAATAGGATGCCAGAGGTGTAGGTAGGGTCTATATTTTTTCTACTCGGCTTACCAGTTGTCTTGGTGCTATTTATTAAATGGCCCACTGCTCCCTCCTGGGTTTGGAAAGAGTCCTTTATCACACCTTAAGTGCCTGCACAGCTGAGACATGACTGTGGAATGACCCGTTCTGTCCCACTGACGGAGCCATCTGTTCCTGGACACTGTTTTCATTACTGCAGATTTATTATGGACATTAATATGTGGGAGGGCAGGAGCTTACTCATTACTCTTATCTTGACAAATTTATTATTTTCTAAAATTTCTCATTTTCCTAAAACATTTTATTATGAAATATAATTCATGTATTAAAAATGCATGGAACCATAAATGTAGAACTTAACAAATTATCAAAAAGCAAACACCTATGTAAATACCACCCAAGTCAGAAGCACACGGAAGTGTCACAGGCCTGCTCCCAGCTGCCTGTAGAGGGGATTACCCTACTGATATAGTAGGGGCTCTGACAAGCTGAACCTATTCAAGTCTGAATTCAGAAACTCTTTCTATAACTTGCACACTTTGACCTTAATATAAATGAAATTCCTATATAAATGGAATTTATATAAAAGGAGTTAAATATAAAAAGACTAGGTTTTTGAAAAGATTTCTTTATTTTATGCATGTGAGTACCCTGTTGCTCTCTTCAGACATACCAGAAAAAGGCATCAGAGCCACCATGTGCTTGCTGGGAATTGAACTCGGGACCTGTGAAAGAGCAGACAGTGCTCTTATTCACTAAGCCATATCTCTAGCCCCTTTAAACCAGTTTTTACATGTTTGTATTGTTTCTAATTCTGTGTCTATATGTGTATCTGTGCGAGACTATATGCACACAAGTGCAAGTTTGCTCAGAGATCACAAGAGGGTGTTGGATCCCCTGGAGCTGAACTTACAGGCAAACAGTAGTACTTGAGTTGGGTGTTGAGAACCAAACTTACGTCACTTGTGAATGCAACAAGTGTCTTATGTGTTGAACTATTTCTCTAGCTCCTTAAATTCACTTTTGCATCTGGTCTTTTCTGTTCAGTGTTTTGTTTTCAAAGCCACCAAGTATATTTTTTGGTTCGTTTACTAAAACAAACAAAACTATTCCAAGGTCTTCGGCTCCTTCCCTCTCCCCACATACATCTATTCTCTCCTGCTGAAACCTTGGGCTGCTGTGGCTTGAGGCTTCTCCAGTGAATTCCTGTGCATGTCTGACTGTGCATGCACATATATGTTACATCAAATACACCGGAGACTGCATACCATGATATTTCGTGTTGATGCATCATGCCAAGTAGCCTTGAACATGTCTGACACTTTATGCTCCCACCATCGGGTTGTACAAATTTCTACCTTACAACAGTCTTATTGCTACACTGTATTGATAATCTTTTTCATTTCAGTCTCCCAGGTAGCCATGCTACCTCATCTCATGTGGTTTCCGTCATGCATTCCCCATGAACAATAAAGCTGAACACGTAGGTATGCCTATTAGATTTGCTTTAAGCGTCTGTTCATGTCTTTTGTGCATTTTTATTCAGGTTGCCGGTCCTCTTTGTGTGGTTTGATAGACTGAGCCTTTTCTTGCTAGATGAATTGTAACTCTTCCCTCTGGTTTCTTTGGCCCCTCGGATTCTTAATAACGCCTGCGGAATGTTTCCAGGTGTGAATTTAGTAGACGATTTTAGTAGACAGATAGCATCCCCTCAGAACCTCCCATTCAGCCAGGTAGTGAAGGCTTGGGGCCACCCTCACACACAGTTCATGGACATTGCTCATGCCTTCCTTGCTGCCTTGTGTGTCTAATTAGTCTAATGTGATTAGCTCCATAGTTCCCTCTATTAAACCTTCCTTATTTTACATGCAGTGTCATTACCACATACAATTGTCTATTTTAGCTTTTTATCATTTTCAAAATGGAAACGTTGCTTATTCCTCGCCAATCAATCTCTCGGCTTCCCCTTGACTGTCTTGCAAACTGCACCATGGAGACCTTCCTGAAAAATCCCAAAGAGAGATGGGCACTGTGGACGAACTGCTCTGTCTTTGCATTCAGCCCCTGCGGGGGAGTGTTATGCTACATTTTTTCCCAAGCTAAATAAAGTTGCATGGGGATTTGACTTGAAGTTGCACTTTGGCACCAGGGTCCTATCAATCTTCATCTCCAGGATGCAGGATTTCTACTTATTTATGTCTTTGGGGGAATATTAGAACATTTCGTTTTTATGGGACCCATACATTGCCTTTAGCTACGATCCCAGATGCTCATTTTGACTTTGCTTTTTAAAGTGGTAGGGACATCAATTCCTAAACATCTAACCGGTCATGAAGACGCCCAGCAGCTGATTCACTTGCGCCTCTACTTGTGTTATAGCTGATGCTTTGAAGGTGCCACTCTAATACACTACATTAAGCAAATGTTGCCTGTTTGTATTCCCTTTTAAATATCTCACTTGGTAATTTTGAGTGAGTTAGGACACATTAATTTATAAACTTTACGGTGATGATGTTGGCTTATACTATTTCCACACTTAGAAACTTTAATGCTATTTTTGTATTTAATTGTACTTTATTAAATGTTTATTTACATTTTCTGCAAATATAAAGCAGCTCTATTGCATTTGGTTTAAAGTTTGCCCTGTGACTTTGTGCACAGACCTTAAGTAATCTAGTCGACGCTGACTGGTCATTTGAAAAGAGGTGAACTCTTCTCTTACATGGGGCACAAATGCGTGCCATGTGTGCACACGTCTGTGCATGCATGCTCTTACACAGGTGCACTCCTCTTTGGAATCATGACTCCAACACTGTAAATACACAGATAGGTGTGCATATTCACAGAACTTCTTCTTCTTCTTTTTCTTTTCTTTTTTTTTATTAATCAAAGTTTCTCTAGGCTCAACCTCACGTTACGTTTGACTTTCTGACACCAGAGACCTTATGTTAAATCCAAAGTCCATGGTTCAGGTTTCATTAAGCCTTGTACCATTCCTAATTATTTTTCCTTTTTAAAAAGTTTAATTAATTAATATGAGTACACCTTAACTGTCTCCAGACATCCCAGAAGAGGACAACAGATCCCATTATGATGGCAACAGGTGGTTTTGAGCCACCATGTGGTTGCTGGGAATTGAACTCAGGATCCTCTGAAAAGAATAGTCAATGCCGAGTCATCTCTCCAGCCCCCATAATTCCTTTTCTTGATACTGCTTGATTTACTCTGTTCCCGTGGTGTAAGATAATAATTCTTATTTCTTTTAGGGTTGTTAAAAATTTCACCAATATAAAATGTTCACTTCTTTGTCTTACTTAAATGTTCTACCTGAAATCACACTCAGCCTGTTTTGAACATCGAGTCTTCCTACTGTTCCTTAGCTTCTTGTTGCCTACTGAACAAGCTGAGTATCATTAGGTAGGATGTATACATTGCAAAGCTTAACAGTGTGTAATTTACATCTATTCCTCTGCAAAGCATGTTTTTACCTTTTGGTTTTATGAGACAGGGTTTCTCCAGGTATCCCTGGTTATCCTGGAACTCTCACTGTAGGCCAGGCTAGCCTTAAACTCAGAGCTATGCCTTTCTCTGCCTCCCAAGTAGAGGGATTAAAGGCATGTACCACTACAGTCCAGCATTTGCAAATCTCTTAATAATCAGAGTCCTTCCCAGTCCTTGTCTCTGCTGATAGGCATTGGTTTTATTTCTGTCCTCCTCCATGGCTTTGCTTCCCATGTGATATTAGACCCAAAGTTTCATCCCTTTGGCTAAATGTGATTTCCCAGGGAACTGAACTGGCCCCATCCCAGAGTTGCCCCATACTCATGCTGAGGGGAGATGTTGATTTCAGCAGTCAGCAGTAGACAGCAGCCCTGTGACAAAGGGGAGCAAGGCTCCTCTCCAGAACTCTTTCAGCGCTTGTTCCAAGCACAGAGCTATGATACCAGCTCCTCCCCATCACCCAGTTGCTTCTGTACAACTGGGGAAATGTGTCATTTATTTTTAATATGCCAGGCAAATACAACATGAAAAGGAAAGTGCGTTCTGAGGACCTCAGTTGTCTGACAGGAGGTCAGAAAGCTATACTGTGTAGGAGTGAAATAGAATACAAGCCCCAGCTGCCCCCCTGGGCCTAGTGCGATGCTGCTGTCCAGCTCCAGGGGCCACTCTACTGGATCACTCTCCATCCAGCAGAGGTATGTGGGCTGGGCTGTTCAACTGGGAAGAGCAACCCAGCCATGTCCATTACCCACTCCACTGCCTTGGAGTCCTAGAGATGATAAAACCACCATAAGAAGACTGGAACCCTGAACTACCATTCATACGTCAGCCTGTGCTAACCAAATGTTCTCCGCTCAAGTTTCCTCACTTGCATAAGTGTACCCACAAGGAACAAATGACTGGTTTCAAAAGGCCAGAAATTAAGTCTCATCTCCTTGCTGGTCAAATAGGCACTGCTGACCTAGGCTCCTGGGCATAGGGGACATGGAATGAGGGCAGGAGTGTTTTGTTCTTATTGCTAGGTTGGGTTATATTGGTTTGTAGTGGTTTTATTTGTTTATTTGTTTGGTTGGTTTATTGGTTGGTTGCTGTTGTTTTTGTTTTTGGGTGTGTGTGTGTGTGTGTGTGTGTGTGTGTGTGTGTGAGTGTGTGTGAGTGTGTGTGTGTGTGCGTGTGCGCATGTGTGTGCTTGCCTTTGTAATAGAGTATGACAGATGTCAACCTTCCTTTTGAACATGTGTTTAGAAGTGGCCAACCCTTTGGCTGACCTCAGACAGTTTAGCCTTGTGCTATGATCACTTGAGCTACATTATTGTCATTAAAAATACTCAGTTGATTATGTTAAAGAGCATAAAATACATGTGTGACACATACCACTACAAACATCATAGATTTCTATCTAATGTACGTGGATAAAAAGAATATATATATATATATATATATATATTAAGGTGAAAATAGGCAAATATCATCAATGTAAATAAGATGGGATTGGGATTCTAATCCTACTTTGTAATGAGGTGTATTAGCTGGTTTTGTGTGTCAACTTGACACAATCTAGAGTCATCAGAGAGGAAGGACCCACAGTTGAGGAAATGCCTTATGAGATACAGCTATAAGGCATTTTCTCTATTGGTGATCAGTGGGGGAGGGGTCAGCCCATTGTGGGAGGTGCCATCCCTGGTCTAGTGGTTCTGGGTCATAGGCAAAAAGCAAGCCGAGCAAACCAGTAAGCAGCACCTCTTTTTGGCTTCTGCATCTGCACCTGACTGCCTCCAAAATCCTGCTCTGGTTGAGTTTCTCTCCTTCAATGATGCACAGTGCTATGGAAGCCCCAACACACCTTTTCACCCCCAACTTGCTTTCCGTTATGGCATTTTTGATGCAGCAATAAAAGTCCTAACAAAGACAAGAAGATGCTGGAAATGAGAGAGTATTGTGGGCCAAAGATAAAATAACTGTGTGCTGTGAATTCTGTGGTGGTATGTGTCACACATGTATCGGAGCCAAAACAAATGCACCTTCTGCTTTTAAAATCCAAAAAAATGTTCGCTGCTCTCTTGTAAATGATCTTCGAGCATGTTCTCCAGCAACATGAAAGTGTGAATTTGATAAAGACAAACATGAGATAAGAGAAGCAGCAATGAACAAAAGTGCTGTCAAACAACCACAGCTAATGACAATGACTTTCTGATAATGGGATTCAAAAATTCTCATGTGTTTCATGTGTTACTATTAAAGAAGAATAAAGGTCTTTTTTCTAAGGGCTGGAGAGATGGATTATCAGTTAAGAGCACTCGCTCCTCTTACAGAAAAGTATTCATATGCATATATATATATGAATAATTAACGTATTTGGGGGAAGATAAATTATAGTTAGCCTTGTTTAGCATTTTGTAAGGCAAACAAAAGCTGTGATTAAAAAGTAGTATATTTAAATTCTAAAGATTTCAAACAAATAGTTAAAGAAAAAGGAGGGAGTCTTAGTATATCCATATAAATAATGGGAAAGATGAAAAAGCAAAACAAACAAAAGAACAAATATTAACTAACCCAACTTGGCTGACCCAGGCACACACAGCAGTTTCAGATACTAAAGAATAAAGACCAGGAACTGGGCTAGCTCAACAGGCACTGGCTGCTTTTGGAACTGACACAGTTCTAAACATTGACATGGCAACACACTAGCACCTGTAATTCCAGTTCCAGAGGACTTGACACGCTCCTCTGGACTCTGTTGGCATAGAATGCACATGGAGCACAGGCACATACGTGGGCAGAACCCTCATACATGTCAAATAAATAAGTCTAAGTATTTTCAAAAGCATAAGAAACAGATTTGGTGAAAAGAGTAATTAAATGGTACTCTATGTATAAGACCTACAGGGGCAGTCATGTGATGTAGAAAACCGGAAAACTAGAAGATACAGAAAGGAGTAGGTTGTGATAAATTTTGGAAAAGGTATAAAAATAAATGTAAAAAGAAAAAGAAGAAGAGAAAAAGAGAAGATTGTACAGCCACTGGTGAGCACAACGTGGGTCTATTCTTTGTGGTACTAGGATTGGTACCCAGGTTTCTACACCAATAGGCAGGGCTTCAATCCTCACACTTAATTTTTTATTGGATACGAGATCATGCTAAGTGGCCCATGCTGCCTTGAACTCACTCTTCAGCCCAAGTTGTCTTTGAACTCATAAATCCTTCTGCTCCATCCTTCTTAGTAGTTGTAACTACAAGGGTGTGTCTTTGTTTCAATGTAGATATATCTTTATATGTTACTGGGAACTGAATATGGAGTATTGTATATACCAAAGAAGAGTCCTACTTCCAAACTGCACCTTCAGCCCATGGGCATACTTTTGGCTCCTAAGTAGGAAGCCTATTGAAAGACCACAATAAAGAGGAACTCTTTTGAACTTGATCAGTGTTCTGTTGGGCGAGGGAGAGCAAGGGCGAGGAGCGCTAAGCTAGTTTACATATTCCCTGTAAGTTAGTACATGTTCTTGCTAGAGTATCCATAGAGAGCCATATAGCAGCCAGTATCATAATTCATGCTGTACATATCTTGTCAGCACGAACTTCCCGGGGAACTTTCCTGTAGAAATATTCATGCAATTACAGAAAGCTGCAAGTACACAGGTAGTAACTGCATACAGCACTATTGATAACAGCTAAGCTCTGGAACCAGCTTCCATGTTCAACAATTGGATGATGACTAAGCACCTTTTTCACTCTATGTTATTGAAGTTTTAAAAATACTGCAAGTTTTAAAAATAACATTTTTGAAAAATAATTCCATGAAAGAATCAAGGATCATACTATTCAATAATCAAGTCAGGCATGGTTGTACATTCCTATAATCCTAGCACTTGGTGGGTAGAGATTGGAGGATGAGGAATCTGAGGGCATCCTCAGCTACATAGAACATTTAAAGGCAGTTGCCACGATGCCTGATGATCTGAATTGTGTATGGTAGAAGGAGAAAAACCATGTCTCTCACAGTGTCTTTGACCTCCACACAAGTGCTGTGGCCCATGTGTGGTAGTTTGAATGAGAAATACCTCCTGTAGGATCTGGCTTTTAAATGCTTGGTGCCTAGCTGGTAGTGCTGTTTTGGGAGGTCTCATTGGACATGGGTCTTGAGAGTACACGGCCTTGCCACCTTACAGTTCTCTTTATTACTTCATGTCTCTATGTTGAGGGGTGATCTTTCAGCTTCCTAATGCAGATGCCCTGTGGCCATGCCTGCCCACCATGATGGAATCTTAATGTTTTGAAACTGTAAGCCCCAATAAACTCTTTGCCATAAGTTGGTCATGGTGTTTTATCCTAGCAACATTGATACACACACACACACACACACACACACACACACACACACACACACACACACACACACACACACACACACAATTGAGACAATGGAATGTAATTTTTAAAGTTCAAAGAAAACAATACAGTGGTTAGTGATCATCAAGTGTGTGGTAGTGAGGCTGGAACTGTTGTTTTCCCCTCTCATCAGAGTGGAGCATCACCAGAGCCTTGCTTATGACTCTATCTGTACTTCTCTTGTCCCCAGCTATGCATGGATTTGGAAAGTGGTAGAGAATCCAGGAAGCGGAAGGTTGACAATGGGTTACTCTTCAGCAGTGTTACTTTTGTAAGTCATCACCTATGCTCGGGTGGGCGTCACACCAGTAACACCAGTAAACCCATCAGTTCAAGGCACTGACCGAGGTGGGATAGGTTTTTTTTAAGTGTGCTGGCCATTTTCTAGAATAAATGAATGATTCTTAACATATCCCAGGGAAAGCCACTCAGGACAGGGTTTCATACTGATGTCCTGTCAGTACCACAATCTCATCCCCTTCACATCACACCTAGTGACCTGGGCTGGCAATAGCAGCCATCATTTGAGCAAGGGATGGGGTATGAGAGATGTCCAGGATGATGCATACCTTTCATTCTCCCCAAGCTTGCCTGCAACTCCAAGCAAAAGGTTAAGTATATTAATTATACACATACTATATGCTCAATAAGTAAAATATATTAGCCCATCCCGACACACTAAGAGACACAATACAAACGATGAAAATATAATGCTCACAAAACACATGAGCTTTGCACTAACCAGCATGCTTTGTCCAACTGCTGTGACTGTCTCCAGACCTCAAATAGCTGCCAGTATCCTAAAAGAAGGAAAAAGGGAAACCCGAGGCCCCTGACTGCTCTAATCAAGCCTGCTCCGTGGTGGCAGGTATAACTTCTACTTGTGGTTCATTGGTTTGAAAAGGTCATGTGACTCGTCTATGACCAACCTCATCCACTCAGCTTCCTGGGGGCTATATTCAACAGCTTGGACACTAGCTAAAGCTTGGGTGCTGCCCCTTGGCTCTCACAGTTACTCAGATGAGTATAACTCACAGGAAGAAAAATGTTCTGAGTATCATTTGGTCAACTCAGAACAAAACATAGGAAAACTTAGAAACCGTTCATCAGATTAGACTCTGAGAAAAATGAAATTGTGACCCAGGGAGACATCATGAGACACTGTGATGATGATTATCAAGGACAAGGGTATTATTGTGGTCTTGTGACAGTACAGATGAATGCTTCCAATTTTGACTTCTGAGGAACTTTACACAGGCTGTATGTGTACAAACCACAGGTATGGAGATCTGTGTAAGTGTGTGTGTGTGTGTGTGTGTGTGTGTGTGTGTGTGTGTGTGTGTGTGTCTGTGTCTGTGTCTGTGTATGTGTGTGTGTGTCTGTGTCTGTGTCTGTGTCTGTGTGTGCTAAACTCATTTGGAATCTTCCTGATGTTAAGTCCTGGAAGCACCCGTATGATGCATATAACCTGCTTGACTTCCTCATCTGGATCTTCTACCACTTCCTCAGAATGCACTCCACCTTGGGTATGGCATTCCAGTATGTCCCCTCAGCACAGCTGTCTGAATGTCAGTCTTCTTTTCCTCTTCCCAGAAATACTCAACATTTGTCCACCCACTGATGGGCAAGGAACAAAGAAGACCCAAGAGGAACAGATAAAAACCACAGAACCATGAAAGGCCACGGAAGCAACTGGGCTCAGATACCAATGGTGTGAGCCCTCTGTGCTTGCTCCCTCAGACAAAACTGGAACAATCTGGCTTTCTTCTTTTCTTAGTATGGAGTCTTAAAACTGTGAGGAAAGATGCAGAGAGCTGTGAGCTGTGATCCCAAGGGGTAGGTACTAACAAGGCATAGGGGTGGGAGCAGGGGAAAGCACTAAAGCCAGCGATAGTAAAACGAAAAACTTATCTGGCATGCTCAGAAACTTTGACACATCTACTTAATGTTTTTCATGTGTCCTGCAGTCTCGGAAGGAGAGATCTAGAAGGTTCTTCTGCAATGCTGCACCTTGGAAATGATCTCCAGAAAAGCCTAACATGCAACTTCTCTCTGGTCATAAGCTCCAGCTGGGGACTGCAAGCCCACAGATAGGTGACAGAGAGCACAGTTAGCAATCTACAGTGTGCAGCACAGAATCACTGGTCTTCCTGATGCAAATGAAGACTCCTCATTAGCTCATCTTTAGTTCTAGGCTGGCATAACTTGACTTCAGGGTTTGCTAATGGGTCCAGTTTTAGCCCTGCCTCTTAACTGGACATAAGAATCTTTTTCCCCTCTTATTTGACTGGAACTCCATTTCTCCACTGGCTAAATTGAAAACATCAGCCGACCCTCCAGAGCTAACCCACTTTATCATGATTTATTCGTGTGAACTTGGGGCTTGCCAAGAAGTGCAGGACCTCTGCCCGACATTAATAATTGCAGTATGGAGAAGAAGCCCATTACATGAGATAATTCCGCACAGGGCTGAATGTATTTAAAGAGGAGGAAAGCTCAGAATGATGAGACTCTTGCTTCTCACAGACAGGAATGAAGGAACCTGAACTGATGGATGTAGACGGGCTACAGAGTTCAGAAAGGCTGTGAGTGACGCAACCCTTTCCAAGTGCTTCCCATAGATCTCCACAACCAGAGTTATTGCACAGCCGAGGACGCAGGATGCTGATCTAAACCAGCTCTCTGAGCCCTGAACTATAGCATCTGCTAATTTCAACGGCATCAGTGTTGCCACCAGGTAGCACACTGATCCACCATCTTTTTACTCTACAGGCAAAATTGGCATAATTAGCCTCAAGAGCACAAAAATCTAATAAAAACTATTGGAAAGTGATTTGTTTGGGGGCCTTGGTTGCTTTTTTAATCATATAGTTTTGTAATTTTAAGTGTAAATGACTTAATATTTAATAGCAGCTGTGTTTAACAACTGGCTCACGAATTCTTACAACTCTAACAGGTGCCTCTCATGAAGCAGCCACAACCGCCCCAGCATCCCAGCATGGTGTTGCACAGTGGGCAGAGATACACACGCATGATAAGCTTTAAAAACACATAATCTATTGGCTGAAGCGTGTTGCCCAGTGCCACATAGTTTTTCATCTGTTTTACCTTTCCTGGGATCTGGTTACAGCTTGGACTATGCTCAGAGGAGCAGTGCCCGAGCAGCCAGGCTTTCAGCATGAGCCAAAGTTCTGGGTCTGTGCCCTGGGGTGAGTCTTCAGAAGATCCTCCATCTATTAGATACATTTCTGAAAGTCACTTTGTCATGCACACTTTCTCAGACTATAAGATTGCTTTGGGTAAGATGGAGTGATCCAGAAGGTTCCATTGCTTTACTCTCTTTAGAGAACACAGAAGTTAAGAATTTTGGACTAGGCGTGTAAGATTTTATCACATGTCCGGTCTCCTGGAGTTGAAGAAAGGTGATGTTAAGCATGGCACAGTTACAAAGTCAGCAGTGGCTTAGAAGAAATGGCCTAGAAAACATGGACAGGGACTTTCCTTTCCATGAAACCTCTGGAGTGCAAGGGAAAGGGATATGGCTGGTGCCTTGCAGTCTATTGTCTGGTCTACTCATTCTCCATAACTTAGATGCAGTCATTTAGAGTGTCTATTGTCTGACTGGAAAGAGGGCACAGTGAATGGCTGGTTATTGTGATAGTTAATAATGATTGCCAACTTGAGAAGAACTGAAATCACTTAGGAGACAAGTCTCCAAGAAACACCTATGAGGAATTAGGAGGGATTCTCTAGATTGGTTGATTGAGTTGGAAAGATCCACCCTAAAAGTGGGTGGTACCGTTCAATTCCCTGAGTTCAGGAAAACACTAGCTGAGCATCGAAATTCATCTCTCTCTGCTTCCTAACTGCTCATGCAATATGGCCGGCTGACCCAGGCTCCTGCTTCCTTGACTTCCCCACCCACTGAATTGGAAAGTTCTGGTTTCTTTGGAATGTCAGTTATGTCAAATGATGTTTTTCACAAATGATGTCAGATGAAATCACGTTTTGGTAAAGCAGACACATGAAAGGACACATGATGTTTAGAAGGAATATAACCCAACAGACAGCAGACAATGCTGGATTAGGTATTGGGACACCTTACCATTGTTTACTGCTCATCTTTTGTCATGACTTCATAGAGAGAAACGCACCAGAAACCTTCTGGTGTTCTGGTGGCTTCTTGCTGCTTCTGCAGATTTGGGCCAATTGGCAAAGTGAAGTAGAAGTTTCAGCTGATACAGACGCACGTGGAGTTTTGCTAAGACAGCGGTGCTTTGCTGAGGACGTTTGATGTTTGGAGGGTGTTTAAATGGGACTCGATGGGCAGTGGCGGCTTCGTAACACTTCTTCATTGGTCTCAGGTCTTCCTCTTCACTGACCTTCACTTCAGTTGAGAAGGGCACAGCAGAGAACTTTTCCTGGTGTCCCCACTGGTTGTGGTCACTCTTGCTGACTCCTGCTGATCCAGTAGAGGACTGGCTGTCTCTGCGAGGCCATGCCACCACTGTTGACTCATGTCTGCTATCTTGACACTACTGAACTGGACTGTTGGTATTCCTGATAATTGGAGATTAGAATCACCCCAAAGGAACAACTTCTAAACAGCATAGAGCAGAGCCTCTCAGTATCTTCTGGATCTAGCTGCCGCTGCTGATTCTTGTGGACTGGACTTCTGGTATCCTGACAATGCAGATTGGATTTGCTCCAAAGAACTATTCTAAACAGGTCCACTTCCCCTGTATTCTGGTAACCTTTCTTTTCCACTACCTCTGGTGGGTAGTGGGCTAGAAGGGAAATTATAATATTTAAGAACCCTTATTAAAAGTAGGTTTTGAAAAATCTAAGCCTACAATCCACCACCATGATGAACTGTATCCTCCAACCATGAGTCCAAATAAACACTTTCTCCCTGAAGTCACTTTTGCCAGGATGCCTTATTACAGCAATCGGGGAAAGAAATTACCGCAGTGCTTACACGTGCTAATCAGGGGTCCATTTCTTCACACTGGGAGAAGAGGGCACCAGGTCAGTGTTTGAGCTCTAATTCTCCACATTCAACATGGCAATATGAAGCAGTTCAAACCTCGTAGCTTTAACTGTGCAGACAATAGGCTGTGGAGAGATCAGGACACAGACCCAGCACTGAACTCACATTTAGACAGTGTGAGAGTCGGAGTACAATGAGCTGACCAAGTCCTTCACAGACTGCTCTGTCAGGCACACTGCCTTCTGCCTGGACCGCAGCACTTGGACTAGAGTGGAGGGAAGGTGTCTTGCTGGGGGTTCTGGGAACTTCAAGTCCAAAGCTCATTTCTTGATGGCCAGCCCCAAGAAAGTCTACACTGTTGCATGGTCAAGCCAATATCGGCTTTCAGCTGTATGCAGATGTCATCAAGATCCAGGCTTAAGGCGTTGTACTACTGTCAGTAAGTGTAGAAAGCAGACAGATAATCAGTGGAAAGTTAAGGGAGTTTATGGTTTTTGGAGAACATGGGAACCTCAGCTAAGGATGTTCAGATGAGGAGACTCTAGAAGAAACCTCCTTTTCTTTAACATATGTTTAGAATGTGATATAATTCTTTAAAATTCATTTTTAATTTTAAGGTTCTCTCTCTCTCTCTCTCTCTCTCTCTCTCTCTCTCTCTCTCTCTCCTTCTCTTTCTCTCTCTCCCTCCACTGTCTGTCTGTCTGTCTGTGTAGGGGTTGTGTATCAAATTTTAGCCATCCACAGGTCTATCAACGTTGGATGCTTTTTGTGCCCTGGCTATTGTGGCTGGTGCTTCCATAAATACCGGACACTTTGAGAAGTGCTTATTTCATTTCTTTTGAGTGCCACATATCCCCAAAGAGGGATACTAAATCTTATAGTATTCCTGTGTAATTTTTTTTAAAGGAGACATCGTCCCCAGAGCTTGTCCCGTGCATTGGATATGTCTGAAGTTCTTGGCTCAGCCCTACCATGTAAAAGTGCCTGGCTTCTCGGTGGAAGGTTCTGGCTGTGCAGAGGCAGCTGGGAATGCAGTCCTTGCTTTCTGCAGGCACACGGCAGAGTCTGTAGGAAGACATGAGATCAATGCAGGGACAGCAAAGAGCACGGGCACAATTGACCCGCTCAGTGACAAGGAAAAGTGCTCACGCGGTAGAAGAATGGCAAAAAGTCAATTCCATTTTTGAGAAATCTGTCAGATTAATTAAAATACAGTGTAGTACAGGAGAGCTAATTAATATCCCCTCAGCCTCTCTTCCTTATCTCTTCCAGCTTTGCTCTCTCCAGCCCCTCCTTCGCCCAGCGGCAGGGACCGCTGGCTTTGCCTGATGAGAAAGTTAAGCGCTGGGTAACAGTGAGGTAAACTGACACAAGCAATTAGTGTCTGTTTCGAGAACAAATAGAAACCAACTGGCTATTAACGCTGTCGTTTTTAATCCTCTTAAATTATTTGATTAAAATAAAAACATGGAAGCCCGAAGACAGAACACTTTATGGCATAATGGACCTTTAAGAATTGTCTAATTTTATTTTGCATATCGTCAAAAACAAAAGCAGCTCCTGGGCCTCGCATCAAGACACTTGTAGAAATTACTAAAGCTGTGACACCAAATTACCTGAGCGATTACGCGGGGACATTTGACTGGCTCTCCTGTCAACACGTAGGAAGCATCTACTAGGGTTATTAACCATTCTTGATTGGTTCAGACAGCCCTGCTTCCCAGGGGGAAGCTTTTAGGATGAAAAAAACATAATCAGAGGGGACCCAGAGAAGACAGAAGCCAAGGGATTCCAAAATGGTCTACCGTGGGTGGGATTGTTTGGGGTCTGCTCGGAGCCTGCAAATCATCTGTCTGCAGCAATTATTCTGATACATGCGCCACTTGGTTGCATGCTAGCACTTGCATTATTCCCACTTGCCAACAGGAGCACAATCTCTATTTGAGTTTGGTGTCAATGCAGATGAGTAAGAGAAACCGTGGCTTTCCCCTCATAAGGCCTGTTTGAGAAAACCCCCATAGCATTTGCCATGCTTTCTCCCACGGATCCTGGGATTTCTTCTGTTGCTCTACAGTGAAGGTTGTCTTCACTTTTATAGCAACTGTTTGTCATCTTTCTGCCTTTGATAAAAGAATATCCCATGGTGACCTTCCCCGGTGTAAATCAACTTTATCAACGCAGTGACTTTGACCAACGGGAGTCATCATCATCACCTTGGGGGTTGTCTTAGTGACTTTTCTGTTGCTGTGATGAAACACCATAACCAAGACAACCAGTAAAAGAGTCTATCTTGGTATATGGTTCCAGATGTTTAGAGTCTATAATGATGGAGACATCATGGCAGCAAGTGTCAGGCATGGCAGCTGATGCCAGAAGCTGGGAGCTCACATCCGCAATACTAAGCGCAAAGTAGAGAGAGGAAACTGGAAATGGCTAGAAGCTTTTAATCTCAAAGCTTGTTCTTGTGATGAAGTTCTTCCAGCTCAGTTGTACTTTCTGTTTGTTTGTTTGTTTAGGGTTTTTTGTTTATTTGATTGTTTGTTTTGGACACAGGGTTTCTTTGTGTCAGTTGTACTTTCTAAACCGTCCCAAATAGTGCCACCAACTGGGGACCAAGTTCTTGTGACTTGAGCCTAGAGGGACACTCCTCATTTAAGCCACCACAATGACTTTCACCAACAGGAAGAAGGTTCTTTACCTTGGTGAGCTTGGTCAATAGAAAACATCTACACCACCCTGTGACCTTCACTAGTAGCTAGCATCACCATGTGTTGATATTCAACAAAATGAAACATCGTCTCCATGGTGACCTTTATCACTATGAAGACTATCACATGGTGACCTCTACCAGCTGCAGCATCTTCAATGAGCACAGTAGCGGCTGCTTAAAATCATATGTCAGTTTCAGACAGCAAATTAGAACAAAAATTGTAAAGCGTTTTCCTTTTCAATTCAGCCAACTCATTCTTCCTTTCATCTAAGTCTTAACTGGGCCTTTTAAAACATAAAACGTCTCCACTAATTGAAAAGGAGAGGAAGTTCAACCATCAAGTAAACACATAAGCAAAGTTTAGAACGCTAGCGCAGCCTGAAGTGATCCAGATTCATCAATGATGAGGACATGATACTGTGTCAAACACCTTGTGTGATACAGAGTTTTGTATAGTCTGTGTTAATTCATGATTAGGACTTTTTGAACCTAAATATAATTAAGCTTGCTAAATATAGCTATCCCCCAAATGGAAGCAGCTTTAAATGCAAGGCTCTGCTGGTTCCTGAAAGACAGACCCTCAAGGACAGCACAGAGCACGCTTTGAGCAACAGCAAGGAAGGTCCTTGCCCAGATACAGCTCCGTCTGCAGTGAACTCTCTCCTAACTTGGAGGAGGTAAGCCTACATACAGTGAGTATCTGAAAGCCAGCAAAACCTGAGTCTTAGTCCCAGTGACTTCAGGCTATCTGGAGGCATGAATAGAAGCACCGGCAGCTGTCTGTCACAGGCTGTTAGAATTTGTGTGTCCTTGAGCAAGGTACTTAAGCCGGTGTCTCAGTATTCCTCCCTGTAAAATGGGCATGATAATGAAGACTTGGAAGGAGAGATGTTAAGAGCATCAAGCCAGTTAATGACTGGGAACCACTTAGGTTGGAGCAGCTGGAGAAGGAGTCGTTTACTAGGGATGATAACAAATGTGGTAAGTGCTCAGAAGGGGGGGAGGGTCAGTGAGTTTCAAGGATAGATTCATTAGAAGTCCAGCAGTAGTTCACTTGGCCAGTTGACCGCTGTAGTTGGAGAAGCAGAGGAGTATGTCTCAGCAGTCAGAGACTCAGCGTAGATGTTTTCAGTGCTTCAGCTGCTCTGTGAGTTTAGATGTCCAGGCTGGCTGACCCCTCACCATCAGGGCCCAGCAGGCCACCTGGCACAAAGTAATACACCACTCAGTGGTGCCAAGTGGGTGTGGTCTTGCCATTAAAATGCAAGAACGAGTCCTGTTGCACTCTGTTAGCACAACTGTGTCCTCTCAATCCATCCTGAATGCAGCTTCTGTCCTTATTTTGGACCCTCTAGTTCTTGGCTGTGGCTTTCTGCTTGTTTTGTCTGTGGTCAGTTTTCAGCCTCCTGCCTCTTACCATCCTGGACCACTTTCTTCTTACAGAGAGATATTCCCTAGGCTCCTTTTTGTGCTTGAGTTTGCTGACGTGGGAAGCTGAGCTGGAGGACTGAATTCCTGGGCTATTTGTCCTGCTGTCTTTCCTTTTACAAGACTGGACTGAGTGTGCTTACAAGGAGTGGTAGAGGTGCTGGTGGTAGTGGTGCTGGTGCTGGTGCTGGTGCTGGTGCTAGTCTGGTGCTGGTGCTTGTGCTGGTCTGGTGCTGGTGCTGGTGGTACTGGTGGTGCTGGTCATGGTGCTGGTGGTGCTGGTGGTGGTAGTGGTGGTGGTGGTGCTGGTGCTGGTGGTAATGCTGCTGGTGGTGGTGCTGGTAGTGGTAGTGATGCTGGTGCTGCTGCTGCTGCTATTGCCAGGAGTTGGGTGGGCATTGGTCTTGCTTACCATGAGAAATTCCCAGGGAATTCACTTCCAGTTGCAGACAAGTTCCACACAATTCCATCATGCCGGAACAGCAAAGCTCTAGGAAGGCTGAGCGAAGATAGATGTACGGTATGGGCTCCTCACCGTCCCACAGTAAAACAAATACCATGGCATTTATCATGGCTGTGGTTCTAGTCTAGCCTCAGAGAGTCCCATGGGACCTCCAGAAAGAACAGGAGACTCTGGCGATAGGTCAGGCTAAATGCAATATGCCAGAGCCTGAGGGGGTGGGGGACAGGGGATATGGGGGGTGTCACTGGCCACCCTGCAGAAATCAAGGTCCTGCTCCTTCTCCAACCACCCTTTCCTCAACTGGTTTTATCTCCACAAGGTCTGGAGCTCTGAGCCGTGCTTCCCATAGCTGTCACCTCACCATTCCCAGCAACACAAACTTCACTTGCTTCTGTTCACTTTCCCAGTGAAACCGCTTCTCTTTTCCACATTGCCTAGGAGGTAGCAGAGGGCGTTTCTCACGGTGCCAGCTTCGTAATGTTCTGCCGGAGAGTGTGAAGGATGTGAAGGCACGTTCCCACAGTGTGTGGAGAAGAGCCGAAAGCCTGCAAAATGTGAACCCATGGCAGCAGTCTGGGTTTGGGAATGCTACGTCAGTGGAAAGATTGTCTGCTTTTAGCCTTCCAAGGTGTAGGTTGAGTGTGTAGTGTTTGCCAGCGTGATGCAAACATCTCTGGGTGGAGTCTGGCGCTCTGGTCGCTTTGTGACATTGACGTCCATCCTCCTCCACTCAGTTGAGAGGGGCTTTGCTTTTCCTTCCCAAAGCCGCTGCACATGTGTCGTTCCTATCTGATTAAGCCTCTTCCCTCTCAAGTAGCTCTTCAAGGGCAGAGGCAGTGTGAGGTTGGCTTTGCTTCCCACCCACTTGCTGCCTAGCTGAGCACACAAACTTGATGTGCTTGTTAAAAGGTTAGAAGTGCGTCTAGATACATTTGGATTTGGAGGCTGAGTGAAGGATCTTCAAGCAGAGAGGAAAGTAACAATAGTAACAACATTAATAACAACAACAACAACAACAACAAGAGCTTCCTCAGGTGGAATTACGTCATTCAGGAAAAGACACTTGTAAAGGAGTCCAATGTTTTCAGTGAAGAGAAAAGCTACTGGCTGCTTCTTCCAGACAGCTGAGCCACATGGAATAAGCTTCCTCCTATGAGACACACCAGGTAGGCGATATCCAAAGGCTGAGGTCTTGTCTACACCAGTTTTTCCTGTGTTTCTGCTCTTGTAAAGCAACATTTCAGTTTATTTTTTTTTTTCTCTGAAGATAATCAACAGTCAATTCTTAGGTACAGAGCACGGAGAAAGCCCACAGGACATGAAACCGGTGTTTTCCAGCCTCTGTCACTCAGGAACTGTGGTATAGCATCTGCAGGCTAGGCTCTCACCATTGGAGATTATATCAGTGGTGTAGCTGTGCAGGACCAGAGAGAAAACTGTCCAGCCCTGTGCTTCACAGGGATGTTGACTTAATCCTAGTGTTTCTAGCAATTAAAGCAGTATATTTGGGTAGGGAATTTTAATTGAAGAAATATAAAATGTTCATTGGTATAATGTGCACATTAATTTAATATAATGTGAATAAGAAGTCACTGGAGACGAGAGCTGCAAACAGCCCCCGAAGGGCTATTGCTATGACGGGCGACAGAAGCAGAGCCTTGTTAACCCAGTGGAAGGAAGCTCCCTATTGCAGCTGCAAAAAGGCACAGAGAACTGGGTGACTAGCCAGGGCCTCCTGCATTCCAGTTAAGGACAGTGTCCCGTCGCAACAATAGTCATGGTACAGCTAAAGTGAAGCCTAAAGTGAACCCAAGGATAGGAGGTGAGTCACAGCTGGTTCTCACCCCAACACCGAAGGCAGAAAAGATGATTCTGGTTGATGGAAGATTCTTTGTATGCTGTTCTTTGCCTGCACTATACAAACCACTTGGCAATAATAATAATATTGAGAAAATAAAGCCTTGTAGCCCAGTAAAGAGAAATCCAGGTAGTTCGTTTTGACAGATAAGACCATGAACATGTGAACCCTCAGTCTTGCAGACACTGAAAGCAAAATCGAATGGCCTTCCTGAAGGGGCTGATAGCCAGAACTTGTTCTAGAATCCTCTAAAAGCTACAGTAGACTCTTCAGGCCCCAGCTGTGTGTGAGCTGGTAGTGCAGACAACCTTGAATGCCTTACCTCAGCGGAGCATGTGACAAGGCTTTTGGGCTCCTTTCCATTCTAGATCAACAGGTGCTAACCACAGCCCACTGTTAACACCAAAAATAGAGTGCGGTTTCAGGTGAGTTCCTCTCCAGAGCTCATTTCCAGTGATTAAATCGGCTTTTCCTAGAAACATTTGGCTTATTCCCATTTTGACATTCAAAGTTGCCAAAAATGAGACATTTAAATCAGTTTTCAAGCTTTCTCAGCCGTGCACCCATCGCATGTGTCTGCCAGCAAATGAATAAAGTAATCAGTATGCTAACCTAGTGGGTTATTCAGAATGTCTCGCAAAACGCAAGCTCCCCTTCCCCGGGCGGGCTTTACAGGAGGGTCTGAGCTGATGCCCACAGCCCTCCTAATGCTAACACTGGAAAAATGTCCTTGTGTTTAGAGCTCCAATTGACCTCTTCTATGGCTGGTGTTGAAAGTGGGGCTATTCCGTCTTCATGGCCTGGAAGAGGAGTTTCTGTCTTTGACTCTGCCTTTGTCACACCGAGGCTTACCTTGTAGCTCTCTAGCCTCTGGGTCCCACCTTCTCTTCCTGTGTACATGTTGAACTTTACTCCCTCCTTCATGGGGTTTCCTCCCACAAATATGTCTTAAAAGCCAGGAGTATTCCTTCATTGATTATGAAGACCATTGGAACCCATGGGTCCCAACCTACCACCTGTCTCTCCATCCCTCACTGCCACCTCAGCACGGCATCCTCTGGTCACACAGAATTAGCCCCCGGGATTTCAGATACTGAAAGCAAGAAATGCTATGAGATGTGGGCGGCTACGTGGAACAGCCTGGTGAGACAGACAGGTGATGAGGTTGGAGACATAGATATTGGGGAGTTCTAGTTACATAAGGAGCCTGATACTCATCTTGTAAAAGAAATGCCAAGGGCCCCAAACTCTTGTCACCAATACCCAGCATACGCTAGCTGGTTCACCGGCTAGACAGGCTCTCCACCTGCCTTTCCTTTACCTAGGCAACGTTCTTGGGTTCTGCACGGCTTTCTTCTTTTCACTGTAGAAATTAGATCACTCTGACAACATTTCTGCTTTGGGATGCTGACCCCTTCACCTTGTTCTCACTCACTATTCTTTCTCCTGAGTAGCCAGAAGAAACTAAACAGAGTCTATATACAGCCATGAAGAAGTCTCTCTCTCTCTCTCTCTCTCTCTCTCTCTCTCTCTCTCTCTCTCTCTCTCTCTTCTTTTTTTCTTTTTTTTTTTTGTCTCTCTTTGTCTCTGTGTTTCTCTGTCTCTCCTCTCTGTCTCATTCTCTCCTCTCTCCCTCCCTTCCCCCTCTCTCTCTTCTCTCCTCCTCTCCCTCCCCTCCTCTCTCTTTTCCTCCTTCCTTCTCTCTCCCTCCCTCTTTTCCCCTCCCCTCTCTCTCTCTGTCTCTGTGTTTCTCTGCCTCTCCTCTCTGTATCATTCTCTCCTCTCCCCTTCTTTCCCCTTCTCTCTCCTCTCCCCTTCTCTCCCTCCCTCCCCTCTCCTCCTCTTCCTCCTCTTCCTCCTCTCTCTCTCTCTCTCTCTCTCTCTCTCTCTCTCTCTCTCTCTCTCTCTCTCCTCCTCTCTCCTCTCTCCTCCCTCACTCTCCCCTCACACATGTGAGCACTCAGTTCTCACACTCATCCTTCAATCCTGAGACAGTAGTATCCTTCACCTACACTCCAGAACCACCTGTGAAGAAGGTAACTTGGTTAAAGAATTGTCCAGATCAGATTGACCTGTGAGATACTGTTTTGATTACTGATTGATGTGGGAAGACCCAGCCTACTCTGGGCTGTACCATCTCTAGTCAAGAGGTCCTGGGTTGTATAAGAAAGCTGGCTGACGTGAGCCACAGAGTAAGCCAACAAGTAATGTTCCGTTGCAGTTCTTGCTTTAAGTTCTTTCCCTGACTTCCCTTGGGGATGGGCTATAATCTGGACATATAAACCAAATAAATTCTTTCCTCCACAAGTCACTTTTGGCCTGAGTATTTTTATCACAGCAACAGAACACTGACAAGACCACTAGCTGAAATGCTACTAGAAAACACTGCTGCTAGGGGAAGAACCAGGCTTTAGAGCATCGTCTACCAGGGTCCAGCCATGTGCCGAGACCCCTCACCTCCATGCTGATCCCTTGCTTTCCCCTGGAGAGCTAGACAACCACACCAGGAAAAGAAGGCTTTGCTGAAAGGTCTGGCCTGCCTCCTTCAGAGATCTACCTTCAGGGAGAGACAGCCTTTCCAATGACAAGGAAGCGAGGCAATGAGGGCCCTGTATAAAGAACCCCCCTGCTTGTTCAGATGGCAGATGTGGCCCTTGCTCTGCTGGGCACAGCTGAGGATACTTTGCAATGGAAATGGATCCCAGACAAAGCTGGAGGGATAAGTGAGCTGAGGCCATATCTGAAGAGACCCCGTGGCAACATGGACATATTTCCAAACACTTCCTGAAAGGTGACCTCTTCGGCATGTAATGAGATTAATTTTCTCATTATTTGTTGTGTTTTTTTTTCTTTTCTTCAAGAAACTGGTAACATGGTAAGGGTCCAGCCATTACACATTCAGCCGGTATTCATGGAAATAGCAGCAATCATAATGAATTCATTTGGTATTCATGCGGCTGTCATATGCACTTGCATAAAGATACTTTTGTAATGCAGCCTTCCTTTGGCTGGATGCCTTTGTATGACTCTAGCTATTTCATCTCATCTGATTTCGCAGCCTCCGGGAGGGAGTTTCTCTCAGTATCTGGGGCTTTGTTTCTACTCTGCTAAGGTGCTTAGCAAACATATCACGCCTCACGGATTCACCCCTACTTGAATCATGCAAGGCCCATGGCCTCCCGTTCCCCGTTCCCCCTCTCCTTAGCCCAGCATCCCACTTGGCCCATTGAGCATTGCACAGTTCCTAAGCATTGATTGAATTATCCCATTGTTGGATACATACCAGGGATGTTCTCAACTGGGCATGCTCAAGCCATTTTGGACAAGAAAGGCAAGGTGAGTTCCTGCTCTTTGCCCTGCATGTGATATCAAGAGCTCATTTTTTGACAACCCCTACCATTCAGGTGTCCATATCAACGACTTTCAGTATTTACTTAATGAGGAAGATAACCAGTGATTACTGAATTTACTTAGAAATTCAACTTTTTTTCTCTCTCTCTTGTTTCTTGAGACAGGGTCTTCCTATGTAGCCATGGCTGCCTGAAACTGATTATGTAGATCAGACTGGCATGGAACTTGCATAGATCTGCCTGCCTCTGCTCCCATGCTGGGATTAAAGATATATACCAACATGCCCTGCTAGAAATTCAAAACAAAACTGTCTGTGTGTGGTGTATTGTGAGTGACACAAGGCTCAAAGCCTCCTCGCGCTTTCTGATGTGGGGCTTTTTCGCTTTTATTGATACAATTAAATGACTGGAAAAGAGTTTTACAGGTGGCTTGGAGTCAGGTGAAGGAAAGTTTGAGGGTGATCGACATATACTCACACCATCTGATAAAAGAAAAAATAATTATTTGAATTGATTCTTTGTCCCACTCGACTGTCCAAAGAAATGGTGAGTGCCTCTCACTTCATGACTGGGAAATGTTAGGCTCAGGCAAGCTACTTGCCAGGACTGGAAATGAGCTGCAGCTCAAATGGTCTGCACCATTTGCACAGTGTGCCCGGGGTCCTGGCTTCCACCTCTAGTTAGATATAAATGGTGCGTGGTGGCTAAGGCTGTGATCTCAGCACTTGGGAGGGGAGAGGCAGAAAGACCATAAGTTTAAGGTCGTTCTCAGCTACAAGCCAGCAAAAGATACATGAGTGTCTGTTGAAGGAAAAGGGGAAGGAATGAAGGAAGGTTGGAAGGATAGATGGAAGGAAGGAAGGAAGGAAGGAAGGAAGGAAGGAAAGAAGGATGGAAGGAAGGAAGGTAGGGAAGGAGATAGAAGATTAGTTGATGGCCTTAGGATTAGAGTCTTAGTTTGCATCTGCTGGCTTGGTAAGGATACCTGCTGCATCTACATCAACTCTCCCACAAGGGAGAAGCTCTGCATTTGATGAAGGAGGTCACCGTAGAGTGCTGTTGCAACCCCAGAAATCAGAAGAGGCAGAGAGACAGGGGAGTTTCCCCCACCTCTCCATCTTTGCACTGCTGGGAGAAACAAGTCCTTAGAAACCCTTATAGACACCCCAGAGTTAGTGAAAGGGTAAATTTCCTTCAAGTGTCTCTCAGAGACTCCCCTCTTGAGGCATCAATGAAGCCATAGTTTCAATGCTAGGCAGTTCAAGAGTCTGGAATCTCAAAGCCAGGCCTACAGAGGACCTCTCCAACGAGGCTGTGGTGGGAAAGAGTCTGAGTACGCAGGGGACTCCCTGCAATCCCCATCACGATGGTCTCTTATGTTTTCCCTTCCCTAATCAGATGCATTACCACATATTTAGTTTAATTACCATATCAGATGGAAATTCACTTTTACTGATACAATTAAAAGACTGGAAAAATAGCATATTACAAGAGGCTTGGAGTCGGGTGAACAAAAATTTGAAGGTAATTGACATGATACTCACGCCCTGTGATAGAAAAATGGATTATTTCAATTGTCTCAGTGGGCATTTCATTCCTTGCTTCTTCTACGCAGCACCTCCAACCCCCCTATCCTCAGCAACCAAGTGACTGGCGCAATTGCTACGGTATCATGTCTGCAGCTCAACAGGAATCGGCCAGTGCCTGCTCAGCTCCAGGGAAGGGGTGTGTGCCCAATGTCCCCAGTCTCCTTGGCATTATTCCATGTTCTCTGGCAGACATGGCTGCTCTCCGAAAACATTCCACTCCACTTAAATTGTCCCAAGTCCATTCTCAGACCATACACAGACCTCAACACGCTTGGTCTGTTTGCCCTTCACCTGAGTGATGTCTAGTTTTTCCACATCTTTACGAATTAAGTCTTTTCTCTTTCCGCACATTCCAATGAAAAACTGTTCAAATATGTACCAAATATCTTCACATGACCCTGAAATGGGCCGTCTCTCCATCAGGTGAGTGTGTTATTAATTTCTTCACAAGATATCTGAACAAGATTTTTCAATTAATTTCTTTTTCCTGTTATGTTTGCCTCCACCTGACACCACAGATGTGATGTTGTCTTTTTCACAGCTGGAGACCAACTAAAATGGCCTCTGGGACAATTCGAATATGTCAAGGACTAGAAATGTGGCATTTAAAGCCCGAGAATTCCTAGATTTGGGCGGGAGCTTTGCCCTTTCCCTCCGCTCCTCTCCTAACTCACTCAGACAAGGTCTGCAGTTTCCTGACCTACCAATTAGTGCTTGAGCAAGCAGGTTGGAAAACAAGCCCAGGTGCCCTCTCTAGCTAATACCTTCATTTATAGGACCTTGACCTCACCAGCCAGCCTCTCCTGCCACACAGTGTGACTGAGGAATTCCACAAAGGCTTAATTGTAGTGTGTATAGTCATCACCTTGGAGCGAGTTCTCTTTCCGATTCTATGCCTAATCTTGAACCTTGACCTCACCCCTCCTGAACGACACGTCCTTTTGCCTTACATTTACTCCAGTGTGTGCACACACATGATGCACCTATGTAAAACCTTCACATGGGGCTAGTGGTAATAACAGATTGTGCATTTATTGATTGCACCCTGCAATAAATAAAGACATGGAAATATTATGAGAACCACAGAGCTAGTGGTCTAAATTTAACACATTTAGAAATGAGGTTTAGTCCAGGGCCCAGTGCCCTCAGCTTTTGTAATCCTGTATGAAAGTAATTGAATCTGAGCACCCTGGCAAAGCTGGCAATAGTAAGTTTTCTAAATGTGCAACAACAAAAATTAGCTCCAAGTAAAATGCATTGCGAACCTGAGGTGTTTCTGCAACACTCAGTAGGGTTTCTTCGTGTGCCTTCACTGCGGCCCTGGTGCTGAACAAGACAGGCCAAGTGTGTATTGTGCATACCACACGAGGCCAACAAATGCTTCCTGAAACTCACAGCTCAGATCTGTGACACTGTTATGAACTGCAGTTCTGACTGTATAAGAACACTCTGTTCTTACATAAATCACTGGAAACGTGGATGTTGGTATTAATTACTATGTAAGTGTCAAGTTCATGTATGCTTGGACTGTGTTATATTAGACTGTTTGATTTAAAGTTTGCTGTTTGAGGGGCTGGAGAGATGGCTCAGAGGTTAAAGGAATTAATTGGTTTCCCTTCCAGAGGTCCTGGGTTCAAGTCCCAGTACCCACATTGTTGCTCACAAGCGTCTTTAGTCCCAGTCCTAGGGGATCCTCTTCTAGCCTCTATAGGTACACATTTGATACATAGACTTATGTGCAAGCAAAACACCCATGCACATTTCTTTCAAATTTATTTGAGTTGAGTTACTGATATGAGATTCATTTTTTTAAAAGCATTCAATAAATTTTGGTGTAGGATTAAGACAGAATTTCAAAGAATTTATTAAATGGCTCCAGACATTCCCGTGCCATTTTGTACTATGTATTTATGCAAAGCAGTGTTTTCAGCACTGATTATTGTAAAATCAAAATATCAGTCAACTCCTAAGAACACTGAAGATGCTCTTCGTCCTGCAGGATCAAATATTCAGCCAGGATTGAATTATTTATGTAAAATAAACAAGCACATCATCTCATTAGCATGCAAATTAGCTTTCATCTTTAATAAGTGGGTAAAATTATGTAGTATCAAAGAATTGTTTTTAAAATAAATTTTCTTTTCGTGATTTACAAACCAATAAAGATTTGATCACTCCCTACTTTATATGCTTTATACCCAGGGTCACAAATTTTTCTCGGAAAGGATCGTGGATGGAGCTTGAGACACTCTGATGTCCTGGGACTTGTGTAAACAGCTAGCAATGCTGACCCGTCTTTGCCCAGCACAGGGAAACTTGACTTTCAAGTTGTTTTCTGCAGATGCACAGGCAGGCTCAGACGTGGTGGTAGTCTTTAATGGAATCGTTCAAGTGTACTGGCCAAACACAATGAAGTGTGTGACACGCTGAGGCCTTTTTCTCTTCTGTACTAGAGTTCTGCCTTCACTGACAATCCAAGAAGGCTTTCTGGTCAATCTTTGAATTGTGTATTTAGTTGAAATAATGCATTGAGCACCCGCTCTGAGCAATAAACACAATTACTCATTTATTCATACTCGGTGTTCTGTCAGCAACAAGGCTCCATTTGTCAAACTTTTCCTCCCAAGTGTCTTTAATTGAGAATCTGTTCCCACATGCTCTCAGTCCAGAGCCTGCAGTTAAGGTAGATGTTAGCTACTTATCTGTCCACTCGTAGTGCCTCTTCTACTACTCAAGAGACTCATGGGAATCCAAGGACAATATACCCATGAGAAGTCTATTCAGTGCAAGTCACACTTCCCAGTGATCCATGGTGATAACAAATGGCTCTGCACATGAAGGCCCTTTCATTCACAGGCAAAGCCACTGCCATTCCAAAGGTAGAGAAGACTGCCAAGGCTCTCCCTTAAACCGGAGTGAAAGCCAACCCAAACCTAACACAGCAGGATTAATATCCTGGCAACTGAAGTGAGTCCACTTCATAGAATCTGAAACTCTTTTGGACCCTGAAGAACCAAGCTGTGAATATGGTGGTGAGTTTGAGTGGTTTTCTGTTGGTTTAACACATACACTGACTTTCTCACTGTGGCCCTTAGTTCTGAGACAATCAACCCCTGACCAATTACAACCATAAGGGTGTGACACCAATGAGGCCAGCCATAGCCTACACTGCTGATCTATGGACAGGAGACAAGATCTGGGTCTGAGGAGACCTGGGGTTTCTAGTTTAAGTCTGTGCCTTGCCCTTGCTGTGTGGAGTCTGTCAGTCTTTATATATTGAAGGAAGCCCAGTGGTAACTAAGAAAGAGGCAAAAACTGTCTTAGTGGCCCTGATTTCCCTGTGCCATTCATGGGGGGCCCTGGTTGCTATAATTCTCTTGTTGGTTAACTTATTGCCATAATTTATTTCTATGACTGTGATAAATACCATGATCAAAAGAGTAGCTTATAAAGTGTTTATTTGACTTACATTTCCAGGTAAAAGTCCATCACTGAGAAAAGTCAGGACAGGAACTCAAGCAAGAGTGGGGATGGGAATCATAGAGGAACACTGCTTTCTAGATTTCTCTAGGTTCATGTTCAGCTGCCTCTTTTACATAGGCCAGGCATACCTGTCTAGGATGATAATGTCCGTGTTGGGCTGGGCCGTCTTGCATCAATTAGCAATCATGAATCCTGTTCAGACATGCCCATAGGACAAACTGAGAGAAGCAATACTTCAACTGAGATCTCCACTTCCCAGAAGGGTCAAGATGGAAACCAAGATTAGCCATCACTATGCCTTTGCTCCCTGTTCCACCTCGGGAACTGATGCATTCACATTTTGCATAACTTTTTTTTTCAGATGTGTGTTAACATAAATGGTAAAGTGTCTGACCATTGGCAGTTGTTAGGTGTATTTTCTGAAAAATCTAAATTAGTGGTTCTCAACCTGTGGGATAGAATCCCTTTTGGGGTTGAATGACCCTTTCACAGGAGTTACCTAAGACTTTGAGAAACGCAGGTATTTACATTATGATTCATAACAGCAGCAAAAGAGTTATGAAATAGCAACAAAAATAATTTCATGGTTGGGGTCACCACAAGATGAGGAACTGTTTGCAGCATTAGGAAGTTGGAGAACCACTAGTCTAGATTTTTCTGTGCTCCACAGGTCCAAAGCATGGAGCCCAACCAAGCCTCCCTACCCAGTCCATTTAGGGAACGAGCTTTAGTGTGCCCTTCCTTCTGTCTCTAGCTGTCTTGAATTGAGTCATTGACAGACATGACCCTTGTTTGAATACTCCTAAGTATCACTGGATGGGTATGGATGAGCCCCCTGAGCAAACCCATGTCTATAATGGGCCCTGACTTCTGTAGTTTCTGCTGGCACAGTCTTCCTGTGCTTTACTGGAAACTCCTACTTTAGGAACCAGGCAGACTGGTTAATTACTTTAGGTTTTTCTTGATCTCATAGTGATGCTACAGGAGTTTTATCCATCAGAGAAAACATACTATACCATGCTCCTCTTCTTGGCTACTTTCCGGTAGGTTAAGCTACAGTTTTCTGTCCTGCAATCTGTTTTTCCCCTTTTACTGAGAACAGATTTTCCCCTCACATAATATAGCGTGATTACAGTTTCTCCTCCCTCTACCCTTCCCAGTTCCTTCCCATCTCTCCTCCCCTCTGAATTCACTCCCTTTTTGTTGCTAACTAGAAAACAAAGAGGTTTCTAAGGATTTATAATAAAAAATCAGTAAAATACAATTTAAAAAACTTAAGACACCGAACCTGAGCAAAACAAACAAAAGAGGAAGAATCCAAGAGAAGGCACAAAAGTAGAGACCCACTCATTTATACATTCATGCCATAAAAACACTAAGCTGAAAGCCATAATATATAGGCAAAGGATAAAAAGAGAGAATATATATATACACAAACACACACACACACACACACACACACACACACGTGTGTGTATAAAATAAAATTAAAATTAAAAATATTAAGATTAAATTTTGAAAAAGCCCTGACATGACGTGATTAGACAGGGAACCTCCAAAGACACCATTGTATTCATTTTCTGTTGACCAACTACTGCCCGATATGCAGCTTGACCTTAAGAGCAGTTTGTTTTCCCAGTGAGACTTCCTTAGAGAAACCTAGATTTTTTCATTTGCAAATGGTTATCAGCAAATGGAGATAGCTTCTGGGTTTGTATGAGGGCATGTGTCCACCTCACCTTTAGTACTAGAACCGCATCTGCAGCATACCTGTGTAGGCCCTCAGCATGCTCCCTGAGTCTCTGTCAGTTAGAATGTGCGTTAGTCATGTTGATTTAGAGGGTCTTTTTCTTTGGTGTCCTTCATCCCCCTCCCTGTGGATCTACACTCTTTCTGTCTCTATTCTGCATGGTTTCCTGATCCCTTGGGGGACTTGATAAAGAAATCCCATTTATGGCTGAAAGTCCCAAGGTCCCTCACTCTTTGCATAATGTCTATCTCTGAATGTCTAGCTCCGAGTCTCTAGATTTGTTCCCATCTGCTGCAGGAAGAAGCTTTCCTAAGGATGGCCGAGTAAGGCATTGATCTGTGAGTATAGCAGAATGTCATTAGAAGTCTTTTTATTACTATGTTTTTGTTTTGTTTTGTTGTATTTTTCTTTAGGTTCCTGAGCTAGCTAGTCTCAAGTTCTCCATCACCCAAGCAGTATTGGAGAAGAGTTCCGTCTTATGGAGTGAGCCTTCAGTCAAATCAGTTATAGGTTGGTTACTCCCTCAAGTTTGTGCTACCATTGCACGAGCATATCTTACAGGCAGGGCACCATTATAGATTAAAGGGGTTATGGCTGGGTTGCTGCTTATCTTTCCTCATCTGTAGCACACAGAGTATATTTATGCATCAAATAACTAGCACGCAGGTGTAAAGGCTGTATGTGGGCCCCATTTTGACTTCTCTGTGTTCAATGAGTTGTGTAAGTGTTGTCTTTAGCAATGGGGTCTTGTTGATAGTTTATCAAGAGCAGCCTATAGTCTTGACAACAGCCCGGGTCATGTAAGGGCTCCCATAGGACCCCTTTGGCCAATAACTCAATTAACTATAACCCAGTCTGAGTTTCAGAAACTTCACTGGGTGACAATAAATGGTCAAGCTTCTACTGTATTGGGTTTCTACACTATCTTTTAAATGGCCTTAATTTTAACTATCTCTACATCTTACTCCCTCCCTTGTCTCCTTCTTCCCTTCTCTTCACTACTCTTGATCCAATTTTACCATCACCCATCCATAACTAGTTACTCTATTTCCCTTTTCTAACAAGATCTTTCTGTCCTGCATAGCCCTTACTCTATGGATTGTAGCTTACTCTGTGATTCTATGGATTGTAGCTTACTCTGTGGTTCTATGGATTGTAGCTTACTCTGTGGTTCTATGGATTGTAGCTTACTCTGTGGTTCTGTGGATTGTAGCTTAGAGTGACTTAACAGCTATTGTTCACATATAAATAAACATATGACACATTTGTGTTTCTGTGTCTGGAGTCTGGGTTACCTCACTCGGGATGATTTTCTTTCTAGTTCCATTCATTTACCTGCTAATTTCATAGTTTCATTTTTTTTTAAAGAGTGACTGAATAATATTCTGTCATGTAAATGTACCACATTTTCTTTATTCATCTTTCTGTTGAGGGACATCTAGGCTCTTTCTAATTTTTGACTATTATTAATAGAGCAATAATGAACATTGTTGGGCAAATGTCTCTGTGATAAGATGAAGCATCCTTTGGGTACATGCCCAAGAGTGCTATAACTGGATCTTGAGGTAGATTAATTCCCACCTTCCGGAGGAACTGCCACTTTGATTTCCATAGTGATTGCACAAGTTTGCACTTCCGCCATAAATGGAGGAGGGTTCCTCTTTTCCACAGCCTCACCAGCAAGAGCTGTCACTTGTTTTATTGATCTTAGCCATTCTGACACTTGCAAGACAAAATCTCAAAGTAGTTTTGATTTGCATTTCCCTGATGGCTAAGGATGTTGAACATGTCTTTAAGTGTTTCTCAGCCATTTGAGTTTCCTCTATTGAGAATTCTCTGTTTAGATCTGTATCCCATTTTTAATTGGGCTTTTTTTTTTCTTGATACCTAGTTTCTTGAGTTCTTTATGTATTTTGGATATTAGCCTTCTGTCAGATGTGTAGCTGGTAAAGACAAAAACAAAAACAACAACAATCTTTCCCATTCTGTAGGCTGCTGCTTTATCTGAATGATAGTGTTCTTTGACAGGCAAAATTTCTCGATTTCATGAGCTTCCCTTTGTTAACTGTTGACTTTTGTGGCTGCACTAAATGGTTCTATTCAAAAACTCTTCTCCTCTGCCAATGAGTTCAAGAATATTCTCCACGTTCTCTTCTTACCAGGCTGTCTATCTAGTTTTATGTTGAGTCTGTGATCCTTTGGAGTTGAGTTTTGTGTAGGGCAATAAGTTTGGATCAATTGTCATTCTTCTATATGCAGCCATTCAGTTTGACCAGCACCTTTGCTGAAGATGCTTGTCTTTTTTTTCCAGTGTGTGTTCCTGGTTTCTTTGTCAAAAATCAGGTTCATAGGTGTATAAACATATGTCTGGATCTTCAGTTCGATTCCACTGACCAATTTTTCTGTTTTTGTGTCAATACCATATGGTTTTTATTACTATAGCTCTGTCATACAACTTGAAATTGGGGATGGTGAGACCTTCAGTAATTCTTTCATTGTTCACTGTTGATTTCACTTTTCTGTTTCCATGTGAAGCTAAAGATTATCCTTTTAAGATCTGTAAAGAATTGTGTAGAAATTCTGATGGAGATTGCATTGATTCTGTAGATTGCTTTTGATAGGATGGCCATTTTTTACTATATTAATCCTATTGATTCTTGAGCATGGGAGATCTTTCCATCTTCTGATAATTCTTTAATTTCTTTAAAGTCTCAAAGTTCTCTTATTATAACCACTTTCTTGGTTAGAGTTACCCCCAAGATATTTTATATTATTTGAGGTTATTGTGTAAGGTGTTTCATGGTTTTTTCCTCAACTCATCCGTTGTGTGGTTATAAGAAGGCTACTGGTTTTTATGAGTCAATTTTGTATCCTAATAATGTTGAAAGTGTTTAATCTACTGTGTTTTCCAATGAAATTTTTATGTTCACTTAAATATAGTACCATATGATAGGCAAATAGTCATACTTTGACTCCGTCCATTTCCAATTTTAACCCTTTGATCTTCTTACTCGTATTACTCTAGTTGTCTCATTACTCTAGCTGACAAAGTGAACAAACTTACCTTGCTCCTGATTTTAGTGGAATGGCTTTGAGTTTCTCTCTATTTAAGTTGAAGTTGTTTATCAGCTTGCTGTAAACCATTTTTATTATTTTGAGGTATGTCCTTTTTATCTCTAATCTCTCCAGGACTTTTATCATGAAGGGTGTTAGATTTTCAAAGGCTTTTTCTCCATCTAATGAGATGATCGTGTGATTTTTGCCTTCCAATTTGTTTATATGATGATTACACTTATGAAATTATATATGCTGAACCATACCTGAATCTCTTAGACGAGCCTATTTGATCATGGTGGATAGCTCCTTGATGTGTTTTTGGATCCAATATTTTACTGAAAAAAAAATTAAATCTATGTTTATAAGGAAAATCACCTGTAATTATCTTTCTTTCTTGGGCCTTTATGTGGTTTTGGTATTATAGTAACTATGATCTCATAAAATGAATTGGGCAATGTTCCTTCTGTTTCTGCTTTGAGGGATAATTTGAAAAGCATTGGCCTTAACTCTTTCTTGAAAGTCTGGTAGAATTCTGCACTAAAGGTGTCTGTCTGGTGCTGGGCTTTATTTGGGGAAAGGGGATGCATTGAAAGACTTTTAACCAATGCTCCTATTTCACTAGAAGTAATGGGTCTGTTTAAATTGCTTATCTGATCTTGATTTAACTTTAGTAAGTGGTACGTATGTAGAAAATTATGTTTCTTTTAAATGTTTCAAGTTGGTGTTGTTCTCAAATCTTTTAACACTTCTCGTCTGCAAATACCACTTAAAATATCTATTGCTAAAAGCATAACTGAGAATCCTGTTTTTTCTTCTTTTTTTTAAATTGTTGCCCTTTTGACTAGAATCTTTGGTTTTGCTTTTGACTCCATGGTCAAATTGCTTTGCTTTTCTTGTTGAATGTTCCTCTCACTGGGGCAGTTCAGCAGTGGGTATCCTTGATGTACAGACAAGTCTCTGAGAGGCACTTGTCTATCACTATTTTCTCTTCTGTATCCTGTCAATCGAGTGGCAGAAAAATGGAGAGGTTGCATTAGTTACCTTTCTGTTGCTGTGATAAATGGTATCACTAAGGCAATTTAAGGAAGAGATTATTTTGGTTGATCTTACCCAGGGATAAGCCTGATAGAGCAGGAAGTTGAGAGCTCACTTACTCAAACCACAACAGGAAGCAGACAGATCAAACTGGAAATGGCTTGAGTCTTTGCATCTCAAACTCCGCCTCCAATGACGTACTTCCTCCAACAACTCCACAACCCCTAAATCTCTCCACACAACTGCCAGTTAGCTGCCCCCCCACATCAATCATCAATCAAGAAAATGTCTCAAAGGCTTGCCCCACAGACCAATCTGCTGAGGAATTTTCTCAGCTGAGGCTCTCTCTTCCAAAATGACTCTAGTCTGTGTGGAATTTACATAAAAACTAGTGCACACAGCAAGCAACTGGGCACCCAGTTCCTCAACAGGAAGAGGGCCACTGTTCTAGATATACACAGATGGTCCACCATTTGGCATTTGACTTGATTTTTTGGGCAAGACATTAGTTCTCAAGACAGGAAAGGTGTTCCTCATTTCCATTCATGGTGCAGTAAATCAGGAGAATCACGGGGAAAGCTTTGCATTAAATAGCAAGATGAGAAAAAAAAATCCCCAAGTGCTCAGCACAGGTCCCCTTAAAACTGAGCATGAGTCTGTGTAAGGGAGGGATCCCAGGCCTTCCTGCTCCAGAGCTAAATATTGTGCAGTTCACTGAGAAAGCTGACCTCGATCATAGCTACAGTCTCCCATTCTGAAACTGGGCTTAGATTCTGCCCATCAAACTGGTTAAAGGAGATTTCTAAGTATGTGTTCCACAAATGCTCTTGTCTTTACTATAGAAAGGGCTGCCTGCTCCCAAGCTACCTGATGACAAGGAGTCATGAGCAATTGACTGCAGGATGTTAGTATCAGCAGCCTGATAGCAGACATCCTTCAGAGCACAGAGGACTTTGCTTCTAATTTTCACAGGGCGCATTTTACTAAAATTAGGGTAACTAGCTGCAATCTTCCCCTAAGCAGCCACAAGCATGACATGTGCTCTCAATTTTTTATTCTTGTTTTCTTTCTTATACTTAAGTATTATTTTATTATTTACCTATTTGCGTGTGCATGCGCATGTGAAGCACATGTATGGGGTCAGAGAACAACTTTGAGGACTTTCCTTTATTGGCACAGTGTCTCTATTGTTCTCTTGCTGGAATACAACACCAAGCTGGCTCACGGGCTTCTGGGTGATTCTCCCATCCTCACCTCTCCTTTTGCTGTAGAAATGCTAGGATTGCTTACACTTAACATTGTACCGAGATTTTTACATGGAATCTGGGAATGAAACTTGGATCATCAGGCTTGTTCAGCTACACTTTAACCCACATAGCCATCTCCTCAGCCCTGGAATGTTTTATTTTTTTTTCTAAACCTGTCTTTCTATGCCTACATTCCTGTCTTATCTCTTTCTGAACAGTAGTGTACATTGCCTGTAGCCCCGCCTCCAGGCTGCCTTCTTCAATTTCCCCTTCTGAACAAGTTTGCAAGCAGGTACTTTATGCTATGGGAATGGAACCAGTCATTTTGAAACCTCTTCTTTGGAAGACTGAGAGGGCAGATTATCATCTCATTTGTTGTCACTGGTAAGTCTCAAGTATATCAGGGTGAAAAGCACACTCTCTGAGCCCCTACAACCCTAGGACATGATTGTCTGAACCGCTCCTCAACCTGTTAACCTTAGCTGGGTCTATTTTGGTTGTTTTGAGTTATATTTATGGGATAACTTCACGTTGACATTCTTTTCTTTTCTACCCCCAAATCATGTTTTGAAGAAAATATCAATTCCCTAGGAATTTATAGCAGCCATTGCCTAAGCTGGCCCCAAGTTTTACAGGGCTGTGAAGCTGGGGTAGCCTTGTCATTCTGGGAGCCTGAGCATCGCCACAGCTCCAGTTGCCAGCCTCAGCTAGTGCAGATCCAGTTCATGTTTTCTATTCTTGTGAGAGCCCTGCTCTCTCCTCCATTATTGTTGCTGTAATTACACAAATGATCTGATCTGCTGTCACTTCTAGTCAAAGGTGTCATCTGAAATTAAAAATTCATGTAAAATCCAGAGAATCAACTTTTAAGCAGACAGCAGAGACCTGACCGGATTTCACAATGTTTTGCTTAACCCTTTTCATAGCTCCTGGCTTGGACTGAGGTGGGGACAGTATCTAGACTTTTGTTGGTGCACTGACCTGCCTCCAGAAGACATCGGCCTCATCTGCTAGGGCTATCATAACAAGGTACCACAGGCATGGGGGGGATTAAAAACCCAATGTCCATTAATCCTTGGGACTGAAGTTGCAGAGGAAGACAGTGAGAGTGAAAACCCTGTTGTGAGTTCTCTCTCCTGGACTACAGATGGTCCCCCTCCCCTACCCCTCCCTGCTTGAGTTTCTTTCTACAAGGACACCACTCATCTTAGATAAAGAACCCAACCAGGTGACATCGTCTTACCTTCATCACCTCTTTAAAAACACCTTCTCTACATTCAGACACCCTGAGATACTGCAGTAAGACTTCAGCCTGTGAACTTGAAAGGAGACTTTATTCCACCACAGTGTCACACAAACTCTAAGGAGAGCAGGAGAGCATGTGGGACATGCCAGTCACCAGCAGAATTCCTCCTTCTGAGGATTCAGCCCTTGGATTTGAGGCTATAGAAAGGATCTGTATTGAGGAGGGAGCACGGGGCCTGATAAATTTCCTGAGCACTTTAAATACTAGGAATGTAAGAGTGAGGTAAATGAATCCATTTACTTGGGCTTCCGAATATTGAGAAGAATGAGTCCAGGAACATGATGGAGGAATCGATACTATTTTTGTTTTGTTTTTAATTTTGAAACACTTTAAGTGACATGGGCAAAATTAGCTTTTTTATGCTGTTGGCCTACACTTCTGTGTATTTTACATATATGGTGTGGTATAACCATTGCACACACACCCCTGAAACCTCGCAACCTCTGATCTCTTATTATCCGCATGATTTAGTTTGAGAATGTCACGAACATTAACGTATATGGCCTGTTGGTCCTTGTAGGGTGAACAGAAGACAAACCTCTGTCCATTGCGCAGGCCACTGTGCTGAGAGACCTCACTCTTTGTCTTTTCATTTGCTGGAGGTTGTGTCTCTTAGAATATGACAGGTTACAAGCTGAGACTGCCTCCATCACCCGTGCATAAGCTGTGATATGAACACGCACTCTTATTTCATCTGAGACATGAGATACCCAAAGGGCTTTACGTCTCTTTCTAAGAAACTGTCAGCATTTCTGGGTGTGGCTGACCCTGTTGCATTGACTTCAACCAGGTGCTTTGCCAGCCCTTGGGTTTGCCCACACTCTTGTCCGTGTTTCCTTCTCCCATCCTGATAACATTAGCGTTCTGGTCCACAGCTCCTCAATGACAGTGGCTGTTGGCCTGGTAATACCTTCATGGGCTCGTATCCCATAGTAATATCTCTATGGCCTCCCTGGTGGGATGTATGCTCAAATTATTTGCCCGTCTTTTTTGTTTGTTTGTTTGTTTGTTTGAGTTGGTTTTAAAAGATTTGTTGTTTATGTTATGCATATGAATTTTGCTGTACACTATGCATACACCTGGTGCCTGCAGATGTCAAAAAACATAGGATCCCTTAAGGCCAAAGTCATAAATTTTCTGTCTTTTAATTGTTTTACTCTGCTCCTTGTTACTGAGTTAGAAACCTCTTCTTACATGCTCTTCATACAACACCTTTTCCTCTCATGTGAATGGTGGACAATCTTTCAATTTATCCCTTTCCTTTCTAGAATATTCTTTAAAAAGCCTTCTGCCCAACTAAAGTCAGAGATGATGTCACTAGTTATGCTTTTCTCTTTCCTGGAAACTTTGAGTTTTAACACTTTTATTATTGGATTGGCCATGTATTCTGAGTTAGCATTTGTGAGGAGTAGGAGAAAGACAATGAAATAATCCTTTTTGTCTGAGACTGCATGTGTTGAAAAGACTTCCTTCGCATCTGGTCAAACATTAGTTGACATATTTTGTTCAATCTGTTTCTAGCTTTGTTCCACCAATGACCACAACCTTCATTTCAGAAAACAAAATCCCATGACTTCCTGTAACTTACATAAGGTTTTAGAGTCAGGTCTAGTGAGATCTCTGATTTTGCCCAGCTGTTTTGGCTATTTTGATCTCTTTATCTTTGAATACTTGTACAGTCAGCTCACAGATGCCTCCTTATTCTTCTTGCTCAGGTTTTACTGGAAGTGCATGGAGCTGTAGGACACTGAGCTGGGAAGGTTATGATCAGCTCACCCAGTGTTGCGTGCATACTGTTTCAGGCTTCATCAGGATATTATAGTTTTTACTGTCACACCTTTTGATATACTTACACCTGAACATTTAGGGGGCACTATGGTCATTGTTAAAAATATTAGTGTTGTATTATTAATTGCTTATATAAAAAGCATGGTCGATGAGGGAAAGAGGAGTTTTTAAGGGGGAAGGCAATGTATGTAATATGAGAGCAGAAGTGGGGAGGGAGGCACAGCTTGAAGGAAAAGAGGATGTGGGAGGGCTTTAGGATGGGGTGGGTGTGAAATTAAAACAATGTAAATGAGGAGTGTGAGTTTAAATGCCGTAAATTACTTTTCTGCTAACTTAAGAGAAGGTTTTTTAAAAAACTGTGTGTTCCCTGGACTCGTCTGACCTTGCTACTATTCAATCTAATAGTTTTCTGTAGATTTTGTGAGATTTCCCATGTGGCAATCAAATCTTCAGCAAATAAGGACAGCCCCCTTCATTCTGCCTGTCAATGTGGCTTTTAATTCGTTTTCCTCATGACCGTGGCTGAATCTTCACCTTTATACGTTGTGGTTTTCTGTTTTCTTCACAAATGGAGAGGTGTCCATTGGAGCTCTGAAGGACTTAGCCAGGGCCACATGCTCAGCCCTTGCCAAGCGATGCTGGAATTCAAACCTTTGATTTTATTTCTGGTCTTCATTTCTGACCAGTGCACAGTAACAGATGCACAGTGCCATTGTCTGCACCCTTACAAAACTTTCTCTCTGTCTTTGTTATATTAAGGTATTGTCCTGAATAGATTGCTGGAGATACAGTGCCACTCACCAAAGGTTTTTTAGTTAACTGAATCTAGGATGACATTGGGACCTCGGTTTTAATAAAAGAGTCGTGTCAGCCATGAGAACTTTGTGCAGTCACTGTGAGTTCCTAGGGTTGAAACAACAACAACAACTGAACAACTCCAAAACAAAAGAAAAAAATCACCCTGTGCTATTTGCAATGGTCAGAGATACAGAGGGAACTCACTACCTAAGGGAACTTGCTATGTTACCAGCCAGTGTCACCTGGCCAGCCAAGTCCTGCTCCAGCAAGGCTCCCTTGGAACAGGGATACAGACACTCGGTGCTCAGCATCACTGAGTGCTCAATATCTTCACTGCCAGGCCATCTAGTAGTTGGACCCTTCTGCTATGCACTACCCTTTCTATACAAAGAGCCCTTTCCTAAGCTAGGTAGCCCCTGTCCTGTTTCAGGCAGGTTCAAACACTTGGAACTCCACCATGCACTGAATAGGGCTGAAGCCTACTCGTGCAAAACGTAGCATTATAAAAACTAAGTTTTGAGACTCATGAGGTTTGTGGGGACTTTCTAGTCAAGCAAAAACTAGATGAGATAAAGAGTTAGACTTCATGAAACATGCCCCCTGCAGACCATCCTGGGGATAGGGAAAATGAAGACACCAGAAACCTTAAGAAATTATCAACACTTTTTTCATTTCTTATTGTATCCAGAAGTCTTCAGACTTTGCAGACTCTTGTCTGTGCTGTGTCCAACTGTGGAGGGCAGGGAGTATCACAGCGTGGACAGACCTGTGCACTCTGCTGCTTACATCAGATAACACAGGCTTGCTTCATGGGACATCTGTTTCCATATGTCCTTTGCGGCTTATGGTGGTAATTCCACAGGGTATTGACCCTGTTAGAGAAAACACCAGAGTCTGATGGAGTTATAGCACTTCTGAAAGGGAGTCTGGTGTCCTCCATCCTCCTTTGACACATACAAGCCACACTGACTGCTTGTTTCAGTTTTGTCCATGAAGATAAAATGGAATATTATTCAGCTATAAAGAAAAAGAAAATTTGTGGGGTAATGGCTGAGCTTGAAAAATATTAGTTGAGGTGAACCAAACTCAGAAGACAAAACTCACAGGTTCTCTCTTGTACTAGGAGTCTAGCCTATAACACACACACACACACACACACACACACACACGTAAGTGTGGGTAATTTCTACAACTTCAAAAGGAGACCAAGAGAGGGAAGGTTAGTTGATGAGGAAGGACTGAATGTAGGTGACAAGATTCATGAAAGAAGATAAAAAGTTTTCTCTTCAAATTTTGACTTAATTATAGCTTTTATTTATTTTATTTTCTTCCACGTTGGAGAAGTGAATTCATTTTTTAGGTCTTAAACTAACAAGAACTATTCAAATAACTAAATACTGATTGATAGCAAATTCATAAAACCCTAAACTAAGTTCCAGGGTGTCACGGTGGCTATTCTGTTTACTGAGATGTATAGCATTTAGGGCCAGGCAAGTGTTTGAGTAACTTCCTTAAACCAGCTATATGTTGGTTTTCTTTGTTAGTTCATTGGAATAAAGTGATTTCATTAATTTTTTAAAGCCTTAAAAACCATCGGATCATGTGTGTCCTGTCTCCTAAAGTTTCCAACTTCAAGTGCAGGTTAATGCAATTATTTTGTCTGATGGATGATATTGTAGGGACACAACTTTCTCTGTTGTTGAATAAGCCCTTAAACCTAAACGAGGCTCTGCAAAGAAACCCAGAGCCTGGAAGGGATGTGTCAATCTGTTAATCTTCCCTAAATGCCCTGGAAGCAGAAGCTCTGTGAGTGTGACGGCAGACGCCATTATTAAACCACTGTTTGCCCTGACAGTGACAGGAGCAGCTGCTCCCTGACTGATCTTTTAGCACTGAGACAGGAAGTGCCAGCATTCAGGGTGGCATTTGCTTGTAATGTGAGGGAAAGGAAAGTGAGACCCCCAGAACCAGATCCAGAAAGGTGGCAGAGACTCTGGGAAGGACAAACTGTAGTCCTGGTGTCAGTGGGAAGAAGTCTGAGCTTCCTGATGCTGAGGCAGCTCTTGGCTTCCTCCTCTCTAAATGCCAATGGGGTCCCCCCTTTCCTGTTATCTGAGTTCCCTGATACTGGCTGTCAAAGGAGCCTTCAAAGTGGATCCAACAGGGACACCCAGGGCAAAACCTGTGTTGGCAGGATGACATTGCCAGGATGAGAATGGCACATCTGTCTCCATTCCTGCAATTGCCAGGATAAGTGTCACTGGGTAGGAGACAGATCATCAGTAGCTGGGTACAGAGACAACAATCAGAGTTGACCACGGGGGAGTTTCTCTAGGGTGCATTGAGATATAAGTCATGTCTATGTGGCTAAAGACATGGAAACACAATAGAAACACACAGAACACAGAAGCTCCGCTCACCCATAGGCAGGGCCAACGTCAGGTATATTTCATCCATGGACTACAGAAATGCTGTAAGGGAAGAACCTGACTTACATTGCTTGTGGCACCACCTGTGGCTGCACAGTGAACCAGAAGCACTTGGGTCCCGAGCATGAGATGTAGAAGGCAGCCTTTGACCTCCAGATGTGCGGCACAATGACAAGAGGTCACTTGCTGCTGGGTTCCCTCTTCTACTTAGGAATCAGAGAAGGCACTTGGTGGGCTGCATATGAAAATGGCAGGTTCGTGGAATAGAAGATAATTCTTATACTGGAGGAGGCTAAGTTAGCCAAAGTCAACTTTATACCAATTTTAGTTCGGAGTTTGGAAAGAACTCTCATACAAAGAAGTAAATTTCTAAAATCCAAAGCCTGACAGACATGTGAGCAGCTACTATATCGGGACTGGCAGCTAGCCAGAGTGGTATGATGGGAACCTATCTTCATTGCCCACTGTATGACCTGGGGCAAGTTGTGTACCCTTCTGGACTAAAAGATTGAAGAATTCTAGTTCAGTAGGTCTTGTGACACAAAGTATTTGAGGCAATTTGTGGGTGGCAGCTGAAAGAGTTATGCAAGTGTTCACCCAAATACAGTGCAGACAGATGTCAATTATTCAGCTGGTGTCCAGGTGAATTGTGGGCTTGTTCCAAGTGCTGAGAAGGCATCAGAAATGAAGCTAGCGTGATCCACGGTAGGTGCTGCCTGGGCACCCTGCTAACCTTGATCCTGTCATAAGATGAGCATATCTGGGTGGGGAAATACAAAGCCATAGCTGGTCACTGTCCAGTGTGAACAACTGACATTTAAATGGAGAACAATGGGGTTCTGGAAAGATGGTTCCCTGTGCACACACAAGGATCTAAGCTGGATTGCCCACCCCAACTGTTTAAGTACTGGGTGCTATGTATGATACAAGCTTGTAATTTTAGCCCTGGGGAGACAGAGATAGGACCCCTAGGGCTCATCGGTCACCTTGGCTATCTGAATCTGTAAGCTTCAGGTTTAATGACAGACTGTCTCAAAACCAAAATGAAGAAGAAGAATGTCACCCAAAGTTGACTTCTGACTTCTATAGACAACCTTGTGCATATGTACAGCATGCACACACGTGAATATATATATATATATATATATATATATATATATATATATATATAATGAAAATGAGAGAACAAGGAAATACTGGAAGTCCCAGCTAAGTAGACATCTAATATAAATAACATTACTGATTCTGAATTAAAACAGTTGCATTTACAGTCTAGCCACACTTTCATGCATCCCTGCCAGCTGCACCACCATCAAGCTGATTATTGGACATGCATTCAATGACACCTAACTTAAAGGGAACTGGACAGGTCTCCCAGGCTGTGAGGCCATTCACTCCCCATTTAGTAGAACAGAGAAGGAGCTCCAGTCGCTAGAAGATGCTACTGCAGGCAGAAAGGAGGTAAAGTGAGACTCTGAATTGCATCTCTGTGTAAGAGCCTGGCTGTACTGCTCTCTTGGCTGACAGCAGCTGAGCCCATATTGATGTGTTCACTTGGATACAGTGGCTTGTCGATGGGAACCACAGTTCTATCCCTCAGCATCTACACAACTTCTTCCATACGCTACTCCGACAGCAGTGTTCAGCCTCATGCATCAGCTTGCCTGTCACCTCACTGTCAAGTTGCCCCTCTGTCAAAATGGATTTTCGGGTGAGAGCTCCAGTCGTTCCCCAGGTGTCACCGTGTGCAATGCTATTGATTTGCTGTTCACTCTCAACCCTCGCTCTGGGGTACATTCTCACAGGTGGCCAGGAGACGACACCTTCCCCCAGAGGGTCAGGGGACACAGATGTGCAAGTGGCCGTTGAAAAAAATATACCCTCTTAAATCAAACTTCTCAGGGTCATGTCTAAAGACAAGGTAGCCTTTCAACTGTCCAGGGAGCTGGGCGGAGAACAAGGAAATAGCTATCACAGAAGAATAGACTTCTGGAATCCATTCATCCCTTGATCCTGAGAATGTCTCCAGTGACACCCACCATTCTCCAGAGATGTTCTGTCTGCTTCTAAGTGACTGCCCTTCTAAAGGTGGCCCTTGGCTTCCAGCTGGAAAAGGTGTTTTTATTGGCCAGGAACCCTATTCACTCTGAGTGGTTTCTGGTTCTCTCTCCAGCCCATAGGCAGAATGCATGCTGAGTTACTCTCCTGCACAGAATCCAAAGCTCAGTGAACACTGACAGAGAATGGTCTCCTCCCAGCTGTGCCTGCTATGACCCCTCTGTGGGTTTCTAGGCAAAGAACAACCTAAACCATTTTCCCCCATTTAACATATGATTCTTGCCACTGCCCTGACAAAGGGCAGAAAATGGGAGTCAATACACGTTTTGGAATCCTCAAATCATCCCCCTCTGTCTCCAATTCACTTCCATTCCTCCTAATGGGGTAGTGAAGACAGAGTTGATGAGGATAGTGTATAGTCTGTGTGGTCCCTGCTGCTACCAAACACATTGCTCGCAACACCTTGCTAGAAATCGTGAGCATAAAACCTCCTGCAAATGTGTCATCGCAGTGTGCTGAATGAATAATACATTACACAAGCCATGCAATTGGGCGTCCGCTTTATAGTTTCCTGTGTAGTTTTGTAGCTAATTAATCAGGTGACCATCTCCACCGAAAAGCTACAGAACCATGAAAGTCAGGGGGAATATTCATACAGGGAAGTGTCAGAGGCAGGGAGTAAGGATTTTCCTAGCAAACTAATGAAAACCCTGAGAGGTGATGTCATTGGCTTTTTCCCCAACAATTGCTCTGAAGAGGAAAAGTTGCAGAATTTCATAATGAAATTCTGGCTGTTTAAAAACAGGGTCTTAGGTTGCATAGGATTATCTCAAACTCCCTGTATAGTCAGAGGTGATCCTGAGCCCCTGTTCTTCTGGCCTCTCCCTCCTAAAGGTTGAGAGTACAGGAATAGAACAACCACATCGGGTATGATGTGGTGCTAGGGATCAAATCTAGGGCTAGGCAAGAACTAAGATACATCCCCAGGCTTGTTGTTGTAAAAATATAAAAAATAAAAAAAGGATCGTTGTCTTTTATCCAGGTAGGTCACACCGCAGTGCCCCAAGATATCTGCTAGATATCTTGGCGGAAACACACCCCCAACTCCGCGGCGGCCCCGTGTCTCCTGCTGCTGCACACTTTCCTACACTCAAAGGGTCACATAAACGAACACACAACACAATAATCTTTGACCCAATTGGTAAGATATAATTGCCCACCTAAACATACAAAGCCCAGTACCATCCATCCCTTAACATTGTAACAACTGTAAAAGCACAGTGTGGAATCTTAATGTCACCTGCCATATTGTCCTGTCATGGCCCCTCTCTCTCCCTCTCCTCTCCTCCCTTCCATTCCAGTCTCCTCCTCTTCCTTCAAACTTCTCTCCCACCCATCCTTCCTTTTCCTCCAATGACAGGCCTCCTTCTATCCTGTACCTACCCCTCACCTGTACTTTACAAATTCAATGGGGAGAAGGTTCTGGTGAAGTCACCTGATTCCTGAGTACGGGACTAGGCAGCTGTCCTTGGGGCAGTGGAATTAGCATCAAAATACAGATAACTCCAGGGCAAACCACAACACAGGCTTTCAATTATTAGACAAGATTTTGATGAAAAGATTTGCAGAAATTGTGTGTGTGTGTGTGTGTGTGTGTGTGTGTGTGCATGCACGCACACATGCTCATGTGTCTGGGCTGATGTGTGTGGATACCAGAGATCAATATCTTCCTCAGTCCACTGATATTCTACTGAATACCTTCCTCAATCACTGTCCAGCTTAGAGAGAATTTCTCACTGAACCTGGGGATTGCTGGTTGGCTATAATGACTGGAATTCTCCTGTCTCAGCTTCCCCAGTGTCTCCTGCTCCATACCCTAATTTTTGTGCTTCCTTATATCAAAAATAAATTTCCCCCTCACATCTATCTTGATTATAGTTTCTTCTCCCTTTATTCCTCCCAGCTCCTCCTCACCTCCTTTTAGTCTCATTAGAAAAGAGTTTTCTATTCAATAATAATAGAATAAAATATAAAAAAATAAAACGAAACCTAACATATCACAACTGGACAAAACAAAAGGAAGGAAAAGAGTCCAAGAAAAGGCACAAGAAACAGAGACACCGCCCACTCATTTGCATACTCAGGAACCCATCAAAACATTAAACTAGAAGCCAAAGTATTTACACAAAGGAACTGAAGGGTACAAGAGAAAGAATATACACATGATGAAATTCTAAAATAGAAAAGATTCCTGACATAACTTGAGACACAGAACCTCCAAAGACACCACTGAGTTCATTTTCTGTTCATCAGTTGTGGGGCGCAGCCTGCCCTCAAGAGTAGTTGTTTCCCCAGTGAGACTTCCTGGGAGGAAACTAAATTTTAATTTGCAAATGGCTATCAATTGGAGATTGCTTCTGGGTTAGGGATGGTGGCACGTGTCCACCTCTAGTATTCCAATTGGTAGAGACACATGCAGACCCGCATGTGCCTCGGTCCCTGTGCTTTTGTATGTGCATCAGTCATGTTGGTTTAAATAGAGGGCCTTGTTTCCTTGGTGTCCTCTGTCACCTCTGCTCTTAACAAGCTTTCTGCCTCCTCTTCTGCAGGATTCCCTGAGTTCAGAGAGGAGGGATTTGATGAAGATATCATTTAGAGATGATTGTTCCAAGGTCTCTCACTCTTGGAATAACATCTAGGTCTCTGTAATTTTCCCTATGTGCTGTTGGAGGAAGTTTTCTCTGGTGATGGTTGAGCAAGGCACTGATCTATGAGTATAACAGAATATCACTGTGAGTCCTTTTATCACTACAAGAACAGTTATATCTGGTTCTAGCCTAGGCCACTGGTGACAAAGTCTTAGGTTCTTTGTCACCCAAGCAGTGTCAGAAATGAATTCTGTCTTGTGAAGTGGGTCTTTAGTCAAATAAGATACTAATTGTTTGCTCTCACAGGCTTTGTGTCACCATTGCACTAGCAGATCTGGTGGGACAACTTTGTAGATCAAAGCATTTGTGACTGGGTTTGTGCTTATGTTTTACTTTCGGTAGCATGCAAAGTTCTTTCCTGGACTAGCATGTATGTGTGAAGGCTCGGTGCAGGCACCAGCTTGACTTCTCCAATATTCAATGAGTTGTGAAGGTGTTGTTTAATGATTCATAGGCAGCTTTTTGTGGTTGCTGGAGATCCAACTCAGGTCCTCATGCTTGTATAGCAAATACTTTATTAACTGAGCCATCTTCCCAGCCCAGGAACTTATAGAATTCTTACTCTCAATTCACAGAGTTACAGAAGATAACAGTCTGGTGAGGGTATAGAGGCTATATGGTACTTTTAAAGAATTCTCAAGTTAAGTTAGATAATTAAAAAGTGTGAGAGTTAAGATTTCTGTTAGCTTTCCCAATGAACAGCACTGGGTTAATTCCCAAGTGCACGCAGATGTGCACTTCCAGCTCTTTCCATGTGGCTGCATGAGATCCAGTCCCCCGTGGCAGTCCATCTCAGAATCAGCCTGCTCACTCACTTTGAGGTTCTTTTTTAATCCTCTCCTGATGCCCTAGGGGACTTTTGTGCCCTGACTTTTCCTCCTCCAAGTATAGTGGGCATGTTGTAGACCCCGAGACCTCTGCTCAAGCCTTTGGCATCCTCCTTATAACCCATGGCCAAATGTCAGTACTCTTAACCTATTTGGGAATGTCAGAGTATCCCTCCTGTGGTCCGAACTGTACCATAATAGCTTACCTGGGCCATCTTGTTCATTAGTGTGATAACCTCCATCACCTGCAGGTCAAGCCTTATTTCCTAGAGTTTCCATGCCTCTCCTACCACTAATTTGTCTTAGCATGGCAATGACTCTCCCCTGCAAAGACTTTCTGTAGCAACATGAATCCCAGGGCTGGCATACTTCCTAGAGCTATTAAACCAATTCCTCCCTTACTAATCATTTTTCTATTTGGGGAGTTCCTTTATCTCTCACTCTTGACTCCTCTGTGGTCACTTTCTCTGTAAGCCAAACAACCAGGTAGACCACTAGCTATATAAGTAGTTTGAGGAGGTTACTGAGACCTCCATGCCTTAGGTCTCCTCACCTCAATAACACTTATGGCATCTGTATATGATCTATTGTAATGGTTTCTGGGCTTCTAATATCACAAGGGGACAAGGACTTCCCTAGGTAGATGTCAATTGGTTTCCACAGTCAGTAGAAAGTTGGACACAGGATTCAAAGCTCTCAGACGTTATGTGACCTCAACTAGGTGGGCGGAACAAACTCCTTGACCACAGTTCCCAAGCATTATGGATCCAGTAAGGCTGTAAAAAGCATTATCACTTTTGCCAAGCTACAGAACAAAGGACATAGTGTCTTTTCTATGCAAAAGACTACTTAGTAACCCCAAGAGACATAATTAGTTCACAAGGGTCTTCTGTCAGGCCTTGGAGTCAGCCATCTTCTGCTGCCTGAATTGAGTCAATTTCATCAAAATTGAAGAAGCAGTTGTGCATGTAGATACAGTCTCTGATGGCAAATTTAATAAAATCCAAATGTCACTTCTTATGGGATTCAGACCATACCAACAATTTTATCTTTACTGCCGATTTAAGACTGCATATTTTTTAAAAAAAAATTATGGAAGTCTTAGTTAGTTTATCTTCCTTGTCTTATGTAGCAAAGAAGTTAGTTCTCCTCACCAAGGGCAAAGGAATAACCCAACCAACATCCACGGGTGAACCATAGCTTCAAAGGGAGTAGTTCTCTCTCACTGTTAACCACCTAATCCTTCAGTCTGACCCTTAATGAATGCCAGTGTGTGAAACTCTCTCTTAGGACAAGAGGAGTTATCGCATAGGCAATTCAACATTTGCATGCCATTTAAGGTACAGAGCAGGACATTTCCCTAATGGGCCAGGGGAGCATGTAGAGAAATGAACTGACTGGTCCTGGTCCCTACTCCATCTTTGAGGGAGCTACCTCTGCGTCACCAAGGACTCCCAGTTCCCTGCAGCTTTACTGTCCTTCTTACCAAGTATTCAGAAGAATATGCAAGGTAGCACGAAACACAGGGCCTGACTCCTTGCAAGTGGATTCTGCCCACTGCCAGCCGCCAGCAGCCTCCCTCAGTGCATAACTGTATAGCTGTGTGTCTACCATACCTGTTCCTCAGCCTCTGGGCCTTCAGAAGATTTTCGTATGATGCTGCATGCTTCCTCTCACTCTCTGAACAAGGCTTGCCCTTTGAAACATAATAGAGTTTCTGTGCTTTAAAGGCTGTGTTTCCATAGCATAAGGCTAGTGATCCCACCCTGGTTGCTTTTAGTATTTGTTGTTTCTAAATGAACTTGCTATGCTGTACAATGGAATTACTAGATCTGTATTAAATTGTAGCTCTGGGACCCATCATCATGTGACGCCAGGTACTTCACTCTTGCGTTGTTTATCACAGAGAGGCAAACTGAATTAGCATAAAGTGGTCCAACCAAGGGAAAAAGATTTTCAAACACCCTGCCTCTCAGAACTACTGGTGACCTGGTCTAATTTCATTTTTTCCTCTGGGATGTTTTAAAGGGTCATTTTCCTTGTTAAAATAAGGTTGAGTTATAGAATTGTTACCCATCATTTCTTCTGTTTGTAAGACAGTCATTTGTTTCTTTTAACGTAATAACCTTTGTCTGCATTGTGGTCTTCCCTGTTAAGTAAGAACACAGGCATTCCTTGGCAATTATGGTGTTTCTTAATCAGCCAATAAGTATTTACCCAGTGTTGCCTTTATCAGCCCCTGAGAACAAGATTGGTCATTCATAAATTGTCTATTGATCAGTCTCAACTAGAAGGTAAACACAAACCTTTCAAAGGATTTATTAGAATTTGAGTAACATTTGCCCCAAACACTTAGAGGTCTGAAGTGCAGTACTCTGGCAGGCTTCGGGTTAACAACTGTTTTTATGCACAGATCTGGGAAATGGAGACATCAGGCCAGAGATGGCCCTAGCCCTCCTCTGGATACCACTGCTCCTCAGTTTTATGAGAGACCTTTTTGAAGAAAGAGATTGGCCAAATGGAAAAAGAGACTCGTCTACATGATTTGTGATCTGACTGATGGTTAGACACTAGACAATTTTGTAGTTGATAAAGCCTTTGATATAGCCTTTGTGGATGTGTTTTCTTAAACATGGATTTAGTCATTTTTCTGACAGGAGTGTACCTTTAACAGCACCGTTCCATATCCTCCTAGTGTGTGTGTGTGTGTGTGTGTGTGTGTGTGTGTGTGTGTGTGTGTGCATGTGTCTGTGTGTGTCTGTGTGTGTGTGCATGTGTGCGTGTGTATGCATGCATGTGTCTGTGTGTCTGTGTGTGCAGACAACACATGGCTAGGACCTTTGAAATTAAAAAAAAAATTAAAAAGCTCACAACTGCATGAGCTCTGTCAACCCCCATGTTGATTAATTGCAACGCCAAACAGCTTTATTCTACTTAATAAGAAATTAGATCACAACGGGGATTTGCAGAAATTACCTTGAAATGTTTGTATGTTTGAGTGATTGAACAATTTGTGCTAAAAATTACATTACCCAGGTTTGAATCCTAAGCTTGTGAACAAATGCATGTTAGGCTAATCAGAATTCCAGAAGGAAAACCTTTCCATTGCTCAGCCTGGGGAGATGATAGGGGTAGGACAGACTTCAGATCTCTGTCCTGAATGCTTGTCCTTTTCTGTTCTGTCCTGCCCAGATGGCTCTTCTGTTCCCTGCTCTGGAAGTACAGCTACACGGTTAGTTTGAGACTATTCAAATCTTAATACGCACTCCCGGGTAAACTCAGAGCCTGGGACACCACCCTTAATTATTCACCAATGCTCTCTAGTACACATGCATTTTGCAGGGCTGGTGTCAAAGACAATGTCCAGCCTATTAAAACATGTGTGCTTTGAATTCAGCTATGGCACTGGAAATTTAAGGGTGCCCACTCTGTTTTATTAGGAGACAGAGACCTAGACTCACGCCCAGCTCCTTGAGCAACTTCTAAAAATCTTTTAAGTCAACCTTGTGTTTTAGTCAACAGGGGAGGTTTGACCCCTAACCCCCCAACAACCACTCGTTTCATTATTTATCTGAGGGAATCTGTCTGTTTTTGTTCTTCTACAAAAGTCCCTGACACTGGGATATTTTTAATAGCTGAAATTTTTCATTCTTGTCACTGCGCCTTTTGAAAATACAGGTATTTTCATACATCGCGTGGCTAATGAGTGGGACTTCAGAACCCAACCTTTGCTCAGAACTGCAGTGCAAGCCTGCAGAAGGCAGCTGCTGAGGACCATGGAAATTAATTATTGAGCTCCTTGTTGTACGCTCCTTTCTGTTTGATATTCTCTGGCACAGAAGGAGTCAGACAATTAAATCACTCCTCCCTCTGCCGAGCCACAGTGCTCCCCCTCGCTTCTTCACTCTGGAGGCTGGAGCCAGTCTGTCCACAAAGGGTCCTTGTGGAGAAATAGGGAGACCAAGACCATATCCAAAAAGACACGGCACTTCCTCAAAGTGAGGATTTTTTTTTTTTAAAAAAAGTCTCTACAAATGTCCCTCTGGATGGTTACTTTCTAAAATGACTTTCAGGCACATTTGTTGCCAGAGTCTCCCAGCAAGGAGCCGAAGGCTGGGGCTGCTGCACTCTCTGCCCAGAGCCTCAGTTTGCCTGCTATGGGGAGCTTTGAACCCTAATTTTTTTCACCATCTCTTCCTGTTTTTCAGAGAAACACATGAAAGCTCATAGTCACTGGCGAGGGCAGTTGAGCCAATTAATTTGTTTTATTGAACAGTAAAGCTGCCATTCTCTAAACTAGGGTGATTACATCTAAATCAAACACAGTGTGTTAGCACTTCTGATCACATGATCAGGAAGTGTGAGCACATTTGTGTGCTCATGCGTGTGTGTGTGGGGGGGGTGTAGGTGCACACACGTTTGCCTCCATGCTTTGGGCTAGGGCAGTTATTTTGTTTGAGACGTACCAGAGAGGAGAGCAGAATGACTCTGTTAAGCTCAGAGAAAATGACACTTGAGTCCTTGCCCTCTAGGGTACATTGATCACTCTGTTTAGGGATCATGTGTTCTCTGAAAGACTCAGAAAAGCCACTGCTTGGCATGTGCAGTCAGCCCTGAGGATTCATGGCTGTGCCTGTGGTGTCAATATCTCAAAGCCCGGCATCTGCATTGGGCTTGTACACATCTTTCTGTTTGCCTTATTCTCCAAACAAGCCACTGTTACAACTGCATGAAGCAAGGTATTGCAGGCCAATCAGGGTGACTGTGGAAGTGTGGGGAAAATGTGTAGGATGCACACACATGTTTACATTAAGTTACATGTGTGGCTCCTGTTGGAGTCTGGGCCAACAGTCAGGTCTATCAGGACTGACACCTAAGAACTCCACTAGGAATAATGAGCTGCCTTTGATTAGATGGAGAAAGGGGCCTGTGATTCCAAGGCTCAAAGACCTTGGGACAGCCAGATTCCTCCATTCTCATGCTCTTCAGAGGACACTTAGTGCCAGTGGGTCAGAAGCCAGAGGTCTGAGGTCAGAGACCAGCATGCTTTGCCACCCACGGGGTCTCCCCCAGGATGAGTGGATGCTGAACTTTCTGACTGGAAGCCCAAATTTCTTCATAATTCCATCAGGATGTGCCAATCAAGCTGGGGATTAGATTTCAGCTGAGCACTCCTTCCTCATACTCCGCTGCTGGTTCTGCAAGCTTTGCAGAGCCATTCTACTGCACCACAGCAATCTCCATACCCACTAAGTAAGTGTCGCTGTGCATAACCCGGAGGAAAAGGATCAGTTTCTTGAACGAATGAATGAAGAACCAAGCCAGGGGCTCTATCTACCAAGGGGGAATCCCCTCCTGTCGGGACCACCCCTTTGCTTTTCTGTTGACTGCACACTTGCACAATCAGAATGATACTCTTACAGCAAGTGGTTGCCAGCCTTCACTTTGCACCCTGCAGTCCCTGACTCCCAGGAGCAACAACGTGTGGTTTTCTTAATCACAGCACCCAGAGCCTGGCAGGATTCAGATACTGTGCGTAGCCACCCCTACTGTGCCACTCAGTAAAACATCACCCTCTCCTTACCACCACGGGTCTTCCTTCCCACTGTCCCACACTTCCTGTAAGGAATTCAAAGAAGTCACTCCCAGACAGGCACAGACTCACTGGCCTATGTACAAGTCACTCACACAAGCCCTTACAGGCAGCATTCACTTTCATGGACAAACTCACGCAAGGCGCCTTCACACACCCGGGCATTCCCACACTCACTCATGAACACACTTGTATCAATGAAGACTCACAAGCGAAACCTACTGTGTCAACCACTGCTGTCTGTTAACTCACTCCATGTCCCTTTCCACACGCCCCGCTCCCATCCCACCCCATCCAAGTCAGAGGATGCAAGTCAGAGGCAGCCAGTGTGGATTTATTACAGCAACATATGAGTTCACAGTGCATCTTAGCACCGGGCACAGAGGCTGGGGGCATGGAGAGGCTTTGTGGATGCCCCTGAGCTCTTGGTGAGCTGGGGACACAGGTTGTGCTCCCACTGTGGGGAAGGAGCCTGTAAGTCCAGCATGAAGTCAGAACTCTTAAGGTTCCTGGGCTCCGGCCTTTGTTCAACTTTTCCTCCTTGCTTGTCTTTCTCTCTAGGAGGAAGAGGAGAAGGGATGGAGAATAGAAAGAAAGAAAAATCAGAAAACTAGTTTGAGTCTCCTGTTCTCGATACATACACACTCACACACACACACACCACCACCACACATATGCACACATATATACATATATTCACATACCACACATTCACAAACACACACAAACACAAACACCACACTCATAACTACACACATGCACACATATATACATACATTCACAACACACACACACACACACACACACACACACACACACACCATTCACTGCATAGACGCGCATGTGAGTATTTACACACATAGTATACACATACATCCTTCATTCAGGTGAAAGGGTGACTTCCTTTTCCCAGGAACCCCCATCATCATTTTGTCTGACCTCTGAAATGGAAGGTAACAGGGATCCCCCTCTGAGCGTGGCACTACGTCAGAGAAAGAGCTACCTCTCACATGCAGGGGTCATATCTGAGTTCTGTGTGGTGCACAGAGAATGGAGAGAACCAGGGATATTTCTTCTTTCAGTCTTCACATCTGCCCAACTGTCACAACCTGACCTTGGAAGAATATGTGGGAATCAGAGGTGCTGATGGTCACAGGGCTGGCCTTGTGTCCCTCTAAGACCATGGTACTGGGATGCTATGGTCAGGAGCCCCAGCATGCTAGGTTTGTCTTAATGCTGCCCCAGACACCTCTTCCCTAGATGCTTGTGGGACTATGCTGCCATCCAAAACCTAAAGAGAATTCTGTTCCTGTTGCATCAGAGAAAGCAAGCTTTGCGAAGAGAGATTGGAATTGTCATTTTTTTCGTGGGGTGTGTTGGCTTCATGCATATTTAGCCACAGATCTAAGACTTGTGTTTAAATGTATTACCTGAACACAAAGGACGATGAAAGGGCAAGTTAGAGCCACACACTGTTGTGATCTACATGGGGGGAGAAAAGCTACTGCTGATCAACCTGCTCATCTTCTTCCCAGGGCTGCTGCGTAGATTCGGGTCCTCAGGACGACAGCTGAGCAGGGCATGCCACTGCTCCAAGGGAAAGCCTAGAAGGTAGCCCAGCAGTGGCTTCATCCTGGGAAGCAGGCCCTCTTCCTAGGCTGCCAGTCTCCAGCATCCTGTTACTGGGGTGAGAGGACTTTGCTGATAGAAATATCAAGGAAAGAGGTGATGAGACAAATTGAGAAATTAAATTGTAATAAATTACTGAGTCCAGATGGTATTCTTCTGAGAGTTGTAGAGGAATGAGGAGCAAAATAGCAGGCAACTAATAAAAAGATATAATTTAGCCTTTAAAGTGGCAGCGGTCACCCAAGCCTGGCCAGTCACAGTTCTGGTGTCCGGGGGCAGTCACAGGCCACCGATGGTGTGGGAGCCTTTTAATTATTTTTCGGTCGTTGCCTCAAAGCCATGGCATATACAGAAATGCCCCTGAGTTTGAGTGTTAATAACCCAGAAGCAATGATAAATGGTTGTGTGGAAACCACGCCAAATTATTTATGTTAGAAAAGAAAAAAAAAAAGACTAACTGGGCAATCCACACAAGTTCCAACTGGAAAACCATACTTCCTGTATGCATGGGGGCACCATGGGTGGGAGGAGAATCCAGTCAGGCACTCAGCCAGACTTCTCATGTCCTCAAGGCCCTGATCTCAGCATCCCACTCACTGTAGCCTCTGCTCCCAGCATCTCTGTCAGAGTCGTATTCTTGTGGTAGACATGCTGAATACCCTGGCCTGGTTTGAAAACCAAATGTATTTTTAAAATCTTTAGAAGTCAAACAAGAGGGCTGGGGAGATGGCTCCGTGTGTAAATCATTTACCACATCCTAGTGTGAGGACTAGAGTCTGATCCCAGGCACTTCTGATTGCAGTAGGTGCCTCTGTAGTCCCAGAAATGGGCGGTAGAAACAAGAGAACCAGAGAAGGTGAGAAAGCTCGCAGGGCAACCAGCATAGCTTGCTCTGAGTGTAAATAACAAGCAGAGCTGATATCAAACAAGATAGAAGGTGAAGGCCGACGAGTGAGGTCACCCCTCATGCTCTTGGCACACGTGCTTCCACACCCACATTGTTCAACTTCCCGTCTTTGTCTCTGTGTCTGTCTCTGTGTCTCTCTGTCTTTCTCTCTCTCTCTCTCTCTCTCTCTCTCTCTCTCTCTCTCTCTCTCTCTCACACACACACACACACACACACACACACACTGAAAATGTCAAACAACAAACAAATGGGGTGAAAATAATTATGGTAAATATGACCAAATATTAACCTAATATACAAAAAGTGATCATGAATCAGGAAGATTTTTTGAATGTTACACTTAATAAATGGGTGAAAGCTATAAATAATTCACTAAAAGGAGAACACATATAACTGATAAGTGGGAGAAAATAAACGCTCGCTATCAACTAGATATAAAAACATGTAAATGTGAACAAATTTTGAGAAATGATTTTCTACCTGTGATGTTAATAAAATCCTTATGGGTGAAGGATGCAGCTAGCCTTTTCAAAGGATGATGGGAAAATGTATGTCACCATGACCTTCAGGATACACCTTGACAGGAAGCTCCCAGAATCTGAAAATACTTGTGCAATATAAGTCACAATCTGAAGAGACATAACCAGAATGATTCTAAGGGCAGAGTGGGTTTTTGTACAAATCTACCCTTCATGAGACTGATCTCACCTGAGTTCTCACAGAGAACTAGGAGTGTGGTCTGTCTGGTGAAAGAAACATTTGTCAGCCTTTGAAACTACTAAGGGCTAGGGATGTGGCTTATTTGGTAAATTCTCTTTTTTAAAGCATGAGGATATGGTTTTGATCCTCAGGACCTATATAAAGATACCAGGATGCTGATAGTCCGGTGCCGGGGATGAGGAGACAGTGGATCCCTGGGGTTAGCTGGCTAGCAGACCTAACCTATTCATCACTAAGATCCAGGCAGATGAGAAATCTTACCAAAAAATATTAAAACCTAATTAAATTAAATTATTTTCTTTAAAACGTAGATGGCATCTAGGGAATGAAAGCTAGAGCTACCCTCTGGCCTCAACACTTTTGTGCATATGCACACATGCACACACCTATGAACTTGTGAACACACAAACACACTATTAAATAAAAACAGACTTACAAGCTTGTCATAATGCAAACCTTGAGCTGCGAGTTGAAGCATCCATCACCGTAGGAGTCCCTGGGTGGTCCATGCGCAGACGAGCTTCAGTTCTCTAGTTTTCTTACCGCTTACTCTCACTCGTGAATGTCAAGAGCGGGTCACTCTGGCTCTAAGAAAATCAATTTGACCAACCAACTCTGATGCCTTCATTTTCCACTTCCCAAAGCAAACTAAACCATATGCTTAATGAGGCTCTTCGACTCAGAGAGATTAAGCTGTTACCTAAGTCGGGAGCAAGTCAGCCATCGAGCCTGCTTATTGCACCTAATCCCAGCATTGTCTCTACCTGGCCGGCTTGGTTTTCCCTCCCATTTAGCAAATGCTCACTAAGTGCCAGGTGTTCAAGTACATTTTAAAACAGCGAGGCAAACGTTAGCCAAATTGCACAAAGCTGGATCATCTCCCATCTATAGATGTGAATGGCATGTAGAGGCCATAGAAGGTTCCTGGGCAGGCCTATGTCTGCACAATTCTTGGTACCCAATGGGCACCTCCAGAGTTGAGCAGTGCCACCTACATAGCACATGGAGCAGCCTGGATTTCAGAGAGGATGTTCTGCTGCGAGGCAGGTATGTGAAGGAAGGGAAAAAATACAAATTATGCAAAATATGCCCCATTTCACACAACCTTGACAAATTATTTGCACCTTTTTCTAGGAGTTGGAGCAGCCAATCAAGAACGAGGACTGCTCTGCAGCTCTTTGAGTCCAGCGTGCAGGTCTCTCTGTTAGGAGATCCATGCCTGCTTCCTCTGAGCTTGATGCTTCTGAGCCAGGAGAGGGGGGGCCACAGCAGCAAAACCTGGCTTAGGCACCAAAGCTCTGTGTAACCCACATAATGGGAGAAACTCCCACCATGCGTAGCTTTCGAATCATGTTCTTTGGGGATTTTCCCAAGTTCCCCGCTTTGGATTAAGCTGGTCATGTGGGCCGTGGTCCCACTGGTCTCTTGGGGAAGCAGGCATACAGTAACGACAGCTTTGGGTGATCCACATAAGGCCCCAGCCCTGGACATAGCTCCAGTTAGGACGTGTGTCAGGATACTGCGGGCTGCAGGCTGCCAGCTCCTGTCTGGTGGGTCGATTAGTACAGCCGTCAGGTGTCTTGCAACACCGTGGCGCCTCTCTGCTGCTGCCCTCCCATCTGATAGGTAAGCATACAACTAGTTAACTCCCCTCTTTCTTTCTCCTTTTCTCCCCGACTCCGCTTGAGGCAATTACAGCAATCCTGCATTTGTCAATCACATCCATTCGTGCATGGTCTCCTGAAATAATTATCAGGTGAGTGGCATCTCTGTGCCTGGAGAGCCAGCTTGGAAACCACAAGCCCCAGAGTATTAATTACTGAGCGCAAAAATTTGCAGAGAAGCAAGTCTTTTAATGGTAGAACTGACGTAACATGATTGTTTTGATTTTTTTTACTAACATGACAATCATTGCTGTCCCCCTGGTCATCACCACAGATCAGCGCGAATTATCTGGGGAGGCCATTACCAAGCCGGGTACCATTTGATAAAATGAGGCTCATGCTTCCTGGCTCGGTGTTTGTTGATTTTCAGAACACAGCCAAGTCTGAGAGTCAACAACAGGAATGAAAGTGGACTCTGGCAAGCGGGCCAGAGGGGTGCTCTGGTGTGGCGAAGCGAGGCTTTGGTGGCTCCACTTTGCTGCAAGAAACACTTTAAAGAAGGTGTCTCTCTTCCTTTCTTGCAGCTGCATCTTCTTGGCAGCCCCAGTTCCTGTTTCTGGGGAACACAGGACATCGGCACTTTGTCAAATTTAACGTAAGAGGTGTGCTGCACATTTTCTGAGCCCCGAGTTCACGTCATCGAAGCACATGTGAGACAAGCCTGTGATCCCAGTACTCGGTGGCTAAGGTACAGAAATTGCTATGAGTTCAAAGCTAGCCAGGACTTCACAGAGAGTTCCAGGCCAGCCTAGATTATGAGACCCGATGCCTAAACAAAACAAAATACCGTAAATGCCTGTCACAGCACTGTGTCCCTGAATGGGAAGGAGCACGGCTTTGTTCCAGGTTGTGTAGTGCCCTGTTGAACAGAAATCCTATTTGGTGAGAAAGAAAGCAGAGATGAAATACCAAAAGAAGGTTCCAGAAACTGTACAGAGATCTGTGTGGAGGAGGAGACCGCTGGAAGGCTGACTTCTGCTGCAATCAGATTCCTTCTCTGACTTCTGTCTCACACAAAATCCTTATCCCACTTCTCATTCAGGGATGCTTCTCCCACCCTCCTTCCCTTCCTCTTCATATTTCCTAGGCTTGAAATAGACTCTTATTCCCTGGATGCTAATCTCACTTTCCAGAAAGTCTGGGTCCCATTTAGCTGGTCCCCTGGGTGCTTTCCCAAATATCCCAACTCTGCGGCCTCTTTCTTTCTTGGGTTTTATCTTTCAAGGGCCTGCTCCAAGGATAAGATGCGAAGAGCTGGGCTGCAGGAAAGGGCACCCTCGCCTTCCTGAATGCACCTACTGTACTGGGGCAGGTTCCTTCTGGGCCTCTATCAGCCTCTTACCAGGAAAGTTGGAGTCTCACCAAGCCCCAGACACCCAGAACCTTCCCCCTCCACACATAAATCACAACCTCAGTTCCTGCTCAAAGGAAAGGCAGTTTCTCTTTTATACCTTCTGTCTAGTCGTTGGAACTTCAACACAGTTTAAACTTTTATTGGTTGCTTGTGGAAGGTTTTTACCGGGGGACAATATCTTTTGGTCCTGTGTGTTCATTATCATCCAAGAGTCAGCCAGCCCTGTCAGCCATGAGGCACCCTCTAAAGTCCCCAGGCTCAATGATGTCACCTAGTCAGCCACAGTTGGGGTTTAATGGTCACCAGACATTCAGCTCTTCCCCAGGCAAAATTTAGTGGCTTCCCTTAGTGTCAGTGGCTTCCACAGGGGGAAGGGGCTCGTTTCTCATAACCACTGAGCCATCTCTCCAGCCCCGGCTTGTTTCTCATTAGTGGGTGAAGTAGAAGCCAGGAGGAATGACAAACATTCCGATGGAAGGGACGGGATAGGAACTAAGCAGTGTCTTCTGTTTTCCCTTCCTGTCCACAAAAGCAAAACTAGAAATATCCAGATTTTGGCCTATTTCATAGCCCCATGCAAAGCCTGTCACAGGCTAACTCAGTAAGCACTGAGTGTAAATCCAGGAGATTCTATTCCAACTGAAATGCAAACACTGCCTCAGGAGGTAGAGCCAAACAAATCTACCTCTGTGGACTCACACAGGCATCTGGATGTGCTTGCTGGACTCTTGGCTATGCACAGAGTAGGCTCACAGGAGACTGTCATTCTCCAGCCCCATTAGGCTCCCAGAATCCTATTACCTTTCCTGCTGCTATGTGGATGCCTTGTCTGGGCACCCTTGTCTGTGGCATCCTAATCTTTGGGGTGCATTTGTTCTATAGGGTCCTATAGGGAGCATCGTGTTATCATTGCCTATAAGAGCCACTTCGGGCTCCCTGTGAAAAGGGATCATAGCTGGGGCAGGTGCAATGACCATATGACTACCATATCTGCAGATGGCTCTCCCCACCCTTGGTCTCCTTAATCACAATGTAGGACCTACATTCTATGCAAAATTAGCAGGTGCTTTGTGGCCCAACAAACTCGGGAAATGTTTGGTTAATCAAAAGGATGAAATGTAGAGACCTCTGCAGAAACTTGCTCAGTCCATGACAAGTGAGTCACAACACTGATCCATGAAAAAGAAGCAGGTGCATGTAGCTAACATGTAATGCCAGCCTGCACCTATGTGTGGCATCACCCAGAGCATCAGGAGTCCACGGAGAGACCTTGAAAGCCCCTGTATCCATGGAGCCTGCTGACCACAGATTTCCTCAGAGCAGCTGCCATGGGCCACTGTTCCATATTTCCCTGAGGCTGGCTAAAGGGGCAGGATCTGGGAGGGCAGGAAATTCAAAGACACAGAGATACAAGAACAACTTATCAATAACTTTATAAGGAGTGTGTTTCAGTTAGAGTAAAAAAAATAATTGGAGCAAATAGTATCTAAAATTAATATAAACTGGTTCTCTCATACTTTAGTGTATTAGCTCTTAAAATTAACAAGTTACATGGGTGTATAGATGACTTACATCACATTCATTCATTCATTCATTCATTCATTCATTCAGAGACGGGTTCTCACAATGTAGCTGAGGTTAGCCTGGAATATGCAACGTAGTCCAGTTGGTCTCAAACTCATGCTTTTACCACCTTACTCTCTGGAGTGCTGGGATTACAGATACATGCCTCCATACTGCATTATCTTTTTATTGGACAGCACTGGCTATGGACATAGGCCTATTGTTTTCTACCTCATTTATATCCCCATTTAGCCCAGCCTAGAAGAGGAAAGCCCAGGCCCTTCTCACAATCATCCATATACACACAGTAGCAATCAGGCCCCTGCGGGCCCTGGCCTGATAGCTGCCTGGAATGTGATCTTACCTCACTGATGAGGATTCAGTGAAAGCAATACAATTGTAAAAGGGGTGTGCCCAGGTTCCTGGTCTAAATAGGCCCACCCAGGCTTCTGACATCCCAGTTGTCCCAGCAATGGCCATAAATAGCTGTATAGAAGGCTGCAGGCTGAGCAAAGGCATTCTGCCTAGAAGTGTGCACAGACATAACCTCCGCATGGGTTCCTTTGAAACCTCCATGTGCAGATAGATGTCCTTGGAAACACAGCTTTCAAAGTTCAAGCCTACAGCTTCTAATCATGTCAGTGTGTCCAGGGACATTGCCAAGAGAGGTCTGGCCCGTGCATGGCCTTGTGGGAAAGAAGTCAAGGTTCTCTCTCTAATTCAGAATCTTGCCCTGACTAATGAAGACCAGGGTGAAAACAGATATAGATTAAAGCAGAAGCTAGGACTTGCTGCAGGATGGCCCCAGGGTAATAAATCGTGGACAGCTCCTACCACCCTAAGGAGTACTCAGTGGGCACTGCATACAATCCTGGCTCAGACACATGACCTTGAGCAAGGAATGCAACTCCTCCAATGAGATAAGGAAGCACACCAGCCAGCCCTGTGTGGGGCACATTACCAAATACAATTTGCCCATGGCCTTGCCAGCAACAACATGGTTTGGAATTCTGCTGCTGCTGCTGCTGCTGCTGCTGCTGCTGCTGCTGCTGCAGTGGAGGCCACAGCGGCAGCTCTAGGCAGACCTCTGCACCTTTCCCTCCATTTGCTCCATCGAGTCTGGAGAAGTCTGGGCTGGGGCTGGGACAGTAGTCACATGAGGCCTCTTTTCCCCAGTTCAGTAGTGTCGCTGAGCACATCAGTGAGCACACTTCATCTGGCCAAGCTCTGGGCATATTATCATCCATGAGTTCTCTGAAGAACCCTGGGAAAGTTTTTTAATATTGCTTTTTATAATCCTTACGTCTCTTGGGACCCATAAGAACCCCTCAGTCTCTCTCTTTTCTCCAGAAAGACCAGCATGTTTTTCTCCAAACTATTTCTTCTATCCCTTGCTGTCTCTCAAAACCTGCCATTTTCTCTACATGAGAGAGCTCATAAGGACCTGGGCAGAGGTGGCTCAGTCAATAAAATGCTTGCCTTGAAGACATAAGGACCCAAGTTTAATGCCCAGAAACCATGCAAACTGCTGGGTGTGGCTTTGAGTGCCTGTAATACCAATACTGGGAAGGTGGAAGCAAGAGGATCCCTGTGGCTCATTAGCCAACCCGTCTAGCCTAACTGGTGAGGTCTGGGCCAATGAGAAAGTGTGTACTGAAAGGGTGGATAGAATTCCAGTGAATGACACCTCCTGTGGTTCCTGTGGTTGTCTTGGGGGTGGGGCAGGAGTTCTTAGGCCTTCTCATGCCCGCACACACGCACACGTGCACACAGCACACATGTACACACAGCAGTCATGAAGGGTATAGAAACTACAGAGACCCTTCAAAGGATGTGATTTTCAACACAGAGAAGAAGGGTCAGGCTCTCGAATAATTCCCAGCATTAAATCGGATGAGGAGAGGCTCTACATGGCACCTGGTGATGCCACCCAAATGGAGTCCCCAAAGAGCTTTATATTCACTGGGCCTGACACTGAGGAAGGAGCAGGCCTGAAATGTGAGCTCAGAGCTATCAAGAGGTTGGGTGGAACTGTCCCCTAGCCTTGAGTATGCTCCCTCGTTGTCTGGCTCAGTCCCAGGACCTGGACACCACTGCAGAGCTGAGTATCTGAAGATTTGTGAAGCTCCAAGATTATATTTAAGCCTTTTGTTTCAAGTGCCGGAATAACGGGTTCTCCAGGCATCCCTAAACACTGCCCAGAGTAGTTGCACTTTATCTTAATTCTCTTTAAAATGTATTCTTTTAAAAGTTTATACAATATATTTTGGCTGTATTACTTCCCCTTCCCCCACTCCTCCCAGACACTTGCGTACAGTTTCATATTCTTTCTGTCTCTTGAAGATTACACTGCACTTGTGCACGGGCGCACACAACTATTCTTGAACAGGAAACTTGTCCTGGAGTGTTCTTAATATTCCTAGTGTTACTCCATTGAAGAAAAATGACTTGTCCCTTTCCCAATAGCTATCTCAAAGAGGTTCTTGGCTAGGGGTGGGACTTCATGGCCACTTCTTATCTGCGTGCTGGAGCTTTGTCTCGTCTGTGCTGTGCAGGTCTGGTGGGAACTGTCTCAGTCTCTGGGAGGTCATGTGCTCCAGATCCTGCTGTGTCTGGATGACGCTGTTTCCTTAGAGCTGTCCACACCGCTGGCTCTCCCCGTGTTTCCATTGCCTTTTATCCTTTACCTTAATCCTTACACCGTATGCTGAAGAAAGCTCTTCCAGGCTAAGCCATGTCTGTTATGCTCATCCTGGGTCAGCTGTGTCTCTAACTCTGCTTATCTAACTGCATGGCCCATCCCACAGCAAGTCTCAGTTCAGAACTAAGGTCGATTGATTCTATCTGGAAATCTTAAGGAACATTCTTAGAAGATGCTGAGATGAGATGTACCCTCTTCCCTTGGTCCCTGCAGCCACCAGAAACTATTGGCAGGTGACATCTCTCCATCAACCTCTAAAATCAGAAGTCCACATGTATTTGAATTTTGATGGTCTCCTATACATATAGACTCCTTACACCTGAGCAGAATCTCTGTGGGAAACCAGACAATCTGATGGTTCCATCACTAGACATGGAGGTGGGGCACATTTTATGAGAGAAATGGCAAGACAGTCGCTCCCTGGGGTCACCTTGGTTTGCCTTCAGAGACACATGAGAACATTCCAGAATGCTCCCTTACCCAGGATTCTTCAGGGCCGAAGGAATGGCACTGTGATAAAAAATGCCACCAACTGTAATGTCTAAAATGACATTCAGCAGACAGTGAAGCCCAGTTCCCTGCCACATCTAAAGACTGGAGCAGTGTTTTGCCTCTCATGAGCTGCTTTCCCAATATGCTGTTCTCAGAGGGCAAGACTCACTGTGTACTCAAAAGCAGGCTCAAGGGGAAGGCCAGAATCTCAGGGCATTTGGACACCTGAGGTACAGCCAAAAAGCCCTTCCCTTTCCTAACTGATCTGCTTGGTCTAGCCTAGGACAGGAGGCTGCAGACAAGGCTAAGGCTCTCCTTCTGAGATGCAACCCAGAAGTCTTTCCATAAGTCAGTTACTTCTGTGAGCCATTGAAGGGGTGGGGCATAGAGAGGACCCTCAGAATTTGTTCGCCTGTAGTTTTCTACTGAAACCCATGCCCAGCTGTCAGGATGGCTCCATGGGATGTGAAATCCCCCCAAATTCTCTCATCTTCTCCTTTGCATACACGTTGGAAAGGGCCTGTGAGATTCTAGAAGTGCACAGTGCAGTAGTGGCTGAAGCAAGAGATACCTGAGGCCACTGAGGATGGACTGTCACAGATAAGGTAAATAAAGATGAGGCCTGAACTCTGGGTTTGGAGAAACTTTCAACAATATGCACAAGTGTGATGTGAAATGTTGTGCGGATGTGAACAACAGGTAACAGAGCAAACAAACCACAAGGGACTTTAAAGTCTCTGAGAGGTTAAAAACAGACTAGTATATATGGAACAACAACAAGGAATTACGATAAAAGATAAGGTGACTATAAGACAAGAAGACACACTTGCTAAATGAAAGCAGTGGGGACTAAAAAAAAGGGAGAGTAGATAATGTGTAGTTAATGAGATGCTGTTAATTAAGCAAAAGAACCAGGAAAATGGCAGGGGACCAGAGAGGCAAGATGTATGGAAAACAATAGATGCTGATGTGGGGCTGGAGGAGGTCCAGGTTAAGAGAGAAGAGAGAGGAGTGCAGAAAGAAGGAGGATGGAGGGAGGGAGAGGGAGGGAGGAGGGAAGGAGGAAGAGAGGAACATGTAAGATTGGAGTTTTTCTAGAACCAAAATGAACTGGGTTTCAAACCACCTCAGATTCAGCAGGACTGAATTAAAGCAAACAAACAACCCTGTGCTTAGACACAGGACCATATAGGGGCAGAGCACCAGAGGAGACATGGATCCTGTACTAGGTCATAGCAGTGAGGATGGCAGAGTGTGCACCAGGCATTGCAGAGGCCGGGGCATGGGATGGTATCTTCATGGTGCCAGAGCAAATCCAGTCAGTAGGAGCCCACAGGTCTCCAGCATCATTCATTCACCATTAAGAATGTGACACCTTCAGACACACCAAGAACCAGAAAGTCCCTACTTTTAAAAGTACTGAGATAATGTATCATAGCAAGGAGAAAGAAAAATTAAAAGTGAAAAAGAATGTATGGGACATGGGAAATGAAAGAGGAACAGAAAAGGATAACAATAAAATAAAAGAATAGTGATGCTGTAGAAAACTATGGCTGACAGTATTTTCATAATAACAAGCACTAACAACTCTTAACCTTTACGTCTGTATTAGAGACTAAATTCTTTATGTTGAAGACCTTGCCCCCAGTGTGACCATATTTGGAGAAGGGCACCTAGAGTGGTAACTTGGGTTTCATGAAATAAAAAGGTTGGTTCCTGGCTCTAACGGTAAGAAGAGATACCGAGTCCCTGCACGGGATCACACCTAGGAAACCGTGGCGCTCCTTGCAAGATGGGGCCATTATAAGCAAGGAAGTGAGTCCACACAGGAAGAGATCTGCCTAGCTTTCACCTGAGACTTTTCAGCCTCCAGAGCTAAGAGAAAGAACTGTCTGCTGCTTGTGCTCTCTCTGCCCACAGTGAGCTGTCTCTACTCCCATAGGTCACTGCAGTAATAAGCACACACCTGCCCTTCCAAGTGGGTGCTGGTATCCAAACTCAGACCTTCTGTCTGAGCAGCATCTCCCCAACCAGAAACTCTACTTTTAAAAAGAGCAACAGTTCTGTTGTGATTAAAAAACACTTCTTTTCATTGCTGGGTGGCATTCCACTGTGTAGAAAAGTCCCAGACTGTTCGACCCTTTCCCTGTAATTGGACTGGTGTGTTTTTTTCTGGTTTGGGTTCTTAGATATAAAACTGAATAGTGAAATTTTCTTATATTGAAGGAGAGAGAGAGAGAGAGAGAGAGAGAGAGAGAGAGAGAGAGAGAGAGAGAGAGAGAGAGATATAGTAGCCCAGATACTGAGCTTTCTTGAGTCTGACTGGCCAACAGTTCCCCCCTGACACCTCCTGCCCGTATATACTTTGGCTCCTTGCAGGGCCTAGTTGAGGCCCAATTAGCTGTGTTTCTCCAGTGACCATGGGACATTAACTCTTGATTGCAGCCTTGGATCAGACTCTTCCCCTTTTGAAACTAAGCAAAGTGGGGGTTTCTGCTTAAGCAGAGTCAGAGGAGGATTACCAGTGGTCATGCATAATTTATGTGGCTTTTGTGGGGCATTGAAAGAGGCCCTGGCATAATCTGGAAACTGAATTAGATTTGTGAACTGAAATGCTCTGGGGCACAGTTTCCTTCCAGGGGAAGCCAAGATCGCCACTCTTGGCCAGTGTGACTCAGTTTCTCCCTACCAAAGGTGTCTGAACTGCCAGCCTTGCCTTTGCTGGTCAGACCTTGTGCTTAGCAGGAGGTTGCCTGCTGCTCTCATGGAGGTAGCTATCTCAGGCTGCATGCTCTCTTCTCAGCAGGGAACCAGGACCAAATCTTTCTAGAACCATCTCCTCCATAGCTCTCCATTTCCACAAAGAACCAGGAAAAGACCTGGACTGACTCTTTCACCTGCGTGTGGTCGGCGACCCTCTGAACCACTGCAAACAGGGCTGTGTGTCTTTAAGAAGCAAAAACCAATGCGAAGCTCTTGCAACCCTGGTTGTTGCTAAGGCTCTCTCTCTCTCTTTCACTGCCCAAGTGTCTGAATCTCAGCTTCAGATGAGTGTGGCCTGCTGGGATTTGGGCTGCCAGTTTAATTAGTGTTCAGTAATTTCAATAATGAGTGACAATTCATCCGGGCTTTTAGGTTGGTCTTCTGTTCAGCAGCAAATCAATAATCCACAGTTTTTCCCTTCTTTAAAGACAAGGAAGTGGCATGTGAGTTACATCAGATGAGAAAAATAAATGAGGAAGCGCTCGGGTCCCTCAGTAACTTGAGAGGCAATTGGTTTTAATGGTGTGGGCAGCCTCCCCAGCTTGTTGATGTTATTGAAGGAGCAAAGGTCATTAGGAACTGAAAAGAGGCTCTCGCATCCTCGCGGTAAACAGTTTGCCCTGGCTGTAACCATAGTGATTTGGGTAAATGAACACAGGTATACGGATTACTACCCTATTCCCCAGGCTGCCTGTATTATTGCCTCTGAAGATATAAAAACAATTGAGGCTAATTGTATGAGAGAGAGTTTATTACAAACACAAATGGAAAGAGAAAAAAAAGATAACCAGGCATGTTCTTTCTAAGGCTCCCCACCTGCCCAAGGTATCTTCATGTGCCCTGTGCAACCTGTACTTCCTTGGCTTCAACCCAGGGTCACTACTGGTTTGTCCAGCCTGTCAGTGGGAAGATGCCCTCGGGTGCACTGGGGATGATTCTTTCCTGGCTTTGGAGGGCCTCCTCTAAGTGGGCGGTCATTGGGCTCTGAAGCGCGATCAGAACTCAGCAATTACTTGTTTGGCTGCTGGTGGCTCCTCAGAGCCGAGGCGCTTCAAAGCCAAGGAAAGACATTTATCTCTGTGACGAAGACACGGGGGTACAGTCTCTCCCCAGCCAGTGGCTGAGAAGTTCCCCGCATTATGGTGGGGACCGTGCCAGCTAGAGCTGCGGCTTTTTTTTTGTAAACTGGTGTGTTCTCTTTTGTTGCGGCTACAAAGAGGTTTCATAAGGTGTTGTGATTTGCAGTATACAAACCCATTAAAAAAACACCAATGAAATCCCCAGCTGGGAAGGTCAAGTCTAATGAGGTAGGCTGTCGTGAGGAGTGCCGCTGCACAGCATCCCTGATGTAGGCTAGAGGTGCTCCAAGTGAACAGCGCTTATAATTATGATCATCTGACACTTCCCATTCACCTCCGGTGTTATTTTTTTTCCCCCTCACAAGAGAACAGATTAATTGTGTATCAACTGATATACATAAAAAGTGTTTGATAGAAAGCTTAATAAAGTAACATTAAATAGGCAATCCCCCTGAAATTCTAATGTGTGTATTCTTAATTAAATTCCCTGGCATGGCACAGCCATTCAGGTCCATTCTGGTTGCTTCTGCACCTACCCCATGAGTCTAGATGATGGTGGGAAGGAAGACAGCTGCACAAAGAAGTCTTCCATTCTCCCCTCACCTCTGCCCAGACAGGAGCAGGCTGAGCAGAAGTGAAGAAAGATCGCCTGGCTCAGGTATGGCCTGGGCTACTGTTGGAATTTGTGTCTACATCGGGCCCTGGGATGCTACTCCTAAAAAATCCATTGCGTTCCTTAGCCCTGAGTTTTATATTATTATTCAGTGCCTGGTGAATTAAAGACACTTTGAAAAGAAGAGAATAAAGGAGAGGAGAAAGGTAAGGTTACTTCTATGAAGAGGAGGAAGAGGAGAAAGAAGAGAAGGAGGAGGAGAAATAGGGGTAGAAAAGAAAGAAGATAAGCAGCTATGAGGAGGAGAAAGAATGGAGGAAGAGAAATGAAGGAGAAGCAGAGGAGAGGGTAAGGCTATGGGCTAGGGGAAGAAGAATTAGGAAAGGCACACTCAGCACTTCTGGCTGTATCCTAGAGAGTGACTGTGGAGCTGAAGCAGAATAAATATGTGTTTAAAACCCACATGTAGAGGTAATGAGGCAGCCTGATTCATTGACTGCCTTGAAGTAGTCTGCAAAAACCTCTCCCCTCTGAGCTGTGCCATCGCATCTACCCCACCAGCTGGCTGGGGCTGTGCTCCTTCCGCTGCCCAATATTGCTGCCACAGGGGATTGGCAGATTTCTCCCCACAGGCTCTGCAGGGCCTACGTGGAACTCATCTACTAAGTGGGAAAACAGGACAGGTGAGGCAATGTGCTTTTGCCCAAAACACTGCCTGGAAGCGATCACAGCCATGAGAAAAGAAGAGGAAAGATACTGCTGAGATGCCCAAGGAGACGGATGAGATCTGCATGAGGACAAGGCAGCCATATTTACCTTGCCTTGTGTCCAGCTTCCCTGTGTGTATTGGAGGGGACTTTCCTAACTGTCTGGAAGGCCTAGGATGAAGGCACTACCTAAAGGGCCTAGAAGGGCTGGGAGGATCTGAATGCTACCAGTAGGAAGAATATTCCAGAGTTCTCCACGCCCACCCCGGACATAGCACTGTGAAGTGGCACACTAGCTCGGCAGGGGAACAATGGCTGCAACCAGGCTCTGTGTTATGGAAGCTGTGAAGTCCCAGACTGAACACTTAACCCAGCCAAGACTCAGTTTCCCTTCCTGTAGAGGAACTACTATTCCTCTTTCCAGGGTGACTCATCTCAAGAATATACCACTATGCCAGGTACCACCTGATACCAAGAAGAGGCTACTTGCTAGCCTTCCTAGAGCCGATGTGCTCCTGGTGAGAGGACGATAGACAGACTATACTCTAATGCTCAGTAGCCATGAGCATCACGGAAGGAAAGAAAACACAAGTCCCGGGTTCTCCAAGACCTCCTCACCTGGTGCTAAAGGAAGAAGCCTGAGGTAGGTGCTGAAGGCCAGGGCAAGGAAGCTCAAGGGCATGAGCTATAGCCAAAGACCTGGCCCTTTAGGGAAGCCAGGGCTAGGAAGCAGGAGATGTAGAAGCTATGAGAGCCTCTGGGAATGCATGGGAGGGGATGACCACACTAGCTTCCTCTTAGAAACCATAGAGCATAAGTCTAAGACTAACGTTGGCTACATAGTGGGGCTCAGGCCAACCTGAACTACTACAGAGGAACTACCCGATCTCAAACAAACAAGCAAGCACGCCAGCAAACCAAAGCAGTACTATACAGAACAAAACAAAAACACAACAAAACAGGAGACCAGTAGCGTAGAGAGTCCTGGCTGACTCAGCTAAGGCTGAGAGGTGTTGGCAAGATAGCAGCTAGAAACCAGGCTGAAGATGGTAGCTGAGACTTGACCTTGACCCTGGCAACAGTAACTACTCTGTGGGACTTTGAATGAAACTCCTGGAAACCTCACTGTAGAAGACACACAAGCTACTGTTTGGATTATGGGTATAGTGTTTTGTTTTGTTTTGTTTATTTTCTGAGATAAAGCAAGGATTGCTTCTCCCAAGTCCCCTTCCTGTCAGAAGCCAGGGAAGGCAGGTTGGCTTGTGCAGCATTGCTGGGCCTGTCTGGAGGTTTCATAGCAGATAGGCGCTCAGTTCCCACAGTGTGCTTGGCTATCTGCCACCCACTCTCAGGCTGGGATGATACTGACCCAGCTGAGGGCATCATGATCAAACGGGCCTCTAGAAGGAGATACTACAAGGCTCTTCCTGACCATAAGTCTCATAGAAGCACATAGTTCCTAAGCTAGCCTTGGCACAACCACTGCCTGCCAAGTAAGGTCAGTATGCTTGGATCACCTACCCCATCCTGCAACACCCTTTCTTCATGATTTCCCCCATTCCTGAGTTTCGTGGATTTTTGTGTCATTGAAGCTGAGCTACAGGCTGTTTTCTTTAAACATATTCCCATCTCCATGTTTTGGCCCTAGCTACCCAGGTCATCACTCATCCTACAAGCCTTGGGCTGAAGTTATCTCTGAGCCTGAGTGCCCAGAATTAGCAATAGGACCAATATTCACATCACGCAAATGTCTGGGTGGAAACTACACATCAGCAGGTGCTCAGTATAGACTGTCCCCACGTGGCCAGATGCTCAACATTAGGGTGGCTGGATGCTCGACATTAGGGAGAGAAACAGTGACCCCAGAAGAGATCTCACAGTAGCCAGAACCACTGGGTACCTAGGACGAAACAACTCCACGCTGGGGAGCCCTGCAATGAGAAGCCAACAAAACCTAGAAGATGATCAGGTGACCAGTTTAGTGAGTGGCTCTGAGAACTCCATCTGCCCATGAATGGATGACAATGGGGTTGCTGCTGCCTATTGACTGCTGACACTGACTGTGCCTAAGGCAAGGGATAGCCACTGAGATGAGGGCGGACAGAAGCCTAGATCTTTTGAACCCTTGGAATAGGAGACACTGTGTCTGGGTCGGTTCAGATTCAAACTACACAGAATCTTTTCCTAGTCTTGTGGACAGTATGATTACAGCCCCTGTTTTGAGCTAGGAAACTAAGCATAAGAAGTACCACCCCAGGCCAAAGGGTGTTTTGGTTTTCGTTGTTGTTGTTGGTGGTGGTGGTGGTGGTGGTGGTGTTGCTGGTGGTGGTGGTGATGGTGGTGGTGGTGGTGGTGGTGTTTTGTTTGTTGGTTTGTCTTTTTTAGTACGACCTCATACATACTAGACAAGCCTCTACTACCCAGCTCTCCCGTGCTGAGCTCCTTGTCTCTCTGCAGAATATGACAGAACCTGATCACTTTACCTATCAGCTTAAGCCCCGTTCTCCTGTGGAACAGAAAGACCACAACCCAGGCCCCACTGGGAGCAGCGGCACTCTCAGGCATCCCCTCAGCAAGCCCTGGGCACTACGTCATGTACTTACCACTCGTTGTGCTTTTAGTTCCAGGCAGGTTCTCACTAAATGCTTCAGGCTGCCCTTGAATTCACTCTGTAGCCAAGGCTGGCCTTGAACTGCACAATTTTCCTATCTCAGTCTCCAGAATCGTTGGGATGGCAGGCCTGTGCCCCCAGGCAATCCGCTCACAGCTGAATGAATCTAAAGTAGAAAACAAAGAGGAACAGATTGAAGACTCGAACTGGAAAACATGCATTTTAAGATGACTTAAGCTCTACAGGAGTGGAAGTGACCAGGACAGGCTGGCTGTGGCCTGGAGCTGAAACTCCCCAGCCTCAGCCTTCACCTCCATGTGGCGGCCCAAAGGAGGGTTAGTGACACAGATGAGTTCTCTAGAACTTAGCAATAACTGTGCTGGGAGGTCACGCAGCTGTGCTGCGCTCTCCCTGCTGGGACTACAGAAGTCAGCATCTAGGAGAGGAACTCAGCAGGGATTCAGATGCTTAGGAAGGAGCCTGGGAGGATGCTGCTCATACAGCAGTTGCCCTTCTAGTCTGACTGCCTTGTTCTCCCACACTGAGCTCCTTGTCTCTCTGCAGGATACACTGGAACCTGGTGACTTTCCCTATAAACTTTAGTCCCATTCTCCTGTGAAGTAGAAGAAAGACCACATCCCAGGCCCCATCGGAAGCAGGAGAACCCTGGGAAGGCCCCATGGCAAGCCCTGGGCACTACCATATTGGAGGTAGCAGGTACCTAATATCTACAAGGCATGCCTACTGTGTACGGGACATATGCTGCAGAGTGTGAGGAAAGAGTGCCTACTGTGTATATGAGGAATAGCACTTTACTGTGTGTAAGGCATGCACGCTTACCAGGAATGACTAATGAGCACTCACTGTGTGTGAGGCACAGTGACTACTGTGTGCAGGCAAGCATGTCTCTTGTGAATGAAGCTCTAGGCACAGGATCAGGGCATAAAAGTCATGGTAAATGGCTGCTGTTTGCATTCAGAGACCTCTCATCTCCTCCTTGATCTGCTGGCATCTGAATGCTTTGCTCAGGAGGATGGTACAACCTCCATTCCCTGGTGGTTGTTGTTTTCTTCTCAGAAACAGAGCATCCTGAAGATGTTTCTAGAAGGAATATTTGGAGCTTAGAACATGGCTGTTGGTTTCATGGCTGCGGGGGCAGGAAAGCCTGAGAACAGGACAGGGTGTCTCTGCATTCTTGCCTCAGCCTGGTGAGCAGAGCAAAGCACAGAAAGGGCCTCCCAGCCTGCCCCTGCCATACTTGAGTTCTCAATCCCCTGTCATAAAATAACAGGTAAAAAGAGATGGTCTCTATGCTCTTTCTTCCCTAGTGACCATTCTATCTTTCTCTTTTCCTCCTTGGGATATCTTAGAGGACAGGCAGCAAGATCTCCCCTCTCAGGACAGGTCCAGAGTGACTCCTATTGGTCTTGTATTCAGGGTATGTATGGGAGGGGCCCTGGAGGTGAGACTGAGTGGGCGGGTGGGAGGAGGGCCATGCTGATCAGTGACTCCCAAGGCATCTCTGTTGGCTATTTCCCCCAAGTTCATGGCTCCAGTCAGAGGGAAGCAGTAAGACCTTCCACTTTGTTTTCAGTATGTGCCCTGGAGAATTAGGGGGCAAAGGCAGGGGTAGGGCCACAGCTGGAAGGGAAGGGCAAAAGTCATTCAGGCATTTGGGAAAGTGTCACTTTAAAATATGAGGGGACCCCCTCAGGCTTCCAGGCAAGGCCAGCCCCCTGCTGATGTGGAAAGGGGCTGGTGGAAAAGAAAACCCACAAGTAGCCAGATTGAGCCTCAGCCAGCCCAAAATGCCTCATTTGTTTTGTTTAGAAAGGGGAAAAGGAGAAGTGCTACTTTAGAGCTCTCTCTCTCTCTCTCTCTCTCTCTCTCTCTCTCTCTCTCTCTCTCTCTCTCTCTCTCTCTCTCTCTCTCTCTCTCTCCCTCTCTCTCTCTCTCACACACACTCACTCTCTCTCTCTCTCTCTCTCTCTCTCTCTCACACACACACACACACACACACACACACACACACACACACACACCACACATACCAACATACAAGGAAGAGCACACATTTGTTGGCAAGTGTGAACAAACACTGGAGTAAGCATAGGCAGAATTCACCTTCGTGCTTAGACGAGACACCGGCCTCTGTTGCCCTGAAAATATGGAACCAGCGAGTTTCTACTTGAACAGTGACTTTGGTGGGGGAGAAAATGTCTAGTATGTGATCATGAGTCTCAGTCAAAAACTGGCTCCCAGTGGGGTCAAATGATCAAATTTCATAAGCTGACTTGGACCAAAGTCATGTGTGTGGCTCCTATAGCCCAAAATTGTTCTCCCCCCGCCCCCTAATATCTACCAAACAGAACAATGAGGGCCTTTGAAATTCCCCCGAGACCTACTATTAAAACCACAATTTACAACTGCACCATACCATCTAATGTGTTAACCAGGTGTTCGGTGTTATTGTTTGAAACTCTACCTTGGTTTAAATCAAATGAAGAAAAGCCAAAAGTCCAATTAAAACCCACATTGCCTCTTTATCGAGGGGAGGTGAAAGACATTCATTACAGAGTTAATGGCAGAAGTCTCATAAAATGCTAGACCATCCCTTTTTCTTCCAGGTTCTGATTTCTTGCTTAGAGTCTCACAGCTCGCTGGCATTTCCTGTGCTTAACTTAACGGGGAGGGTTTTTTTTTGGGGGGAGAGGGGCGCGCGCTAAAATAAACCTAAGAATTTCTGGCTTAATTGTCGTAGCATGTAGGACACTCTGGCAGAATTTGACAATTGAATGTTGTCACGGGGTATTAAGATCCTGCAGTGGGTCCATTTAGGCGGTTATTTCATACGCTGTCCCTTAATACCTTCCAGGCTCTGGCCGCATCCTCTCTGCCAACATGTGTCCATTGTATTTAATACATCAGTGACAGCAAATTTATGTTGCTAAGCTCAAAAAGGGGGGAAAAAAGAGAAAAGGAAAAAAGAAAACGAAAGGAAGGAAGGAAAAAAGCAAACCCCACCAAAAGCCTCCCTGGACTGCCCTGGTAGACACTGACCAAGCAATGTGGAATTCTGCTGTCTTCACTAGGAGGTAATGACTTCCAGACTTAAAGTGCCTGTCTTTGTCTTTGGTCATTTTTCACATTCCAACTTGATCCCAAATGCCATGTTCCTTTGTGCCTGTGATTTTCTACTTAGATGTCATGGTCACCTCCCCTCCTGTCATTGAATCTTCTCGGACTTTTCCCGCTGTTCCCCACAGATGCCCCTTGCTCATTGGTAGCCATGCCTGTGTCACCTGGAAGTGTCTTGCCCAGTTCCCGTCGAGTCTTCTTTTTATAAAGGACTACGAACAGACAACAGGATTTTTTATCCCCTGGCCTCCTGGCTGCTGTTCTAAAATAAATAAGATAATCTGATAAATCAGATCCATTTTTCTCTTTTCATAGAATTTGTGAAGCTGGGGAGGGGGGTGTCAGTTACACCACATCTGTTCCCCTTTACGCCTTATTTAAGAAAATAACTCTTGCCAGATTTTTACCCACCCATAATAATTACACCATTTTTACAGATGTGGTTTTTAACAGCTTCATTCTGGACCCAAAACTTTTATACAATTTGCAATGAATTTGCTTCTTGGCTTGCACTTCGTTATTAGCTGGCAATAAAGAGAGGGAGGTCAAGGAGTCTGTTGCCAGAACTGTACCTTTGATGGGTGTTTCCCTAAGCCAAGCTCTGAGAGCAGAAGTGGCCACCTCCATCACCCCCGCTCTGTCAGCCTGAGAAGCAGCACTCTTTGGAGCTGGGCACTTGAGCACTGCCCTTGGCAGGTCTCTTCTTCACTGTCTTACTTTATCCCTTTTTACTCCCTCTCTCAGCCCGAGCCCAGAGTTCTGAGACCTTGGATCTGACAAAAAGCAAGGTTTGCTTTTTCACAATACCCAGCCTGAAGCTGAGAACCCAAGCAAATGTACCCCAGCACCATGAGCCTGACGTTGGCTCTGAGAGGACATGTAGGCCACATGAATAGTGTTGGTCAGTGACCTCATACTATGTACCAAGTGGAGTGACACACAAAGCCATCTAAGAATCGAGTTCAAACAAACAAACAAACAAACAAACAAACAAAAAGTGCACACTGCAGGGGGATTCTGAGAGCTGTTCGGGAGCTCTTCACAATGCTGGGATGTCAGCCGGAGAGTCCACACACAGGAAAGCAAGTAGCGGACAGGGTGTCACGACACAACACGAGGCCAGGAACTTGTCAGACCATTGAGCTGTCCCACAGTCTTGTCCCCATGGGAGAAGGGTCGATGGAAGAGCATAAGTGCTCAGCTTTTAAGTGTCACCTAGGTCTTCCCTGTGTATTGTATATTCTGAGAGATTCCAGCTAGAACAAGTACCAGAGCATCTGCAGCCACAAAAGCAGAGGTGGCAAAGCCCGGAGTGTCCCCAAGGGTGTGTGATGGCCCCCAGCTTCCTGAGATCCACTTAAAGACAAGGCTCAGCACATGCAAGCAAGCCTCAAGACCAACAGACTGTGAGCAGAAAAAGCTACACATGGCTCCTGGACCAGCACAAGTTCCCTCTCCACAGTCACAGGACGGTGAAGCCCAAGACAGCTGACTATCCTCTCCAAGATGGCCCAATGGCCACAAAGTGGCTTGGTTTTCCCATTTCCACTGGATTCCACCCATGTTTTCTTCTCTCTGTCTTGTACTGTATCAGCACAGGCATGAACATTATTGTGTGTGTGTGTGTGTGTGTGTGTGTGTGTGTGTGTGTGTGTGTGTGTGTGTGTTTTCTGCTAAGACATAACAAAAGCAAGCAAACAAAGAACGAAGCTCACTGTAGAGGCAAACCGTTCTAAGCTGGGGAAGATGGAGAGGTGGTTGTTGCCTCAGAGATGGGGAAAGGGGAAGGGCAGAAGTAATTCTTAACTCCGTTTCATTCTGACATATTTCTTGACCCTGGCCATTGTTCCTCCTCTCTTTTCCTTTTCCTTTGTTTCCCTCCTCTCTCCTCTCCTAGGGTGCCAACCAAAGACCTCCATTTTCTTAACACTGCTCAGTTCCAGAAATGTCAATCAAAGCCAAGCCCATAGCAGGAGGAGGAAGCTTAGCAATCAAGTTTATTGTCTCATCCCATCCCTGGCTCAGCTTAGATGGGGGTGTCTGCTTTTTCCCATATAGGACAAAACTCTGCAGTGCAAAGACAGCATGTTATAGCATTGAGATCTTCTGGGACAGCCCAGGGATGAGGCAGCACAGGTCTGGGCATGACAGCTGCCGTGCTTCTATTGAGCCTGGTCCTTTGTAGACACCCTTGAGTGTGCTCGCTGTTAGGCAGTAGGGCTTTCCAAGAAGCAGACGGGTTTTCTCTCCAGTGTCTGCACATAGTAGACATGCAGAACTTTGCATGGAATTAATGATTTTCAAACACCATGGAAAAGGGCTAACTGTCCTGCCACATGTGACTCCAGAGAGAGGTGGAAGAAGGCAGTTTGGTAAGGATAAACTTCAGGAGAGGTGTCTGCAGGAAAGATCGTACAAGAAGGGAATAGGCAGCCAGGGGTGAGCAGAACCAGGGCCCCCTGAGTAACCCATCCTCCTCTGCCATGACACCCCTACCTACCCAGCCTGCCTCTGGCCTGGAGTTTTTTAAGGGTGATAATTCTCAGTCTTCAGTTGACACAAGTGAGCAGCAAAGAGCAGGCAGGCCCAAGAGATGAAGCTCCCTCACTCCAAAGCCCAAGTTTCCTTTTACTTCTCTCCAGTTAAAGGAAATAGTTCAGAAGCAAACATACCGGGTTCTGGCATGGTTTGCGTTCTCACAGCCCACTGATTGCAAAAGGACCCCAGATCAAGCGGAGTCCCAGGGAAGATCCCAGGGCTTGGCTTGCAGAGTTCCTAGACACTAGTCCAGCTCGGGATACCTCATGGCAAATGAAGATGCTGCTTGATCAGCACTCGGGCTCTGGCATTCTTGTGGGCGTAGTTGATGAACACTATCCCCTCCTCCCAGTCTGTTCTGACAGAACAGAAGAAGCAGAGGCATTAGGTAAGAGCAACCGGGGGATTCCCGCAGCCTGGCTCATACAGTGTAAAGAGGAGTTTCTAGAAAACTCTACGATGGAGGGAAAAGCTCAGCTAGCCGGCCCCGGAGCCTCAGGTGGGGACTGCTCCTCCCTGCCACTATCCCCAGTTCAGTCCAGGTTGTTGCAGCTCAGCTAAGGGAATCCAGAGAGCCCTCACTTGGGTGTTCCCAGTAGCTTCTTGTTTTCCCATAGTCAAGCAGCCTATTAGGCTATCCCTGACCATGCTCTGCTTCCCTGTACACGCAGGACCTCAGCACATCCTACCGCTGTCAAATCCAGGTTGTCCTGTTCACTACGGTCCTGCTTGCCAAAGGCTGAGCTAGAGGCCATGGTGCCCTCCTCCTAGGGCAGCCTGCTTTTACCCTACCCCCACCCAGACTGACTCTACAGGGTCTCGTAGGCTGCTGCTGGGGGGGTTCATGGACCCTCGGGGGCCGCAGCAGTGTAAGGCCCACACAGGGCCTGGAGCACGCACAGCCAGTGCCTTGCTCAGGGCTGGAGGGAAGCAGCGGTTTGTCCGCTAATGAATTTAGATGATATTCAGCCTCTGCTGCTTAATTCACTCGGTGGCCTTGGCGATGCCAACGCTGCGCACAGGGACCCCAAGTAAATCTCCTCGACTTGGTGTCAGAGTCGCCCCGACAACAGGCAGGCGCCCCGCAGGCCTCAGCGGCCACTGCTCCTGGCCTAGGCCTCGGCAGGGCCAATGTCCCCAGTGGCCCCCAGCTCCCCGCCCCGACAAGGCGAACAGCAGCGCAGGCTGGTGTTCCTGTGCCCTGCTCTGGGTGGTCTGGGCACTGGGGCTGCTTCCGAGCTCATTTGCCTGCAAACGCCCTCACCTTGTCAGCGCCAATAATTATCCAGTCTGCGCTCCTCAGCGCTGCCATTTCTTAAGATTGGATTAGATTGAAGAGGCTGAGGCCTGGCTCCTCTGTGCATTTTCTCAGTCAGTTAGCATAACCACTGGGGGCCTCGCCGAGGCCTACAGCACAGCTACACTAACTTTCTCTCCCCTTCCTTATTACGGAGCTTAATAACAGCAGGCAGTGTATTAATATGTAAGAGATCAAGAGATTATTGATTAGAGTCACTTCCCTAATATCCCCTGTCCGTCATGTAGTTCAGCAATTCTTTCATGATTTTTTGTGTCAGGCCATTTAAATATTCATGACCGGGTTGCTTTGTACCTCCACGGCTGAATTTCTAATTAATCTGTCAAAAGAAATACAATATGCCCGGCAGCCTTATTATTATAAGGGTCAGCTGAAACAGAGATGGCCTGGCGAGGCCTAAGGGGTAATTAATTATAACAATACCGTGTTTACCTTGTGTGGTACCTGCGGCCTAAATGAGCGCTAAATTAGACTCAAGCCACTCCAGTGCGCGTTTGAAGCCTCCTGGATGTACCAGACTAGATCATAATGACGGAGGAGAGAGGAGAGCCTCCGCTATGTAACAACATAATCAGCAATTATAGCTGCGAAATGGGGAGAAGGGGGAATTTTATCTCATTAGAAAAACCCAAGCAGAAAGTTTTTTTTTTTTCTGTCACCAGCTCTTTTCTTTAGAATTCAAATGATTCCACTCTAAAGGTGAGGGATCTCAAATCTAATTCCAGTGCAGATAGCTGGTCTAATTAGTGGTATACTTTGGCTAAAATGTGAATGACATTTGTTCCAGCTTGGAGCGGCCTATTAATAGCGGGTGTCAGAGAGACACATTAAGTGTATCATTCGTCTGTCAATTTATCTCTGTCATTATTGTTTCTTTATTTCCTCTGCCACATTATGGTCACTAATTTCTTCTCACTTTTATGAGATTCTTAATGTGGGCCTTTAATGAACTCCAAAAACTCATCCAAACTCTAAAATTAAAACACTAGGCTCCTGTCAGGGCAGCTCGGCAGAGTATAACTTGAATAGTATCATTCTCCTGTCAATTTATTTCCGTCATGATTTTTCTTTATTCCCTGCCACATTATGCCCACTAGTTTAATTCCATTTTTATGTGACTTGTTAATGTGAATTTTAGGTGGCTTTTAATCACCTCCAAATTTGTAGAATATCACAATAAATCATAACTGTACCCCCTCTTATGACAATTTATTTCTGTCATTATTTTTTATTTCTCCTTCCTTATTACAACCCCGTGTTTCATCTCCTACACTGTGACCTTTACATGGCTGCATTTTAAAAAGCAGCACACAGAAAGTTTGCTCTTTCTGAGAAACTGGAAGCAGGAGATGTTCAATGGGTTCAGGTTTTGTTCGTCTGCCGTGGGTCACAGGTGTGTTTTACCTCTACCTTGCGCTCTGCTCTTGGTTGGCAAAGTGCAGCTAGTGTCGATCATGCAGAACAGAGACAGAGCGGAACCATGGGTGTGATGGGTAAAAATGGGCACTTGAAATGGACATAGGCAGAGATGATGGGTCAGGTTCAGAAGATGACATTTAATCCCAACAATAATAATCAAATGATCGTGATCCTTCGAAGAGCATGCCTCTCTTACACAGACACCTCTCCTGTATCTGGGTATTCTGGGTTCTTCTTGGTTAAGTTCATGTCTGAGTGAAGAGATTTGTCAAGCATAGTCAATGATTCAAATCTCTGCTCACATTGTTGGTGTGGCCTGTGAGCTAGTACATGTTTCAGATCTCCAAAGAGTTGAAAGATAAATCAGAATAAGGGTCACATTTGGTAGCACGTAAAAATTATAGGGAATTCAAATTTCTCTTTCTACAAATAAAGTTTTATTAGAACATTGTGAGTTTTTCACATATGAGTTAGCCATAGCTGCTTTCATGGTTAGGGAAAGAATAGAGTTGCTGCAATATTATTTCTGGCTCAATTCTCGAAGGGTTGTTTGGCATTGTTTTTGTTAGGCTCTTCAGACAGGGTGCTAGCATCAAACCCATGCTGGCCTGAAGATCGCAATTCTCAGCCTTCAAAGTGCTGGGAACCCAGGTTTGTGCTATGTGCCAGGTCTCTGAGAAGGTTCACAGTATCCCACATGCCAGATCCCAGCCAGTCGAGTAGAGAGGAAACTGATGCCCATGACTGCAGTCTGGGCTATATATTCTGGGTGATCTAATATATATCTTGGAGGGGCTTTCATTCATCTATAATCTCAATCTATAATCTGAACTTTATATTTGTGAGAAGCATTACAGAAGTAGCAGGTGTGGGAGACATAGAGGGGTTTAAAGCATAGCCCTAGAGCTGATGATTTGAGTTCTACTCCACTATGAAAAAAAAAATCAAGATTTAAATCTTGTAGAACATAAGACCCCCAGACACCTCTGCTTAATCTGAATTAGTGTTTCAGACAGGGGTTGGGGCCAGCTGGTCTTTAAGCTACCCAAAAGTTCAGTGTAACAAAGTTTCCAGAAGCACACACGGCATCTTTCAAAGAGTGTGGCTGGCTTGATTGTTGGGAATTCTAAAACCTGTCACTTGAAAGATAACCCTCCCCCCCGGGAGTTCTGCCCTTGCGTCTGATCTACAGATCAGTAAGTTATATCATCAGGTTCTTCCTGAATGGCTTTCCGGGTTTTCTTTTATCTGTAGGAAAGGGTTCTAAGTATAACATCCACCAGCTCCCCATGCTTTGGAACCCATGTCTTATAGGCATAACTTATCTTGGCCTGGAAAACATCAGTAGCTCCCTTATCTGCAGAATCAGGACAGCAGCATCAGTGCTCAGTCCTATTGTAGGTGACTCCTGCTGCTGGAATACTCTGAGGAGTGGGGCTGGCTTCTCTTCCATGATGCTGTCTCTAAGTATCATGGATTCCCAAAGGCGGTTTCACTTTCTCACCCAGAAACCAAGCCACCTGCTACCTGTTCCAGCCACCTGGGATGTAGCCACAGTGCCTGGCTGCCCCAGTACACGTTCTTCTCTTCTCTCTCTCTCTCTCTCTCTCTCTCTCTCTCTCTCTCTCTCTCTCTCTCTCTCTCACACACACACACACACACACACACACACACACACACACACAAAAAGTAGTTTTATCTACTGTGAATTACTGTGGTTCTTTGGTTCTGTTCTGATAAAGGAGATAACATGTTCACTTCTCAGAACATAGAGGGAATTATCAAGAAGAAAATGTTAAATGTCTGCAGTCTTCACCTGCAGACAGTGTGACTTCACTTTGGTTTCCTTCTTTGTTTATTTCCAGTCATAACTGAAGTCTACTGGATAAAATTTAAATTACATACTTGATATTTTATTGGACACATTCTATCAACATGTTTTTACCCTCAAAAGCTGTTTATAGCATTGGAATAACAAGACATTCAACAAAGGAGAAAGCTTAAACGCTGTCAAGGAGCCTAAGCTGGCATTGTACTCTGTGATAAAAGGCTGAGAGCTTCAAGGTTGAGGCCAAGAGGAAGATGTCCACCCTCCCAACTGTAGTCAACGTTTTCAACATTTCACTAGAGATTCTAACTGGGGCAGCCAGGCAAAGAAAATAAATAGAGGCTTCCAGATTGCATACAAAGTAACACTATCTCTACGTTGAAACAAGAAGTCCATTTCTGTGTTTCTAATTCTCTTGAAAGAATTGACTGAAGAATATTAGAGTCAATTATCAAATTTTTAGAATACAAGATTGAGATGAAATATCAACTATATTTATATTGTATATGCATACCAATGGTGTTTTATTTCTATATTTTATGTTTCACTACATTTCTATAGTATACCATATAAGAACAAAATCAAAAGGTAATTTCACTTATAACAGTATAGACAAGAAACAAAACATAACAAAAGAAATGGAAGGTCAATATACTAAAACCTAGAGACATTCACTGAACAATACTGAAGAAGACCCAATAAAAAAGACTTAACACAACAAGGCATTCTGCTTGAAGGGCTGAACATAGAAAGAATGATGATATTTGCAAACGAAGCTATAAAGACAGTGCAATACTTACCAAATGCCACTGGATTTCTCACTTTTCTCTTTTAGAATATTTTTTATCCCTTGAAAATTTTGCATATGTATATAATTTTTTTTACTCACTCATCCTGATCTCTATATCTCCCACTCCCCCCTGGATACTCCCAAATTTATTCTGCTCCCCACTCATGTGCTTTTTATTCTTGTAAACCACTGATTCCAATTGGTGCTGCCTGCTGAAATGTTGACCAATCCTGTTGTACAGGTCTTGTGCAAATAACTGTATCTGCAGTGAGTTGATGAGGGCGATATCCATGTTATGCCTAGCAACAGCTTTTCTTTGCACTCTCTCCATCCTCCAGCTCTCACCTCATTTCCATCTCTTCTTCCTCCATAGTCCCTGAGCCTATGGAGGTCGATATAGACCTGCCATTTAAGGATATGCACTCAATGATTATGATCAGCACTTTTACCAATTACAAGTCTCTAGTTGAACTAATGCACACTGCGGAAAAAGCATCTCTGGTCAAGGTTGAGAGTAGTACCAATCCCCAGGATGTACACATAAGTATTTAGAAGGCAGCATGTCCCTTTAGCAAACCACTAGTAGTGGGTTCTACCTTAGAACCTCTGACCATGAGCCATGACCTTTTGACCAGCTCTACAGAACCACATGGAAATTCTCTCTTGAATAGAAAGTAGTCGGTTACCCTACATCATCACGGATACCATTATTACATTGGTATCACTGGATTGCTTACAGGAATTGATAAGCCTGCCAATTGATATGAAAATGCAAGGGGCTCATGATAGTTACACGTTCCTAGAGAAGGAACAGTGTTAGAAGACTCACACGTCCCCACTTCAGAGCAGCATATACATTCAGAGTTTTCAAGATAGGTTGGCCTTGATTTATATACACAGAGATCAACATCATAGAATCCAGATTCCAAAACCCAGTGCACACAAAAATGTTCAGCTGATATTTCACCAAGAGTGCCAAAACATTTCAATGGAGAAGGGATGGTCAGCAAGTGGTCCTCTTGGTAGATGGTCCACACCAAGAGCCAAGGTGGGATACTGCTTCATAGACTCTACCAAGAGAAACTCAAATGGACTGAAGACCAAAAACAAGGAGATAAAACTACAAAAACCTCGATAGAAAGCACAAGTGGTCATTTTTATGATCTGGAATCTAGCAATAATTTCTTAGATATGGCACTGAAGGCATAAGCAATAATACACTTGACTTTTATGAAAAGGGTGCTTTAAAAGACAGTATTAGGAATGAATGTGAAGAAAGAAAGGAAAACAGGGCAAGAGAAACAAAGTGGTAGATCTTATGTCTCGTGAGGGCCTAGTATCTAAAATATATGAACTCTTTCAGCTCTCCAATCAAAATTGAAATAACCTAGTCAAAATATGCTAAAAATGCGACTAGACCATTCTTAAAGAGTTTGTGAAAATGGTCCATAGGAGATGAAAAGGTGAGGCAGATTGGTGCATGCAGATTCTAGGGTCAAGGAGGCTGAAGCAGGAAAGCTCTCAAGTTGAGAGCATCTGGAGCCGTATAGCTGTGCTTTTTCTCAAAACCAAACCAAACCAAGCAACACAAAACAAAAACAAAGAAGAAGAAAAATTTAAAAAAATCCACAGAAGTAAACTCATTTAATCATCCAAAGGGAAAAAAAAGCACACATTCTAGAACATGGCCAATACCTTGAAAACATAATGCTAAGTGAAAGAAACATTCACACACACACAAAAAAAATGTTCTTATTTGAAACACCCAGAATAGGCAAACCCACAGATATGGACGGGGTCAGTGACTGCTATGTAGAGGACCAAATAGGAATGGCTGCTGCTGAGTACAAAAGTGTGGGAAGTGACAAAAATTTTCCTGGACAACCACAGTGATTTACAGGCAGAAATCGTCTCAAAATACATTCAACCCATTGAATGCACACGTTAAAAGTGAATTGTTCATTACATGGCTATATGTAATTTATCATTATAAAAGCATGTATGTAGTTAATCATTATAAAAAACTAAATGCAGTTAATCATTATGAAAGACCGTACGCTGCTAATCATTAAATTGTACTGATCCTTTACAATGTCTGTTCAGTTTTGTGCCATAAGAACTCTCTTCCTCAGACTTACCCTTAACCCCATTCACAAATCTCTTCAATCACACTCTTAGGAAAATGGCCTAACCTCAGGAATCCTTCAGCTCCAAAGGGCCCCAGCCAGCTTCTCCCTTGAGTCAGTCACCATCTAACGTCCAGCCCATTGACCATGAGCCTATTCCAAGAGTGTCTCTGCCCCTGAATGCAGAGTTCTTATGAATGTCTGCGTGGATTCTGAAGACCAGAGGGTACAGGGGCTGGTTGTTCCTCTCTGCCCCCAGGCTTATATGTCTAACTGTAAGATCTGCACAGGAAAGTACTTTCAGTGAGGGTGTTCCCCCACCCTCATAGAAGAAGGGGGAGGGGTTGGGATAGGGGGTTTATGGGCGGGAAACTAGGAAAGGAAATAACATTTGAAATGCAAATAAAAATATCCAAGAAAAAAAAAGAGAAAGATTTTTTAAAAAAGTACTTTCAGGACACTTAGGTAGGCTGGGCACACAGAACCTCATACAGTGACTGAAGCAGGCCTTGGGAGAATGGATGTGATTCAAGAAACACCAACCCAAAGCTTCCCAAGGCTCCTGGGCCTGCCCTCTTCAGATTGAGGTTAAACTCTTTGTGAACCCACAGATACTCAGACACTAACACCTTTGTACGAATAATTACATTTATTTTAAACAACAAGAACTTACAAGAAAGAAGGGAAGCCCCCTGGTCTCAGGCCCATAAAGCCTGCTTCACAAAAACCCTACCCAGGGCAAGAGACTGGCTTTCCGAATGAGGCCAATTGGACAAATGTGTTCACATTCAGCACAGACTCCCTATGAACCACTAAGAGGGAGGCCACCCAGTATGGTGTGGATGGTGATTGCTGGAGTATGCTGAGATGGCTTCTAGGTCTTTCAAATTCTCACAGCAGCAGCAGCCTGAGACAGAGTATCCCCTCTCTTCTCCACACCACTGGTATCATGGTGTCCCAATCCATGATGCTGGGCAAGCAACTGAAGACATACTTGCCTCTTAAACATAACCGTGTATTCTAGAATCTTCTTTCAGGTTCTTTACTCACAACCCTAGCATCAGTGTTGAATGTCAGTAGGTTTATTTATTGAGAATGGTGTGCTATCTTTCTAAGAGAAAAGTGTATTCCTCAAAGCTGGCTTTGTCATTTTTTTCTGATGATTAAGCAATTTGTTTATGCAGACAAGTAATGCCATTTTTTTTTATAACTGCAGCATTTATCTGTTGAGATTGCATGTGTTGACACAGATATGTATGGATTCAAGAAGGGTTGCAGAACATGAACTGTCATGGGCACCATCTTTTAGTGGCTGCGTGGTACTTTATTTTGTGAATATTTAACAATTTCATTAAGCAGTTTTTACTACACAGTGTTTCACTGTTTAAAAGACTTATATTTTACAAGCATTTATATTACACTCCATTATTTTTCATGTATTGCAAAATTAAAGCAAAATGTAAAGAAAAGCACAGCATTAGAGGTTTTGCTATATTCCAATGGTTTTCTTCATTAAATTTGTACAAATTTCTCCCAAAAAGTCTACCCATTTTCACATATTGCAGTCAATACTATAGAATATTTTGTTTTAATGTGACATTTTTGGTTTTATGTGTAAGATCAAATTCTGCATATCTTCTTCTGTTTCACATTAACAATCATACAGGTTGTGCTGGCTGGTTTTGTGTGTCAACTTGACACAAGTTGAAGTTATCACAGAGAAAGGAGCCTCAGTTGAGGAAATGTCTTCATGAGACCCCGCTGTAAGGCAATTTCTCAGTTAGTGATCAAGGGGGGAGGACCCAGTCCATTGTGGGTGGTGCCGTCCCTGGGCTGGTAGTCCTGGCTTCTATAAGAAAGCAAGCTGAGCAAGCCAGGGAAAGCAAGCCAGTGAGCAGCACCCCTCCATGGCCTCTGCATCAGCTCCTGCTTGAGTTCCAGTTGGTGATAAACAGCAACATGGAAGTGTAAGCTAAATAAACCCTTTCCTCCCCAACTTGCTTCTTGGTCATGATGTTTGTGCAGGAATAGAAACCCTGACTAAGACACAGGTCATCTGAAACATTTTTGTTTCTGATGTCTTTCGGTGGCCTGTCTCCTCTTCCTCTCCCTTGGCCATTTCTACACTGGGGCATCACCTCAGCCTCTGCAGTGTTCTCAGTGAGCATTTTGTTCTAGTTTAGCCCGCCCTGCTTTGGGCTCTAAGGTCGCCTGCCCTTAAATTGACTTCATGTTTTCCTTGTAGTTTGTTTTAACTTTATTTATCCCATTCTGCTTACTTCTGACTACAGATTTATATATTTTCATGCGTATGTGTGATCACACACACATATTTGATTTCTCTCAATAGCTAAATATTTCCATTTTTTTTTACAACACCAACCTATAATTTAGAATTATTTCTACTTCCCAGAAGTTTTTTTTTATTTCATTTGGAGCTCTTTCTCTCCCTCTCCCTCTTCCTCTCCCTCTACCTCTTCTTCTCCCTCTCCCTCTCCCTCTCCCTCTCCTTCTCCCTCTCCCTCTCTTTCTCTCTCTTCTCCCTCTCTCCTGCCTTTCTCTCTCTCTCTCTCTCTCTCTCTGTCTCTCTCTCTCTCTCTCTCTCTCTCTCTCTCTCTCTCTCTCTGTGTGTGTGTGTGTGTGTGTGTGTGTGTGTGTGTGCGTTAGGCCTACAGGTTTGGAATTACTTTTCACGTCTCCTATAAGAAGAAGTAGGGCGGTTTTACCATAGAGCGCCCCCTGGGAATATACGAAAACCACACTGTTCTCAGGGTCCGGGGCAGTGAATTAGCTTATGATTTCTCCGAGATAACAAACAGCATTTTCGTGAAATAACCCCCAATGCAGTTAGAATTCAAGCTCTTTATGCAGAAGAACCTGCCCTTCCAGCCTGTCCTAGGCAGGACGGTGCCTCTCAAGCATGTCAGAGAGAAGCACTTGAGTTTCACACACTGGAAAATTGTCGTAATAAACTGACTTATGTTCCAGCAAGATTTTTCCCCACCATCTGCTTGAAAATCATCACATACAAATATGCAGACACTCCTCTTGAGACTCAGCAAAGCCATCCCACGACTTGGAAAAGCTTTCACAAGTACCAAGTGACCGGTACTCCAAAGGTGGCTCCTTGGTGGGTACTTGTCCTTGTGACATTCACAGAAGGATCTCTGTGCCAACCTCTGTCCCTGGCCAGTCCCTATCTACAAGTCCCATCATCTGCCGTTACCCAGTTTGGTTTTCACTTTGATTTGAAGCCTGTCTTAAAGTGCATACTGAGTCCACATATACTCTGGGTCTGTTTTCTGGAAACTTCTTTTTGCTCACTTGATCTGTTTGTGTTTCCATGACGCTTTTACTTAACTAATTCTATAGTTTGCACAATACGCAGTGAGATACACTCCTTGCTATTGTCCCTGGTTCTTTTCTCCAGGAATGTTATCACTGTTTGATTTATTTTTCCCAGTGAATTTTGAAGTCCTAAATCTATCTCCCTCTGTCTCACTACTGCTCACTCATAAAAGGCACACAAACAGACCAATCCTGGGGGAATTTCATTGGGATAAAGTTTAGCATCAAAAAATACTTTGGAATACACACACACACACACACACTATTGAGTCTTTCTGAAAACATGGTGCCTCTCTCAACTTATTCAAATCTCTTTTTGTATCTCTTATTAGGTTTTTATAGTTTTCTTCATGTATTTTTTCCTTTTAATTTCTTGGCGACTATTCTTCAGTATTTTATGGGATGTTTTTGCAATTGTCAGTAGAATCCTATATCTACTTTATTATCGAAATGATCATAATGGGTGTATAAGAAAGCAATTTATTTATTTGTTTCAAACTGTCTATGTCACTGAAATCCTACCTGAATACTTGGAGGAGTGCTTTTCAGATTTTTTCCAGTTTCTGATATTAACTGTTATTATTTTTGACAAACACACCCCACGTATGCCACAGTCTTACCTTTCTTCTGCTACTTTCTTTTGCATCCAGTTAACTACATGCAGAGAAAGTAGGAATGTCCTCGAGTTCCCTGATTCTTTGGAACACAAATACCCAAAGCAACTGACTAGACTCTGTCCTCAACAGCCTCTTCTTTCTTCCCCACACTAGAGGAACCAAGCCTAGCTGTAGAGCTTACAGCTGTGAGAGTCTAGTTGGCCCAGGAGGATACAAGCATCCTGTCTGCTGAAAGTGAGGTCACATCAACAAGAGGCCCCCTCATTCCTTAAGGCCATCAGAGTTTACGATCACCTTCCCATCCTCCACCTACCACAGTAAGCTAAGGGAACTGGGCAGGCACCTCCTTATTCCATGGTGGAAGTGAAGAAGCAGGTGATTCCTGTGGGCCCTTGTGCTTACTGAGAATCCCTTCATGTTGTACCTTGACTAGCCACTGTTGGCTACAGGGTTCCATTGTCTCCGTTTTCCCTGTAGCCACAAGTATATAAAATGTCTGTGCTACACCTAATACTAGGCTCTAACAATGCTTGAAGCAAAGTCATGTTCCCAGGGTCTTCCTCACCTACCACCTTAAAGTTCGCCTGGGTTGGGGCACCTGCCTTGCAAGTGGCAGAGAAAAGTAGGACTATTGACTTAATATGCTGACCTAAACCCAAAAAAAAATGGTTGTAAATTCAGCAAGGGAGGATGTGGCTTGGTACAGGATCTGGAGTATCAAAGCAGGGACCAGGGTGGCAAGCTGGTGGTCGGGGTGGGTATCAGGGAGGACTCTCAGCTGACGACTTGCTCATGTGCCTTTATACAAGGTGGCTATACTCCTGAATATAAGCTGCTGTAGCTTTTCTAGGCTCCTTCCTACATGGATATGACCCGGAAAGGCTGAAGGTTCTGGAAGCTGTTGTCTTGCAGTCTAACCTCAGCCACATATCACAGACCAACAGCTTTTCAGTTTTGGATTTCTGGTCCTCCAGCACTTGAATGATCTCCGCGGCAACCTTAGAAACTCCACAAATAAATCCAGACTGAGTTCCAAACGATGGCTTTTTGGGTTACCTCTCAAAAACTCTGGAAAACCTCTGTACCGGGGTGCAGGGTAAGAGTCTGGGAGCTGAGGAATGTCTTGGCCTTTACCCTTGCAGTTTCATAGTAGGCAACATCCAGGTCATCCCTCTGCCTCCTCTGTGCCCACACTGGCTTGTTGTCTTAAGTAAACATGGCCGAGGACCGGGAGCAAAAGTAAAGCTGTTCCTTTTAGAGCAATGATTCCCATTTGAATCACTTTTAAACACACCGCTCTGCCTCTAATTTAAAGTGAATAATAGGCGTAGAGCCGACCACAAAGGATCATTAGCCTCATAAGACAACACACATCAGGAAGGTTGCTCTGGAATCACTAAACAGGAGCACCGGAGATCAGCCAAGGCGGGTAACTGTGTCTTCAGCATGGTTATCTGGGGGACATCTCTTTTGGTATTCAAATAAGAGAAGCAAATTTTCTCTGATGCCCCCTTGAGCTTTTTGTTTTGCACTTATGGAAAGCAAAGAGCACTTGGAGAATGAGGCCCCCAGGTGTGAATGTTCAGGGTTCAACATTTAATGTCAACTAATCTTGTACTATATGTGTGTAGAAACAAACACATTCACCATATATATAAAACTCTCTTAGTCACTTTTCTTGTTGTGTCCTTCTGTTTCATATTTGTGTCTTAGTAGTAACAGTCTAGAATAGAAGAATCTTGACTTTTGCCATCAAATATAAAAAAAACTCATCACATGCAATGAAGAAGATCTTGGAAGAAAAAGGCCTAAAAGTTTCTGTTTTTATCAAACAAAACTACTGACCCTTATAAACAGTAAAGAGTTTTACCATGTGAGAGTCTCTCTCTCTCTCTCTCTCTCTCTCTCTCTCTCTCTCTCTCTCCTCTCTCTCTCTTGTGTATCTGTATGTAACTCCATGGGCAAGGATGAAATAAAAACAAAGACATATTTATGGATACAAGGAACAGCAAGTCAGCTAGAACTATGTACCTAGTACAGAACTAGGTACATAGGAGGAGGATGACCTGACATCTATGTGTATTTCTAGAAACCTCTGGTCTTAGAAAACAGGGCACCTACAGTGGCTAGAGCTGGACCCACCACCCACTAGGATGCTGTGATTTGGCTCCCATCTGCAGGCTGGCCTGCTCCAGCCCACTTCCTTGTTTTCGCACAAGCATCAGGGTGTGTGTTTGTGTATGTTTTTTATTTCTAGGGAGAAGCCGGAGGCACTGGGCAAAGTTGCCCAGGGCTGAGCTGTTGTCTCTGCTGGGCTTTCAAAACTTCTTGTCAGTTGGCTACTGACTTCCTAATGCATACTCTCCTAATTCTTAATTAGAGCGACATAGCTAATTAATAAGTTTTTTCCAATTATAAATTAACTTAGGATCAGAACTCCGGCTTTGCATGTAATTTCCTATAATCGCTAAAGCTACTGCAGAAACATGCCTCCTGCCAACCGTAACTTTTTTATTTAACACAGACAGACGAGTTCTCACTGGGTTTACGTTTTACAGCAAATTATCTCTGTTGGGATTTATGAAGAGAAATTAAAAAAATATATCAGAGCCCCCCTCCTTCTTCTATGTTCCCTTTCTTGTCTCCCCCCCACCCCCACTGTATAGCATCCTTAAAGACTCATTTCTCTTGGAAATTTAAAAGAGAACCTGCCTGAGTATTTTCATGTTATTGCAGGGGTAGGTAAAGAAGTCAGAGGAGCTGATAATTCGTTTTTGTTCATAAGTGTTTCCACCTTTCCATGGTTTCTGCAAAAAATGATTTGGGAGGTGCTGGCATGCTGTTCGTTTATGGAATGTTAACTGAAGAGACACTTATCTCTTTAGTAATGAAGGAGCATAATTAAAGGTGGGCGAGCAGACCGGGCGCCGGTGCTGGCACCATGTCATATCCTTGGCTGCCACAATTCCTCCGTGGTTTATCAAAGACTACCCCTTTAATATGGAGATTACACTTATGTACTTGTCTGAACTTGAAAGGCATTTTCCTAATTTACTTATTAATGAGATGTAAATCTATTTGTGTGGTACGTCACAAGCCTCTCCCCCCCACCACCACCCCCAAATCACCGCTACTACTTAACCGGTGATAAACCCTATGATTTAAATGAAAAATAATACATTTAGCTTGCCACACTCATTCTGTTAAAAATTGATATAGTCTATGTTAAATTTATTAATATTGCTTGCTGTCATTCAGTTTGCAGCTCCTGCTGAAATACGACTTGACAGCGGCCGCATTAAAGATGTATGCCATTGTATTCAACAAAGATTAATGAAGCCCGGTAAAAATAGCTGTAAAAGAGAAAGTGATCCGAATGTAAAATCAGTGAATTAAATGAGGCCCCGCATACCATTTGTTAATATGCATGAGGAGGGAGGCAGCGAATGAAACTGTCTCTATGCAAAGTTCATTTGAGAATGTTTCAATATTGTCTGGATATCTCCCAACTATTGATGAAGCCTAATGGAGCCAGGTTTGCACACAGATGCGGGGTGCCCAGTCAGGGCCACACAGTGGGCAGTATGAGCCCGAGTGTGGTGGCCTGTTGGTCCTCCAGAATTTGGTCTTTAGCGCGTCCTTTCCTATGGCATGTCACAGGACCAACTCCCGTCTCCATGAAAGAAAACTGAACTTGGAATCTTCCTTCCTGGCTTTAGGCTACAAGTTCAACTGCTGGTGATGTCCAGTCTATGCCAAATCGGAGTGGTGTTACCGACCTCAGAACCTTTCTAAGTCTCAATACTTACCTTCCCAAATGATGAGAGAGTTTAGCACTCCACATTCAAAGTACTTACTGGGCATCGTGAGATGAAAGACGGACACGAGGCTGCATTATTCCTGTCTTGTAAAGAGTCTCCATCCAGGGATGTCGCCTCCCTGCGACATGCTCAACCTCCTCTGCATGATGAACCTGTTTCTGCCGGCACCCTAGTGTTGAGTGATTGGGTGGCACACACTTTGGAGGGGCTGATTGATTTCCACAGGTCTCATTATAAAATACGGCTGGTGTCAGACCCTGCCAGGTTAAGACTTGCAAATAAATTAGCGGTGACAGAAAACTGTATGCAGTAATCATAATATAAACCCGGCATGTTTATCAATCCAGAAGGCATTTTGATAGGTCAAAGCCATTGAGGACAGGCGTATCTCCCCACAGCTTGTCTTCACAGAGGTCAAAGGCTGTCCAGAAGGGGCTATCTGGAGGTGTTTGGTTTTGTGGTGGGCTTTTCTCTGCCTCTGTGTGTGTGTGTGTGTGTGTGTGTGTGTGTGTGTGTGACAGTTGTTTGTTGTTTGCACACATGTCAGCTTTCATTCCAACAGTGCAGAGTATGGCAGTATTTTCTGTTGTCACCTGTCTGCCAGCTGTGAGGCGGTGGGGGTTGGGTGCATGCAGATTGAGGGTGACATCCCCTAGAAAGTGCTGCCTAGAGCACAGAATTTCCCAAAAGGGCAAATACAGGTGTTCTTGCTCAGAACAGTTTAGAGCAATTGCTGTTCAGCTGCTCAGCAGATGTCAGCCATCCTCAACAGGTATTGAAAACCCCAGTTCTCCCCAGGCTGTGGCAAGAGGGTAGGATGGTGGGAGCTGGAGTAGGAATGAGATGGGAGGGCTCAGCCCAACAGAGGTTTCCATGAAAGGGACATGGAAGTGTCTTCCTTCTGCGGTGATGTCATATCAGGCCAATCTGGTCACTCTTGTAAAGTGACCTGATGTGAGGATGGCTGTATCTGTGAATCAAAGCCCTAGGGGACAGACTAGGGAATGACTCTGGCAGTAAAACCTTGTTTTACCAGCACAAAGACTACTTTAGTTTGAGCATCAGAACCCACATAAAAAGGCCGGGCAAAATGGTGTTGTCATGTAATTCCAGAGCGAAGAGGCATGGGCAGGAGGGTCCCTGGGCCAGTCTAGCCTACTTGATTAGCTCTAGGCCAGTGAAAGACCTTGACACCTAAGGAAACACAGGGTGTCGACCTCTGGCTTATATGCATATATATACTTATATGCATGTATATACTCACATACACACATGTATATACAGCACTCACAAAATATTTTATAGAAACCTTAAAGAGAACTGACTAATGTAATATTTTTGTTTTTTGTTTTTTCATTTCAAGTTCTTGGACTTCACAATTCCACTGAACTAAGTCGGAAGGACCTCAGAGTCACTGCTGCCTCCCATTGTAGGGTCCAGTCAGTGAGTTTCTGCTTCAAAACATATTTTCCTCTTCTATTGCACAGTGCCCTATATTTGAGGGGTGCATGAGCGTCCCTCACCCTGTGCACTGTGGCATTAGTGCCTTCACTGGAAATACCAAGACAATCAGTCTGTGAGGAGGAGCCTGACATCCCAAAAGCAATAGGACATTGGATCATGGATCCCTGGGGTTGAGGGATCTTAAGACACTTCAGTCGCTTCCCTTACTTCTTTATCCCAAATCCCAACTATGTTGACTTTTTTACTTGGAGCCATATTCTGGGCCAACAAAGATTGCCATGTGGAGAGGGAAGTAGCAACCACACCCGCAAAGTTCAGTTCAATTGTCCAGTTTTTCCAAATCCAACCTACGGAGGTAGGAAGATGTGTCTTCTCAAGTTCTAGAGAATATTGTTTGAAGAGCTAGCCTCATTTGGGTCTAACATACATTCCTCAAAAGGGAGCCAAAGGCAGGTATGAGATTAGGGTGCACAAGTATTTTTATGCTCTGAAAATCGCTTTAGTAGTTTTACTGGAAATTTCCTGAATAAAAAAGGTCTGGGCTCTTTCATTCCACTGAGGGCAGAGTATTAAAACATGTACACATGTGACATGTACACATGTGACATCCAGCCTCCCTGCTCCCCTCAAAATGCCCAAGTCATTTTGTCGATAATATACCATGAGTCTCCAGACCTCTTGTGACCAAGGGATGATGCCTTGGGGTAACTCTGCCTTAGTCCTGCGAATGACAATGACAACATAGGCTCCATTCACCATCTTCTAAGATACAGTTTCAAATTTGGAGATGCTCAGCTGGACATTTGGAGTGGCTTGTGATCACTTTCTACAAAGCTTATTTCAATGACAAAGAGTCTGTACTGAATTAGAAACACCTTCAGGAATGCATCCAAGCCAATGCGCATTTAGACAAAGCCCCACTTGCCAGTACAGAAGGTCTTCATCAAGTAAGTTTCATGGGAGGAAACCAAGATGGAAAAATGTCATCTTCTACTGGACTAACAGGTGTTAGGAGCAAGAAGAACTGAGATTGAGTCCAAGGCTATCCCCTACATGCCCTAAGAATAAAAACAATTGACGGCTTGACTTTGGTGTTATTTTTCAGGTAAACATCAAAAATTTAAATGAACACTCAGCTGTTGTTCATGTAACTAATGTCAGAGCCATTAAACAAAATGCATTTATGACATGCAGACTGTCTTCATGAATTCAAGCCAACATCAGAGTTGACCCTGTTTCAGTAGTAAAAAGTCCTATACTTGGAAAGGGAGCAATAGTAAGACTTGATCAGCTAGCACCTCAGAAGGACCTGTTTTGCACGATTCATGTGGCTTTGTGGTTGGGACATTAATTAATGACCAAACAGAGACAGGTCTGTGTGCCTGGCAGATGGTAAGTCAGCCCAGGAGAACATTACATCTGAATTGCAAAGAAGGCTGGCAGCGCCCTCTCCCACACAGCGCCCAGGGCTGCCAGCCTGCCCCCAAAGAGTGACCGCAGTCCCTCTGGCTTATTTCAAGTACGATGGTATTCTGTGTACTGTCACTTTTGAGCTCAAAGGCCCCAGACCTTTCCATTAGAGCCTGGGAGGGAGAACAGGTCAGTAGTTAACTCCAGGTAGCATGTCACCTGCTCTCACTTCTCATCTCTGTTTAATTTTAAAACCTTGAGGAGTGAAAGTTACAGTTGGCCTCTAAGAACGTGGTTGGCTTCCCAATGCTAAGCTCTTGGGCATTAGTGCTAATAAGGTCAAGAAAACACAGATAGGACAAGGATACAAAATACAAAGGACCCCCCATGAGACATTTGTGCCTTTTGAACATCCTCCGCGGTGCCACACATCCAACAAGTTTCTGCCAAGAATGGGGACCAGGTTGCCAGATGCAGGGCTTGTGATCCTCGTTGTCCTGGAATATGACCATCTGGACAATGGGCAGTGCTGAGGTGACAGGCCACCATGTTTCTCAGCTAATGCTTCAGGGACAGCTGAATAGTGGCCAATATCTGCAGAATGTTTGGTCCTTGGGAGCCAGTAGAATAAACAGACTCTGGCTTTGCATTAGGAAAGTTTCCTAAGTGGAAACAAACACCGTGCAATCAAAAGAACAAGGGCCAATGGAGACAGAAACTTTCCTTTCCTCTCAAATAGAGAATACAGTTGTTACCATACTTATAAGTAACTGTCCCACTCACTCTTTTAATGATTCACTGTGCTAATTAGGAACCTGGCAACATACTCACTGGATTGCCACCTGCAAAGATATGGGAATCCAGGTCTGCTTATGAATAGTTCAGGGAGCTCAGGAGAAAAGCATTAATTGGGAGATGCAAAAAATGACAGACAGACATGCCTGGGGTGTTTGGAATTCCTAAGACTTAGCTCTTCACTATTTGTATGCTTTTTCTCTTCTCTCTGAGTTACAGCCTTATTTACTGGCTATACTTCTATGTTTGTTTCCAAATATTTACACTTCTTGAATTTGAGAAACTAGAACAAGGACAATGTTTAAAAACAATATTTTTGGTGCATGATCAATGGGTATATGCCAGGTATTAATAATTAAACTCATGGATCAGTTAGTATGTCTGACCAGAAGCTGAAGAGATGGGCCTTGTTTTAAGCCCCAAAGCAAAATTTTAAAGAAGAGAGGTGGAGATGGAAGGCAAGATGAAGAAGGAAGAAAAGGGGAGGGGACAGAGAGGAGGGAAGGGGAGAGGAGAGGAAGGGGAGAGAAAGAGAGGTCTAGAGATGGCTGGAAGATGCCAAAGGCAGAACTATTAGACATGGCAGCTAGTGCACTAGCTGACTGCTTATCAGAATTTTTCTTTTTATTCCTGAAGATTACCTCAGTGACAAGTATGTCTCAGAATGACATGTTCTCTGTAGATTATAGTCACTGCTTATAGAGGCTGTGCATTTGTTTATAGAAAGGCCTTCCCCACACTGGACCTCTTTTCTCTCTTATAACCATGTCACATGTCACTGTTATATCCAAGGTTGCTATTAATGATGGAGGAACTACAGCTGGGGCTCAAAAACAAAGTAAAAGTTTCCAGTGGGCACCACTGCACCTAGAGTGGTATCCTCCAGTGCTGACCTACTGAGTACTTATTTCAATAATACAGATTCAACAGGGCCTCCTGTAAGTCTAGGCTGAAATTGCTGCCTCTGGCTGGTCAGTTGAGCTATTCTGTATTTCTGTCTTCACAAAATTGTGACACCCACTTAGGTAAGGAAAACATCATCTTATCTTAACCCCAATACCCAAGACCTTCATCAGATTCTGGAACTGAGGTCCATGTCCATCTATGTAATTCAGCTTTCTGTGATGGATAGCTTTCATTATCAACTTGGCATAATCTAGAATCACTTGGGAAGAGAGGCTCAAGGAGATTCTCTACATTGGGTTGGCCTGTGGCTATGTCTATGGGGCATTGTCTTAATGAAGTTCATTGATGTGAGAAGACTTAGCCTACTGTGGGTGGTACCATTCCCTATGCAGGGAGTTCTGAACTGTATAAGAGCATGCAAATAAAGCTGGTTACAGGTAAGCGAATATATATATATATATATATATATATATTCATTTATTTGTGCTCTGGACCATGGCTGTGATGTCATTGTTTGCTTTGGACCTCTGCCATGTGATTTCTCTGCTATGGTGAATTATAGAAGTATAAGCTAAATAAACCTGTTTCTTCTAAGTTGTTCTTTTCTCAAGGTATTTTATCACAACAATGGAAATGAAAATGGATCACTTTTCAATTCTAAAAAAAGACTCAACTTGGTGGCAAAACTGGTATCCTCATCTGCATGCAGATCGTTTCTTTTTTTCCTCTGGTGGCTCAAAACTGTAAGGGGGTAGACTATTATAAATTCTAATTCAATTGGCTTGCTGATATAGTTTCATTAAATATAAGCGATATTTGTTGAGCAGCTACAGTGCACCTTATTTCATCTATGCCATCTCTTTGGAGTCTCAAAATAGGCACCACAGCGCTGATCTCAACTCCATGGCCTGTGAGGGTGTTCTGTTAGAAATGGTTAATTACTTAAAATGTTCTTCTGGCAATCATATTTTTCACCTTTGACTTCTCCAAATTTCTTTTTAAAAATTAAAATAATGTAAAAGAATCCAGTAATTCCAGAAAGAGCATAAAGTAAATCTATTTGGTAGAAAATAAGTGACAAATACTTTTGTGGAGAGGACAAGGCATAGTATGGATGACATTGAGCACAGGTGTGAATCTTTCTTGGGACAAGTTAGCGATAAAAGACAAGGCATGCCAATCATGACATTCTGGCAACACACAGTAGTGAAGAGAGCAGTGGCAGGCAGAAGATAGTCCTCAATTCTGGATTCCCTAGTCTCAAGGACACCATTAGATACCACTTGCAAGCCTGATGCATAAAGGGCCCTTGTTGAATGCTTCATGAACAAATAAACACTGGTCACATGTTCCCATCTACAGTGCTCTGATGGAAGCTCCCCGACCTCACCTGCTTGATGTCCTGGCCTTCTCGCTGGCCTGCATATATTAGGTGCCCAGGAATTATGAGTGAGTGGCATTGCCAGAGGCCGCCATTCCTTGTACTGACACACCCATATCCAGCAGCTGAGTGTTTTCTACTAGACTATCTCTTACCTGACAATAATTTCTTATCCCATGCATTTGAAAGCTATCTACTATAAAACATAACCTATAACCTGCCTCTGGCAGTGAAAGAAATCCAATGGGATTCCCAACCTGACTTCTTGCCAACATTGAACTTGCCCATTCTGGGCAGAAGACTGGGTGTTGCTTGAATATAACCATGCTCTCTATCTCTGACTTTGCAAGCAGTCATCCCCAGTTACCACTTGTAGGCAAGAGGCAGCAAGACCCCTGTCTATATTTGCATGCAGAGTAGAAGCGTGTTACTTTTATATTACATACCACTGCTGAGAAAAAGCCCAGACTCTCCACCTTCCCAAGGGAATCCAAAGTCACTCGAAGAGTTTGGATGAAAGGGAATTTGAATGCATTTGCACTGGACATTTTCTTTGAGAAAATTCTGGTTCTTGAAGCTTGGAGTAATGGCAATGCTGTCTTATGAATGCATTTTGAATTTGCAAGACTCTGTCCTGTTACCGCCTGATCACTCCCCAAGAGGATACTACTCACACCTTTTATAGCTGAGATTGCTCAGGCTCAGAGCTGGTCAGGAGCAGGTCTGAAATAATGCAGCCAGGATGAGCAGGACTGGAAACTAAGCTGGTACTCCGTATCAAACTTCTATAGCAGGACGAAGCAGGAGAAGGAAGGTATTCTATGCCCTGGTTGACAACAGCATTTTTCTCCGGAGAGGAATTGGATATTTGGCTATAGAGACCCAGGATACCCCTGAAAGAGTACATTTAACCCACCTAACTGTGTTCTTAGGCAGTTATATTCTCCTTAGTATCATTCCCAGGAATGGGGACTTTTGGAATGTTAGGGGCTCACCAGGTACCAGGTCTCTTAAGGGTGTCTCTTGATCCTGTCCAAGCACTCCTGGTCTGTCTCAAATCTCACTTCTATTGTAGAAGGTTCACAAAAATGTTCTCAGAAAGAGGGTGGAAACTAATAGGAACACTTCTACCAAAGGTAACAAATGCTAAAGGTAATTCTGATTTCCACACTGAGTCAAGATTTTGTAGAAGAGGGGAGCTCAGATACATGGGTGAGGAAACGACTGCTAAGCTAATCCTGTGAGATGAGGCCAGCCCCTGATAAGGCTTAACCATGAGCTTTGGTGGGCACCACTGATTCTTAGCCTCACATTTTACATTAAGAACACTCGCCTCTCCCAAGTCACAAAAGGAGTGGATTTAATGGTCCAAGTTTTTGTCTCTAGGGAAAGCACAATAGTTTAGTTACTCAAGCCCAACTCTTTGGCAAATTTTTGTTGATAACCAACTTAAAGGAATTCTCTTATGAAGAAGGAGACAGATCCATTGAAGACATAGGAGAGCAGAGCAGTCAACGCTGTCACAGCAGGTTCTTGTCATTAGGACAATGCTGAGGTACCTGAAGAATGAATGCTTCCTTGCTCTACATTAAAAGGAGCTTATCCAGGGGCTTACCCACCAATGCATCTGCCGCAGGTCTTTGCTTAAAGACTTACAGCAAAGCACTTACAGTTCCCACCCGTGGCATTTGCAGCTCAGTGTAATTTATTGAATATTGTCCAAAGAGCAAACACAGGCTTTATCTGGTGGCGTTTTAGTTGGGTGGTAAATGTTTGCCATGTGCCAAGAGTAGAAAGAAAGGGTAAGATTGTGACATGAAGAGAGGGTGAGGGGAAGAGATGTAAAGATACAGAAAGAGGAGCAGGGAAGGGATGAGTTCCCAGAGCTTGAGAGATACCAGGCAGATGCTTCATGTTCACACTGGCATCTGCCCCCCACCCCCCGCCCAGGCTCAGCTTTCTGCTTCTCAGTGTTACAAATGGGTAAATGCATGCTTGCTAACTTGCCTCCAAAGACTGATCCTTCCTCCTTGTTGGGCTCCCCCAAAGGCATAACTCAGAGAAAGACTCTAGGAAGAGTCTGCTCCTAAGAGTCACAGATAGACCAAGTATTTGGGTGAAGGGGTGTAGCAACAGTATGGGGGTACAGTAACTGAGACCACCTTGATTTATAAACAAAATCATAATTTGATAAAGTTGTAATCTCTGAATGGGCAGAGTCATCAGGCATCTGGGAAATGCAAATTAAAACTATAATGACATGCTGTCACATAGGTACCACGATGGCTAGCATAGACTAATAGGGATGGCACTGAGTGCTAAACAGATGTCCAGCAAACAAATCACTCATCCTCATAGTGGGGATGCAAAATGACATAGCCACTCAGTTAAATAGTGTCAGTATTTCTTCAAAACCAAAAATGCAGTTGCTTTAACACCCAGCAACTCCACTAATGGCCATTTCCCCAAGGACACAGACTTGGATTTGCACAAAAATTATGTGCACAAAAGCTTGAGATGTCCATTGACAAGTGACAGGTTAAACAAAGTGAGGTGTGAAGTATACTATCCAGAAATAAAAAAGAATAAACTATTAACATAGGAAAACATTTGGATAGACCTCAAGGAACTTGTGCTAAATGAGAGGGAAAAAATCTTGAAAAGTTATATCTGAGTGGCTTCATTTTTATAACATTCTAGAAAGAATGAAGCTATAGAAATGAAGAGAGTAAGGCTTGCTAGGGATTAGAGATGAGAGGTGATTATGCAAAGGAACCTTTCTGAGGTGTCACTGTGGTAGTAGTTGAGTGGATTCACACCTCTGGCATGGTTGCTTAGACCCACAGATGCAGAGGAAATACAGAATTTCATGGGTATCAGATGCAGGGGTGGGGATTTTTGAAGATGCACTAGTCTCCAAAGAGAGAAGAAATAAAAAAAACTTCGTTGTGGAAAGTGCCTTCCATGGAACAGGAGAAAAGAGACATTGATGAGAGTCCTTGTGGGGAGACCTCTGTGCCCTCAAGTGTATCATTTTGACCTTCAAGGGTATGGTGTCATTGTTAGAGCACTTACCTGGCATGCATAAGGCCTGTAAAACATGACAAATTTAACTATCTATCTATCTATCTATCTATCTATCTATCTATCTATCTATCTATCTATCTATCTTCCAAACCTGAAGATGCAGTTCAGTCTTATAATAGCCTAGTATGCATAGGGGCCCTGAGCACTATCCCTAGCACCACAAAGTAATAAATTAATGAGTAGATTCATATAGTTCTCTTTTTCTTTGTGGTCACCTCTCTTTGTTCAAGCTGTTGATGGAGACCACCGGTTTTGTTTCTCCTTGGAGTATCCTTTATATAGGGCTCTTGTCAGCTGCAGAAAAATGGACAGTACTGGAGATCACCATGTTAAGTGAAAAGGGCAAGCTCAGAAAGGTGAGTACCCTGTGTTTCTGTCAATCACGTGTGCGACATAGACATGAAAGTAGGAGGGATGATGTTTGGAAAGAGGGAGGTGTCAGCAGGAAAGAGTAGGGACAGGGGAAAGTAATGGGAGGGTGACCATGATCAAAACACATCAAATACATGTATGAAAATATCACAGTGAAACTCATGAACTTTTATAATTGATATATGCTAATAAGATACACTTGCAAAAAATATATTCAGGCCTGTGCCGGAGGAAGACATGCATAAAGACTTACCTTCTCTAAGGAGAGATAGGAGACAGGATGATATGAGAGCCTTGGACATTGTTATGCCATTGCCTATGAATCCACCCTTAGCTATGACCAACATGAATGTGAATGTGAAGGAAGGGGAGGCAAGAAGGTAGACTGAGAGAAAGGGAGAAAGAGGAAGAAGATGGGAAAGGAGGGAGGGGAAGGGAGGAGATGGGAGAGGAGGAAAGGAAATAGAAGGGAAGGGAAGGCATAGGGTATAGCAAGGTCAAGCTAGGAGATGCCTAGCCCTGTTGTCTAGAGTAAACCATGTATGCTGGGGTCTCTTTGTTTATGATACAGCAGTGACCTCATTTAATAAGTCTGTCTCATCACTGTTTAATAATTATCAAAAAAGCATTTGTATAATCACCAAAGCAGGTCATTTATAACCAGTGTATATTTGCCTGGTCAGCAGTAGAGGCCACTGTCCCAGCTCTAATGCCTTCTCTGCCACCTGTTGTCTGCCACCCCACCTGTGCTTCACTGCTAATATGAGCTCAGGAGCAAATATGTTCCATTTGGTGGCAGAAATCTGAAAATGTTTCAAGTTAAAGAGAACAAAATTCTTGGTCTGCTGACTGTAACTACTTGTGTCCTAAATGAATCTCAAGAGCATTAAACTCTGGGCTAGTGAGATGACTCAGTGAGCAAAGGAACTTGGAGCCAACTAATGGCTTAAATTTAATCCCTAGAAGGTGTTGTCAGGAGAAAACAGTTGCCATGAGTTGTTCTCTGACCTTCAGGTGTATACTTATCATGTACACATAGACATAGGTAGGTATATAGATAGGTAGAAAGATAGATGATAGGTAGATAGATAAATTGATTGATTGATAGACGAATGATAAATAATCGAGAAATAATAGGTGATAGATGATTTATTGATAGATAATAGATTATAGATAAATGTTGACTGATAGGTAATAGATTGATTGATAGATGACAAATAGATAGATGGGTGATTGATAGATAATAGGTTATGGATAATGGATTATAGCTAGATGATTGATAGATAATAGATTGATGATAAATAGATATACAATCGATTGATAATAGGTTATAGATAGATAAATAATAAGTTGATCATGATAGATAGATAGATAGATAGATAGATGATAGACAGATGACAGACAACTAAGTAAATATAAAACAAAATTAAAAGGACTGCAAGATGTACTTTACAAACCATAAAACTAAAAACTTTGATGACCATGGAACAGAGTAGATGCCCCTGTATAAACCTGTGCCAGTGATGCCTACAATGTTAAAACAAATTATAAAGAACATAGTCTAGATGTGGTGGCATATGCCTACAATCCCAGCACTTGGGAGGTAGAGGCAGGGGGTCACATGCAAAGTCATTCTTGACTACAGATAAAGTTTGAGGTCAGTGTGAGTTACATGAGACTGCCTCACCAAAACGAAAAAAAAAAAATCAGAATGCACAAGTGTGTTTAAATACGCAGATTATTGACCTCTTTTGTTTTTAATTTACTCAATTCTATTCTGAATTTAAATTTCCCAAGACCCAATATGCTCATGTTAGCATATTAAATATTAAGTCTGAAGAATCTCTTGGAAGTCTAATGTGCTGTTTATAAAAGTACTTTGTAAACCCTAAAGCCTGTGAGTCCAGATGTGAGGGACTCTGCCGCAGCCACTCCCGGAGAGCTGAGAATGTTCTAAAGGGCAGCATTTTCAAGCACCTCTGAGTTTTGTCAGTTTTAAGTCTGAGAAGACAGGTGTCCTGGGGATGGGCTGATGGTCCAGTTCTGAGTCTCTAGCAGGGCACATTAGAGCACTGGGCTCAGCCACCAGCTGCTGTTTTCTCTAGACTTTGACATCTGACCTTGTTGTCAACTTCAGGTACAGGAACAGTTTCTGGACAGCTAAGGGCACATACTGAGCCCATCCTACAGACACTGGGCCTGTAGGGTTAGAGAGAGTTAGAGCTAATGTGCTAGCACCACTGCCTGCTCAGTGTCCGCTAGTCCAGTGAGAGCCAAGGTCAAGTGGAGGATGCCAGTCAAGGACAGACATCTGAAGTGCAGGCTGCATCGCACCAGGGCAGGGAGAGGGGTTCCTCTCATATTTCAGGCACGGGCTCTTAGGAATGCTGGCTTCCCCATCACAGGACCAGTGAGCACAAAGCCAACAACAGTAGCCACTGTTTCTCACAAACCAGGCCAGAGTAGCTCAGAGACAAGTCTTCAGTACAGGGTGGGCACCTAGGCCGCTTTTCAGTGCTCTGTTGAGCATCATGGGCAGGTTCTTGGGAACATAAAACTGTTATAGTCTCAGCGAGGACATACTGTACAAATGATGCATCTTAGCCTTCTGTGCACACATAAGAAGGCTTCTACTGACTCTTGCTTCCCATCCTTCCCACTGCTGGGAGTGAGGATACAGAGGTTCTGCACCTCACCCTCATCCAACCAAGAGTCTCCTAATGTTTTAGGGACCCAAGCTTAATCCAAACCAGAAGTTATGGCTTTGACAGAAAACATCTTAGAACTAGCCAATATGAAGCTGTTATAATTTCATTAAAGATGCTTTAATATAGACTTTAAACATGAGATATAGGTACTTAATGGCAAGGAAGCAAGATACATTCGACAGAGAACATTGGTGTTGGTGTCTCCTAGAAAGAGTTGCAGAGAATAAGCCAAACCCTGCTGCAGTTCTTTAATACAGCTCATTATGTTGTAGCAACCCCCAACCATAAAATTATTTTTATTAATACTTCATAACTCTAATCTTTCTCTGTTATGTCATAATGTAAATATTTTTGGAGATAGAGGTTTGCCAAAGGGGTCACATCCCACAAGTCATGAACCTTTGAGAGACCATTTAATAACTCTCAAGTTACATTTCAAAGGTTACTAGGAATCTCTGTCTCTCTGTGTCTCTGTCTCTCTCTGTGTGTGTATGTATGTGTATGTATGTATTTGTGTGTGTACGTGTGTATGTATGTGTATGTGAGTGTAATATGTGTGTATGTGTGTGTATGTGTGTGTGAGTGTAATATGTGTGTGTATGTGTATGTATCTGTGTGTGTATGTGTATGTATCTGTGTGTGTATGTGTATGTGTGTTTGTGTGTGTGTGTGTGTGTGTGTGTGTATGTGTGTGTGTGTGTGTGTGTGTGTAAGTGAAATTATAGGGAGGCTCCAGAGGTGACATGGATGAAATTATAATTTTACCAAATAAAACCAAGGTCACAAGGAGTGTTCTCTTTTATGAGATTTCTAGAAAACTTGCAGGTTTATAGCTGGTAAGAGAGAAAGCGTCATAAGCCGGCTGGGCTACTGTTCATGTCCCGGAGACCTTCCTGCTTGGCTGGCAGAGACTTCAACCAGATCCCTAGGCCCGGGTCTTCTCTCCTCTCTCGCGTTCCCAAGACATCCTGTGTCATTCTATCCTGCCCCAAAATAGTGCCATGGTGTGAAACCTCACTAGCACATCACAAATGAATCTGGCGACACACTGACTATGAAGAAGGGAAAAGCAAACGGAGAGGTGCAAGGAGAGATTGTGCCACAAGCTCAGGTGGGGTGTGAAGCCCAGTGAGACAAGAGATCACGGGTAGGTGAAAGTCGGTGAGTGTTTCTTGGTATCAGGGAAAGCAAGTCTCCCATCTGGGCAGAGAAAGGCATCTCCATAGCTGAAACCCATGAGTTATCCCAAACATCTAAGACTGGGCATGCCGTATCTACTCCTCATGTGTTCCATGCAGGATTCACATTGAGAGAGCACCTTTCTGCTTTGATGACCACAAGGCTGTTCAATGTCCATATTGGGGGGGGGTGGTGAGTGTATCTTATTTTTCTGCCCATGGCTCCATTGGAACAATAGCTATTAATAGTACCGGAAGGTTACAGAGGTTTTCTTTGGGAACAGATACAAAATTCCCTGGCTCTTGGCCATGTAAAAATGAATATCGGACTTCTGAGGCAGGATAAACACATTTCAACCCCCAAAGCTCTTTTTTTGTGCAGTGGCATTTTCTTACAGTGAATTAAATTTGAGAGGATGAAAGCCATGTCCTTTTTTTTTTTTTATTTTTATAATGTTTTGCTATGCGTGCTTGCCCATTTATAATGAAAAACTTTCATTCGAAGAGAAATTTGTGAAACGTGTCCCCTCCTAGATGCCAGTCAAGACCAAGACACTGCAAGGCTATGAGCTGTGGGCGCTCACATGGTGACTCCAACTAAAAGACAGTAAGCAGGGCAGGTCTGTCCTCCCAGCACCATGCCTCAGCTCCCTTGCTGGACTAGGATGCTCTGTGAGCTCACGCACTGCAGGTGCACCTCCCATTGCTGGCAGCCATGTGTCCTCATTCCAGGGAACCCCAAAGAGCAGCCAGCTGCAGGAGGCACCCTCTTGACATTCACCCTTGATCTGTTTTCCAAACTTCACAACAAAACTTCAAGAAAAAACTATTAGCAGCAAATTAGATATTCAGGTGGAAGCCTAGAATTATTTTTCAGGACAGAGGGCTCAATTTCCTGCTCTCAGGTGTATGATTAAAATCAATTAAATCACTCTTCCAATGTCAGCCGCAAGATTCTCCTGACAAATGAAATTATGCGGGGGAAGTGTTCTCTCCCTCTTCAGCCCCTTCTCGGCCTCGCTCTCACACAGGAGATCACAATGCTTAGCTCCGGGATTGCTGAGATATTTTCCATAAGAACAGGAACAATCTCAGGACCCCTAGGTAAGCAGGTGAGGAGGTCTCAGGTGGCCAGCTTTGATGGCCTCTGCACATGGAAATAGACTCACAACTATAGGACGGTAGCAAGCACTACAAGGGGAAATTCGGGGTTGGGGGTGGGGGGAAGCTGAGCCAGGCTTCTTTACATAAATTAATGTTTTCTTGGCAGGGATATGAACAAGCCCTTCAAATTCGGGATGTAACCTCTGCATGTCTCTTTTTACGCATAAGACAATCCTCCTTGCTTTTTTTCCTACTGAGAAAGCCCTGTCTTACCAGCCCCGGAGGACAATGGTGCATTTGAAACCAATGGCTGTGCATGCTGATACCTGTTCGTCCTTTCAGAAGGCTTTGTATGGCTAGCGCCACGTAGCCAGGCCGGGAGCTCTTTCTTTGCATGGGAAAAAAAAAAACAAAAAAAAAAAAACAGAAAGCAGAACATGCGGGGGAAATGAATAGCTGAGGGACAAAGAGGTCTGCAGATGTGGCTCCATGCTCCCTTCAGCAAACTATTTACCTCTTAATTTGTTAAAAAGCGTATGGGCTTACGTGTGACTTTTGCCTGAGAGACATTTGTCAATATTATATGGTCATTTGCCTTGACTTAGATTTCCCCCATTGATGGTTGAACAAATGTTTGCTTCATTCCAGAAGTTTCCCTGTCTCCCTGGCTGTCACCTTCCCATGGTTGCTCTTCTTCAGCAGACAGTACAGAGAGCCTCCAAGCCCCAGAACATGCCCTCTCTTTGGTGTTCTTAGCCAGTTCTGGGCAATTTTAGGACCCCCACCCCAAGTTTGAGTCCAACCTTTCTGGTAATAGCATACTTCTGTCTTCATTCGCATTGATGGTTCACTTCCTAGGGAGATCCCAGACTACAGTGCTCCCCAGAAAGCTGTGCTCACCAGCTTCTGCTCTCTAACCAGTCTCACCAGGTAGCTGGAAAATCCCCTCCAAGCAATCTCCACACTTCCCCATGCAATTTTCCCCTGTTTTGTCTTGAGAACTCCTGGACTTTAATTCAAGCTTCAACATGTAGAATTGTGGACATAGAAACTGGTTCTAGGGTCAGCCTATGTGTGATGCCCACCTCTAAATTCACCATCGGTTTCTACCTTTATCTCCTTTTGGCTCCTTCTGTGTATGTTTATAATGTGCCATGCTACAGGCCTACCTACAAAGTCAATGTGAGATTGACAAGACCATCTGCAGGCTCATTGTGGAGTGGCTTCTCATCAGGGTCCCATAGGTAGGAAGAGCACCTACATGCTCTTGGTGGTTTTTTAGTTTTGGAGCTTGAGGAAGCTAAGAACGTGTGTCTCATAAACATGGAAAGAGCAGTGGATGGCTATTCAGAGGAGACTAAGATGACCCACTGAAGCTGCCACACCCCAACTGCTCCATGAGCACTGGATTTCTCATTAGCCACTCAGTCTTTTTGAAGCTCAGCATGGCTGTGGCTTCTTAGCTGATCTTCAGTTCACAGTAGCAGAGAAAAATCTTGGCTTGGTTTTATACCTCAGGTGTTGCTCTCAGGAGCCACTGACCTTGATGTTTTTGAGAGTCTCTTACCTGCTGAGAACCCACCGATCAAGCTAGAATGACTGGCCAGAGAGCCTTAGAGATGCTCCCATCTCTGTCTCCAGTGTTGGGATTCAAGTGTGCACTACCACACAGTCGCTTTTAAAATGTTCAAGATCTCATGTTTGCACAGCAAACACTTTACTAGCTGAGCTGTCTTATCAGTGCTGAAGCTACTAAGTGTTTGCCGGTGAGCAACTGCGTGGAGTTGGAGTGGCATGTCCCCTCCTCTCCAGGAGGAGGAGGGCTCCTGGAACAACGCTTTCATCTTGGTCTATGGCAAAGTCTAGAACTTCCTGAAGGCTTTACACCTCAGTAATGAAGATGGATGTCACAATCCCATTCATATAACTGATAGAAACATGTCAAATTGCTCACATTACATTCTTGACCGACTGACAGATTTAAGTTGTTTCAAGGATTGAATGATGATTCAGCCATGCTCCCTTGGAGGTGGCGCTGGAATCAGATGTGATTTTTTTTCTGATAGTCTTTAGACATAGATTTTTAAAAATTAACTAATGAATTTTGTTCTCCTTTTGACCGTTCATCTGACAACTTACACTAAGAAATTCTCTAACAAGAGTAAAACTCACCAGGATATTAATGCTAATCTGTGTATATGGGTTGTGAAGCTTCAGTCCTCTCTTTGAAAGAACTGCCATCTGATTGACTTATTTAAATTAATTCTTTGTCTTAGAATTTTGATGCTTAGAGACAAAGGTAAAAGTGGTCAGTAGAGAGTTCTCTCTCTCTCTCTTTCTCTGTGTGTGTGTGTGTGTGTGTGTATGTGTGCATGTGTGTGTGTATTAGAGGTGGATTATGTGTGTACTTGTGTGTCTATACATGTAGGGATACATATGTGTATGATATGGAGGTTTAGGGGTATAGAAAGGTGTGTGTGTAATGGATGGTTGTGTGTGCAAGTGTGTGTATACATGTGTATGTGGGTCAGATATATGTGTAAGGTGTGTGTCTGTGGTACTGTGTAGTGGGTGACTGTGGCAAGGTTGTATGCACGTGAGTGGATTTAGGATTTTAGATTTGAATATTATGATTTATTGTCTTATAAAGAGAGTCTGAAAGTTACCTAAGATGTGAAATAGTTTATGATGCAGCAGCAGAGGGGAAGTTATCTCCATAGGGTTCAACATCTGACACAGGCCATGCCCAGGCCTCGTAGTTTCAGGGGCAGAAAGAGCAGAAGTGGGAGCATGTTAGGGGCTCCAGGAAAGGCTGGGGCTCTGCTGTGGGGAGAGGAGAATGATTAAACAACTGGTAGGAATTATTTCAACAATAGCTGTCCCGTTCTGAGCCTGAACCCTGGGGTGGCTAATATGAGCCAAGTTGTCCCTGTCCAAGGACAGGACATGATGGAGACCATGGGCACATCATGGCCCTGGTACTTCCTGTTTTATCGAAACTACAGTTGTTCAATGGGCTGTGGAGGGATCTCAGGTTGTGTCTATGAGGCATAGCCTGGTGCACTTCATTTAAATCATACGGCATTTTTGCATATCCTCTCTTTACTCCTTGTTGTCCCAAGCAGGGTTTGGCCAGTTTTTAAGATTGCTTTCAAGATGTGCCTTGCAGCACGTTATTGCCCAATCACTTCTATCACTCTCTTTTCTGTATCATTAATCTCATCCTCATTGTCTTCACTGTTTTGTACTTTTGACTGTAGTCTCTCAGAGGCACGTTAATGTGCACAGAGATGTGAAGAATGCTAGCCTTCAGACACACTCTTAATTGTGACCTTTCCCTGATGTAACTTTTCCAGATGTAGAGCCATCATGGCTGTGAATTCCAGCCTCCCTCAATCCTCAGGTCGCAGATCCTAGAGACTGGCTATGTATCTCTCTTGCTTGTTGCATAGGTTACTCTCCTCTTTGCTGTGACAGAATAATGACAAGTAGGGAAAAAGTTTAGAAGTTTTTAAGGTGGAAGTCACAGTGGCTTAAGCAGGTCAGCATCCAGCAGCAGGAGCTTACAGATGCTTCTCCCATAGCACAACCAGGAAGCAGAAAATTGTATCACAATGAGAAGTAGGGTGCCCTTCAAGGACGACTATTAGAGGCAAAGTCAGTCATCCATCTAGTTATGATGTCCTAAAGATTCCAGAACCTCCTAAACAGCACCACCTGCTGGAGATCAGGTGTTCAAGCACTAAGATCCTATGAGGGACCTTTCACAGCCAAATCTTAAGGTTTCTGGCTTATAGGTAAACAAACATATGAATACCACACACACACACATATACATATACACACACACATAAACAATAAATAAATTTTGGTTTTGAAGTTTGACTAAAAGGCAAAAATTACTGAAGATTTCTTTACAATTTAGCCTTCAGGATTATGATGTCAAGATTATCAACAAGTAGCTTTCCTTTCATACAACATTGTCTTAAATAATTTTACAGTATTAATCTCCATGTTCATCTATTGAGGGTATTAGCATTAGTTCTGAGACGGGAGATTAGTGGTCTAATTGCATTTCACTTATAACGATGCCTTCATTCCCACCTGAGAGGGGTTCACCAGGATGTTCACTGCAATCAGGATTTCAGGAGAGAGAACCAAGCCCACCCTCAGCCCTCCTGAGTAAAGCATTGCCAACCTGCTCTCAGCGAATCTCCACTACTGACCATTCCCACTGGTGCTTCTGCAGAGGGCAAGTAACAGGTTGCATATCACACAAGCCATGAAGCTTTGGACAGACGAGGCCATCTCGTCTTATACTTATCACAGATAAAAAAAAAGACAACTGGGTGCTCTATGCTGAGCACTGACCTCAGGTCCTTACTTCTCATCAATGCAAACACTACTACATTTGGTCCATCTAAGGGAGAGAGGGTCCATCACACTAGTTCCTATCTACTTAGTCCCCAGTGAAGCAGAACAATTTTATTTCATTTGGAAAATGCCTGCTTTCTATCCAGTCTTATCCTCAATACTGGGAGTTCAGCAGAGAACAGAGAAGGTAAAGAGTTTACTGATCTCCCTCAGAGTTCCCTCACACCTGGGCAGATGTATCTTCTGTCTTTATCTGTGCTTCCCCAACATCAAGCAATTGAAAGGCTTGGTAAAAGAACATGGAACAGAGGCAGGTGACATCTGGAGGGCACCAATGGGAAGTTTAACATCCTGGGAAAGTTCTCAGAGAGAGACTCAGAAAAGTGGAAGTATCAGGAAGACTCTACAGGCTCTGGGGCCTGGGAGAATTTTAAACTTCCAAGGAAAGAGGCAGGAAATGGTATGAGGCAGGAAATGGGAACAGGCCAAGGGACATCCTAAGTGTGGTGAGAACCTTTTTTACTTTCCCCCAAGGGTGACTGAAAAAAAAATATTGAAGGCTTCTAACCAGAGACGTGAACTACACCATATATAGACCTTTGCAGTTGTGTGTTGATGGATGGAAAAAGTGACTCACAGGGGAATCCAGCTACTTCTGGAGAGAGATGGTCAAAGGTCAGATGCTGTGGCAGTGGCAGAAGTCATCTGTAGACTTTTTCAGTTGGGCAACATGGGAGAAGCAAACCAACAGGACCCTAAGGGATCCACATAGACCCAGGCCCCAGGGTTCTGTTTCAAGTTAAGTCCAGCAGAGAACAGAGAACACACAGAAAGGTGTATTTTTTTTCTTGTGGCAAGAGATTGAGGACAATGTGGAGGACACACACAATGGAATGCATGATATCTACTGTTTGGAAAAATCTCTCTGAGATTCTGCATTTGTCGGTAGTCCTGAGTGACTGGTTTTAGGGCTAGGAGCAAGGAGTGTCCCAAGAGGAATGGCAGGCAATGAGGATTCATGCTTCCCATAGCCCATTAACATGTTTAAAAATCTCTCCTTGGCTTCCTAGTGTATAGAATAGTGTTTAACCCATACTAGGGTAGCAGAACTTAGTAATTGAATGACAATTTGTGCTAAGTGGATGGCCAGTCCTGGTGGATTATTAGCCTAGAACCAGGGTATTGCTTGTGGTGGTTTATATGAGCATAGAAATGGTCCCCATAGACTCATGTGTTAAGTGCTTGGTCCAAAGAGAGTGGCATTATTAAGAGGTGTGGCATTGTTAGGAAAGTATGCCACTGTGGAGGCAGGCTTTGAAGTCTCACATGCTCAAGGCATGTGACCTAGTGAGATACTCCTTCAACTGCCGACAAATCAAGATGAAGAAATCTCGGCTCCTTCTCTAGCACTATGTCTCTCTGCACACTGCCATGCTTCTTGCCATGATAGTAATGGAATCAACTTCTGAAACTTTAAGTCATCCCCAATTAAATATTTTCATAAGAGTTTCTGTAGACCCCTCCATGGACTCTATGACAGCTCCTGCTTCCAGGTTCCTGCCTTACTTTAACTCCTTGTCCTAAATTCCTTTGATGATGAACTGTGATGTGGATGTGTAAGCCAAATATACCCTTCCCTCATTCCCCCACAAAAGAGTTGCCTTGGTCATGGTGTCTCTTCACAGTAATAAAACCCTAAGAAAGACATAGTTTTTGCAAACCCTGAAGTTTAAGTGCCATTTTCATGTGTCATACTTGTTTGGAGAAGTTATTCCTCCAAAGTGTGCAGGTCACAAGAAGGCAGATTAGTATGGCCTCCCTAAAGGATAGGGATGCTCAAAGTTTTTGTGCTATATTTCTTCAAATTAAGGGAAAGGATCAGTCTAGTAGGAGTGGATCACACCCTAAGTCCACTACCTAGGAGATCATCCAGGGAGTCTCTCCAGTTACCCCTTGGGCAGATATCTATTGAGATATCACTGGTTGGAGTGGCTCTGTCAGGACTGATTGGCTGCTCCTGTGTCAACCATAAATTTACCAGACTTACCCTTTACCTTTAATGTTATCCTGGCATCTATGACATGGAGTCTCATCCCTGTCAGTTTTCATCAGTTCTCACCCAAATGAAGGATGAATTCTCCTTCTTTCCCCTTCGGATTTGGCATTAATTCTTTCAGTGTTCCTTTTTGCTTACAAAAAAAAGCACATTGGTCTTTCTCTAGTTTTTTCTTTTTCTGGTGTTTCTGGCTTCTCCCTCTTAGATCTGTCTTATAGGGCTCCCTGAGCATTGCCACTGTTGCTTAAAGCAATAATTTATTCTGCTTTTCATTTACAGAGTCACAATTACTATAAACCTTCTAGCAACCTCTAACAATTGGGACCTATTCATACCCTCAAGCCCTCTGACTTCTGAAGTTTCTTTCCATTATCTGGGGCCACAGGGGAAAAAAAAACAACATTGGTTGCTCACTGGTTTTCTGGTGTATCTGGGTCTATGGGGGTGATCACCCAGGAAGCCTTTCGGAGGCGCTCCAGGAACCCAGTGGGCAGTTTCTGGGGCTCTTGTATCACTTTACCACCTTAGACAGATTGGTGGCTTTTCTCCGCTGCCAGGAGCTGTAGGCAGTCACCCCAGGTCAGCTGGTGAGTGTGAAGACCATCTAGAAAAGGCTAATGGAAACCTGAGGTTTTTCAGAGGATGGTGGGTTTTGAGTTTCCTGAGTATACAGATCACTGGTTGAGAAAGAGAGATGTACCATGAAGGGAATAGACGGAGAATCTTCGAGCCTTAAGCCCACAGGAAGTACCTCCTTTGAGGCAGTGGCTGCCTCTAGAGAAATTATTCCTGGAGCTCCCATAGACAGAACCACTCCGTTTGTGTGGAGGGGAGAAGACCTCCCCACACACACACACACACACACACACACACACACACACACACACACACACACACACAAACCATGCTCCCAAGTGCAGCCAGGTGAACCATTTCCCCCTCCCTGGGCATGGCCTGCAGGTATTCTGGGGCATGCAGAGGGGATGTCTACTTCCTCCAATGGGGTGAAAAGGAAAGGTGGATGCTTTGGTTTCTTTGGACTACCTTGCCAAACCAAAAGGTTGTCCAGGTCCCCAGCAAGAGGGAACAAGAATCAAGCTGAGGGTGTGTCTTTCACTAGAGTAAGCATGGTTAATACAGTAAAATTAGTTAGGGTGGCCCCAGTCTTCAGTTACCACATTCCAGACAGTCCAAACCCCCTGGATGTTCAAAAGTCCGTCGCTGGGCCAACTGACTCGAAGAGGAAGAAGAAGAAGAAGGAGGAGGAGGAGGAGGAGGAGGAGGAGGAGGAGGAGGAGGAAGAGGAGGAGGAGGGGAGAAAAGGCCAATTTATTTCACAGAAGGTCCAGAGTTTTTCTGACATAAGATGAACACCATACTTGTCCTTATCTGCAAAAGCATCCTTGAAGTGTCTTAATATACACTTCAATGATGCCATGGGCCTGGTCATTCCCCATCCCATTGCAGATTCTTTCTTTCCACCAACAGGACTGACAAAACATACAGAGAGACACATGGACAGGCAAAAATAAAGACAACCAAGCACTATGCAAAATGAAATCTGAGGATGCAGTGAAATCTCATGCAGATCCCAGACACTAGAACTAAGGTTGCCTTTCAAAAGTGTATGTTTTAGAAAGTACCATAAACAGGCTCACCTCCAGAAGAGACCGATACAGATAACTTTCTGTAATCTTTTGTTGGGAGCTTCTGGGGCTGGGGCAGTGGGAGTAGATGCAGGAGAAATTCCTGAGGTCCTGGAATGTCTTAGGGTCTGCAGTCCTATCTGTAGGTTCTCCACACTATTTCCCCAGAGGGGGCCCAAGTGACCCAGTGGTCCAGTGGCCCTGCATCCTAGTCTCTGGGGAATCTCACTGGGGCCTCCAGAATGTTGTGTTAAGTCTGCCAAAGAACACACATGGACAATCTTAAAGTCTGTTTTGCCTGCTGGCAGCTGTAGAGAAAACTTGTCCAAATTATGCAGCCCTGAACCTTACTATTCTTTGTATATATATATATATATATATATATATATATATATATATATATATATATATATATATATATACACACACACACACACACACACACACACACACATACATATATCCTGCTTGATATATTTCAGCTAGCAAGATTACTTAGCAAGAAGCAAAGCTACAAAGGCAAAAAGGAAGGTTAGTGCATTTTGGTTGTCCTGGATCCTGGAACTATAGTGTCTTAGTTAAGGTTTTACTGCTGTGAATAGACACCATGACCAAGGCAATTCTTTTAAGGACAACATTTAATTGTGGCTGGCTTACACATTCAGAGGTTCAGTCTATTATCAAGGCAGGAACATGGTGGCTTCTGGCAGCATCCAGGCAGACATGGTGCAGGGGGAGCTGAGAGTTCTACATCTCCATCTGAAAGCTCCTAGTAGAATACTGACTTCAAGGCGAGTAGGAAGTGGGTCTGATAGCCCACACCCACAGTGACACACCTACTTCAACAAGGCCACACCCACTCCAACAGGGCCACACCTTCTAATAGTGCCACTCCCTGGGTGGAGCATATGCAAACCATTCCATATGGACTAGATATTTTTTCCCATTTTGGCAGGTGTTGGTACCTCCATATTGAGTTTTAAAGTCAGAATGGTGCTTCCAAACACCGCATGAGTTGTGACAAGGTCTAGGGTGTCTGTGACAGTTCAAGAAGAACAGCAGTAGCAGCAGCTTTAACGCTCTGGAATCTGTCAGCCTCCACTCCTTCTCTTGAGTTGTTTTTCCTTTCCTGTTATGATTTCGTTGATTGCAGGGGGGGGGGGCTGTTTTATCCTAAACATTTTTATTCTTGACTGTCACTTCAAGCTTTTATTTCCTGTTCTTTGTCTTTTTTCTTTTTTATCTTCTTGTTTCTTAATTATCCCAAGTGAACTTGAAAAAGTAAATGTCGTGTAATTTTTTTTTCACAGTACCTCAGTACAGGCTTCGTATTACCATTTCTGACTCGGGTTTCACACACACTGGAGTAGCCTGCAGTGATAGAGTGTCCTATCGCTACTAGATTTCTAAGAACCACAAAAATCTTCAGTGTTTCCACCCTCCCTCTCACAAGTTTCCTTTTGCACCAGTTCCACCGTATTTCAGTCTAAACCTTTTGCAATGGCAGTTCTGACTTTGTCATCAACACGTGAGTTTCATGGATGAACACCTCCCAGTGTGTGGAGGACAGGTTTCCTGTGGTTCTTCACTGCTCAGCTTGATGAATTTTCACCCTAACAGGGCCGATGGTTTACTTGTCACTCCTGTTAGGATTTCATTTCGGGCTTGCTGCATCAGCAGTTTTAGTACATGCCCTATATGTCCTTAAAGCGATATATAAATTTTGGAGAGTACCAAGAAGGCGTCTGAATCAGGTTACTGACACGGGTTAGCTTCTGTAGGTTCACATTCCTTACCTGCTTAGCCGCCATCCTCCGTCCATGCCTTCACTGTGATCTTGAGACACTCGGGGGCAGGTTCTTCTTGCTACTTCATTAATTTGTCTTTCTGCTGGTTTGTCATTCCCACTCCAGGCCAGCCCTCTCCAGACATTCCTATGTGGCTCCAACATAATCCCTGACCAGGTGAAGCAGACATAATTATTATTTATCTCTGGCAACTTTTTAATCATTGTTTATAGCATTGTTATTCAGTAGCAGTGGTTTTTGTGCTGAAGTTGTGCAAGGTTGTGATGGCCATGGGTCCCACTCTAAGTATGGTCAGGCTCTTAATTTTGAACATCCTGTTCGATTTTCTGAAGTTGAGACAAGTTTTCTTTAAAATCGTGGCTTATTTCTAAATCCTATTCTATAAGATCCTTCCATTAGCAACAACTTTAGTTTTCTTCCATATAGTAGAGGTAAATAACCCTCTCAGTGCCTTGACTTCATGAAGAAGGTCATATGGGGCCTCCCCAAGAGCCCAACCACACTGACGAGCTACCATCTTCTACATATTTGGGTCAGTTCTACAGGTTTTCTGTTCAAATACACATCTGTCATATTCCTCTTTTATTATTCTATTTGTTTTTGCACTTTTCCTTACCCACATTTCCTCTTCATTAATCCTCAGCATCTATACAAAGTTTTTAGTTTGTTATTAATTTTAGTTATTTGAATAAAAACTTGATACACATAACTGCCATTGACATTGGACAACTAAAATTTGCCAGTGTATCTGGGTCTCCTCAGGTAGAGGGAGAGAGAGAGAGAGAGAGAGAGAGAGAGAGAGAGAGAGAGACTGACTGACTTGTGGTCTGGGAATAACCCAGTAGTTAACTTGCTAAACAAGAAATAAAGAAAGCAGACTTGGGCTGGAGAGGTAATTTAATGGATAAGAGCACTGGCTGCTCTTCCAGAGTCCCTGGGTTTGGTTCTCAGCACCAGTGTTAGGTGGCTCACAACTGCCATAACTCCAGTTTCAGAGAATCCACCTTAGGTACCTCTATGCATCACACATACATACACACACCCACACACCCCCCCCACACACACACGGGGGGGGAGGACAAAAAAGGAAAAAAACCTTTTATAATAGATTCATAAGGAAAAGATGCAATACTTACTAGAAAACTGAACCAAAAATGATTCAGAACACTGAAACTTTCAAATGTAGTTAGATGTCATTGAAGACACAGACGAGTGGAAAAACATCCATTGATTAACTTCTTCCCAATACTGCTAAAAAAAAAAAAGTCCAAAAGGAAATCTACAGAGTCAGTGCCATCACTGTCAAAATTCCAATGTAATTTCTCACAGAAACTAAAAATTAAAACTTACGTAGAGGCACAAAATATTTCAAATAGCAGAGAGGCTTGCTTGTTAGGGCTTGAAAATATACTGCAAAACAACAGTAATAAAAACAGCAAGGCACTAGCATGAAATAGTCCAGTGATACAGGAGACATGAGCTTACACATTGGCAGGTGGATGGTGGTTTACAGAAGTATCTGAGAGCTAGAGAAAGTGTAAGCCTAACAGGTAAATGGTGGTTTTGAAAAACTGTGTACATGTTGATTATGTTTTTGATTTTTTTAGTAGCATTTGCTTAGTTTTATGACCACTTCACTTGATAACTCATCCCTATACTGTCTTCATCCATCTCCTTCTGTAACTGATAGCCATAGTTCTCAGAATCAAACTATCCAAATAATGAACTGAACCAAGTCCTTTGTCTTAGGTTCTACTTTGGGAGAAACTTAGCCCAAGACATAATTGTGGTAAAGAAAAGGAACTAGAAATTTCAGAAAGTAGTTTATTGTTTTCCATCATAATATAAACAGGAAGCTGACAGGGAAACACAAACCATCCCACTACCCAGTGAATACACACACACATACACCAGCGTTATGGAAACAGTAACCTCAGCTGCTCACGAAGTGAGCACCAGAAAATGTGCGGAGTCACCAACAAAGTGTAGTTTGATATGGCAGTGGCATTTAGTGTCCTTGGAGAGATAGAAAGTCTGTGCAGCTAAGAAAAGGAACCAATAGCAAAGGTAAGCAGCACAAGCAAAGGTCACTCCAGAGGTCAGACTAGGATTGGGATTGAGTCAAAATTCACATGGCATTGTGAGCCCCACACATGGGTACAACCCTGTGAAATTGCAGGCATGGGAAGTACCCTTTTCTGCCTCAAAAATCATTGCAGTCCCCCAAGACAGGCTAGTTCCCTGACAGTGAGTTGTTGGGATGACCCCTCACAGCCCTCCCCAAGTGCAGCCACCATCTCCAGCATCTTCTCGTCACTGTTACTGCTGGCACCCTGAGACCTTACCCAGCACCTTAGTATTCAAACTCATGTTTACAGAAAGAAATTGCTAGCTCTGAAATTGTCAGGCTCCTGGGCAGAGAATTGTTTGACTTTCTTCATTCATATATTGTCTTTTATTATAAGTTTTGAAGAGAACTAAGGAAATTTTATTTCTTTGCACTTGACTTATAGAAATCTAAGTCCTTGGGGACAAGGGTTGGGGCAGAAAGACAGCCCTGGTTTGTGTGTGTGTGTGTGTGTGTGTGTGTGTGTGTGTGTGTGTGTGTGTGTGTTTTCAGCCCTGCAGAGGTATCTTGAAATTGTCAAGCAGCCTTGGCACTTCTTCATGCTTTCTCCTTCTTTGCTTCTCTCTGTCCCTCAGCCGTCTCTCTCCCTTCTGGCTCTCCTTCCTTCCCTTCTTTCTCAGAAGTCAGCATCTTGAGGTAAAAACTGGCTTCCGTTTGTTTTTATAGTAGTAAATATTTTATTACTTAAAAAGGAAGGCAGTGTTTGCCCTTAATTGTTTTTGATTAAATATGCTAATTACCTTTTGGAATACTAATGAGCATGCTAAATGTTTTAATAATGCATAGAATAACTGGCAAAGAAAAAACAAATTCACCTGAAATGTGTGTAGCTTTCCTCATTTAAATTCTAATAATACAACACAGAGGGGAAAGTCAAAAATTTGTCTTCTGAAGCAGAGAAGAACAAACATTTTATGAATTAAGTCAGACACTTTATATATATCCTATAATAACTACACATATATATCCATATATATATATATATATATATACACACACACACACACACACACACACACACATATATATATATATATATATATATATATATATATATATATGAAATTGACCTAGAGAATAGCAACTTGGCAGTGTGTCTTTAATGTCAGAATTCAGGCTCCATGTGTCGGAGTACAAGAAGCTACCCTTGAACAGTGACAATCTTCTCCTGATCTTCCCAAACACAAACAAATCCAGAACCTAGGGAACTGCTCCTCACAGAGCCCAAAGCCCCATACAAACACCGGTGAAAAAGAACGGAGAGAAAAAATTCAGCCCAGAAATCTACTACTGTCAATCGGGCAGGAGCACACTGTGCTTAAACGGCCTCTTTGTTGTCCTATGACGGGTGAACCACACCCTGGGATGAGGCCTCTGTGTGAAATGGTACAGAGTAGGAGACAGCGGGACCTCATGCAGGGCACAGGGCTCCCTGAGAAGAGATATGCCTTCCTTTTGGGCCTTAGTTTTTGAGAATATATGTGGATAGATGGCAGACAGGCAGAGACAGACAGACAGACGATCAATGGGTAAGATCTAAAGACCCTTTTAAAACCATCATATCCTGGATGCTCTGTGAGCCTGCATTTTGCTTTCACACTCTGGAGTGACATGAAGGAAAAGGACAATGGCTTTTGAAGCTGAATGTTGAGTGTGAGGCGTTTTCCTTATTTTCTTTCTTTCTGTGCCTTTAAGAATTCCTAGAGTAATTTATTTCAAAGAAGACTTTGCAGTTGTTAAAATCACCCAGAATCCATTCATGGAAAATCCCCAGATGCCTGGCCTTGCATGTTGGAGTCACAAACACATCTGCCTGAGGTTCGCTAGTCCATGCATTACAAGGCACACAGATGTTTTCTTTGTGATGTGAAGGGCACTTTTAGAGTTGAACACTCATGTTCTCCCCCTGCCCCCCATTAAAGCTCCTTTGACTTTGTCTGCTTAGGTCTCCATGAGAACAACCAAACAGTCTAAAAGCCTAAGTTCATTCCAGCCTCTATGAGGCTTCTGGAGACTTTATTGAAAGGCCATAGGACTTGGGAGCAAGGTAGGAAGTGGTCCAGTTTGAAATGGGGAGGGGAGGGTAGGAAAGGCCTGCTAGTGTGCTGTGGGGCATGCCTGTGTGAAAGCATCCATTCATTTCCATTGAAAAGCTCAAGCTTTTCTGTCATGACTTCTGTGGCACCTGAGGTGTTTGCAAGGTGCCAAAAGAAAAGGCTCACTCCAGTGGCTGCAATAAAACAGGCGTTTTACCAGTGCACCTCTGTGATTTGGTTACAACGCAAACACCCTTTGACAGTCCCTCTAGGCCAGCACTCCCTTTTCACTGAGATGTCCTCTACTTTAGGGTCCCCAGGTGTCTACAATGGGACTTCTAAGGAGACAACAAACATCATGTGTCCTTAACTGACCCTGATAGGCACTAGGGATCACGCCGTTAGTCCCAGGCCAACTGATCAGAAAAAGACACAGGTGGTGGGAGGCAACTGTGCTTTTTATACAGCCAAGGATATGGGGAGGACTCGAAGCCTATAGGCAAGCTATTTGGCTTTGCACGGATACATCAATAACATGTGAAGCTGTGCACAGCACTTCAGCTTCCGGGGATGTCACAGTATTTCATCAGTGGAAGCTGAACTTTCCTCAGGAGCAGTCAGATTCAATAAGAAGAGAAAGGACTTGGGATGGGAACTAGGCAGCCATGAGGCCATCACTGTGAACTATCTTCAGAACTGTCAGCAAAGAGGACTCCTGGAATAAGGGTGGAAGAGTGAACAGAGATGACTGGTCTCTGTCATTTAGCTTGCTTGGATCTGGCCAAGGCTACTAAAGACCACCATGTTTTGGCATGGTTAGCAGAATGAGCTGAGCAGAGGCTCCTTCTCAAGACTCTGAGCCTCTATGTCACTGATCAGAAAAGCTTCTCTTCACAGTCCTATAGTTCCCACCTGGGATCCCATCTGGGATCAGTCTTTTCCTGGTGGGTGTTTTGTGGGCTGCAACTCAGCTACATCCAGTCTTCCTCACAGAGGATCGATACTGGACCGGCACACAGATTTACCTGAGATATCCCTTACCTATTAGTTACCCAATCCTGTAGCCACTTCATAGGAAGTTCTCCCTTCAGTTTTACAGACAAGCTGGACAGGAAAATGGAATTTGCAGTGTTCTGAGCCTCTGGCCTTTGCCTCTTGAAATGCGTGAGCTGGAGTAGGAAGAGTGTGAGAGACAGTGGTTCTTAAAACATCAGGCTTCTATAGGAAAGGAACATTCCTAAGTGTGTGTGTGTCTGTGTGTGTGTGTGTGTGTGTGTGTGTGTGTGTGAGAGAGAGAGAGAGAGAGAGAGAGAGAGAGATTCTTAACGCTACTACTATCACAGAAATATTAGCATGAAGCTATTCCTGTCCGTGCACTAGGATACTGTGCACACAGGTAGCAATGCACAAAATCTCAATGAACCCAAATGATAGCTTCCTCGTCACCTGGATACAGTCATTGAAATGTCACAGCATGAGGCATCTCCTGATAGGATGAAACAGTTCTAAGTGTACTGACTCCAAGAGCTGCCATGTTTGCTAAAGTTTAGAATGATTTGCATTATCTGTTATGTCTTTTCAAGGGTGTGTGTGTGTGTGTGTGTGTGTGTGTGTGTGTGTGTGTGTTTACCTGCATGTGTATGTGCATTGCACATGTGAGCAGAGATTAAAAGAATATCAGATCCCATGAAACTGGAGTTACAGATGGAGTTATGCACAGCAATGGTAGTTTTGGGATCTGAGCCTGGGTACTCTGTGTGAGCAGTCAGTGTTCTTAACCATTGAGCCATCTCTCCAGCTCCGCCATTTTGTTTTCATTTACAGTGTATGATGTGCTATATTCATGTAGACATACACACGGAGATACACACACACACACACACACACACACACACACACACACACACACACACACACACACACACACGGGCATGAGGTATGCATGCCAGGAAGTCTGTGTCTCCTTTGGATTGGTTGTTATGAATGGGTTGTGGGGACAAGGGCCGTAACTCTTCATCTATTCAGTTTCATGTTGTTAGCATTGCTTGCAAATGGCACTGGTTCTTTTATTTTAAAATAAATAATAAAAAGCTAAATCCACGAAGCCATCTGTTTCTGTTGCCACTATTCTTATTGTTCTTTTGCTTGTTTTTATGATTTGCCTCTTTCTCCAACAACTGGTCTCAATGGGAGGAAGTCACTCAGAACAGCGGGGGTCCCTGTTTCTGAAGTGGGGGAAGGTAGGGGATACGGAAGTGGATAAATATGTGGGCGTCAAAAGTCCTTGGCTGTTTCCTTGTAGGGAACGCCCACTTCTAATTTTAAAACGTACACCCCAAGCCCCCTCCCAAGAAGGAAGCTTTTCTTCTTATCCTTCTGTTCTCTGCTGTTTCCACCAGCAAGGGGAAGCTTGCTCACTCTGCCGGTCAGAGAAGTAGGAGGTCACATGTGCTCCATACCTCTGGACAATCTGCCTGGTTGTTCACTGTTCACTTTCCGAACTCCATGAGCTCCTTATAGATATGAGGCACATTTATCATATAATAAATATTCAGCTAGTCAGCATGCTTTGCGATTTTTTGCTAAATCTACAGTTTGTTAATTATTTATATGTTATGTAGAATTTATACAGTAAAATGAGTTCTTCTTTTAATACTGCAGTGTCTGTCTGGTATCGGAAGTTACCCTTTAATACGAAAGCACCTTAATCTCCAGGTTTCCTTCACGGGAGCTTATTTTGGCTTTTCAGTTTATAAAATGGGAAGGTGTGAGTAACCTAATTTTATTTCAAAAGTACAAGGAGGTGAAAACTGCCCCTGTTACCAATTAATGCATTTGCTTCAGACAAAATTTAAAATGCTATCTTAATATAGTAATTAATCATATGTGACAATCTAATTGGCTCATTTGGTTGACTTTTGCACAGTCCTTTCTAAGTATGGGTCACACAGTGCTTACCGAGGATGGACTACTGAGTGTTTACTAAGTGTGGACAGTTAGTGCTTACTAAGTATGGTCGCTCTGAAGCACTTACACATGTCCTTCCTCCACTGTGAGAAGCTCATCTCCGTCTTCTTGTAAGAGCACTTTGTTGCCTCCACTCCCTTTTCTGTTCCCACATCCCCACTCAGGATGAGCCATGGTAGCAGCTTTACAGCAGGGCACCTGAGAATGTGAAATATCTGACAGGGTCTTGGTCCTTCTAGGTTTTACTCCTCTGAACGATCATTTCCTCATTGTATCCCTTCTCTCCTTTGTGAGTTTCCAGAGGCTATGGTGAAAACACATGATACAGAGCCTTTGTAAACAGTCAACAGAACCGTCACCCACACTGAGTTAAAGACTCCTGCGCCTGCTGTCCCAGGAGATTCTGACATGTCTGTCTCTCCTTGTCCACCGTGGTAGGTAAACACTGCCCTGACTTCTATCCTCACAGATTAAGCCAGCCCATGCCTGCACTTCAAATGGAAGGAATCAGAGATCACAGGTGACTTCGTGTCTGTGAGACTTGGCCCATGCAATGCACGTCTAGAGACAGACCATCTTATTCATTCTAGGGCCTGTTCGATAACGGGACAAGTAAGGAAGAATGCTGTTGTAAAGCCTGATGACCTAACTTGCTTATTCCCCAGAATCCATACAGTGGAAGGAAACAACCAATTAAACAAAGTTCTTCTTTGCCATCCATATAGCATTATTTTACACACACACACACACACACACACACACACACACACACACACACGCATGCAAATGCAAATGCAAGTAAGAGTTTAATCACTCAGTCTAACTTCCATGCACATTGGCTATTTACAGTGTAGGGCTCTAACAAAGCAAAGTGCTATGAATCTTCTTGCACATATCTCTTGCTGAATGAAAGCACTCATTTCAGTTAGTCATGTATCAGGGAGAAGCTATGTGCATGTATGTGTGTATGAGTGAATGTATATGTAAATACTTATATTTTTCTCCTTTCTGTCTTAATTTCTTGGCCTCATGGATTTAATGATAAACCACGTTTTTAAAAGTTCTAGACGTGGAAAGTATCATGCTTCTTTTCTTTACCTACTTTTAACAAAACCACTCAGTGGCTAGAGGATACTCACTGTAAGAGTCCAGTGCTTAGAACTGAGCCTGAGTTTGGCGGCCCATGTTTATAATCCTAGCACTCAGGAAGGGGAGGGAGAAGGACTGCCTGACTTCAGAGACAGTCTGAGCAACATAGTAAGCTCCAAGATAGCCTGGACTCCAAATTAGGACTCTGCCTCAAACAAACAAATATGAACAGTATCAAACAGTTCAGTGTTTAAATAAGTCGAGTTGGTCTTGCAGCCTGGAACATGGTCCGCTTTGCTAAATCAACATTAGAAGTTTGCCTTTTGAAGTTGGGGTGCAGAGTGTGTGCCTCCTCCAGCTGTAGGAGTGGGCAGGGGTTTCTCCACCTGTAGGTAGGGGAGTTGATTGTGGTTTGCAGAGTTCAGTTTTCGCCCCCCGATCTTTCAGTCTAACACTCTGCCTGAGGGTTATGGTTTTCAGTGGTAGAAACTCAAATGGCACAGATGAGAGCTCATTTCATGTGTTAATTTGCATAAGACTGCTGTCTTCCTGTTGGGTTGGTTTTTCATCCTGAGTACCTTTTCTACTTGAGCATCAGGCCAGGCATGCCAATGTCCTTGCACCTTCAGCATTCCTGTGTCTGAGAATTTCAGCCCTGAGCTTCACATTCTTGAGAAATGGAAGACCAGGTCACCAAGAGCCCACTCTAAGAATGCTAAGGGAAGTTGAATGTACCTCATCAAAAAAGGAAAGAAGGGGGCAGGGGTACCTAGTTCAGCATCCTGGGCTCCCACAGGGCCGGTGGACACTTCAGATCCCAGAATCTGAAGACCAAGGGAGTCATTTGGGACACAGAAGGGACAGACACAAAGGGAGAGAGAGAGGGTGGCCCACAGGTCCTTAGGTTCTACCAAGAGATCTCGCTGTCTAGCCAAGCAGAGAATGTGCTGTGCAGATGCTGGTGGGCGACACGAATGTTCTCAGTGGACTGTCATTTATCATCCCTCTCTGTCTCACTGAGGCTCATTGCCAGAACTAGCACACTGGGGGCCACCCCATCTAAGGGATGAAGCAGATCTTTTCAACCCTTTTGAGCCACTGAGCTAAGAATAAGTATCTCGACCTATTTTTCCAAAGATCTCCCTCTCCAGAGCCAGGCACAGAGACAACCCAGCTGTGCTCAAGCACCATTCTGGATGTCACTGTGCAGTGGATGGAGAGGTCAGGGCTAGCATTGTTCATTCCCTAGGATCACATGATGCTATAGGCCAACCTCTTTCCTAAATTATCTTGCTCATACTTCTAATAGAAAATCCAAATTCCTTTGTAAGCAGAAAGGCAACATACCACCCTCCAAGCAGCCTACAGCCTCCCTTAGGCCCTGAGGTCGCATGTTCCTGGGGAAAGCCAGGTAGGCTAGAGAGAACAGGAGGCATAGAAAGTCATATTCAAGTTGCTAAGTCCATGAATCCATGTGTAAATTCTAAATTGAATTGACCCCCTGGTGACTTAAAAACACCTCATATAAATTACTTGAGAATAGGGATTTTCTGTTCGCTGTGGTTTCATTATATAAAACACCACCAAAGTCTTTACTGATTGTGTTACAACTTGCCCTCACTTTGCCTCCCTGTGGAAGCACCAGGGTCTCCTAGGGTATGGGGAACTGCTGCCTACCTCCTTCCTATTCTTCTAAACTTCATGTCTTATGTATCATGTGCCAGGTCTCTCATAGAGAATGTAAAGTGATTTTCCTTGCTGCCTGTGTGGCAGTACCATCTGGGTGATGCTTAGAACCTGGCCCTTCAGAGGCCGTGAACCATGAACTGACTGATCTGTGCTCTAGTCCAGTATCCCACCATGGACTGGTAACCCACAACTCCAGAAAAGAGACTTGACTGTGACCTTCTTGCTGGTTTTATTTTGGTGAATTTGGGAATATGAGATGACTTCAAGACTACATGCCTTCTCGATGAAAGATGATCATTAGCCACTCTAGATTCATCCCGAGACCTCTGGGTAGATTCAATGTGGTCTATCCCTTTCCTTTTAAGTAATTTCAGATCTTGGACCTACAGCTCTAACACCTGCTGCTACGATCCCAGTGTTTATTTTCCCCTAAATCCATGTTGACATTCTAGTCTTTAAGGTAATGACATCTAGGACAGGCCTTTGAGATTTGATCATGCTATGAGGTTACAGACCTTGTTGAGAAATTAGCACCCCCACAAGAGGCTGGCACGACACCTCATATGAAAACACAACAAAAGGAACTGGCTGCGAATCAGAAAGAGATTCTCACCAGACATGGTGCATATTGCTGTGGTAAAACCTGACCAAAAGCCAGCTGGGAGAGGAGAGGGCTTATTTTAACTCTCACTTAAAGATCCAGTCCATCTCAGAGAGAAATCAGGGTAGGAACTTGGAGAAACTCTGTTTATTGTCTCACTCTCTGTCTCCCTCAGGTATATTTCTTACATGAATACAACACTTTACAGATATGGCCACAGGTCAATCTGAGGAAGGCCATTTCTCACTGGTTTCCTTGGATGACCCTACACGAGGTCAAGTTAAGAGATAAAACTAACTAGGACATGTGGGATCTGCCTCTGCCTTGACTTTGTATTTTTTACCCTTCAGAGCATGGGCTATAATCTACTTAGGGTATTTATGGGACTTTTCCATAGGGACACAGGGCACTTGAATGTCTACACGTAGGACTCAGGAGAGTCTCTAATGCTTGCTCCAACAATCCTTTCCTTTTGTGGGCATTTAAATGAATGAAAATGAAATATAGCCTCCAAACAAACCTCCAGCATCTCATAGCACCAGCCACAGTTAATGAGTTTAGTCATATGTGAAGAGACTTGGAGAAATTTCCACTTGGTGGCTCACAGGACACACAGTCAAGGCAGAAAGCTCCACTTAACTGCAGCATCAATGAAGACAAAGGGCATCTCCCTTACTCTCAATGATACACCACAGCGGATCTTTACTGCCTACTGGGTGAGGTACTAGAACTTCTGCTGGAGACCACCTGAGCTTCCTCTTCCCAAGGCAGGCAGCATCACCAGTCAGTAAAACCAGTGGAAGGGGGCCTGAAGCAGAGCAGAGCTGAGAAAATGAGAGCAGTTGGAGAGAGCAGGAGGCCAAGTTCGGGGTGTTTGTCAGCTGCAGAAAAACCAGTTGGCAAGGCTTCCAACAGGCTCCCACAAAGGAAGTTCTTAGCACCACCTCAACCCACCCTGGCTCAGACTCAGAGACTTCATGGTTTCCATTTTTATTAGCTGTAATAAAACTCAAAAAATAAAATAATGCATTTCTAAAGTATGTTATTTGCTCCAGTTGCTGTGAGAAATCACCACAAGCTGAAGGCCCCCAAAGTCAGTCACCTTCTCACTCTAAAGACTCAGTGCCAAAAATGGCAAGGTGTCAAGCCACACTCTTCCCAAGGGCTCTTCAAGATGGGCAACTGCTGGCTTGGAACTACAAAATCCCCTACCTGGCCCCATGCCCAGCTTTGTTTCTGCCTTGCATTCTCCCCACCTCCTCTTGTATGTCTTTTCTTGCTTTCTAAAATGACATTTGTAGTACTTAATCTCACAGCCTGGGATAACCTCACCTCCAGATCCTCAACTCAGATACAGCTTTAAAGAAGAGGTCAACTTCCCAGGGATTCTGGTACAGAACCATGTTGGGTAGACAACTGGTCTACCCACCCAGGAAGGCCTATTTAGTTTGCATAAGAATAAACAGTTGGGACGTTCACCAAAATGATTGACTGTGAAGAAAAGACAAGCATTGTGGTTGCTGGAAGCCTGGAGTGCCATGAGGTGGGAGAGGGGAGTAGGGGAGAAAGGAATATTAGAGTTTTATGAAGCACCAAGGCAGATCAGTCTCTGGCTACCTGAGGCTGGCTTTCTTCTTAGTAAGTTCTGATTTCCATGTAGGGAGTGGCCTCCCAGGCTCCCACCCATCTTCCCCTGACAATCAACTCCCTGCCGACTCTCAAACTCTGAATGTTGAAGCAGCAGCTGCCATAACCACTCACCTCAGCACCGTGGCCATCTTCTGAACCAACAACTGGTGAACACTCGGGTTAGCTAGGGCCTGACCTTTAGCAACTTTGCAAAAGTTCCCGGGGCCCAGGTTTCATAATAAGGTTTGAGGGTTAGAAACCCTTAGTGAGAACTTCAACCCATTAATCTAATATTTGACAAATAGGTTGGCATGAAATCTATGGTCAATGTTGGCAGAAAACAAGCAATAAATGGGAAGTAGCTTCTGGAGACCTGTGGCTGAAGGTGACTCTTGTGTTTGTGACCATGTCATAGACCTAAGAGCATTCAGTATCTGTGACCAGCCACCAGTGACTGGTGGATAGCACACTTTGGGATGAGCCCCTGGGGAAAGGAAGACACAAAGACATTTGGCCAAAGTCATGTGTTGGAGAGGAATTAGAGAGAGAACTTCTGTCCCAGGTCTTTCTGGTAAGCTTTTGCCACTAGTGAGGTGAGAAGCCTGCCTGATACCCAGTTACTCATTGATAACATTGCTTACCTGAACAACTGGTATGTGTGGCTTCAAGTAGTACCTTAAGAGCTGAGCTGATTTATTTCTTCACTTAGGCAGACAGAAAAATCCATACTCAATCACAATACAGGTTTTAAAATTGTATTTTCATTACATTTATGTGTGTGTGTGTATGTGTATGTGAGTTCAGGTACCTATGGAAGTTAAAGGCATTGGGATCTCCCTGAAGCTGGTATCATAGGCATTTGTGAGCCACCTGACATGGGTGCTGAGAGCTAAACTTAGAGTGTGCTCTCTTAACAACTGAACCATCTCTCCAGCCCGTGTGTGGTATTCTTTTAAGAGTCAACTAGAACTACATGGCAAATATTCTTTATGTAATTCCATATGTACTACTCACAAAAAATATTTGTGAATAAGAAGCAGAAAGTGAGCCCATACCCATATCAAACCAAGGTCTTTGTGCTATAATATTCTTTCTCAAACCTATATCCTCATCTGGGAAATTAATCTCCTTTCTGAAATTTATATACAATGCTCTTAGGTATTGTTTTAGTCATTGTGTATATGACAGTGTGTGTATGAGTGTATGCATTTCTGTATATGCTATTGTTCCACTTGACCCTAAGTCTGATAACCATTGTATAGATATTCTATATCTATGTTGAAGAAGTTTTGCATGACATATTTAGAATTCATCTGATAATACTATACAACTGCATGCTCACTGCTTACACTGGTCTACTTAAAGACTATTATTAAAAGGGATTTCTATTCATTTTCAGGCTGGTGAATTCAGGCAGCTTTCTAGCTTTGCTATCATGGTTAACATTTCTGTGAACACTCATGCATTTATCTTCTAGCACACATATGCAAAGGAGCCTGTTAATTAGTAAGAGTGAGACTATTTAATCAAGTGTTCATGTTTATAAACTAGTACCAAGTCATCTCGCAAAGTGCCTTTTTCTAATTACACACGACCCTGCATAAAGAGAAAGCCCTATCAACTGTAGCCTCATGAATGTAGGGCACCATACAACTTTCCAGTGTTTGTCCAAATAGCAACAGAAAATAGTATCTTACTGGAATTTTGCACCTGAATTTTTCTGAATTCTGACACAGTCAAGGACTACTTTGCATATGTAGTTACTGTTCGTGTTTCCTTTTCAGGAAAATATGTCTTCATAATTTTTGCACATTTTTCTTTTTAATATGCAGGAGTCCTCTGCACTCCAAACCTGGCTCTCTCTGGTTACTCTTGTCCATTGTGACTCTTCCTGGGCCTGGCCTTTCAACAGTCTCTTCACGTACTTTCATGAACAGAAGTTTCCAATGCAAATGGGAAAATCCTATCCATCTCTTCCTTTGTGGAGGGTATATTTTGTGCTTTAAAAAGTTCTTTTCTCCCCTTTGGTCATGAATGTGAAAGGGCACACTGAAATGGCTTTCGGGAGACCCAGCGGGTCACTCTGTCTGTGAGGCACCTGGAGTTGATTTTCTGAGCTGGTCCTGAGATGGTGAGGCCGGAATCGAGTTTCATTGTTTTGCATAAAGACAACAATTGGCTCACAGTCGTTGTATTAAATGATCCCTCCTTTGGCCGTTCTACAGCGCCCACCCTGTCATAAGTCAAGCCATATATATCAAGGTGTCAGTTTCTGGATCTCCACATCACAGTGTTTGTGTAATTATGACACTTTCTTCTGGAAATCTGTTATGGCAAGTTGCAAAGTCCACTGTGTCCTTCAGAAATATCATGTTGTGTAACTCATGGAGTAGAGATCCTAATGCAAACTAGGTGACAGTAAGGACCTCGAGGCAGAGGGCATTTAGTCATAAAGTAACTGTGCAAACCTTTACCAAACAATTACCCCTCTAATATACAGATGGTGTCTGATATGATCAAATAATAAGGTGATAGCACAACTTCTTAGGAACTAAGAAATAACTCAGAAATGGCAAAACCCCACTGAAGTTAGAAATCAGCTGTGAATATTTAATATCTCTATTTGCCTGACTGAGTCTGTCTATCCAAATGTCTGTTGTCCTGGTGTTCTGTTTACTTACAGCTTTTCATGTCCTGGTTTAAGGTTTATAGGTGTTTCCAAAAAGAATATTTTGTTAAATTTTGTTTATATATATATTTTTTCTATGTGACTATTTTGGCTAAAGTTCTATTTTTGGTTATGATTTTCCACTTAGGCAACTATATTGGAAAATAACCACAATGTTGCTCCTTTCTTAATAATGAGCCCCCCTTTCTTTGTCTCTTGTCCCTGCAATGGCTGGTGCTTACAGAAAAATATCCACAACTTATTAAACAATAGCTCTTTCTCCCTCTGTCTGATACTTAAGACATTTTTTGATTATTCATTATCCAATGTGAGCTGTAACATTTTATGCCTCTAATAAGTAAAATGGGTTCATTCCCCAGTTTAGTGAATTTATTAATATTAAAGTTGATTTCCATTATCTTACTGCAAGATTAACCTTCATGAACCATCTCTAAGTGTGGAGTGAATATAGTTGGTTCTCAGCTCACAGAACAAAACTGCTTTCCTAGTATAAACAGTTCTTTAAGATGAGATATAGTTCTACATCATTGCTAGATCCTTGTCACTGGTGTTAAGATTCTTGCTTCTATATTTATAAAAGAGACATGGGCACAATCTTTCTTTCCATGCTACCTCCTTCTACCTTTAGGGCCACAGCATCATCAGCCCCAAAAGAGACACGGAGGATACCTGGTGTCTGTATCTATCTTTGAGGCAGATGTGGATTCTTCCTAGGTATTCTTTGAATCTTAGGTTGAAATTCTCCCTTGCCCTTGGAAAATCATATTCACAGGTGGATCTGGTTCTGACATTTGCCACCAGGGAATTCTGAATTCCCCTCATGACTGGAGCACTATTTTGGTTTGCCTTTGTGTGTTGTGGTTGTTTTCTGAGGGTTTTTGTTTTTCTTACTTGTATCTTGATAAGTTTTAATTTTCTGGGTTCTTAACCAGTTTATCTAATATTATCAATTTTTTATGTGCAGTTTTTAATGTGATTGTTTTAATCATTTTTTTAAGTCTCTTCAGCGTCTGAAACTGCGTTCCATTCATTCCTGATGTTCATCTTGTCTTCTGAGACTTTATTGCTCTCCATCAATCCTGCTGTTCTCCTATGACCATTGAATAAGGGCTTTGCTCCCTGATGTTGAGTCCATCATTATTCCTAGTATAGGCATCAAAGGCTTTACATTTCTCTGGATTTACTGCTTTTGATATACCCCATAAGATTTTATATGAGTATTATGGTCATTGTGTATTTAGTTCTAAATACCTTCACATTTTCTTTTTAAGTTTTCTTCACTTGTGCATTTGTTTAAAGGTAAGGTAAAAGTACTCCACATATGAGATCTCCAGGAGTGTTAGTTTCTTACATGAAATCCCCTTAAAGTGTGTCCAAAGCCTGCCGTCTGCTCAGCAATGCCATGAAGCTCTCTAAGGATAGCACTGTGATCTAGAAATGGGTCCGCTTCAGAAAACATTCAGCACACTTCTATTGCCAGCCTTCACTTGCTTTGGCCTGCTAGGGCCTCGGTTTGTTCCTCTTTAAGTTTATAAGGTAGAACCTTTGAGTAATAATAATTATGAAAACTATTGTTGTTGGGCTGTGGAGATGGCTTCATGGGTAAAGCACTGGCTTCCACTGTCATGAGATCTTGAGTTCAAATACCTAGCACCCATGTAAGAGCAGGCCATTAGGGTGGCAGAAACAGGGGAGCCCCAGGCCAGGATGGCTAGCTACACTGGTTGGAATTGGGGAGGTCTGACTGCAGCAAGAGACCATGTGTCAGTAAAGAAAATGGAGTGTGATCCTGGAAGACATCATATGTCAACTCTGGGCTTCCACACACATGCACACACGTTTGGGCATGAGTATAGATACACATGTACATTCACAATACATGTGCACACATGCAACACAGTAGTTATTATAGACTTGAGAGCATATTCTCTTTACTCTCATTCTTAACTCCTTGGAACTACTACTCACCTGCATTCCGTAGTCTCTTAAGTCATAGTTTAATTTGCATTCAACTCAAAAGACTTAAATTACCCTTGAGACTTCCTCATTGAACCATTGAATTTGTGAAACCTGCTGTCTAGTTTCCAAGCACTTGAGCATCTTCCAGATATTTTCCTCAATTTGTTTATGATATATTCTTTGGGGACTGGAGAATAAATTTTGTTTTTTAGCAATCCTTCACAATTTATTTATGACAAGGATGTTTCCTGGTGAACGTTCCTGTGTCCTTGGAGTGAGTGCTGGCACTTGGGGGAGTGAAGTGTGTTGTGTGTCAATTTGGTCAGGTTGATTGATGGCTTCTCTGTGCCTCTGCTCTTACTGATTCTCTGTCTTCTTGGGCTATTGATTGCTGGCATGGAGTGTGGATGTCCTGGCTGTCAAGAAGCCGTGAATCTTTGAAAATACCTCCATTTCCTTTCATGTTCACTGTATGCACCTTAGGATTATTGTATCTTATTTGAAAATTGCCCGAGTGATCATTCATTTTGTTTCTGGTACATTACCCTGTTGACCCATTATTTTGTGTGACATTCACTGAGTCAGGCTTGCTTTCTTTGTATTGCTTGGCAGGTGCCTTTCTCCTCTGGGTCATCTAGTCGGCCCCTTAGCTCTGCCTCAATGTGAAGTTTCAGGAGTCTGTGAAATGGGGGGGGGGGTGTTTGACTGAAGAAAGGAAGCTGATGTAATGGGGAGACTGAGGGTGGAGATGAAAAGAAGAGAAAGGAGAGAGGTGCAGAAAGGGGAAAAGGAAAGGGAGGAGTGGAGGAATAGAAATGGAAGAGGGAAGGAAGTAAAGGGGGAGAGGAGGAAAAGGAGAAAGGGAAAGAGGAAGGGACATTATTTATAACTGAGGCTCAAAGCCACTGAACAGGGCCAGGCAAGAACAGGAAGAGGAAAGGGTGTAGGGGGCAGGCTGGGAACAAACCCAAAGCCCCTGTGCAGATGGAAAAGCAGACAGAAGAGCCTGAGGAAGCTACTAGAAAAACCTGTGAGTGGCTTCTGGGAAAACCCAATGGGCAGCTGCTGAAGTAACTGAGAAGACAGCCAAGGGTAAGGCGGGCAGGGGGCAGGATTTGGGGGTGGGAGTACACGGAAGACAGGATCTGATGACCTACCTGCCTGTGCTTGCCTGTGCTTGCCTGTGTCTGCCCAGGCTTGCTCTCTCCTGTGTTTTCTCTGCTTCAAAAACAGAGAGATGATGCTGTGCCTGCTGATTAGCAATGTAGGAGGAGAGCTAAGGTGTTTGGTGGAGAACTTGGGGCTGGCTCCAGGCTAGCCCGTTACCCCAGGCTCCTCTTTCATGCAATATGAGTGAACTTGGGTGGATATGGATTTCTAAAAGAAAAGTGCCAGGATTCCAAGAAGTCTGGGGCTTGAAGACAAACCTCACAATATCATGGAATTCATTTTTAATTACAAAGTTAATACAGGCAGATAGGCTTTTTTAAATTATGAAGACCCAAAACCACAGTGAACGAACGTGACCTGTTCCCACTCCCTACCCTGTTTTATTTCCCAGAAGCCATCATGATCTGCAGACGATTTTATAGCTACAAGCAAATCCTTTACTTTTCCACAAATAAAATTAAACATGTTCCTTTCAGCTCGATTTCCCTTAATAAAAGACTGTGGGATCATTGCAGATCGTCCTGGGGAGACTTGTCTCATTCTTTTCCAGAAAGGCTGCTTATGTTCTGCTTTATGTGTATGTTATATTTTATTTTAAACAGTCCCCTATCAATCTTTTAGCTTTTGTGTTTTAATTTATCTCTTCCTAACAACCCTTCCATCAGTGAACATTGTTTTAAACTTCCCTTGCTAATGAGCTCCGTAAAATAAATTCTTTGGAATAAATAGTACATTTTAAAAATATTGACTGTTGTCCTGGAATTTCCCCCCTCCCTCCCCAGCTATCTTTTCTGTTATACTTCTACCCTGGGTCTGCTCACTACCCTGCTCCTGGCCTGCATGCCTATCACTTCGGATATGCCCCGCCCTGACTGCAACTAAGACTTAGGTCACAACAAAGAGGGAGGGACTACTTGGAACTCAGCACGCTGGGACAAGCTGCAAGTGGCCCCAGGCCCCCAGCTGAACAACCGTGCCTTTGGTCTGTCTGCTGAATCAGCTATACAGACCTCCTGGGAGGACCAAGAACTCTCCTGCTGCTCTCCCGCTAATCAGATGCAAATGGAGATCTGCCGTCCTGGGTCTCCCCCACTTCCTCTTAGCCACCTACCAACATTAGGCATGCTCTCCTCTTTGTTCTTCCTACTTGAGCTCACTCATGAAGCCCTCTTCTCTGGTCCTCTGTGCTGTTTTGTAGAAAGGGTTCCCTAGCTCTGGTAGCCCAGATGCCCAGGGTGCCCATGGTTTACTCTAAGAACAGGTGCTGTAGTTCAAGAGTCTGGACCCACTTCTCTCTCCCCTCTCTCTCTCTCTCTCTCTCTCTCTCTCTCTCTCTCTCTCTCTCTCTCTCTCTCTCTCTCTCACACACACACACACACACACACACACACACACACATACACACACACACACGGACTTTCCCAAGTGTCTTGCCCTCTGCCCTCTTTCTTGGTTCTTGTAGCTGGACTTATAAAGGCCATTGTGGTGGCAGGGAGGGAATGTCCCTAAAGTTTTAAGCAGTTTTGCTCTCACAATCATCTTACGTCTGCATCCTCATCCTCATCTTCATCCTCACCCCATCACTCCCAGTCCAGGCCTCGATGGTATGTAAGACATTTTTTAAAAGTACCCCCCCATTCCTCCATGATCTTCCCCTGACCCTCCCCAAACCTTGCTACCCATTAGTGTCTCTCTTATCTACTTTCTCTGTACTACAGCAAGCCTTTAGAAGCAAAAGGTAAGAGAAGTGCTTCGGTGGAAATATATTTCACCTCAATATCATATAGTAAGAACGGATCCAAACAGTTAGGAATGAAAAGAAATCCACATATAGTTTTCTGTAGCCTGTTTCTGGAAACAGTAATAAGAAAACTCCCCCTACAGGCGTTTCATGGTTACTGCAAAGTAAACAGAGGAACTCTGCTGATTCATCAAGCCCATCCAATGCTTCCTCTGACTTCTTAAAAAACAGACCGGTTACCTCCTGGCATCCAGTACCCTTTCTCCCCAAGGGAGATGAACAATGCAGACAGGACCTCCCTCCCTCCCTCCCTCCCTCCCTTCTTCTTCCAGTCCCTCAGGCTACAAAGCTTCAACTTCTGCAGCTTGGCTAAAAGAGCCCCCCCCCCTTTTCTTTCTTTCCTTTTTTTTTATTTATTTAGGTTTTTGGCAAAGAGATGAAGAGTATTCAGATTTTTTTTTTAGTCCTACTTCCATAAATCCACCAGCAAAAGAACATGTTTCAATAGGGTAATAGTTAATTCCTCCCACTCAAAGCGTGGAGTGGAAAAGCACATGAAATTCGTAAAAATCAGTTGTCACCAAGCCCTGGCTGACCTTCGGGGAAAAACACAGGATCAATAAATGTGTAAAAGAGACGAACTGCCTGGCTGGGATCCAGAACTCAACATCTTACTTGTGTCTCCTACCACACAGGCCTCAAAGCTGCCCCTGATCTTGCTTATGCCTGTTCGTATTTTAATGCCTATAGCAATATTTGTTTAAATACTTGGTTCTAAATGGGAAGGTAGGTTTGCCAGGGAGTCACATGAAATGAAATAAAATCAGGTATCACGGGGACCCAGACCAGTTGCAATCAGTTAAAACCAGCCTCTCCCCTCGGGTCCTCTTGAGCACACTTAGCCAGCCTGTCCAGTAAGGCTTGAGTGAGACAGGCTGTCCAAGCTGTGGTCAGCCCAGGGGTAAGAACACAGTGGGGGAAGGGGTACCTCTCTCACAAAAGAGCATTGTTCCCTCTTCAGGCTTCTCACTGTGCAGTTACACATATTACGAGTCTGAAGGTTGACAAAGCTCTTAGTTTTGTTAACGTGTTTTCAAACCACTAATTATTCCCTGCTGTTTTGAGGTGTTAAATACATAAACACATGGGCTACTCAGCTTAAGAAATTAGGGTTGTGTGCCTCTCCAGATGAGCAGTGTGAAGGACAGTTCTGTGTAACTCATTGCTGCATGTAGAGTCTTGTGTAGGCTTAGTTTTACACAAGCCAGTGCCACACACTAGTCATGACAGAGACCACTGGGCCTGGCCTACCAGGCTGTCATTCCAGAATCTCTCCGTTCATGCAGGTCTTAGGGAACATGCCTGATCCTCAGAAAGTACCGGAAGTCAGAGCTTGAAGTTTTCCGTTAACAAGGGTCTTGGACCAGTGCCCAGGGGTTCATCAAGTTGCCTTCACATAGATGACCTCTGCCTTGTGAGGTCATCTAGGATTTGGGCAATAACAAGCCAGGCCTCACAGTTCTGTGGATATAAGGCATGGCCCAAATTTTGTTTTTGTCCATTGAGTCCCTTGGACATCTTCATCTCCAGACCCAGTGTTATGAATGCTCAAGGTCAGAGGCAGTATTCCCAAATGGCACTAAAGTTTAGGTTGCTTAACACGAGGAGTCAACAATTTTACCATGGGTTTGTGCTCGAGTGTGTGTGCATGTGCATGTGCGTGCATGTGTGAGTGCGTGTGTATGGTGTGCTCGAGTGCACATGCATGTGTGTGCAGGTGTGCCTGCTTATGGAGTCAACTGTGGGTGTCATTCCTTAGGAGTCCTCAACTTGCGTTCTAAGACAGAGTGACTCTCTGGGACTAGAAGCTTACTGCTTAGGTTCGACCGTCTGACCAGATAGCAAGCCCCATAGGTTCACTTGTCTGTGCTTTCCAAGTGCTAGGAGGAGAGCCTGGAGGCATGTGCCACCATGCAGTTTTTACATGGATACTGGGTTGGAATTCAAGTTATGCTTATACAGTTATTCCCCTGGATCTAAACACGAACGCTTTGTAATTAACTTCAGCACGGTACCAGAATCTAGGAAGCATCACTCTGAGTCTCTCCCTATCCCAGGTCAATGTACAAGGTGAGGTCAGTCAAGCTGAAACAAGCACCCTGGCTGCCTCTCAGCCTTGTGGGTCAGGACTATTCCTGCAGAGCAGGCTGCAGAGGCTGATGGCCTTGTATGGAGAAGGGGTAGTGTCAGAAAGGAGCCTTGTTGAGCAGCAAGGGCCATGCCAGAAAAGACCAGGTATATTAGGTGCTACACTCCTTCTCACCACTCAGAAAGCCATGGAAAACAAGCTTAGAGAGCCAAGGACCTCGTCACAGGAACCAGGACTCCAGAGCAGTGTCACCTGGCTCAAGGTTCATAGTACCTGAGCCAGAGCCAGACGGCTTGACTGAGAGTGTAGCATGAGCAAGAACCAGCAGCCCACCTCCCACCATGGAGAGCCCATCTCTCACCATGTGCTTGTGGAAAACAGGCCGGGCACTCTTCCAGCTTCTGTTTAGATCCTCTTGCTTCAGGAGGACACAGTCACACACCTCCCCATTGTCCTTCTGTTCCCAAGCAAAGAGGAGGAGGCCCTACCATACCCAAAGGTTCACTGGGACAGAATAGGATGAAAGATTAATAGGATCTGTTCACATTCATTTGTGATGCAAATGAATGAGTCAAGATACCCCCAACAAGCACATGCGAAAATACTTAGCGTTGACATATTAGGAGAAAGAGAATTAAGACTACAGAGAGACTTTGTCTCATGTCCATCAGGAAGCTTAATAGTTAAACCTCTAAAAAGAGTTTTGTTTTCTTTTTTAAATAGGAAAAGAGACCAATTCTTTGGTATACTAATTTTAAATGTAAAACTAATAATAAAAAAACAAAAATATCAAAAAAGAAACTCCTTAGCAAACTTACTAAAATATTAATAGAGAAGGAAAGATAAAGAATGGGATGTCACTTTGCCACCACAGGAATGGCCACTAGGATGGCCATACCTCACTGGCCACCTGCTGGATTTGGAGTCTCCTAAGGGGTGTGCCTGTGAAGACGATTCTAAAGAGGTCAACTGAGGTGGAAAGACCAGACCACCCTAGTGCACTGTCCATGGACTGGAGTCCAAGTGAATACAAAGGAAGAAATGAAGAAAGGGCAGAGCCCCTGCTCTCTGCCTCAAGTTCCACTGAGATATGAAGTAGCGGGGCGAGCCAGCCATGGCAACATCTTCTGCCACCATGCCTTCCTCTCTGCGCTGAGCTGTACTCACATTTATGAGTGGCAGACAAACCCTTCCTTTCTTTAAAAGTATGTAGGAAGCTGAGAGCAAGAAGGGTTTTGCAGGATGGGGGACATCAAAGTTCTGAGCATGTCCTATTCAAAGATGAAAGGGTGCTGCTGTGGAGAAAGTAGGGAGGGGTCTCAAATAGCATTATGACTGTAAGTATAAAAGTTATATTTCACAAAGGATAATTATACACTCAATGCAGCATCCCTCAATGCAAGAAGGATGCAAACAAGTATCCACTAACGGGTAAGCATATTTTCTACTGTATGTCCAAGATGTGGAACGTAATTCAGCCGTTTAAAAAGTTGAAATTCTGGGAAGTGTCAGTGTGGATGAACTTTGAAAGTAGCCTGTTAGATGAAATAAGCTTGATATTTTATAATTTCACAGATATTTTATAATTTCACTCCTACAGGGAACCCAGAAGAGCAAACTCACTGTAGCAGAGAGCAGGTCAGGGCCAGGGGAGGACAGTGGATAACACTAGATAAGGGACAAAGGGTCAGTTTAGGAAGATTGGAATGTTCTGGAAACGGTGACGGTTACTGTGTGGAAATGTGTCACTAAATTACCCAGTCTTGAAGTGGCTGGCATGGGGACTGTCATGTCAATTATATTCTGCCGTAACAATGACACAGGACAGAACAGAGCATGGTGAAGCTGAGGGTCCTGCCCTCTCTCAGATGCCTTCTCCTGACCTCAGCTTCTCTCTGCTGCTTTTTTTCTCCATCTCCCACTCAAAGGAGAAAAGTACAGCGAGGCTCAAGGAACGTGGAGACTGGGAAGGTGTTCCTCACAAGCAGTCCTGCATCTCAGTGTTGGAGACAGGGCAGGGAGCAGGTTTTACAGGCCAGGAGGAACTCCAGTCTGAACACTACATTAAGCTTTGTAACATGTCAGACCCTAGTCATTCCTTTGAGTGCCTTCAAGATCGGTCACTGGTGATTACCAATTTACAGTAAGTTTTTTCCTCCTGTGAAAACATCATGCAGAAACAACTGGAGTAGAAAATCTGATGCTTACAGAAGAGAAAAATGTAAGCAACACACACACACACACACACACACACACACAATGTATTCAGTCTATCAGTTCTGCTTGTGTAGCTGAGCTTTGCACAGAGCCTGGCATCTCTCTTTACCTGAAAATTTTTGCAACATCTTCAAAATCACTCACCCAACATCCACTGGTCAGAGTACCTCATCCACATGTCATTGAGATTTTGTGTAGATTTTTGTACTGCCCAGCAAGCAGTAAAGGCCCATTTTCTCAATCTTACCCTCCAATATAAAGTGAGTGGTTCTTCCTCCAAACCCCTTTCACATGTCCTTTCATTTGAAAATGTTCAGATTGCAGCCACCTACCTCAAGGATGCAAACAATCCTCTCAGGAATGGAGGAGACTTCAAAGTGGGCAACATCAAGCGAACAGCAGCAAACTCATGGTATGTGCTGCTACTGCTGCATAGGTGACCCCAAGGGGCGTGGACCAGGTCTTTGTTCACCTCTGATGTCCATGAACATCAGCTACTCACATTATTGGAGGGGCAGAGGCTTCCTCCTCATGAGAGGTGACATTTAGATGTTAAGAAGTGGAGCATGTCTCCTAGCTCTCCTCCCTCACATCCCTTCCACCCTCCCTTTAGCCAATCACCAAGTCCCAGAGCCTCTTCATGATGGTCCCAGGTTGGGCCATTGTTTTCCTTGCTATCATACTCCACTACTGACAAACTCCTGGGCTGTCTCCCAGGGGCTCAGATGTCAAATGCTTGGTCCTAAGCTGGTGACAGTATGTTGGGAGATGGTGGACACTCTAGAAAAGTGGGACTTGGTTGGAGGAATTGGGTCACTGGGAACATGTTCTTGGGGACTACACTTTGTCATTTTGTCTGCTTCCTCACCAACATGAGGTGAAGGGCTGTGCCTGCCTATGCCCTTCCACCATACTGTCCTCCTTCACTATCAGGGCAGAAAACCATGGAGCCAGCTGACCGTGGGCTGAGAATTCTGAAGCCTTGGGCTAAATACCTTATTTCTCTTAGGTATTCATCACAGTGATGAGATCACTAGCATTCACAACCATATCTCCAGGTCTTGCAGTCCATCCACAAATAAGCTCTATTTTACACAGTCTCTTCTCCTACAAGACACTATGCTCTGCCTTGTGTGGGCCCCCAAATACATCCGCCATCTCTGCCTTGCACCCCTCCCATTTGCCTGCCTGACAGACTTTCCATTTCCATAGATGTCCCTCTTGGTCTCTTTCTGTCCCCTTAGACCTCCTGAAATAGCCAGAGAAGCAAGTTCTCATGGCTTGCAACACACATCCTACAGTGTGAGCACAGCCAGCTCAGTACCCCTCACTCTTCCACTCATCCTGTTTCCTCAACTAGATCGTAAAAAAGAAGAAAAAAAGGAGGAGGTATCCTTCACCAACTTCTGCTGAGCATTCGACACAATGTTGTATATTCTTTCTGTTCCCAATAAATACTGATCCGCTGAGTTTGGAGTCCATTGCAGAGTGCACAATGACAGACTGGATTCTGCTAGGTCTATGTGCCCTGTGTTGTCTAGAACTGGTAAGCAGGAGTGTTTTCAATCACTCTCTTTGCCTGTTGCTGTAAAATAATAAAAAATAAATGCCTGTCTTTTACTCCACACTAGATCTGGTACTGTAGTACCCCAAAATGTCTGGTAGATATCTTCATCTCAGTCAGCAAAGCCTCTCACCCGCTTTGCTCTATCCCATATCACACTGCTGAAGGCTTCTCTCTGAGCCTCACAGTAATCTCTCTACCCATCTAGTTCCCAAGGCAGGTTGCTACCATGCTAGAAGTATACATCCCAATTCTGTGGTGGCCTAGTGTCTTTGCCCGCCACATACTCTCTTAAACTTAAATCGCCACATGAAAGAACACACAACACAATAACCTCTGATCCAATTGTTAAGATATAATTGCCCACCTAAACATACAAAGCCCTGTACACATCCATCCTTCGAGAACATTCATAACAACCTGTAAAGGTGCAGAGTGGAATCTTAACATCAGCCTCAATGTTCTCTCGGTGGCTTCTCCTCCCTCCCCCCACCTCCATCTCCTTCTGTTCCCCTCTCCTTCTCTTTCCTCAAACTTTTCTCCTGCCCACCCTTCCTTGTCCAATGACAAGCCTCCTTCTATCTTGTACCTGCCTTCACCTGTATGACATCCTATATTTCACCCTTTTTGTCTAATTTAAAATAAAACAACTTTTCTCTCAAATATAAGCTGAGTACAACTATTATTGTTTTGTAATTAAAAGCATAAAATATATCTAACATCCAGTTCAACACTTTATCAGTCAAACAGAGCATTTAGTTATCCATTCCAGCTTAAGAAAGGCTTAAAATCTTCTCTGGGAATCCACAGTTAGAATTTTCCTGCAGCACTGACTGACATCACCAATGTGGTCTTGTATTCTTGGCCAGGCTCAGAAGGTAGGGCCAGTGTGAGGTTTTATGGTGAGTGCCCTTTCCCCTTTGCTATGGGCTGACATACTTGACTTCCTGTGTCCAAGTAATGACAATCTTGTTTCTAGACAGCCCCAGGCATGTGCTGAGGAAAAAGCCTGCCTTTACAGAGGTGCTGTGAAGATCCAAGATCAGGTGACAGAGGACAAACAATGGTGAGGAGAAAGGTGGGGGAGGACGCAGGAGGATCCAGGACGATGCCTAGGACTTGGTTGCTCAACCTCCCAGAGCCTGCTGCATGGAGAGGAGATAAACTCTGGGAACCTCACCCCTGACCCTGTTGCATGCTTCTGGAGTGCTAGGAACAGAGCTAGAAAGGTGCTCTGTGGCTACCAGAAGACAAAAGGAGCAACACATCCCACCTATCCAGAAAACATCAGCAACAGTAGAAACTAAGACTTAAATTATTGAGAGATTCTGGGCTGATTTTACAAATACAAAAATCTGTCTAAGTGCATTAACTCAAACTTTACCAACAATTCCAGAAAGCTATGAGGAAGTTAAATGCCTTGATGGGACATAGGTGTGTGCATGCAAGTATGTGTCTGGTGTGTGTGTGCGTGTGTGTGTGTGTGTGTGTGTGTGTGTGTGTGTGTATGCATGCCCACATGTGTGTGCACACACACACTTGCAGGCCTATCTGTGTATGTATGGTGCAGATGTGTACATGCATAAATGTAGGTGTGTGTAATTTCTGTCCACCATTTTTAGGTGAATACAAAAACCTATGCAGCACAGGATACTCTCCTAACACAATAAAAACACAATACATCAAGTAACTTTTCCAAGTTCTCCTATTAATAAATGGCACTGTCACATAGACAGCTAATGAGAGTGAAGCTACATGAAGCATTCTTTCCTAGATGTCGGACAGTCCCTCTCTTTCTAATTATAACTAATTTATCACTCCTACGTGCATATATTTGTACTTTGTCTTTTCTAATTGCTGTAGTGAATGGTTTACCTATTTGTCAATTGTCTAGTTTCAGGATTAGTTAGATATGATTTTAGTCTGGCAGCTTTATCCCAATCCCATCGTTTTTTCTGATTATTTTTAATTCTATAATTTCTCCTTTTTTCCATCGTTATTTTATCCTGCTGCTTTCTTTAGGTAATCGGTAACAGTTTCTTGACTTCATTGCCATCCAGCTATTTTAAATTATTTTTAGCCTGGTACAAGTAAAAGAATAGAAAGCATCACCTGGCTCTGAATGGAGCTTAGGCTGCTCCTGGTGTTCTCCGCATGCCGTGTTCTTGTTATAATACACACGACTCTAGTTCATCTTTCTTCATTGGCCAGTGAGACATTTAAGAGGTCATTCATCCATTCATTCATTCATTTTAAGTCTCCACTAAGTGCTTCCTGTCTTGTGTTTGTTCTTCTCATTAGAGCTGGAATTGTGGGTAGAAAACGGTACCCTCTGGCTGTCAAAGTTCACTCTCCCAATCTTTCCCCATAGTGAGCTCTCTCCTTCTTTCCCATGGTATAGAGTGTGTTGTCAACGTTTACTGATATGTATTTTTACTAATATTTAATTTATACCATTTTAGGTCTATCTATATGGCCAGGAGAACAAATGTTCAATGCTAGATTTGAACTCCTGTCCTTTGTGTTCATACATATTTAACTACTTGATATTTGACTCAGAGAGATTTAAACAAACAAACAAAAAAAAAACCAGATTGTTTAATTTGGATTTGTTTTTAGAATGTACCTGGTTGCTCTCCCCTTAAATCAAGAATGTCATTTTTTTATAGTAATACTTAACATCTTTGCATTTATTTTTCTTATAACTGATCTGTTTTGAAACCCTCATGGATATAACTGTTTGCTGCATGTATGATGTAAATGTGCCACATTTGTGGCTGATGGCAGGAGATGGCATCGGATCCCCTGAAACTGGAGTTGCAGAAAGTAGTTAACCCCAATGTAGGTGCTGGGAATGGAGAGAGAGAAAAGGCTCTGAACCCCCTAGGAGTCTCTCAGAAATTGGGATTTTTTTTTCCTTCTCTTTTTGAGTAGTCATTCTCGATGCCTCTAAGGATTGGTGCTGGTTTGTTGCTGTCACGTGGTCTAAATACTAGTTTGTTTTGTTTTGGTCCTTTATGTCAGCATATATGGCTTATGTTAAAATTCGTTAGTGGCAGCTTTTTTTTTGAGCTAACATGGGTTGAAGCCTGTTTCAGTTTATCAACATCAAAAATAAATGCTAACTCCATCTGAGGGACTCAACATCCAAGCTTAGATCCACATCCTGCAGCTCTGTTTTCAAGGTGAACCGAGATCCTGCAGCCACTGCCCACCCCACCTTCAAGCTTTGCAATGACTTCATCCTGGTTGCCTGTTATGTCATTTTGTGTTCGAGAACCACAGCCTTTACCCTGGGTTCACAACCCCATTACAGCTGTTGGTATTTGATTTTATATTTTTAAGACTTGGCCATTATTGCCCATCCCTTTCTGTAACTCACTCTGTTTAGGAGAGTTGTGCTTTTTTTTTAAACTTTATTTATTAAATGAGATTACCTCTTGGAGTCAAATTTCCAGAATTGTTTACTCTGTAAATATTTATTGAATCAATAATTAATTTATCCACCTCAAGAGTTCATACATATTTAAGCATTTTTCATACATAAACAGTATGTCTGGGATTAACATTTGGGCCCAGATGCCATTTTTCTGGAAATATTGAGTGTTCTCTCCATTGTGGGCTGGTGACTAATTGCGATGAGACACCCCAAAGCCAACCTGTTCTTTTGTGTGTGGAGACCGTTATTGTTGCTTCCTTTGTTGGAAAACAAATTCCCCCAACTCAACCTCCTCCTCTCCCTCCTCTTCTCCCCTTCTCCCTTTCCTTCTCTCTCAATATTTATGAAAATCTGTCTCACAAAGAAAGTTTGTTGACTTGACCAGGTCTTGGGATCATTACTGTTCCAGCTTCTCTCATTACACACACAGGAACATGTGTGACCCACCAGGGCTATAATCCCAGATGCTTGGGGAGGTCGAGGCAGGAAGATCATAAATTCAAGGCCTGCCTGCATACAGAATAAGCTTAAGTTAAGTTTGGCCACTGTAGCAAGAACCTGTCAAAATAAAAAAAGGTTCAAAGAAGAGGGTTAGCAATATTTGATGGTGATAAGAGTGTTTGCCTCTTGTTGCCCAGGCCCCGCTCCATCCCAGTTGTTGTCAGTCTTTACCAGCACATGTTATTTACTCATCCTTTCTCCCCTGGAATACTTATCCTTGTGTGCACTCCTGAATATCATGCTACCTTTAAACAGAAGCAAGCTCTTGGTCCTCTTTCTGCAGCAGGTGACATTCTCGTGGGCCTTTTGCATCACCAAAAGGACATCCCGATGCTCATACTGAAATTCTAAAGTTTTTAAAAAAATATTTTATGTATATAGATGTTTTGTCTGTTTGCATGCCTGAACACCACTTGCATGCAGTCTCTACAGAGGCCAGAAGAGGGCATTAGAACCCCTGGAATTGGAGTTACAGATGGCATAAGACCCTATGTGGGTACTGGAAATCAAACCTTTTCCTCTGAAAGAGCAACAAGAGCTCTTAACCACTGAGCCCCAAATTATGTATGTATGTATGTTATATAGGTGTGTTATGTATGTATATATGTTATGTATGCTAGGTATATATGTTATGTATGTAGGTTATGTATGTATGATATATATGTGTGTTATATATGTATATGTTATGTATGCTATGTATGTGTGTTATATATGTAAGTTATATATGCTATGTATGTATGTTATATATGTATATATGCTATGTATGTCTGTATTATGTATGTATGTATGTATGTATGTATGTATGTATTTTCCTCCTGCTTGTCTGTGTACTGTGTGTGTAGTACCCATAGGTGCCAGAAGAGGACATCAAATTTACTGAAAGTGGTGTTATTAGCTGTCATTAGCTGGGACTTCAGAAAAGCGGTCAGTGATCTTCATCACTAGACCATCTTCCCGGTTTCCTCAGCCATTTTAATCTTTGAGTCTGTTTTCCATTACTCAGTCTATTCTTACTTGTTTATTTGATCACTCTCTAAGTTCTTTGTCTTTCACTTCTTTGTGTCCAGCTATGTGCACCCACGTTCTTATATTCGGAGGGTAAAGAAGACATTGCCTGTCTTCCTCTATCAGCCCCCACCTTGTTCTTTTCAACAGGGTCTCTCACTAAACCTGAAGCTCCCCATTTTGTCCAGGCTGGCTGGCTAATGAGCCTCTGTCCCCAGTGCTGCTGTGCAGTCCAGGAATGTGCACTCGCCTTACCGGGGTTTTCCACGGGTGCTGGAGATTCACACTCAAGTCTTTGCTTGCAGATCAAGTGCCCCTCCCTGCTGAACCATTTCCCAGCGGAAGCTGTCTTATTGGTCTCCCCGAGAACTTGCAGCTATGGATGCTGTCAATGTTTCTCCGTTCACTGAACTATAGCATATTGTCAGTGCAGAATTCCAACACAGACCTCCCACCACTTGACAGCTACATAACCACATTGAATAGGAAAGAAATCCTATCTGGTGGTGATGAGAATACTTTCATAGAACTACTTTAATCTGCCTCCTCTACAACCCAGTCCAGAGGTCTCCGGACACTTTTTTTTTTTGTGTGACCATTCTGCTGCTTTAGTGAGCTGGCTAGGATTGTAGCCACAGACTGTACTAGTGGGACAACTTTGTGAATTCTCCAATAGATTTGCTCCTGGAATCAGGCTCTCCAAGTCTGCTTTAGCCAGGGTACTGTGTCTTTACCTCAGGGTTATTCCTATGTGATGAAAAGCTGTGTTAAGGACAGGCACTCTGTCTAAGCTACTTCTGTGTGTTTACACTGTCACAGTGCATGGAGTTCCAGTCAGCCTGTGTGCACTGTTTATTTTAGGCCGAGACACTTTCTGGCTGGTTCCTTCTCACTTTGGTCCAGAGCAGTGCAGAGAGTGTCACACAATGGCTCTGAAAACACAACTAACTGTGAAAACAAATAGCTGAACACCTTCATTTTCATTGCTACTTCTTAACTGTATTTTTGCAACTGTTATGAGTCATAGCATAAATATTTTTGGAGATAGAGGTTTGCTTAAGGAGTCATGACCTACAGGTTGAAAACCACTGCTCTAGAATGTCACCTCACCCCCATGCACACTCCACGGCCATAACTGCATGTTGCGTCATCCAAGGGAAGAAGTCAGGTGCCTCTCCTCCCTAGATCTACCTTCCTAACACCCCAGCCTAGAAAAGATACATTTCTGACTCTTCCTGGGGGTACAGACCCCTAGATTCCAACATCCTGGGGAGATACTGCTCCAGGCCTCTGGTCAAAACCAGAATGTAGAACAGGTCACTAAGCAGCACTCTGTCGTCTTTGCATCCATGTTCCTCCATGTTCCTTTCTTATGTTCCTATCCCGACTTCCCTTAGTGATGAATAGTGATTTGGAAGTATAAGCTGAAATAAACCCTTTCTTCCTCAAGTTGCTTTAGGTAATGGTGTTTATCACAGCAATAGAAAACCAACTGAGACACTGGGGAATCACAAATCCTATTTGCCAGTCAAAACTGAAAAACGACTTTCTGTTCCTTCTGGTCTCTGTGTGTGTATCCCCCAGAGCCCTCAAACCCCTGCTTCAAAAGGGAAAGGGCCTGAGACTCCAGGATTTACAGGTTATGAAAATGCATCTGAGAACACACTTTTAAAATATGGTCCCCATTGTGTAACTAGGGTGTAGGTGTTAGTGCAGTGCGTTTCACTGGTCCCTGCATTCCTGTGTTGTTTTGTTTCCTTGGTCTACCTTGACATTTTCCAGCAAGCTACCTCACCACTGGGCAGCGAGAAGATTCTCTGGCACAAATAAGCCTAAGAATTATGGGGAGAAAATGAGAGGAAGAGAGAGAAAGGAATCCCTAAGACCCAGATATCTTTGGCTACTCGAAAACAATGCAGGCTCTGGTTTACTATTCCAGATGACCAGAGCTAGCAGGTTCCTGCCTTGAGTCTCTGCTCCTGGAAGCCTGGCTGGAGAGCTTCCTGGTGATTTCAGAGCCACAAAGCCTGCTGGGAAGTCCAAACAGAGTTCTGCAGACATATGTGAGGTCTGAATTTCTGTTGTGAGCTTGGTCCTCAGGGAAAGAGGTGTGTGGAAACGAGTGAAATTGTTACTGATGAGGTTCAAAGAGAGGCCGGACTTTTCAGCTTGAGAAATATATTTGAATGTTAAGAATTTTTGAAAAACCGATCTCACGCACACTCATTGGCCCAAACACTCAAGCTGCCCTTAGGTATAGAACGCCTGAAAACCATAAGGAACACTTAAGGTGTGATGTCATTGGCTATTTAAATGGTGTTTTTACCCATCGATTACTAAAAGGTTTCCTTACTGAAATAACATTCATTTTCTTACTAAATGAAGTTCCTTGGTTCTCTGGGCACCGTCTCATGGGATGGGAGATTCTGTGATGGATTTGCTTTGATGATCATGGTATTTCCTGGTGTTTGTTCCCTAGAATATCATTTTGTGACAATGAGCAGCGCTCTGACTTCTTTGAGCCAGGATTCTCTTTGCTCTAAACTATTACTGAGGTCTGGTGGCTGTGCTTCCATTGAAATGTAGTGTGTTCCATAAAGGACTTGGCATTCATAAAGTTCTAAGCCAGAGGGGGTTAAACTAGACAAAGTTACTTGTCCCTTTCAACAAAACCAAAGCCCAGGAGGTCTGAAGATGTAATCCGCAGCCTCCAGTCCGGCCGCATGACTGACTGCAAGCGGCATAGCTTCACACTGAGTGCAGCCAGCCAGCTTCTTTGATTCTCTGAATTCAGAAAGCTAAAACCAAAACTATACTTCATCTGCTAAATATCCCTAGGTTGCCTCTTTTTACTGCCCCTTCTTTTTACTTGCCTTCATTTGTCCTTTTTTTTTTTCCTTGTTGTCTTGGGAGTTAGCCGGGACTGAAAAGGAAAATAACTATTGTGTTTCATTGTGCAAATCTCACCAGCCTGGTGGAACAGAGACACCAGCTTACGGTTGTGAACAGCAGGCATTTGCAACAGGGCAGGGTGGCTGCAGAGATGAGGAGGGCAGCTCTGGCTCCTAAGAATAAGGGTCCAAGTCTACAGGGCCTCAGTGGTAGCTGGTACCCTAATCCTCCTATTCTGTCCCCAACCTGAAGATGACTGACCATGTCATCTATGTCCTGGGCCCTCAGTGCCTGCAGTTCTAATAGCCTACTACAGAGACAGAGAGAGAGAGGGAGAGGGAGAGGGGGAGGGAGAGGGAGAGGGAGAGGGGGAGGGAGAGGGAGAAGAAGAGGGGGAGGGGGAGGAAGAGGGGGAGGGGGGGGAAGACGGTTCTACAGTCTACAGTGAGATGAAAGCTGGTGGCGGCAGCGGCGGCAGCTGCTAACATGTGGCTCCTGCTTTGTCCCCCTCTTCTGTGTCTTACCCAAATGAAAGGTCCTTCCACATCCAGAGGCTCCTCAAGTAACATAGATACCCAGGGTTCCTACCTGTAGATGCCTCCTGACTCTACAGAAAACTGCTCTGCCCACCAGCTCCACCAGACACCCCTAGAGTCCCTCATAGCTGTAACTCTTGCTGTGCTTGAAGGGCTGGACGCCTGCCTTCGGGTACCAGCTTGCAATTCTGTGACCCCTTTTGGACCCACTTGGCCCTCATCCCAGCTCACACCAGGTCCCATCTCTGCATGGAGCAGGCCACCATCAACAACAGCACTGTTTGTGCTAGGAAGCCAAATTAATTAGATCACCAATTAGTGGCAAACAGCAACCACCCCCCCCACCCTGGTCTTGTCTTCTGTCCCTGTGACCATGTGTGACAGAACGTCAGAGGTCAAGTGATGCAGTGGCCATGACAGAACAGGAACCTTTCCTAGGGGTTCTGTGCTGCAGTTCTCATATCTCCATTGGGTATGCCTCTCTTGTGCATCCTTATGGGTGCCCTTTAAGACATGGTGTCAACCTGCCAGTGCTTCCTGCTATCTTTGATGGGCATGTTCTAACCTATGGGCAGTCTCATAAAGAGTGACCTTTGACACTCTTTAAAGGTCATAGTTCACTCCCAGGTGAATCACCTGTTTGCTACTAGGACTACCCCCTGACAAGCACTGATGCTACTACTACCTTTACTCAGGTCTGTTTAGGAAGATAATGATCAAGAGGACCTGAGCTCCCAGGACAGGTAAATAGCACTATGCATAGGCAAGAGGGATGATGTAGAAACTCGCCATGTAGACTGTGTCAGAAGTGCCCACGGGCAGTTAAGTTTTCCCGCTCATCCCAGGGTCAGTAAGGAATGATGAGCCCTGCCAGGCAAGGCCAGGCTAAGCAGCCTGACCGAAGAAGCCCATAGAAGCTTCTCGTGGCTTTGTCTGAGTATACTTGGGGCACAGCTGTTCCCACTGAGGTTATTTGTGGGAATTTTAAGGCAGGGGGCATCCACAGCCTCAATGTGTGCCCTGACAAACGCCAGGATGCAGAGCTATGGGAAGCCCCATCGTCACCACAAAAGCCTTGGCCACACTGCTGGCTGATTGGAGTTTATTTACAGCAAACTACAGCCCCCCTTCCTTCCAAATTGCTGAAGTCAGGTGAAGCTGATCCCATGCAGACATAAGGAATAAACAATTTGATGTGGTAGGTTCTTGATGCTTCTGTGCGTTATCAAGAAAACATTCTCCTAAATGTTTTCTGCAAAGGCAACAGCTCGAGAAGAATGAAGAGGCCTTGGCCAAGAACTGTGCCCAGATGGTACCCTGGGGGTTGAGCACCCCAGAAGCCGATCATGGTGTTTGGATTCTACAGGGAGAGAAACAAAGTCATTGCAACTTGATACGCTTTCAGACGGGAAGACGCGGAATCCTAATGACTCACTGTAAAATGAAAGCAACACTAACGATCGTGTTCATTAGCAAAATGATATTTGCTGGACCCGCATTAGCAGCTATGGAATTGCAGGTGATAATAGGAATGTGAAATTAATTTCATTGAAGGAATTGAAGAATGATTTATTTACAACAAACACCCATTCTCTGTCTCTGTTAAACATAGCCAGAGCACATAGCTCAGAGCTAACAGTCAATCAGAGATCTGGTAGAGAAAGAGAAGGAGAGAGAGAGACAGAGACAGACAGAGAGACACCCGCAGAGAGACAGAGAGACAGAGAGAGAGATTAAAAGCATACCAAGAGAAGTGCATGCATGTATGATATATATATTATATATATTAAAATAGGATCGTATGCACCCCATCAAAGAATAACTTTAAAAAAAAATAAAGAAAAAGAAACAAACAAAACTCCCCACCCCATGTAAAATAAAACATGGGGAGAAGATGCATATCGGGGTCCGAAAAAGTACTCATCAGGTGACGGCACAGGCCATGGAGGTTTGATCCCTGGGGCCCACATGGTGGAAGGAAAGCTGACCTCTACAAGCTGTCCTCTTGCCTCCACACATACATGTAGGTGAATGCGCACGCATGCACGCATGCACACGCACGCACGCATGCTCACACACATCTGATTGTAAATATATAAAACAAAGCACGTGAAATTAAGTTGGTAAGGAAAAGAAAGCATGCCTCCTATGTACATTTAAGTGGCTACACAATAGAAATATTATGTTAAAATTTGAGAAATGATAGTTGGCAGCATGCCCTTTTCCTGCTCATTCAGATGGTATTGTGTAATCATACATGTACATATGCAAACACACACACAGGCATGCACGCATATGTGTGTATATGTGTGTGGTGGGCTTTTGCATTTGGATACACCCTGAAACCATAACCTAGACCAAAGTAGCTTGCCAGCACTCTGAGAGAGTCCCCTGCTGTTCTAATTAATCCTGCACCCCAAAGAAGTATCATTCAGGATCTGGTGCACTGGGCTGATTCTGCCTGGATTTGAGTTTTATCTAGCAGAACCGCCCTGGGTACAGCTGTGTGTCTGCCTTCTTTCCCCAGCATGGCATTGTCCCAATCCACCCGTGGGTTGTCGTGGAGTGATTTTTCTGAATTGGGCTCCTCTCTGTCTGGACATCACTTGCTCTGGCTCTGTATGTGCTTGGATTTTTACTCTGTAGTCATCTGAAGAAAGTATCCTAAATGAATAGCTTCATTCAGATAAAGCCTAGTCAACTCTGCGTGGCCTGTGCTGTCAAGTGTTAGGACAGGGAAGGAGGAGAACAGAGTCCTAAGACACAGACACGGCTGGGAGATCTGGGCTCAGCCTGGTGGTGGCTCTAACTTTAGGGCTCCAAAGAAGACAAAGGATGAAGCGCCTTGGGGACTCTACAGGCAATTTGCAAGCACAGCCTCAGGGAGCTTGTCATGCAGGACCCTCTTGTTTTTAAGTTCAGCTGCTGTGTCTGCACCCTATTTACCATTCGTTTTTCATTTGTAAGGTCAGCCCGGCTGTGGAAGCAAAACTCACTTGTGCTTTTTCTGTAAGCACACTGGGCTCACAGACCTGAGCTCTGGATGTACCACACATGTGCACAGTAAGAGCCCGGTTCCCTTCTCCTGATTATTTCACTACAGGTCTCTCGGGGACATGCACTGCTTGCTCTTCTTGCCTGTGTTTATTTATTAATCAGTTGGTGGAGGGGAAAGCGCTCTCCCCTTTTAAGTTATTATTTAGATAGTTATCTAAATAAACAGTGCTCTTAAATTTTTCCCTTGGGAAGAACCACTTCTAACTCCACCTTGTCTTTTTGCTGAAACCGTACTGTGACCAACTAGAGAGTTGATCCCGGGAAAAGACCTTCCTAGTTCTGCGTTGTTGAGGGCCTGCTGGGAACTCCCAAAGATTAGGAACCCAAGTTCAATCTTATTTCTGAGGCAGGGGGATGCTAGAAAGAGAAGTCTCTTTGCAGCACAGTGAACAGGTGCAGAGAGCTTTAAAGAACTGCCTATCAAGGATCAGCTACAAGGCCAAGCTTCTTTCAAAGCAGAAAATGCAGTTTCAAATCTACCAAGCCAGTGAAAACTTTAAGAGGAAAATGAGCCTCGGTCCCTATAATGTTTCTCCCACCATGGAGGCATTCGAGTGGTAATGTCACGCCTGCAATATTAGAACAAGACAATGTCATAGTCCATAATTATCAGTCCCTGGTGGCATACTTGGTACTAACACTAGGAAAGCTGAGTCAGGAGGATCATGAGTTCAAGGCCAGCCTCAGCTACTTAGACATTGTCTCAAAGTAAACAAATAGATAAATAAATACGTAAATAAACCCCATGGATAAGAATAAGATAAACTCCACATACATAATATGAAAGGCCTGATGAGGCAATTTTCAAACCATAAGGAACATGTGAGGTAAAGGAGACAAGAATCTATAATATACTGTAGATTGAATATCCATGTAACTATGAGTTCCTTCAGAAATATTCTAGGAATGTCTCTCCTAGTTAGAATGAAATGGTAGAATATTTGCATTTTATGAAGACAAATGAATGTGACTTTTCAGCAATGATAACAAAATCAAGATGAGGGAGAGGTCACCTTCCTAAAACGGGTCATTTCTGTTTGCTGCAAAGATGGACAGCCCCCGGGAAGTTATCCTGAAAGGTCTATTTTGGTGAAGCACTTCAGCAAAGGTGTGTGGCAGCTACCAACCAGAGATGGAGCAGCCAGCTTGGTATGGGATCAGCAGACATGTTTGCGTGAGTAGTGGAGACAGACAACACTGAGCTCACTCAGAAAGGAAGGCTGTGAGGCGATGGAGATATGGGCTTGGATTTGTTAACTATGAGCCCAGGAACACATGGACTACGGGAGGCAAGGAGTTCAGCACAGAGCAAATTCATATTCTCTCCGTGCCTCTAGGAGGAACCCACCTTGTGAATACCTTGACTTTAGATTTCAGGTTTCCAGAGCATGGAGATTACAATTCTTTCTGAAGTCACTGAGATTTCAGTGACTTGTTACACCGTCATGAGACATGATTACTACCAAATATCCCAGATCATTGGGAAAGCATCAGTATTAGAGTCCAGAGTGGGAGACCACTTCCAACAGAGAGCCCATTTTCAGGTATGGAATCCTTACGCCATTCTGCCACCTGACTGTGCTGGCATCATGAAGCAGAGAGGAAAAAGCAGGGGTAGCCAGAGCTCAAAGGTTATCACCCTGGTGTGGACAGATCCAAACTGAGACTTTTGTTCTGGGTTTTAGCAGTGAGCAAAACATGTTAGGTCACAACTGTTAGCTGGCAAACAGAAGGGCATATCAAAGGTTGAACATGTGGTGTGCCAGGCAGTTTTCATGTTAGGACATTTTTATCCTCATAGCTACCATCAAAGTCATCTCAGCCAATGACTTCATCTGCCTGGTCTCAGTTCACTCACTCACCCTTCTTCTGGGTCCATGTTCACTGTGTCTGTTGTGGTTTGGAGTTTCTTTCAACTTTCTATGGCTGTAAACTGTGAAGGATGATGGCCAAACCAGCAACAGAGAAAACCACCATCCTTTGTGAGTCTGTTCCACACTGTAACAAAACACCAGAGGCAGTCAAATTAAAAAAGGAAAGGTTTTGGCTCAAGGTTTCAGGGAGTTCAAGTTATGATGCCTGGGTCCATTGCCTTGGGCCTAACACAAAGGAAGAAATACCATTGCTCAAAATGAAAGAAAGCTGCTTATGTCCAACAAAACCAAGGTATGTCCTCCAAAGACAAACTGCAAGGTATGTCCTCCAGAGACAACCTGCAAGGTATGTCCTCCAGAGACACACTGCCAATGACCTTCCTCTTCCAGTCAGGCCCTACCTTCTGGCCTTCACCACCTCCTGCTAATACTATGATAGTGTGAATCTACATACAGATTAGACCATGCATGAAATGCCACCCTCCTGACTCTCAATAGTACCATCTGGGAGCCACACTATCTACATATGACTCTCCTGGGGTACACTTCCTATCACGGCCATAACCAGGGCAACTGAGGCACTCTCTGGAAGACACAATAATGTTTGAAAATGCATCGTTTCTGATCACTGGGAAATGATCTCAAGGTCACAAGTCACATGGTCTTGCATTTAAAAACATTCCAGAACTGGAGAGATGATGGCTCAAGAGTTAGGCACATTTGGACCACACACCTGAAGACTGGAGTTCAGAGCTCAGGACTCATGTGAAGAGCAGGCATCCCCACAAACGCCCACAAACCTAGATTTAATGGGTGGTGGAGGCAAGAGGATTGCCAGAGGTTCCAGTCTTACCAGTCTGGGAGCCCTAAGTTCAGAGAGAGACACTGCCTCAAAGGAATACATAATGAGCAGTAAAATAGGGTACTTGAAACTTTCCTCTGGCCCCCACCCAGGTACACCAATCTACACACACACACACACACACACACACACACACACACACACGCACACACACACACACGCACACGCGCACACTCATACAAATATATACATGAATTAGTCAATTAATTTAAAACAACTTTAAAAATGATATAGGTAGTAACTGTTATTTGTAAGAGATGTTTTCTGCAGTTGTGTGGCCACTAGTAAGTTGCCACTGCTTGTCAATAACTACTCACCTATTCTGCTAATACACAACCCTAATGAAATTCATTGAGTCTCCCTCCTCCCCCCAAGAAAAAAGTAGAAGGGGACCAAGTGGGGAGAGGAGGGGGTCAATTGGAGTGTTGGAGGAACAGGAGAAGAGGGTGGGAGGTCAGTTCTATCAAAATACATCACAATCATACATACAATCATCACAGTGAAATCGATTCCTAGTTGTACTTAATAAAGGCTGATGAAACCTTTCTAGAATTATAAACAAGTATTTTCAGACTCACCTGTGGTTTTCCTCAGTGGTCAGTTGAATGTTTCCTGTAATTTGTCCTTCTGGCTGCAGATGCGTGTCAGAGCTTGCAGGAGCAGAACTGGGGCTCCCTCTGACAACAGACAAGGAAACTAGGTGGGACATTTGTTTCCTTTTTCACACGTCCATCAAGCTCATCAAACTTATGGTGCCTTTATCATCTTTGGTTTTACTTCATCCAATTTTAAGGCAGGTTAAAGAAGCCACTGAGACATAAAGAGCTAAGGTTGGCTGTGACCTTCATTGCAGAGCCCCAGAGAGACTTTATTATGACTTGGCTTGGTCCCGCAGTGGAATACTAACAAATCCCGCTTCAGAGAGCACGCAGAATCTGCAACACGGATTTGTGGCCAACAGCCCGAGTTGTAACTTGGGTTAGGGAAATAAAGAATTTTAAAGAAAGAGAGGCAGAACCGGATGAACAAAATGCTCCAGGCTAAGCCTTCTAAATTCCTGAATTAAAACTCTCCAGGAGGTGAGAGCTGGGCAGGGAGCTCAAAAGGGAGGGGAGTAGAAGGGGGGACTAACTGCAGACTCTCTGAACAAGCAGGCAAGGTTCTAGGGAAGCCATGGAAACGAGAAGTAAAGATGACTCCAAAGGTCAGAGGACAGCTCCCTGGGGTGTCTGTTCCATCACTAAAGCAGGTACAGAGAGAAGCTGCACAGATAGAATTAGCTTACATCTTCTGGAACTTTCTACCAGTCACTTGCTATTCCCCAGAGATTCCTTGCTGGACTCATTAAGCAATGCATCTAAGATGAAAGGTGTCATTGATTGAGTTTCTGAATAAACGGATGCATTAATATTTTACTAATAACGATTAAAATCGTCTAAGACAACCTCATTATACTGGGTTCAGCCATATACCAGGCAACAAAATGATGAAGAATTATTGAGTTCCAATTGAATGTGGAAGCATAAAGTTTCTCATTTGGCAATAACTCCAGACAGGGAGCCTGGATCCTCAGTACCAAGTACCTTAGACGTTAAGCAATATAATCAGCAAGCCCTAACCAAGGCAAGCAGGTCAGAGAGAGGAGACTGGAGCATCTATCAGAGGAGCAAGGACATCTTCCCAGTCCTCTGCAAAGCTGGAGATGTCCTGGGCAGGATAAGCTGCCTCAGTTTCCCACCTAGTTCCTGAAACTCCATCGTGTTCTGCTTGCATCTACTGCAGCTACAGGGAAAATCTCAGTGAAACCAGAGCCCTGCCTGCTTCCTGCTTCCTGCTTCCCACACACCACAGCGCTTCTGTGCCTCCTCTCTTCCAAGGCCTGTCCATGTCTTCCTGCTCTGGCTTGCCCCAGTCACTGGTAAAGTCTCTCTTTAAATCTGGGAATGCCAGCAGCTTGCCAGGCCTGGAAGCCTGCCTTTGAAATGCCTCCAGCCAGGCCAGGGGAGGAAATATCAGATTCTTCACCAGAAACCCATTTGCATTCACTGTGAAACTCAAGTCAAAAGCCAGACTTGCAAGGCTTTAAATGCATGCCCCACAGCACAGGAGCCAACAGCGGTTCCCACGCTCGAGGTCAGTCGAATCCTAAAGTCACCCTCCTCCCAAATGACCCTGTTCACCAAGTCTTTCACAAAGTAACAGATTTTGGGGTTTATTCTCAGTATCAAAAGGGAAGCGAGATCTTAGAGATGCGAGCTGCTTCCACCCTCTGGAAGGCTGATTCAGTCCTTAAAATTCTGTGTCCCTTGCTTCGAAAATAGAATGCTTGTACCATGTCCTCCGTCGATGAGTTATATACATAACATGCTTCGAATATTATGGGTCCTCGTGGAAAAGCAGGCCACCAGAGCTACAAAATTCTTGACTCTGAGTTTACCAGGGGCCTCGCTTGGGCAACTGGGAGTGGAGATGGGCCTGTGTCCTGTTATCTAAGAGGCCACCTCTCCCTGGGACACACGGCTGCTGTCACTTTCTCTTTGCTCTTCTTGTCACTAACTTTGCTTAATGACCTTGTTCTCTGGGACTTAGTGTTTCTCCAGCAGAGAACTGGGCCCAGCTCTGCATGGTTGGAGTTGGGGGATTTGATCTCTGGCTGAGACCCCAGAGTACAGGGGCAGAACCACGTGGGTTGTGATGGGACCAAGCGTTCAGTACATTTTTTTTCTAAATGGATGTTCAATATTTTAAGTGGCACATCAGTTACTCTTGGGCATTCTTATCCAGCTCACTCCATCAGCTTCAATAAATGCCAAATTAAAAAGAAAGAAAAAGAAAGAAAGCGCCTTCTTCCATTCGTGTGTGTGCGTCTGTGTGTGTGTGTGTGTGTGTGTGTGTGTGTATGTCCATGTACATTATGGGATTGAAACTCTGAGGTGAAGAACAAAGGGAACTAGCAAAGCAGACGAATAAGAGGCACTGGGACTAATTTGGGCACCTTCCTGGTCTTCGTGGCAACCAGATGCACAGGACAGAAGATATCTTACCTTCTTTGGGAACACCCATTCTCTTGAGTTTTATCTGTTTTCTGTGTCTTTTTCATAGGTATCCCTTAGAGGTAGGTGCCCTAATCTTTGAATCTATTGTCTTATTTTCCAAGATGACTAAGTTGAGGATATTGGGGTAGGAGACAATTTTGTGTAGTCTGGGGACACAATGTCATTACAAGTGCAGGGTGCAGAGTGAGGAGCAGAGGTAAGAGTGAGATGTGTCATGGAGCTCAGGAGTACAGGCAGGTTCCAGGAACTGGCCAAGGCAAGGAAAGGATTCTCTCCAAAGCATGAAGGAGCAGAGTTCTGCCTGACAGCTGACAAGAAGCAAAGTTCCAGACTTTTCCTCAGACCTGGAAGTTGACAATGTGTGACTTCTTCAGCTGCGTTGGTGATGGAAGCCAACAGTTGCCTATGCTCCACTCTGAGTGGTAGTCTTGAGGTGAGAACCAGGCAAGCAGAGTTACGCAAGGCATCAGGCTGAGCCTCAAGGGGCCAATTCTGAGGTATGGTATCCAGGAAAGGATACAATCTGGGCTGGAGGTAAGATTCTAGGTTCCTGAAACCAGGACTTAGTTTGGTCATTCTTGTGTTCACTGTGTCAGAAGTTTGTGAATTGTCCTTAAGAGGACATTTTGTTGATGACACTGGGTCTCCAAACTACCCAAAATGGTCTCCCACACCAATAACCTCAACTTAGTCACTGTGGCAAGTAAGGTAATAGACTAAAGGGTAAGACTACTTACCTCTCAGGGTCACTCACCTTGAGGAGCTAGAAAAATATCTCACAGTGCAGATAGGCATTAGTCAAGAAGGCAATACCTTATGAGAAGCCAAGTGGTCCTGTGTTCCACACACTGGGCATGTGAACTCAGGATCCCATAGTCCCACAGCTAACCACACTGTCATGCACACTGGCCATGGTTGGTGCAAAGGCTCAACATTTGGAGAAGGTCCCCATCTTGTTCTTACTGAAGGCAGCAATCTCAACTGGACATGATCTTGCCTGGAACCATCCCTGTCTTCCAATTGATTCACTAAGAGGGCTATCCTGCTGCTGCATCTGTCGGTATCCTGCCCATCCTCCACTCAATTACAAATGTCAGCTTCAGAAACAAAGCTCCCAGCCCCAGGAGACTCCGACTGTGCAGGCCTGGGCTGGATTCCAGCATCAACCCAGGGGTTTTTTGACCAGAGCCAAATATGTTCTCCAGACCTGCCTGAGCATAACTCCAGAGAAAGAATGGCCCTGACAACTGGGCTGCAGAAAGGCAAAGCAATGGCTCTCCTGACATCCAGGTCACTTGGCAGCATGCACAGTTGTGGGAATAGCCAGAGAACTGACTTCTTCAGAGTATCCAGGGCACACACAGGAGCCAAACCTGACAGCCTTTATGTAAGAAGGGCTTCAGTGGCCAGTCTTTCTACATCCCCCTATACGGTTCTTTCTCTCAAGCCTATTTCCTGCCTCCACTGTACATATACTTCCTCTTACCATTGCTTTTCTTTTATATTTTTGGTTGTGAGCCTAGCCTTTAACGGTTGAGCCATCTCTCCAGCCCTACCATTGCTTTTCTAAAGAGGCAAATCTAAGAGTTGCATCCAACTGTTTGGTTTGAAGGTCAGCCATTAATCTAGACTTGTTGGGCCAGCGAGGGACCTGTTGGAGCACCCAGGTAGGATGGATTATTGGTTTATGCTGCAGCTTAGATGGCAAGCCCAGAGCTATAAACCAGCACTGGATCAATGAGAAAAGGTGGGAAAGAAGAGAGTTAAGAATACACTGGCAGCTCCAGTGGAGAGACCAATAGCAGTTGTGCAAAGGAAGCACATAGATTTTTGCTTCAACACTGCCCTGGTCTTATCCATAGCCTAGTCACGACTATAGGGGATCCCATTTCTCACACTAGCAATATGATAGGAAAGGACATCTGTACAACATACATACTAGGCACACACACACACACACACACACATACACACACACTCATGCACACACAACACACACATACACTCATGTACACACAACGCACACACATATCACACACACAAATGCACTACACACACACACACACACACACCATGCACACACATAACATATATACATACACCACACATACATGCACACACACAACACATACACGGAACACACAATAGATATATTGCACATACACCACAGACACGCACCACACACACAGTCTCTGTGTGTGGTGCATGTGTGTGGGGTGGGGGGCATGGTGCAGAATGACCTGCAGGCTTCCCCATTCTGGATACAACAATGTCAGGGCAGGAAAGCAGCACCTTATTGCTAAACTGGCCAATCCATGGGGGGCAAGTGCACTCATTGTAGCCAGCACAGTCCATTTGTAGAACAGAGCTATGACTCCATCAAAAGAGGGTTGCCTGTGGTAAAAATCCACAGTTGAAGTGGGAGGTAATTGATAAAAGTCTCATGCAAACTTATCAGATAGAAGACTTAATACTAGAGCTTAATTTTTCTGAAGAAGAAAACTACTGCCACTATACCGAAGGACCTAAAATGTAGTCTTTCCTATTTGTCCTCCTGTATAGCAGACATGTCCCACTAGAGAATCAGAGCCCGGGAAGCTTCTTCCCCCAGCCACATCTTCCTACCGTGGGTACATGCCAGGATTCCCCCTTTAGCAGTAGAGAATGTCTCAATGAACTGTGAGCAGGCATCTTGATTCAGGTCTTGTCACTCCCCACCCCCAAAGCTTGACATAAATTACCAAAGTATCCTTTGAACATTGGCCCATTAGACGCATCAAAGAGAATTTGGAATGCACAGAAAAAGTGGGAAATTACCTAAGACCGGGAAGGCTAGTAGAACTTAGGCTACATCCCTGCTCCACCAGACTTTGCACACTTAATCATGAAATTGTGCACTTAGTAGAGGGAGCTCGCCTCACACAGATGAGCAGAGGGACTGTTTTGTGAACATGAGCTACTGATGCATCTAGAAACCTCCCGCCGGGTCCTCCAGGTATCCAGCACATGTCTCTAAACAGCACCAATTGAATATTTTTACCAGATCTTCCACTCTGTTCCAACCATTGATGGGAGCCTCCTGCTGTCTGCATAGTGCAAGAGGAAGCTGCCCAAGGTGGGCTGGCCCCACACAGCTCCCAGCACATAGGCACAGATTTGACTGTGATCTGTTCGCTTATCCTAGAAGCGGATCTCTCAGGCAGAGAGCAAGTTCTCAATGGCAGATTAATTCTTTCTTTCTCTGGGATAGCAATTGGATTGAGAGAAGCCAAAGGAAATTGGCTTCTGTCCCAACAAATTTCCTGTGGGGTTGGCTGTGCTGTTGGCCTGGACAGTCCTCCAGACTGGTACCGCTTTGAGGGAGGTGTTTGTGACCTCATGGACCATAGGGAGCTATGGATGAAGTGAGAGGCTCAGAAGCAGGACACAGTGGTCTTGGTAATAGTCTCTGAGACGTCAACAAGCTCCAGACTCCCAGTTAAATGCATAAAGAAGCTATAAACTCCTATGACTGATCCTCAACCCCTGCCTCTGGCCTATGGGACAGTAGAATTGGTTCTGTTATGTGGACCAAATACTTGAATTGCCACAGACTACAGAGCATAGAGACATGGTTTTGGAGAAGGACCCATTCACTCTGTGGGGAAAACTCCCTCTTTCATACAGATCTATAGAGGAATGTTTGGGCCACTTTGAGCCAGCTCCGATCTTGATGGAGATGGAAGAAACAGAGTCTAGATGTGACATCTCCAGTGCCCGGCATAAAGATGCTTACCCAGCTTCCTGCTGACTGCTTGTGAGGCACTGATTTCGATTACCACAGTTGCCAGGTTACCCTTGCCCTTCTAGCCTTTTCACATTTAATCAATACAGATCACCAAATTATTTTAGTTTATTAATATAATTAAATTGTTAGCAGGCAGGATATGATCATCACACCACTATGGGAAATCTTTGACTGTCTCATGCAATATGATGTGTAATTTAAAAGAGGATAGTAACCTGTATCCAGAAAGTCCTATGCATCAACTACTTTCTAATGCACACATTTCGTGCATTCTCATATAGGGTACTTTGCTCCTTTCTTACTGACTTCCAGGACTTCCTGGATGTTCATCATCTGTAATTATAGTTTCCATGCCAACTATAACAAAGTACCACAAACTAGATATTTAAACACAGAAATTGAGCTGCGTGTAGTAGCACAATCCTTTTACCTCAGAACTCAGGAGGCAAAGGCAGAAAGATTTCTGTGAAATTGAGGCCAGTCTGGTCTAAGAAGTGAATTCTAGGACAAGCAGAGACCCTGTCTCAAAAAATAAAAAAACAACAAAAAACAAACAAACAAAAAAACAAAAAAACCAAAACAAACAAACAAACAAAAAAAAACAAAAACAAAATTAGAGCTACAGTCTCTCCAGAGACCCAGATGAAGCTTCTGCCTGGCCACATTGTCCTTGGCCTGTGATAGCATCACTCCTGACTCTGACTTGTCTTTGTGTGCATGGCCTCTCCTCGTGAGTCTGTGTCTGCCTTCACACTCCCTTGTATTTATCAGGACATAAGTCCGCTTAGGTTAGGCCCCCAATGCTGTGACCACAGGGCAACAAGCCACATCTGCAACTGGTCCTTCTCTGCAACTGTGCTTAGGAGCTGAACTCCGGACCTACACGCTGTGTGAAAGGAATATAAGGTAACCCATGAGAAATGCAAATCTCATCCACGAGGCTGTGGTTTACCTTTAAATTTGTTTATGGAACCTTCTGTCATAAACATCTTACTTTAATTCAGTCTTTTTTACAAATATGCCTGCATTGCTAGGGTTTTTCCATGATGTTTAGAAAGATTTTATGGTCTAGATGTATGGGAACATTGGCTAATAGCCATTAAAATAGAAATAAAGAGCTTCGAATTTTCCTAAAAGCAAACAAACGAACAAAAAATGTAAAAAGTGGGGCTGGAGAGGTGGCTCAGCAGTTAAGAGCACTGGCCGCTCTGAAAGAAGACAGAGTCCAAGTCCCAGAAACCAGCACCAAAGTCCCATGGGATCTGATGCCTTCTTCTGGCTTCAGCAGGTATCAGGCAAATGGTGCACAGACATATTCAGTCAAAATACTCATACACATAAAAGATAATAAAAACATGCAAATATAAAAGTTCGAACAACGTAAAACTTATCAAAGCAACTGTCCTCTTTATTTCCACCGTTTCTAGAAACAGTTCCTTTGTGTTTTATGCCAACTTTTAAAGCAAATAGTAACAGAGAAGAAAACCTCCATGCTATGTATGTTTGAAATAGCTTTAAAACCCCAACTGGTAAAGCTTGAGAGAGAGCTTACCAATTAAGACAGCTTGCTAGCCTTGCTCCCAGCATCCAGGGTGCTAGCTCACATTCGCCTCCCACTTGAGGAGAATCTGAGGCCCTCTCTAACCAAGGCAGGCGCTGTACTCATGCTATACATACACAGACAGGCATACACGCACACAACTAAAAATAAAAGTTAAGTATTTTATAAACTAACTGGAAAGCAGCATTGTAGAGGAAGAAAACATAACTGTCTTCATTACTAACACAGACAAAATCCCTATGAATTATCTGGGCCTGTCAGTCCTGCCTGCAATGCCAGCTCCCAGGATTGCTCAGAGTTCAAGCCAGCCTTGGCTTCAGTACCAGTTACTGGGTCAAAAAAGAAACAAAATAGTAATATCAATGAATAGAAAAGAAGAAGGCAAGGGGAAGGAGAAAAGGGAACAGCAATTTGAGCATGGTGGTTGCAAATAATAAGTACAATGCTTCTGAATGTAGAACTTTTCTCAGAGACACAAGAACAATTAATTTGCCTTTTTATCAAATCTGTAATTGTTATTTAGCTCACAAACAAATTACTGAGGAAAATCGCATCTATTTGAGTATAGAAATAAAATTCAACAAACTTTATGGCCTTTAAAAGTTCAAAAAAAGTAAGTTTTTCAAAACCTGAAAACAGAATGCCTAACATGCCACAAATCCTAGAATAAAATGAGCACTTTAGCGTGTGATGTCGATGTTCTGAATCCTCACCCTGGCCCTGCCTCTATAAGGAACCTGTGTTCTGCTTTCATTCTACCCTCTGGAGAGGCTAAGTACTTTGTCCAGATTTCTCAATAATGTACGAACTACCTCTTCAGGGTCAACACAAATTTCTTAGATGTTACCGCTGCACAGTGAGCCTTAGACTACTGGAGCCTGGCGGGAAGAGCATGGCTACCAGGAGGCAGATGCTCAGCATCAAGGTTACTGAAGCCTTCTCTGCTCCTCTGGATGGTTGTGGAGGACTTGGCATTGACTTGTTCATTGTGACTGGTTGAGTGCCACCGCTGGACCAGTTGGATTCTCACATGCTGGATGTTCCAGTTCTTTATGATCCCACTTGCCACTAAGAAGAGCAAGATATATATATATATATATATATATATATATATATATATATATATATATATATATGTGTGTGTGTGTGTGTGTGTGTACATATATGTGTATATCTTGTATGAGACATATATATGTATCATACATAATATGTATATATAATACATATAAATGTATCATGCATGTATATCACATATATACATCATTTATCATATATGTATACTATATATCATATATGAAGAGAATAATACTTGGAAACGTTAGCAAGAAAATCAACTCCAGCAAAAGAAACCAAAATACTGAAGATGTCAAAACTGCAGAGTTCATTTAAACACACTTTGCCATCAGCTGGAAAGACTTGGTGCAGTGAAATGCGAGTTTCCCTGGGCTCAATCTTAAAACCGTAATCAGAACACCAGTGAGGGATTTGAGGAAAAGGAGATGAATCATTCTGGAAATTCTAGAGAGTGGTGAAAGCACAAGGAAACCCAGAAAACCACCCGTCGGGCAAAGTCACAGGTGGCCAAGTGAACACCGGAGCTGAGAAATCCTCGCACTTCAGCGGGGCCCAGAAGGGAGCAGAGACAGGGCCTCGGAGGCACCCAAAGGCCAAGTGTAAAACCCGCCTGGAAATTTTAAGCATGATAAAGGTGGCCTTTCAGATGCACAAAGGAAAAGATCAAAGGGCAGGCATTTGAAATGTCTACCTCTCTTTTCTCACCCAAATTATTTCCAGATAGATCAGACACGGGAATGTAATAAAAATCAAAGCACAGAACTATTAAGCGTAAAAGGACAGGCTTTTCTTTTCACTATTATCTCTGCAGCACAAAACCTAAAGCGGAAGAGACAGGTTTGATGACCTTAGAGACGCGTGTGGTGCGGGAACTAAATGGTTTATCAACAGGAAAGGAAGAAACAATGTAAGTGAAAGCTATTTCGTTGAGAACAACTCTTGTACCATATATGGCCCCCAACTGTAAATCAGTAGGGAAAAGAAAATAATGGACAAGTGGGGGGGGAGTGAGCAGCGGTAACAGGAAAACACACACACACACACACACACACACACACACACACGCATACACACACACACGGCAAATAAAGCCTAAGACTTTAAACTTAATATACAATTAAGTAAATGCCAATTGAAGCAGTCTTTAAAAAACAATCATTAACTATCAAGGCCAGGGGGCTTGAGAAAGAGGCCCTCTCAAATGGGCCCGGCAGAGAGGATTAAAAGGATTATGAAAATAGGATTACTATTCTCAAATGAAATTAGCCCATCGGTTCCACTTTTAGGAATTTATTCTACAGTTAAAAGTCCACAAAGACACATATATGGATGCTCTCAATGTTGAAGAAGAAAACAAACAAACAAACACAAAGACGGCCTGCTGCAAGGCACTGTGGGTAATCGCAGGCTATCACAAGAGACGGGATCCCGTGTAAAGTCGGACGCAAGGATTCTCTCACCTGCATATGCTCTGGGTGCATGTGTTTGTAAGAAAATAAACTTTTCGTGGATTTACACGAGGAGCGAGCTATGAGTGTATGGCGGTCTAATGTGCTGAGTGGGGACACAGCTCTACGGGCAGGTTCGTCTCAGCATGGTTATTTTGTTTTGGCTGTGCGTTGACCTTTGAACTCTATCCATGTTACCTTCACGATATAAATTAGTGTTGAAGTGATTCTAAAACTTGAAGACTTAGGATAAAAAGGAGATAGATTTATTAAAGCTTTAAAACATCGTCTCGCAGATACCATTTCTCTAATTTAAAGCACACTTTGGCTCCTAACCTCTCAGCGTTTTTCTGTTCAGCTTTGATTCTTATTTCCAAATGTCCTTCCTTATCTAGCTGTCTCATGAAGTGGACATTCTGCATGCTTCCTTCTCAGAACCCTGGGATAGATTAGGTACCATTTCCTGATTCTCCTTTAAAGCAGACTCTAGCCTGTCCCCAGAAGGCCAAGGCAGGCAAGAAGGCCTCAGCCAGGACTCTCACCTGCACAGCATCCTCTCCAGGGCCCGATGCTTATCAGTGTCTCCAGATACGGGTGTGTCTGCAAAATGTCTGCTCTCGCCTTTCCATTCCTGCTTCCAGTTTATTGACAGGAACCTACAGTAGCTCCTGGCTTACTCTAAACTCAAACAAATATGTAAAGAGAGACGAGATGGAGGACTAGGACCTTTAATGAAAACAAGCAGAGACATGGCAATTAGAAAAGAAACTCACTTTATCCTTACACTAAACTCAAAGGTTTTGCCCAATGTCTGCCAAGCAAAGGGCCATCTTCTGTCAAGACCGGTGACTATGGGCGATTCTTTTTATCCAAAGTCCTTCAAGGCAAACACTCCTAAAGTCTGTTTGGACTCTTTGGAAGTAATACTGCAGCTTCCACTAAGATACTTTTGCCTGCATTCCCTGCCAGACCTCTATCTGCACCAAGCTTATGAGTAGCCCAGCTCCCTTATCCAAGAGCCCCAGGCATGACCAGGTTCAAGTGTAAGCACACCAGGAGACACCAGGAGCCAAGTTTAGCCCAGTCTCTGGAAAGTTTAACAGGGCTTGTGTGCAACTGTATAAGCAGAGACATTTTCTTCCCAGAGAAAGTCACAGATTTGTGTCCTTTCTCATCCAAATAAAGGCCACTAACCATACAGGCTTGGACTATTGGGGTGTGGAACAATTGCATTTTTCATATAAGTGATCAAAACTACAAGCTTTGTCTCTCCAGAATTACTCCTATCCACCCCCGAAGGATTTTCCCATTGCTTAAAATGGCATCTGCCTTGCAATGAGCTATGGGGAAGGATCTCTAAAGTTGACTTTTCCCGCACTCTTTTCACAACTATCACAAAGGTTTTATTATCCTCCCCATTGAGTGAAGAAGGGAGCAGAGTGGGAAAGATCAAACACTCTAAATTTTTAGCATAAATGTCAAGGTGAAAAGTACAGGAAACCCTAACAAAAGTGCCCTAATAAAGCCAGGGAAGGCTCTGCTTTTATTTCTGTGACAACCCACACTCCTCACAGAGTTTCAAACCGTAAATGTTGATGCCATCTTAAAGACCAAGTCGCTGAGCACATGGTCAGAGACGAAACCGTTCTGAGCATTTAATTGAGCCTCTAAACCCACACAGCCCATTCCAAAGTCTTTGCTGAGTACAGAGAGCGCCACATTGCCCCTGCCAAGGACGGGGACACAGTAAAAGGCATTTCTAATTGATTCTTCACTCTTTTTATTATCATTGCAGGAGTTCCAGGGTAGCAGGAAACCAGGTGATATGCAAGAAAGAAGAACTAGAAGGAGCCAAGAAAGTGGAATTAGGGATTCGCAAGCCATTTGTCTTCCAGTTCAGACATGATGAGTTTCCTTAACATTTTTTATTATTTCCTGAAATTTGCAGGCTTGTCTATTTGCCCAGCTGATTTGCAGAGCTTCCTTGAGATAGACAAGGCTTTGCTGAAACCGTAGCAGCAAACTGAAGTACTCTGGGACATGTGTCAGGACCAAGCTTTGAAAAGGACTCCTCTAACATACAATGAGAACTGAACACAGCATGACTTAGACTGTAGCCATGTTAATACTTTTAAATAAAACACTACCCGCATGCAATGGTGCTCTATGCTCTATAAAGAAGTATTACTGAAAGGAATAAATGCATATGATGTGTATTGGCCAATACGACTGCATTGTGTCATTCCAAATCACAGAGAACTTCAAAGCAAAACCAAAGCTGGCTTCTTGTCCCTCAGCCCTCAACCCCAAGCAGGGGCCATTTGGAAAGGTGCCATGGTTGTTCTTTTGAAGGCACCTCTGAAAGCGAAGCTGTTAGTCTCTTATTCTAGATGTTCTCCTTATACATAGTACCTGCTGTCCTGTTGCATAAAATTAGCAATTGACTTGACTTTTGTGACTTTTTTCTTCCCTTCCAACTTCCCGTGTTTCATTTCGAAGATGTGTTAACAAACGTCATGGCATGATCTAAATCCTCACTATTAAACCTTGTAGGTAAATGCTTTTGAAACTCTATTGGAAAGAAACTCCATTGGTCTGAGTCTGGCTAAATGGTTTCATACATGTCAGTCCAATAATGTCGCCTCTTGATGTATCTATAAATGCATATCTTTTCTATTTTCAGTCTGCATAGGCAACAATGTAAAAGTATGGTAAGGGGGAAGGAAGGTAAGATGTGCCAGCTGGACTGCAGTAACTGGAACCAAACTCACATAGCATCTAAAAACAACTGTGCTGCACAGGACACCAAGGACTTAGTTCTCATGCCTTAAACAGTGGCAGCTGATGATGGTCCATGAGAACAGAGGCTCAGGGAGTTATTATTACAGTTGCCCTGGCTTCCCTCAAAGGGATACCTGTCCAACCCTGGAGAACAGTAAAGCATAGGTCAGAGTCCAGATCGAGGAACGGCGTCAGATGGGAGGATGATGTGCCAAGAGGGACCCCAAGAATCTCTATTGTTTGTGTCTGAGGGCTGGGCTGAACATGTGCAAGATCAGAACAACTGATGCTCATTTACAGCAAATGAAACACAACCAGACACAGTATGAGAGCCTCAGTGGCCAAGCAGTAAGGGGAGAATACTGTCTTGATCACACTGACAGTACTAACAACCTTGACAAGACTGAAGGTTCCACTTGAACATGCTCTAACATTATGGACAGCCTCTGAGATATCCCAGAGGGTGAATTCCTGACCAAAGATTTTGTTATTCTGGAATAAAACCTGTTCCAGAACATGCAAGAAAATAATAAATCATTCCAGTGAGTTAGCTAGGAATGTGGTGGATAGTTTTTGCCTAGCATGTGCATACAAGTCCTTGGGTTGAATCTCCAGTATTGGTAATGACAAATATATTAATTATGAGAAGTTAGCTTGTTTATGAGGGTCCACATACTATCCAGAGTTTCAGACTAAGAGAGCACAAAAACAAATTAATTCAATGATCTGACAACTGAGCTTCCTTCTAGAGCCAGTCAGTTCTCTTCAAAAGTAGATAATAAAACCCAGACTTGCTAAATAAATGATTTAGAGTCTGATGTTGAATCAAAATCATCAGATATGGGAAGACACAGAAATGTTTCAATCCAAACAATATAATTTAATTTGAGGTGGCCTAGATTCTGATCTTAGGAGACAAATTCATTAAAACCATAGGCAGAAATATTTTCCAATACTTAAAGGAAAATGTAGTGCTCATGATTGAGCAGATAGGAACCCTGAGCAAATGAATGTAAACTGTGGGATGAAAACAAGTGGAAATTTTAGACTTTGATAACAAATAAGTGAAATTTAAAAACTCTTCTGTTACTGTGTCTAATGACAGATTGGTGATAGCAGAGAGAAGCAGCAAGAAAATGCATGCTCAAATCAATAGAAAAGATTAACGTCAAGGGTAGAAGAGAAGCATTGTCACTGCCTGGATGTAGAATGTGCCTGTAGGGTCATATGTTCAAATACTTGGTCCTTAGGGTTGTTATTCCTTTGGTAGGTTGTGGAACCTTTAGATGGTAGAGATTGCTATAGGAAGGTCTTGAGGTTTATACTCCCAGCTCACTCTCTGTCCTCTGATTCTTGACACTCAGATATGCACACGCAGCTCCAAGCTTCTGCCAGCAGGCTCAGAGCCTCCCCCACTGCCAGGTCTTCCATGCACTATGGTCATAGCCTCAAACTAGGAATCAAAACAAACCCTTCTTGTGTCTTGTTGCCTATTCCTGTGTATTTGGTCACAACAATGAGAAGAGCAGCTGGTACATGTATTGAAGATGAAGAAGCAGACCTCTCAACCTACACAGGATAATCTTAGATGGGGGAAGATTATCAAGAAAAGAAGAGAATAAGACTGGAGCAGAAAAATAGCTTGACAAAATGAAGACTGGTTGTATCAGATATTGGGTGAGGAAATTGCTTTGCAGATTCAAGGTAAGCAACACTGGGGAAGTAGCATAAACACAGAGAATGATGCCAAGACAGATTATACTCACATTGCTCTAAATGAGGTAAAGAAATATGGAAGTACTGTGAGAGGAAAATACATGGTTGGCAGGCAAACGAAACTTTAAAAAAAATCATCGATTTCTCACAAAAACAATGGAGGACAAAGGTGGTTTAAAGAGCTGAATGAAAAAAAAAAAAAAAAACCACTCAGTTCTGTGTGATGACAGCCTATCTCACAACTGAAAATGAAGTAAGGATGCTTTCAACCAAAGTTGAGGATGCTTGTTAGTAGTAATTTCCTGTGCTATTACAGAACATCCCCTCAACTGACAATGAAATGAGCTGAAAGATGAATTAAAAATCCAAACATGGCCAACAGGCAGGAAAGAGTTCCAAATTATACCCTTTTTATTCTTTATATAATATATATTTTTTTTAAAAAAAACCCCGAGTGTTCAGATCATCTATATCAAACCACCCAAAATGAGAGGCAAAGTAAATGTCAAGGTGGTAAGGTGGGTGAGAGCTAGCAGATGGGAAGAAGGCAGGGAAAACAACAGGAGTACAAAAATGTAACATAAAGGGAAATAATCAAGAGTTCCAACTTCTACTAATTACACTAAAAGTAAATGAAGTAAACATGTGTAAGTAAAAAGAAGGAACTGTAGTACTGGGCAGAAAGTAATAACCAGTTAAATGTTCTTTACAAGAAATGTATGTTAAACACAAAGACAGGTCAACACAAAGAAAACAAAAGAAAGTACTCCGTGTTCAGAGCAAGAGAGGAAGCTGGTGTAATTATATCAAAATAGAAGGAACATTTTGAGGTGGAGAGGGACATGGCAAAATGGGAAAGATGCTTTGTTTTTTATCAGGGAAATCTAACACTCAACTGTGGTGTATCTCATTACAGAATATCAAAATTTATGAGTAACATGGACAGAAATTGACAGAACCACTTGCAATCCAAGCTCCCGTGCCACTAACTAGGGCCCTGTAGCATAGTATTCCTTTTATTTTTAAGCACTTTATTTCTCCCAACATACCTTCTTTACTATCTATTCCTTGATGTATTATCTCAATAAATGGATTAGGCATGACCATGCAACTTGGGCTGGAAAAAACTCAGCCCCAAGAGTTCTCTGCAGTATGCAACTCTAGACAAGGAAGGTAATATAATATAATATAATATAATATATAATATAAGGGATGTGTTCCTTGAAGGAGTTACTATTGAAGCAGTTGGATAAAACAAGACTGAATTCTCTTACTAATAACGTTGAGTCTATGTATAACCTTCTCTAAGCTTGTTCTTTTTCATCTGGTGGTGGTGTGGAGTCAAGTGGTAAATACCATGGTGTCGGCAGCATCTACTTATGAACATGGTGACAGGCCAGTCCTTAAAGCAGCTCCAAGTACAATCCCTTCTCAGACATAGTCTCCCAGCATGATTGTTACCCAGCAGTTGGTGGCTGGGCTTCTGCACAAGGGTCCTCTCTGGAAGGTGAATGATCATACATAATAAAGTGTAGGCTGCAGCTTTCCTAACTGGCATGACTCTCATTGTTTCTCAGGCCCCCCTTCAAAAGGTGTATTTACTTTTATTTTATATATGATGCCACGTGTACTGCATATGGGCCCAGTGCCTGTCAAGGACTGAAAATGGGATCAGAGTTTCTGAAACTGGAGTTACAGGTGGTTGTGAGCCATCATGTGGGTGCCAGGAATCAAACCCAGAACCTCTGTATGAGCAGCTAGTGCTCTTAATCACTGAGCCGTCTCTCCACCCCCTTGTGGCTCTTTTCAGGAGGTACCGACCCCAGGAAAGTGGACATGCTTACTTCATTTTTGAACTACTAAAGAACACACATAACCCCACTGAACAGACCTTGTCATCTGATGTCTTCATCAGTTGCTCTCCCAGTTTCAGCACACCATTTCAACAGTGAAAACCCACGGATTGCCTTTTCCCTCAGGTAAGCCTTTCTACTCTGTGACCTTTCTACCTACTGGTTTTTAACTCCCATTAGCTTTTCAGGGATATGCTTGTAGATAGGACAATCTAAGAAACTTTTAAAACAATTATTCTTCCAATATTTCTCATCAACATTTATAGTTAGTCTGCTACTATTTTATGATTTCAATTTTATCATACTTTCTCCCCCAAATCCTCTAGGCTGCTTGCATTAAATGGTGCAAAGTAAATATAATAAAAGCTGACTTCCTCAGGCAGGTGAAAGGCAAAACACTTTTGAATCATTCCATGAAGAGATACACAGAAAAGGGCTCTGATTAAATCCACTTTCAGCTGAAAATTTCTAAGCATTATATTAATGACCTTGAAGATTGTCCGGCAGCAATATCTTGGGTATGAATTTCTTCAAAGGTTGAAATACAGGTTAGAACCCTCTGGAGGCTCCTGATATCAAATAAAAAGCTTAATCAATTTGTAGAAGCAAAAAGGTGGACATGCTTTAGAGCACCAGAAATTGATACTCTGAAATCTCCAATTATTGGAACTGAAAGGAACTAACTCGCAGTCTGATAAGATTTCTTTTTCCTGGTGTCTCTCCTGCCCTAGCAGACATGAAAGGAAAAACAAGTTTCAAAAATCAACAGGACTTTGTAATTGGGTCAGAATTTTCATGCTATAAAAATGTCGCCTTTGCCAGCCAAAGGTTAAATCCTTTATTCTGAAGAAGACGCTGGTGCGGTCTTTCCATTATCTCCCTCTATTAACCTTTCCATATGACCTGAAAGATTAAACCTTAGTGACTCTATCTGGTAGAACCCACGTCTCACTAGTCGATTGATCCAAGAAAAGGCAACAGGCGACCGTCCATGCTTTCTGTATGAAATGCAGAGGTGTGTAGATGTGAAAGAATTAGACAGTTATTAAACAACAATATTAGCTGGAAACTTCTTAGATTAAAGGCATCCCAGATGCCTCATTACTCCTCTGTCTCTGAGTAGCTATGAGGGTGCCACCAGTATATGCTGACTGTGATGGTGGCCTCCTCTAGCCACTGGGTTAAGAGTCAGCGACCCCACTGAAATTTTCTCCTTGGCACTCAATGACAAGACTAATAAGAATGCAGAAAACCACTCTTGAAAAGCAGGGGAGAGGAAAGCAGATCAATGGATTCCTGGTGATCTTGAAAGTTTGGAAAATCACTTGAGAATTACCCACTCTGCCTTGTGATGACAGGCTAAGCTTTGTCCCTCCCAGGCAAAGCTCTGAACTGAAGTGCTGGATTTTAAGCTGACTTCAAATGTCTCAGTGAAGCCTGGTGTCAGCTTGCTTCCATTCTCTCCAAAGTACCATAGACGCACTCCTCCCAGAGAATCTTACCACCTGTACTGACTGAATGTGACCTGGAGGGGACGCCATTGGAGTGGTTAACCAGAGAATGGGATTCCGATTCCTGAGGATGGCTTTTGGAGATATGACCCAGAAAGGAAGTTCCATTTGTTAAATAGTCATTGTGTTGGGGAGATAAGAAAAACATCTTGGTTTTATCCCCATGTGATCAAGGCGAGGGTAAAGCAAGACCAATCACCCCCTCCCTCTAGCTAGAAAATGTCACATGCTTTGCTTACTCCAGGTTAGCCTGTCCTTTTAGAATCATATGGGTGAAAGACAAAACAAGAGGTGAGGTTGGCAGGGAAGATACACAAGAATTTATTTTGGGGTATGTAATTCTCTGCATATAAGTCCAAGAAGCTAAAATGTAATAATGTGATTAGAATTTTTAATACATTTTCATTGATTAATAATTTTTAAAATGAAGTTTTAAAGATTATCTTCTAAAATATCATAGTCTTGGGTCCTGTGTTTGTTTTTTAAACTGCTTTTTGTCAAGGCATAAAGTATATACTTGTTGACTGTGCTTAATGTACAAAGATTCTAACAACTATGTCAAAGAGACACAACTTCTGTGGCTTCACTAAGTACAGTTTTCATTTTTAAAATCTCATTATGACATATTACCTGTTCTAGCAAGAGCATGGCTTCTTTTGCTCCTCTATGGGTTGGCTAGTCCTTGACTGGACATAGATTTGTTGTGACTAGCTTGCCCAGATTTGTCCTTTTCAAGCCAGCCAGTGTTCAACCTGAAAATGGGATGGGCTGTTTCAAAAGGTCAGTGCTTTCAAGCTTTGTCTACTTTTTATGTGACCAGATCCAGAAGATGTGACTTGGCTCTCCGGTACCCATGGAGAGCAGACAAGTGTTCTGCTTTTCAAATGACCTTCAGCTCTGTGACAGGGAACTGCTGTAGGACACAGTAAACAACAATGACTAGAATCATTGCAAAGGTGACAGGTGTGGATCCCACCGTTCAAGAGCAGATGAGAACCATTGCAAAAAATCACACCAACGAAAGCCAGGGAATCCTACAGACACCTGGAACACAGAAGAAAAGAAGCAGAGAGATTGCAAGATCAAGATTTCTGTAGTGAGGTAGTGTCTTCTATACATGACAGGAGAGATATGCTCATGAAATCTCAAAAGTGTGGTCACCTAGATAAGACCTGCACAATGACCACATAAGTTGGCATGTCAATGAGGATGGGAGACCCCACCTCTAGAGGAAGGTAATTAATGTCTGCTGAGAGAGGCAGAACCAATTTTATCCAAACATAAGGCCCCTGAGCTATCCAATCCCAAGTGATCGTCCCTAAACACATATACATATGAGCAACACTTAATGAACTCAACAGACATATGTGTGTATACATATACATACATGTACATGTTATATACATACATGTATATGTTATATACATACATGTATATGTTATATGCATACATGTTTATGTTATATACATACATGTATATAACAATGATTAAAGAAGAAGTCATGAGTTTGACAGGCAGTAAGGAGCACAGGAGGAATTGGAGGGATAAATAGGGGGGATAGAAATGATGTAAATATAGCACTCATTGTTGAATTTCTTAAAAATATAAAATAAAAGACAAAAGTATAAAACATAAATCTCACTTCAGTTGTCAACTTCAATAGGAAGGAAATCATTAGTTAAATTTGATGTAGGTTTGCATCCCTATCTCTGAGAGCCTACTCCCCTGTGTATGGACTAGACAGGCATCTCTGGATTGTCCCCACTCTCAGGTGATGCTCTGGAGGCTACCTTCTTCCAGGACCAGAGGATAATCTCTCACAATTGCCTCTACTTGGAAAGGTGAGGCTCATGGGGGAAATAACCAAAGACCAGCAATGGTAGGTAAGAGCAGTGTTGTTTTTAATGGGGAAGAGTCAGAGAGGCCCTGTTCTGCATCAGCTTTTCTAGAGCTGCCAGGAGGATCGGGTGAGGATTTTTCAAGAGAATTAGAGAGTAGAACCCTTCAAAGCAATGCAGAGCCCAGACATAGGCCTGAGTAATGAATATGGAAAAACGGAAGGGAGGACCTTTGCATGTCAGGGAGATCCCACAAGAGACACTGCTGCTGCCCAGAGGTACAACAAACCCTAGTAGGTGAGAAAGATCTGGAAGCCAAGAATCCCAAAGCAAGGAGAAATATGGAATCCCAGAAATGGAAGCAATGGTGGGGACGCAAGATGGACTACCTAAACAAGACCATCCCTGATGTCTGGACTATACAAACAGTCCATGCCTTCAGGGCATGGTCAAAGGAGTAAATGGTCCATCCATGTTCATGGACAGATTTAGACAAGACAACACTCAAGCTTAGAAAAATGCAATATGATGACAAACTGCAATTAGTGTGTAGGGATGGGGTAGTGGTCTCCATCAGGAAAGTGTTTACAACACAAGAATGTGAACCTGGGTTTACATCTCTAGTATCCATGGAAAAAGCTAGGTGCCAGCACTAGGGAACCAGAGAGAAGCTGGTCCTAGGAGTTTACTGTCTGGGCAGTATAGGTGGACTCTAGCTTTTTGAGAGACCTTGTCTCAAAAAATAGAGAAGATGATAATTAACGAAGACAGCCTGGAGTCTCTCTGTGTGTACCAGTCAATTTTTGCCAACATAACACAAACTAGAGTCATGTAGGAAAAGGGAACCATAGCTGAGGCATTGCCTCCATCAAATTGACCTACAGGCATGTTGGTGCAAGTTTTCTTGATTCGTTGATGTGGGAGGCTTTCTTCATTCGTTGATGTGGTTGATGTAGGATTCCCTGGCTTTCTTGATTCATTGATGTGGACTGTGCCACCCTTGGGTAACTTGTGGCCCTAGGCTAGTGGGCCGAGTTGTATCAAACATTAGACTTGGCAAGCCATCAGAAGCAGTGTTCCTCTACCGACTATGCTTCAGTTCTTACTTCCAGGTTCTTTCTTGAGTTTCTGTGTGGCTTCCCTAGGTGATGAGCTATAACTTGTAAGCCAAGTAAACTATTTCCTCTCCAAATTGCCTTTGGTCATGGTGTTTATAGCAGCAAAAGAACAGTACTCCCCGCCCACACCAACATGTACATACGCATACATCCACACAAATGCATGCACCCCCATATACACACATGAAAAAAGATATAATGTGGTAGTACCAGACATCTTATACTCACATGTGCATTTTCAAAAGCCCCAAAGAAGCCATGTCCATTTGCTAGCTCTTGCAAAAAAAAAATGTAGGTAATTAAAATACAAAATAGATGGATATTTAAATTCTCTTTTCTAGTTCTGGATAATGTCTGCTCAGTGATGGAGTTTTGGCACCAAAATTTATTTGAGAGCACTAGAGAGCATTGGCACCAGAGAATTTCTGATGTTTTAATAGAAACTAAACAATGCATGGCCTAGCAAACATTCAGTGAAGACTTTACCTCCCCTGTATTCTACTCTTAGAATATATACTAAATATCCTAAATTCTAGAACACATCAGAACATAACAGGCTGGGGGAAGTCATGTCCTAGTTTCCTTTCTCTCTAGTAGGAAAAATACCCTGATAGAAGCAAGATAATGAAGAGATGGATTGTTCTGTCTTACAGTTTAAAGGGTCAGTCTGTCGCTGTCATGGTGAGGAACTCAAGGCAGCAGGAGCTTGAGGTAACTAGTGGCATCAAATCTCAGGTATTGAGGTAGACAGGGATAAGCAGTGCTGCTGCTCATCTCCCTCTCCACAGGCATACGGGAGATAGCAAGAGATAGTTCTAAGTTCACTAATCATCACAGTTCCTATGTTCACTTGCTTCCTTCCATCCTTCCTTCCTTTCCTCCTTCTTTGTTCCTTCTTTCTTCTTTCCGTCCTCCTCCTCCTCCTCCTCCTCCTCCTCCTCCTCCTCCTCCTCCTCCTGTATTTTTAGATTTTAAAATTTAAGGTTTTTTTGAGATGGAGTCTCACAGTGTAGAACAGATTGCCCCAAACCCCATAAGACAGTCCTTCTGCCTCAGTTTTACATCAACTTGGATTATAGGCTTGAGCCATTATCACATTTACCTGATGTGTGTGTGTGTGTGTGTGTGTGTGTGTGTGTGTTTGTGTGTGTGTGTGTGTTTGTGTGTGCTTTCTATAAATAGTATCACAATGTTTTTATTTCTAAAGAAAAGTCACTCTGAGACTAGTGTGAGGACTGTAAAAGATGAATCAGAATGATCATATGAGGAAGTAGAAATCAAATGTAGAAAGGGGAAGTGTGGTGGTTTGAATATGCTTGGCCCACAGGGAGTGGCACTGTTGGGAGGTGTGGCCTCATTGGAGGAAGTGTGTCACTGTGGGAGTGGGCTTTTGAGACCCTCTTCCTGGCTCCTTGGAAGACAGTCTTCTCCTATTTGCCTTTGGAACAAGATGTAGAACTCTCGGACCCTCGAGTGCCATGCGTGCTTGGACTTCCTGCCATGATGATAATGGACTGAACCTCAGAACATATAAGCCAGCCCAATTAAATATTGTCCCTTATAAGAATTGTTTTGGTCATAGTGTCTCTTCTCAGCAATGGAAACCCTAAAACAGGGAGAGTAGAAAATGAAAACATTCAATAGTATTAGAGCAAGATATCCAGTATAACACAGGTGATTAAAACCCTCAAGCCATCATATCAGTGAAGAGGTAGTGCAAAATAACTTGATGATGATGGTGGTGGTGGTGGTGGTGGTGATGATGATGATGATGATGATGATGATGATGATGATGATGATGATGATATGCTTACTGAATTGAGATGTGAAGCTGCAGATGACAAAATCAACTGTGGATAATAACACTTTGAGGGAATTGGAAGAAAAAGCCTTGCACTGTTACCAAGAACCAGCATGAAATGATCAAAACCTGGACAAACAAGGTGTTTCAGGGAAAGGCCAGGAGTTTCAAAGAGTTCCTTCCTTTCCTAGAATTAATCTAATAAATCCAGGAAAATTACAATAAAATTCCTGACAGGGATATTTTTCTATGCTAGAGTAACCTCACATTCATTGGAAAATGTCAGCATCTTTGGATAAGGAATAGAAATGGTGGGGGTTTGTCCAGGCAGAAGCTAATGCATAGCAAAAAACCATCCTCTGGCCAGCTCCAAGATCAGTTGATAGAGAAAACAGAACACAACGCCCTGATACAGAGCCAAGAAGATGGCAGTGGCATTCAAGCCAATGTAAGGTGGAAGACATTGGGGAAGGCAGCCACTCGCTCTGGAAAAGTTTAAATTAGATCACCAGGCCTCAGATAGTACCAGTGGGATTCCAGTTTACCATAAAAACCAAAAGAACAAAGAAAATACAAAAATATCTCTATACTCGGAGAGTGTGTGTGTTCGGGGCTGGGGGCTGTCTGAGGACGTCATAGAAAGCAAAGCCAATAAAGAAAGGGACCCACACATTAGGCCATATAAAGGCATCATCACTTTGTGATGGTGGAGAGAACATCACAGATAACCCCTTGAGAGAAGCCTGGCTGTTAAAGTGCAAAGGCAGAAGTGCCACACGTGGTGAGAAACAAAAGCCTCTATGGAGACGTGAGTCAAGGGCATTTTGCACAGATAAACTACATATTACTTAAAGCCCAGGATGGGGGTTGGGAGGATGAAGAGATGGTTCAGTGGGGAAGAGTGCTTGCTGCCCAAGCATGAGGACCTAAGTTGGGATCCCAGCTCTTAAGTAGCAATCGGGATGTCAACACGTATTTGCCTTTATAACCCTCGCTCTGTGGGGGCAGAGACTATGGGGCAGGAGGATCTTGCTGGCACTAGCCTCATTCTCAGTTCAGTGAGGGACCCTGTCTCAAAGCATACATTAGAAAGTATAGAGAAGGACACCTGTCTTCCTCCTCTGGCCTCTGTATATACAACATGCACACATGCAGGTACATCACATTCACACACATATATGCACAGGCACGCAAAGACCATTCTGTTTAAAGATGCAAGATTAAACATAATGAAGCAGCCACTAGCACTGTGGATTAGAATAGGAAATAATTCAAGATGGATACATGGGTGTTAGACAAACAGATAGATAGATGATTACATAGATCGATGATAGACAGACAGACACAGATAGACAGCAAGGAAGGAAGGAAGGAGTTGATGAGTATGGTAAAGGGAAATAACATTTTAGTCTCTTTTACTTTGGAGGCAAAATGATACATCCTCATATTTTAGTAATACAGATCAAATACCATCTTAATTCCAGTAGTGTACCCCAATAAAAGCAACATCACACACACACACACACACACACACACACACACACACACACACACACACACACACTAGTTATGTTTCTGCAGCTTTGATAAAAACCTACGACCAAAGACAAATTAAAGAAGACAGAATTCATTTTGGTTCATGGTTCCAAAGGAATAAGATCTTTCTTAGCAGGGTAAAGGATGACTGCAGGGATGGCAAAAGGGGATGCTGATGACATTCAGAAGGTGTCAGGATTTATTATTAAACAAATCTTGTAAGGCAACCTGGATTATATTTTATCTTTGTAAAATCAAACTTACACCATCTATTCTCTCTTGAACATGGTTCCTAGAAGTTAAGGCTCAGTAATGGGCTGTAGAGAGTAGTTTTGAGGGCTAGCCTCCCTCCCTCTTTTTCTGTGAAACTCTGAAGTGAGTTCAGGACTTCCTGTCTATGGTGAGCAAGGCCCACTTTCAGATTCCACACCCAGAACATGAGAATAAATTTGCAAGAAGCCAGAGAGCCTGGTGCCTCAGGAATTCCAGGTGTCCTGTGCCTCTAACTCATGAGTGCCACCCTGACAGGCTTCCAAGCACATCTGAGTTCCTTAGCATATGGCTAAACTGTTACAAAGACATTGTGACCAAGAAGAAGTAGTTTGGGAATGTTGCACGGATGGGTTATGCTTGGCTGGTCACACCAACTGGCTGAGTGAGTGCAATTTTTAAAATATGAAATACAAATTTTTATCAAAGGAGATGTAAAACGTTATAGCTTTAGGTTCATTAAACCCGGCTCACATTCTGGGATTCCAAAAATAAAGCATTGGCTGTTTAAAATTGCAGCTTGACGAGACTGCTGCCGATGAAGCCCTGGAGAGTAGGGGACAGTGCACACAGGACCTGGGATGGACCACGGAAGGTCTCCACACTCTACCCCAGAGTACAGTTGTCAGCAGCAACACACATTCACCCCAGTGGAGACAACCCTGCCCATTCCAAGCTTTCTTCGTCAGTCCCTAAGCTCACCCTCAGGGCTATGTTCTGCTATGCTAACCATGGATGAGGAAACTAGGTTGACCTGTGTGGCCTGGCTGATGGTGTGCTTGTCACCAGACCACAATCTGCCTTCCTGCAGATTGACACTGGCAGATCTGCCTTATGACAAGTCCTTGTGGGCTGCAGAGGTGGTTCCAATGCAGGGTCATTGGTGGGGTCTTCATGGCAAAGTTGTCTTCCCTGGGCTACACCACCTCCACAAAGGAGGCATTGAAGCAAGCCACATAGGATGGGCTACTAAGAGGGATTCTGTCTCAGAGCACAGGAACTGGGATGAGGGAACTACATGGTAAGCTCAGTTCTAACAAGATGCCCTGCAGTCTAAAGAGGAAGATAAGCCCTTCCTCTCTCTCTCTTTGTCTTTGTGTGTCTGTTGTCTACCTCTATGTATGTCTCCCTCTGTCTCTCTGTCTCTCTCTGTGTCTGTGTCTGTCTCTGTGTCTCTGTCTCTTTGTCTTTGTCTCTCTGTCTCTATCTCTCTCTGTGTCTTTCTGTGTCTGTCTCTGTGTCTCTGTCTCTTTGTCTTCGTCTCTCTCTCTGTCTCTCTGTTTCTCTGTTTCTCCTCCCTCTCCCCTCTATGTAAACACTGCTGTTTTCTCTCCTGTTGTGGTTTGAAAGTAAAATAACCCCCACAGGCTTACCTGCTTGCACACTTGGTCCCCAGAGGTGCTGTTTGGGAAGGTAGATCCTGGATGGAGGAGACAGGTGACTAGGAAGGGCTTTGAAGTGTTATAGCCCCGCCCATTTTCTGTTTGCTCTCTCAGGGAGCAATGGGAGCAGAATAAGCATGCTCTTGTGCTGCCTTTCCCACTGTGATGGGATGGCCAGTGTCACTACTTAAACTGATCCAAGGTAAAGCCCTCCTTCCTTAAGTGGCTTTTGTTGGGTATCTGACTGTAGCCATAAAACCTACCTAATATCCCTCTAGCTTCAAACACTGCTCCACAGCCAGGGTAAGCCCTCGGCCACCAGCCGAGCCTTTGCCTTGCTGCAGACATTAAGCTCTCTGAAGATGTCCTTTCTCTTGTGGTCTACCCACATCCACCTCCTCTAAATTCCCCCAAATCCTCTGCCCTGCTCTCCCAAAAGCCTTTAGCAATTGATTCATGGATGGGTATGGGAGGAAAAGACCCTTTTAAGATTTATTCTTAAAACAAGGTATTTTGGTTTTGCCTGGAGAACAGAGTTTAGCTACAGACATTGATCAAGTGCATTGACCAAATGAACACTCCATGTTCCTACTCACGATACAGTCATTATTCTTTTATTGACCAACAGAATTCAGAACCCTATGAGATAAACAATTATACCACCAATAAAATCTAAACAACAGCATTTAAAATGAACTTCGTGAATAAACAGAGTCACTCAGAATCCTGTTGTCCAGTAACATGAACAGTCTCAAGGTTTCTCTCTGCTCACGGCAGACTCTGCAAACTGAATGACATCAGTTACAAAGTGTTACTCTGCTGACCCCTACTTCTCCCTTCATTTGAAATCAGAGCACTGGCGATTTTCATTTTTTTAAAAAAAAGTCTCTTTTCTTTCCTTTGATAAGAGGGCTGTCATTAAATAAAATTAGCAGATGACACGAGGCAAGGTTTGCAATACTTGTTCTAATTGTAATAAAAGCTTTCTCCGCTGAGAACAAGGACTTCTATTCACCTAGAACTGATCTTGTAATTCAAACACAGCCTGGCTGTGAAATCTCTCCAGCGAAGCCCTTACGAGCTACATCATCTTAAATGCAGACAGTGGAAAGCGGGGAGATATTGCTAATAACAGGGCTGCATTAATTAATTGCTATAAAATTTGCAAAATAAAAAGAACACTGGGAACAAAGCGATATAATATTTACCAGTGCTGAAAATTAGAAATAAATATTCAACATGCCCTTTTGACTCGTACAAGCAAGGCAGCTTGAAATAATAAGGCACGGCAAAGTCTTTTACACGGGAAAAGCTAATGATTTCTGCATTTTGCTGCTGGTGAAGAATTGAAGGGTGGCTGATTGGCTGATTTGAATCTTCCTTCAATCTCCCATCAATAAAACAGAGACAAGGCAGGGGCGAAAGCTGATCTGGGAGAGTCGTGTTTCTATAATTGCTTTTTCCCCTCAGGCATTTGAAATCCAGAGGGTCAGTAGTTCTTGTGAGAAGACTGGGGGAGCTAAGGGAGCCCCCCGTCAAAACCCTGAGACACAAATTAATTTGTTTATGGGGCTCAGAGTCTCATTTGCAGAAAGAGAACACGCATGGCAATTTCTAGTGTTATAACCTAATTAAAGATGGATCCGAGTAAAATATTTATGCAAACTTTACCAAACCCAGAGATTTTAATCCCATTTGAGAGGTTAGCTGACTTGTGGGACCAGAAACAATTCTTAAGCCTATCTTCTGCACAGAGACTCTGGAAACAGACTGTTTTTCTTTAATTTAAGTATTACTACATTTAAGCTGCTTGAGTACCTGTTAGTGAATCTAATTAAGGAGATTTGATCTCTGGCTACATTTTCCAAGTTTTCTTGGCTAGTAGCTAAGATGGATTTCTTTACAGAAATATTCTGGAGCCTCCCTCTTTCCTCTTCCTTTCCCGGTCTTCTAAAAACTGGGAAACAGAAGTGAAAATTTGAATTTCTTAGGATTTTACAGTCTGCTACCAACAAGCTTACCGAAGAGAGATTCAGGACCGCTCATGTGAAGGTGGCCTTTAGTAAGTTTGCAGTTAGGTACCTAGAAAGAAGGCCAAAAAAAAAAGAGGAAAGAACAAAACAAGAAAACATAAGTGGCCAAAGAGCTGACTGTCATCCCTAAGTGACTGTCATAGTACAAGTGTCTTTACTACGGAGAGAAAGCTTTTTCAGGGCTTTGCTGGAGAATATCACTTTATCTGCTGGGAATTGTGGAACAAAACTGAAAGAAAACATTGGTTATATAGTTAGATTTCAGCACCAGAGGCAGCCCATCCCTGACTTGGGACCAGGACTCAGTCCTCGAAGTCTTCCTTTTGAAAGTAGTATTCTCTGTCCCTTCTGTGACCAAGATCCTTAGTAAGCAAAACCACCCAGACTCTGCAGGCCAACTGGGAGAATGGACTCCAACATGTGATTCCCCAAGAATTCCAGGGGGGCATGGCTGGTGGCTGGCCTAGTGGCCTGGCAGAGTATTTACTATGGATGGAGTGGGTGAGTTTGGGGTCTCTATTTGCTCTGAAATCTGGAGTGGCAGCGGGGAGGTGTAAGTGCAAGTTCATCAGGAGCCCTCCTCCATGGAGTGGAGAATTTCTCTCTCAGGTAGTGACTTCCATGAAGCCAGGGACTGTAGGATCCGGCATCTCAAAGCTCACTCCAGACATATTCTTTTAAATTATTATTTTACTAGTGTGTGTGTGTGTGTGTGTGTGTGTGTGTGTGTGTGTGTACTTAAATGTGTATTTCATTGTTTAGATTTTTAATATCTTACACCAATGGGCATTTTCCCTGCCTATATGTCTGCGTAACATGTGTGGCTGTGCTGGGTGTCCAAAAGGGTCAAAAGAAAGCATCAGATCCCATGGCACTATAGTTATGGTTTTAAGCTGCTGTGTGGGTTCTGGAAATCAAACTGAGGTCCTCTGCAAGAGCAGCCAGCGTTCTTCCTTACAAAAACCATTTCTCCAGCCCCCTGTGCACATCACAGCTACAATGTCTACTGTGGGGCATAGCCATCACCTTATCTACTGTCAAAAATTTGCCCTACCCAAAGTCAGCAGTGAGACCATTAGCACAAACTTCAAGCCCCTTCGTTGGGGCCTGGGTATCACCTCATATTTTCTTTCCTAGAGTTTGGCTGTCAAGGAGAGGGAGGGAAAGAGTTGAGACCTTCCCATGTGGAAAATGGACACAAATGAAGACTACCCAAGGGCCCTGGAAGAAGAGGCCTTCCATAGTTGATGTAGAAGAGGAAGACTGTGTGAGCCTCCCAGCAAGAAGGCTATGCAAGGCAGGAAAGGGACTCAGGGCTTAAAGAAGACACAGACAGGAGACGTGCTTAGATATTTCCATCAGAAAGTCCACAGAGGTAGAATCTTCCAGGCAACCATCATCTGACCCTCTCTGCAAAGCCTACCCTTGGGCATAGATGAGAGACTACCTCGAAAAGCCTCACAGGGGCTGGACACCAGGGTCAAGGCTGCAGAGCTATTTCCTGGCCTTTCTGACCACAGTTCTGTGGACTGAGCCTTGCAGCTGGCATCGGGTTGATTTGACGTAACTCTGCTCTGCAGACTACAAGTCCTGAAAGCAAATTAGAAAAGGTGCCAAATAAAGACGGAATAAATGAATTAATTTCCGTTAAGATCCCATTTGGAATCTAGGCAGGCACATAACGGAGGCCACCTGGGTCCATGTCCAGCCCAGCACCTGCATGACCTCGAACTTTGAGAAGCACCTGAAGGTCCTGACCCCTCTTGCCTGGGAAGTGCCATTCATGTAATTGCGTGACACTTTCCAGGAAAGGTAGCCTTTTCTACAGGGCTCTATAGAGTGAGGCAGGTATATGAGAAAATTGCTATAATACGTCTTATTTTAAAACCATATCTGGCCTGTTGCAAGCGTCCCCCACTGTTCCATAAAGTGTTCACTTACCAAGGAAGAACTTAATGACAGTCAGCCATAGAGCACCATCTTTCACACTTACATGCGTTTCCTCTTTACCTATCTTGAAGCTGCTGATTGACCTTGTCTGACATGTAGTTGAGACAACTTTGGCTCACTTTATGAAAATTAGGGTGCCAACCAATTAAATTCACCCCATGCTAACCAGGAAGGCAAGCTTGCACCCTTCCAGTGAACACCAGATCAAATGTCATATTTGACTCTTTCCCTATGGACCCACAGGATGAAGCCTAGGAGTGGAGGCCAGTAGTCAATTTATTCCAAGCATTTAATTCATGTGTTTTTGAAAATGAAGAAAGAGGAGGAGAAAGAAGAGGAGGAGGGGGGGGAAGAGAGGAGGGGGAGGAGGGAGGCCGATGAATTTTACTTTCCTGATGGCTGTTCTGAAGCCTATCCCTGGAGGACTTGAATAGGAGAAAGGCTTAGTAGAGCCAAAAGGACCACTGAATTTGGTCATGACCACATCGAAGACACTCACTGTGTGTCTCCTAAGCTTGGGTCATTATCAAGATCATCAGCCAATGTAGGAAAAACTCAGACACTTCCGTGTCTTTCTTCTTACATTATAAAAGGCACTTCAGAAATAACAAAAAAGCAAAATGACATCTGTATTGCATCTTTCTGGGTCTGAGGAACTCTTTTTATTCGATGTTCCAGACTTCTCGTCTGAAGGTTTAGTTTTTGAATTCTGCTCTGGAGAGATGGCCTGTATGCAGGCAGTGGGTGGAGGGCACAGGCATACAGTACATTTGGTGAAGAGAGGTAATACAGTGCAAGTCCTCTCAGGTAAAAATGAACCTGTCGTTGGCTGATTTCTAATGTTTTAAAATTATATCTCCCTTTGAAAATTCCATCTGCCCTCTCTAGAATGATACTGGTCTGAGCGTTGTTATCGTGTCCAAAAGATCTCCCTTGCAAGTCCCCTTTGTCACAGCTGACTTGTGCAGAAGAGCTCTTCTGAAATCAACTTGGTTGGAGACAATGCAGAAAGCTAAATAGTTTCTCCTGTCTCTTTTCACATGCTCCCTGCAGTCCTCCTGCCCTGTGCATGGGTCTCTCTAAGGGAGAGCTCAGCAAAGCTCTGCCCAACGCATGCCCTCCCACACAGCCAGCAGGAGCCAGACCCTGAGGGAGAAGGCTGTTCTTCTAGGTGTTGGAAATCAGGCCATCTACTTCTAAAAACAATATGTCAGAGGGTACTTCTCTGAGCAGTGAAGTGTCACCATTTTTATTGCCAGAAAGTGTTAAACAACTCTCTCTCTCTCTCTCTCTCTCCCCCCGGCATGCATGAGCCCTCCAGTAAATTTACACTCGGTTTCGACCAGCTCAACACCCTTGGTTTTCACACTTCTCAGCTGCTGAGGGTGTGCTGTGGGGCAGATGTTAAGCTATGATATCGACACTCATAGCACAGCATCAATCGAAAAAGACCCATTCTCTGTCCATCAGAGGAGGGCTGAAAGGGTCAGTTGGAGGCGAGGAGCACTTCTGATTCAAGGTAAATTATCCTAACCCCTGTGATTCATCCTAGTCCTGACTGTGTATGTAGGGGGAAAAAACATAATCGAAATTCAGTGGGGATAAAAAGGTCAAGAGGCAGGTGGGGACGTAAATGAAATAAAAAAGCAAAAATAACAAAACAAAAAAGAAGCTGGCATTCTAGGGAAAGGACGCTGTGTCCTGTTGCTTTATACAAACATGGCTTTCAAATGAGATGCGCAATATGAGCATCAAAGACACATTTATGGACGTGTCCACCCGAGAAAAGATTTTCAAGCACCATGCACTATGTCTAAGGTCCTATTTAAAAATTTTACATGTGCAATTCCAGTACGTTCCTACTGCTCATTACAAAATAAATCATAGCCAGCTCTGGATTAGTGCCATATCAGATCTGTCCAAATCTTACCTGAGATCTTAGGAGGAAAACCAAACCCAAACCCAAACCAAAACAAATCAAAAAAAACCAAATAAACAGGCACAGGTATGTGTTGGTAGAGCTCTGGGGCATCTGTGATAGCCATTTAAAACCATTGTGTATCAACTTCAAAAGTTAACTCTCTAAGAAAAGAATCAATCGAGATTAGAATTAAAATTGAAATTGGATCTGGGATATATAGATTAACACCCTTAAAATAAGCGAAACTACACAAATTTCTAGAGGGGTGGTGTGAATAACATGGTTTATTCAGATTAGTGATTTGGGGGAAACGGAGACCTTTCACGGGGGCTGTAACATTTACTAAAATGAATTCACACGGTGGCCCTGGAGATCAATAATAAAACGGAATTTTATAACAGACTTAAAGAGCCAGAAAGGACCCTTGCTGGTGATGTCAAACCGGATGGCTGCCCCCTGGCTGCAGGACCCCAGAGACTCTCAGGCATGGTCCTTGTCACAGTTTCCAAAAGACCGAATAGGTTTCCCTTCAGTGTCTCATTCTGCAAAGAGGGTAATGACTTTCTAGGCTTCTTCGCTGGCTACCTCAGTCCCTCTCCTGGTATGTAAAATGGAAGTAAATTAGACAAATTAGAACTGTGTAGAAGCTCCGACATTTTGCCAAATCGCCATGCCGGCTTCCCGAAGCCTCCGCCATCCCCTCCCCGAGGTGGGCTTGGCATTGCCTCTGTCTCCCACCGTTGCCCTCACCACTTGGAAATGTGTGTGGAAACAGCTTTGCAGATGGCCTCCTATGTTTTACAGGAAATATTACTTAAACATTGAAAAGGATCACATTTCTCCTGTTAGGAATTACAGATCTGGATCTCATTTTCTCTCACAGTTTTGTTTTGTTTTTCTCTCATCCAAAGCCTGAGAAAAAATGTAATTGTTGTATATGAGATTCAGGAAGTGTTTGGGAATTTTTAATACACCCCTACCATGACCTCCCCATACATATTTACACATATGCATGCAGGGTGTATTTGCATATAGCCTATGCATACGTGTGCAGTCACAGGCAAGTCATGTCATTCATAGACAAAACCACAGTTGCATGGGAGTGAGGAAGCCACCCTCCCTTGCTTCAGCTTTCTCCTCTTTTTCAATCTTCTATGGCACAAGGAGCAGAGCCACAGCGTGTTCGGCTCACTTGGATAACTAACACGAGAACTGCCTGTGTGGACACCAGAGGACCAGGAGTGCCTATCACTGGGGACTGCTTAGCGAGCATAGACAACTGAAGAAGTGGTGCCCAGGTGAAGCTGACGGAAGCCCCTGTGCCTGCTACTCAGGCTTCCTCCACACCCGATGATCTACAAGAATGAAGATGCTTGTATGAATAAGCCCAAAGAGTCAGACCCCCAAGTCCATATCAAATACCTGCAACCCAGCATTCTAGACACCAAACGGAGGGGGCGGGGGTGGGGGGGACCCATGTCACCTTAAACCAAGTCTATGTCCCATCCACATCCCTTCTGCCTGCCACTCCCTGCAACACAGGCTCACAGCAACCCAGTCCAGCTGAGACCAAAGGTTGAGTCATCAGTCCTCCGATCCAATCACTCAGACATCCTCAGCCATAGTTTACATTTCAAAGTTTCTCCTATAAATCCAGATGGAGAGATGACCCAGCTAGACAGTGGCACTGTCCTCTATCACAGGGTCCCAAGGCATCTCTGCGGACTTCTCCAATCAATGCATCAGGAGTTCCCTATGCTCGACTGTAAACACTGTGATGGGAAAAGGCAGGGTCAGTGCCAAGCTTTCATTAGACTTGTAGGCATTTCTTGAGACTTCGAGGGAGTTTGCTCCAACAACGCTAAGCACCATGCACAGCCGGGCTGTCAGCGTTTACACCACCTGGCTGGAGGGATTTCCCTCTAGGTCAAAACATAATAAGCAGCAAGCCAGTGGTGATCCGGCTTCCTGTACTCCGGCCCTTCTCCTCAAAACCTCAGAGACTACCTCTCTGGCTACAGCAGATCCCTGACAGCCTAATGTCTCCACACTGCTGCATGGCCCTGATGCCTCACACCTCCAAGGCACAGGTACCTGTCCAGCACTCTGACGGAGCCTCCCAATGTCTCTACCTCATTAATTCCCTGTTTCCTTAGAAAATACCCTCTTCCCACCATCTTTCTCTCTGTGTCTTCTTTTTCTGTAACATAAAACACACCTTAGCACACCTCATTCTTGAGATAATGAATGGAATTCTAGATATGTAGGAGAGCCAGGGACTTAGAATTAGGGTTTTCTGATCAGAGAGGCCTGGGCATCTACTGTCTCCCATCTCTGATCAGGGTTGCCCCAACCCTCTGATCAACTTGGCAGGGGAAAGCAGGGTCCTAACCAGGCCCACAGAAGAGGCCCAGTGAGCTATCTAAGGCTATGAAGCCCACATTGGGCCAGCTCACCCAAGCCCCTACTCATGGCCTCATTTAAGAGACAGGTGAAGGTCTTGGGGACATCTTCACAGAAAGTTCCTGAGGTCAAAGGCCACCACCACAAGTCTGGCTCTTTGTGTGTTCTGATTCTATTCAGAATAGGAAAGACTAGCTGGACCGCAGAGGCCTGGTGAAGGTCTAGGGTGGAATACAGTAGATCTGAGCCTCATGTGGACATTTCTGAACGCCCAGCTTGTTTGTGACTGACTATGAAGTGGTGCAGATATGGTCACTATGCTGAGAGGTATTCAGCTGGCCTCTGAGTAAGGACAGATCAGCATGGTCATGGTTGTTCCACTGCAAGAGGGAGGGGGGAGAGGAGACAGTGACAGACCTGAGGAAATGAGGCACGTCTGCATGGAGGCAGACATATGCTAGTTGAGAAGCCCAGATATGCCAAAGCCTTCGCCTATACACGAGTACTAGACGCTAGATGGCATTTCTTTTATAAAAAGACATTTCTTTTTGAGAATGGATGTGTGTCATCTGTGTCTGTGTACCCTGTGTATGTGACAAGGGGGCTGGTGTTACAGTTGGAGGTGAGCCTCCATACATAGTTTCTGGGAAATGAACTTCATTCCATTGGAAGAGCATCAGGTGCTCCTAGGTTCTGAATCATCTCTCCTGCCTCTATGGGATTGGGGTGGGGTGGTGAATGAATAAAAGAATGACTGAACGGATGACCAGCACCACTGCTTTCACTGCTCTGTGTCCATTCTCTTTGTGTCAAACATAAATCCTTACTCTTCCCTTCTCCTTTCCCCTTGAACTTCTCTTCGGCACTGATTCAAGTGCCCTATCCTGCATGGATGGCATTTCCATAGAACACAAGCAGGGCTAGGCTGGGTTCTTCCCAGAGCCATGTTCTGTTGGTTTGGAGGCCTAATGGAGCTGTAGCAGCAGCCTGCCCCTCACCTCATGGCAGGTCTCCTTGCTTAGAGGTGTGAAGCCCCTCCCTATGTTTACTTTTGGGAGGCAGATGCAGCAGTAATAGTTCCTGATGGAGCTTCACCCCTAACTTTAGAGTCTCCCTTTTGTCTGACCAGAGCTTAGATAAACACCATTTCTGAAACATAATTATAAATTCGAGAAGAAAGGAAAGTATAGCAGGATCAGCAATCAGGAGGCAGGGAAGAGGTGAGGTTAGATCCTCTTTCGGAAAGTGCCTTATGCAAACATAGTTCAGGGACCAAGCTCTTTGTTGTCAGCTGCCCAGACCCTGAAGGCCATGGCCACACAGATCAGTGTTATCTTAGATGATCTTTGTGGAGGATAAACAATCTTCATCCTTTAACTTTTTCCAAAATGGTGTTTATAATCCTGTGTGCTCCTAGAAGGAAATGATTCTCACGATCAAGTGACAGATTCACTCACAGCGGTTGTGACCTGCCAGAGCCAGCACCCTGAGAGGAGAAGAGGTTTCCTGACACTGATTACATGAAGAAGATGAATTTCATACACAAAGAAGATGAATTTAGTCCAACAGAGAAGTAGCTAGGAGGTAGACAGAGACAGAGATGAGAAGAGTGCAAAATTGGAGCCAGAACCATCTAGAAGAAATGCAGTTATGTTGCTATGTGCCCAGGGGCAGACTGAGCTGGATGCCAACCTTCTGGATTATTCTTTGCCAATCATTCTGATATGTACGAAGTCCCAGCTCTCGCCCACCCCAATTGTAAGGCACCTTTCTATAGCACCCATTAAACAGTCCACCCTCTGTTGACGGTGTCGGTCCTGGTACGGAGCCTGTGTGTTCTGACATTCTTGCACGTCCCTGTCTCCCACTCCAAATCCCATCTTCACGGGACATAGCTTGACATATATTTGGTTGAGCAGGGGCACCCTGGACTGCCAAGTCCCGCATTCAGACACCATACTGCTGCCTCCGGGCTCCAAGACTGCAGCTACTAGGAGCGAGCTGAGTATTCTGCATGAGGTTCACACCCATCATCCTCGTGCTACAGACCAAAGCCTGCCACTTGAGCCATTTGCCTCCACAGGTAAGGCATGAAGAAGGGATTCCTTCATAACACAGGTCAGTGCTAGGTGTTTGCGGGTGGCAAAGCACGAGGTCTGTCAAGATTTCTGGTAAACGCTCACAAATTGGCAAGGAGACAGCGCATCAGATGCTGCAAGTCTTTTCTGGCTAGAGGTTCCAGCCCAAGGAAAAAGAGCCCTCACCAGAGTAATTTCTCAAAGCAGGGCAGCTTGGGGTTAGACCGCAGATACAATTCTCATCTGCACAGATGAGAATGACCTCCTGTGAGGATGAGGTCCTCTCTGTGGAAGCCTCTCTCCCGTCTACAGAGCATACTTAATTTGATCACGCTGGTTGATCATTGGCAACATTTCCCTGCAATCATATAAGATACAGTATAATTTTTAAAAAAACACTCCAAGTACTATTATTCACCATCAAAAGTTTGTCTTTAGTAAAAATATCACCTATTTCAGCTTCATTATTTTTCACACTCTTTCCAAGCTCTCCACGTGTTTTAAATACAAAAAAAAAAAACTTACAATTCTCCTCATTAATAATAGGATATGATTGCAGAATATTCACTACTAACGATCAATATTTCCTTTGTAGTTTCTGTCACTCTGACATTTTTGTGTAATTAACAGGGTTTTCAATTTTTAAGTAAGCCAAACAAGCCGGGAGAAGTTTTCGAGTTCCATCTAATCAAGTGTTTGAGCCTGGTAGGGGAGGGGTAGACAGCAATGAGCAAGGCGGGCTGCAGTGTTTCCAGGCTGGTCTTTGTGCCGGCAACAAGATCCTGGCACCGGCACCGGTGGGCCTCGGCTGGCTGCCTTGTGATGTGCCTACCTGGGGAACCACGAGGTGGCTCGACCCTGTACATCTCACAAAAAGTACAGTACCCCCCACACCCTACTAGTCCTTCATGACAGCCTGTCTCCTCTGTGTCCCCAAATGTTTTTGTTCCTCTCCCCAGCCCCACTCCCACCGGCTTGCTGTGGAAGAATGCAGCCAGGCAGCCCTCCTGAGCTCCACTATCTGCTTGGCACAGGCCAAGCTCAGCTGGGACTTTGCTAAGGATCTCGCTTTCCTGGGCAAACACAGCTTCACCTGCCCTCCAAATCCTGTCTCCTCCTCCTTCCAGGGCCCTCCCAGCTGAGCTATGTTAATCAGGTGGGGGACACGAGGTAACATTGAAGTAATTCAGCCAATTAGGCCCTGAATTGTTTGCACCCAACAGCATTTTGTATTTCTGCAAATGTGTGAAATGCAAAATGTGCCCTCCAGCAAAAACGACAGCAGCCATGTACTGGCGGCTTGTCAACAGATCCTGGGATCGGCGGCCCTGACGGCTAATAGCGATGCCTGCATATGCTTGCGAAGGCTGGCCTTCTTTATGTGTGTGCCTCTCTGCGAGAGAGGCAGAGCTGGGGGTCTTGGTGGCAGATGGGCAAGGGTAACGGGGATTGGCTAATCCCAGATCTGCATTCTCTTCTTCACGTAGCAACTGGGGAAAGATGGGGCCAGCTGTCAAACGGAAGACTTTCATGGTCCCCTGCACACAACAGCTGCACAGGCCCTGCCTGCTTGGTTCTAAATTATTAAACATCTTTTTAGTTTGTTCCAGCTGCAGGCATCAGTGTGTTTATGCAGCCTTTGTGCATTTTACATATGATTCTTTCTCCCCTCCTCTCATCAAAATGCTGTTTGTAAAAGCCATTACCCCATCTGTGCCCCAGTTTGGCCAAACAGTCTAAGACAAATCCAAAGCCTTTCTCCTTTCAGGACAATTTGGGAGTTGAAGATGATTGCTACGACTTGACACTTCAGGGTCTCCCCGCATCCTCTCTGCCACCTGTAAAAGGTGGTGTCATCACAGCAGCTTCAGGGGACGAACACGTAACGGGAGAGCTCTGCGAGCAGGAATGAGTTGTAGCAACACTTATGGCTTTGCAGAGAACCCACATGCAGAGAAAACAAAATGTGGCCTCGATTTCCATGGAGTTACCCCAGAGCTCCGCCGAGGAGGAACGGGTATGGGGCCTTCCCTAAATCACCACAGGCTGGCAGTGGCTGTCTCCAAAGATGTCGATGACAAAGATACGTTATTGTTTGCAGTCAACTTGAATATCCAGACAGATTTAAGGGTTGCTGTTTAAATGGGCTACTTGGACAAGAAAGCAGTTAGTCTTGGTTTCTTGAACAGGCCTAAAGTATTAGGGAAAGGGGAATGTCATCACACGCTCTTGGCAAAATGGAGCCTGATGTGTTTATTATATTCCTTAACCCAGAAATGATTTATTGGACATGGTTGCTTCCTAGAGGACAGTGTGGTAACAGCCAGATTCCAACACAAACCAAAGTCACCATCCACAGTAGCTAAGCTTGTAGCCAGCATGAATACTTCCCTCCAAAGCTAACAGAGTCGAGTCTACAGCAGTCTGGGGGATATCATGGCTACTCCATCTGCCCCTCCCCATCTGCTCCTAAGTCCAGCACCTCTTTCCCCTGACCAAGAGCCACTTCTCTGGATGGTCCTAGGTCCTTCTTTGTTCCTCTTCCATATGGCACTGCTGGGTTGCCATGGGTTTTACTGTAGCAACACAAGCTTTGAATGGCTTTTATAATGTGTTCACTATTGGATTTCTCAGGGTGACTTGATCAAAAAAAATCAACCTCCCTGCCCCGTTCACTAGAAGTACATATAGAAAGGTGCCAAGTGCAGCCACTGGGTAATCTCCCTGGAGCCTCGACATTGCCATCAGACACACCTCCAAACTGGAGAATGGGGAGTTACCAGCCACCAGACAGACCTGGAACCCTCCCAGACCTGGCACTGCTTGCTACAAAGGTGCCAAGAATGCTAGAGAAAGGCCAGATTGGAGTCCTTGTGGGCATGGGTTGGGGGAGTGTGGAGCTGGGACAAGGCTGGTGAAGTCACAGACCTCCAGCACAGCGAGAGTGAGGACAGGCCTTGTAACTGCTTGGTGTGGTAAATGAGCAGGCTTTCAGGTCTTTCAAGAGAACACCTCTCCTTGTCTCTAGCTTAGCTAGGGAAAGCCTCTTGTCCGAATGTCCTTTAATGACGTCATTCTGTCCCTGCCAGAGGAAGAAGGGCTGGCTCTACAGACAACAACCTTCTCCATTCTGATGTATTGACTTTGCTACTCTTCGACCATTTGGTCATGCAGGGCCACACTGTCCTTTCAAAGCAGAGCTAAACAACCTTTGGCAATGCCTGCAGAATACCACTTAGAGGGAACAGGCTTGCTCAGAAGTGCCTTAATGAAGTACTAAGCATTTATCGAACTTCGCTTACTTTAACTGCAGCCAGAAAAAAAAATCTCCAAGGACAACGAAGAAACCAAAATTTCCAGGGAATATAAATTCTGGCTTCGGCTAATTTTGAGAACAATGATTTCTCTCCTTTACGAGGTGCATAATGAGGCAGCCCACGGCCTCAGCTGAGTAGGGAGCAGTCAAGAGGGGGGGGGAAAGAGGGGAGGGGTACTGCATCCCCAGGGCTGGGAGCCTGCACAGGAAGAGCTGGCTTCACACTAGACAAATGACTCTTTTGTTTTACTTCATTTTTAATTAGCCTCCTTTTTAATGACCTAAGTTAATAAGTGTCAAAAGGTGCAAAACACAGCTTGGCTTTATTTTTAAAGTAGGAATTTGCCTTTAATCTCGGAGGCGAAGCCCAGCCCTGGGTGAGTAAGTCTCGCCTGTGGAGGAGACATGGGCTCTGTCTGCTCTGCCATCTCTGGCCTGTTGTGCCTAGACACCTCTGCAGATGGATCCCCAGGAGTCGCTCTGATGGAATAGGGACCCTTAGATTCATACAGCTGCCCGGCATCCCAGCACAATTTCATACAAGCTCCCAGTGAGCCACACCTTGTACATCCCTAAACACAGTCCTCTGAACTGTTGCTACTGCACTGGGAAACAGAATAAGGAAAGGCAAGTAGGGGCCGTGAAAGTGACAGGTGGTAGCATCCCTGCCACCTAAGGAGGGGGCACAGTGAACTCCCAGGTGCCTCTTCTCCCACCTCCCATTAACATCACTATGTGGGTCATTTGCACCCCTCATTTTCTTTGACTTAGGGACTGAAGGAGAGGTGAGGGCAGCCCGGAGCTCTGAGACATGACCCCGCCCCTACTCTCCTGCTCACTAAGAGGAAGGTTGGAACGTGAATGCTTCTGAGACACACTTGCACTGGCACATGTCCTGAGTCCTGGCTTATGGCGGGGTCCTAAAGACACACTCTGCTTTGCATGCATGTGAGCCCCGCTGCATTAGGCTTCTGCAACACAGAGCTACCACAAAGAGGGTAAGAAGTCTCCCCAGGGAAGAAATGAGATGGGCTAGCTCTCTCACTCCCTAGATCAAATGCCACAGGTAGAGGGGAAGAGATGGCACTCTACTGCCCAGGCCATCTCAGACCGGATTCCTCACCAGACGGCAGCTGTATTAATTTTGTGGTATTTTATAGCCTGGATAAACATTCCCACAAGTCTAGGCTCCAACCCACAGCACTCACATTTGTTTATGATCAAATAGAGTACAGGAATGGACAGAGCCGAAGAGCTGATGCAAGAGAGCTAGTTCACCAAAGCACTGGCTGAAACAGAACAGCCATCCTGCAGGCCCAAGTTCAAGGTCACTTTCCTTAATGATATCAGAACTCTAACATTCTTTGCACAGCCATACTGTCCCTCAGAGTGGGTCCACCAAGCAAAGGGTGGGGTGCAGGGAGGGACTGACTCTGCACAGTTCTACCTCCAGGTACTTCCTGGCAAACGCCCAAATCATTAGGACAGACTCTACTCCATTCTATCTCACAGGTAAGAAGTCGAGATGCGCAGAAGTGTTGAATGTCCCAGAAGAACACACGATGACAGGTTTCGGGGTTGATTTATTAAAATACCTCTCAAAGTACATATATGGAAATAAGAGCAGGCTTGTGGCTCAGGTTTGCTGGGGCAGGTAATTTCCATAAAAATTAATATTCTCTACTTTACTGGAACTAAATAATTAAGGAAGAAAGTATATTACAATAATAAAATTATCAACAGAGTTTTGACAAGCAGGCATGTGAGTGTAAATGAAATTTATTTAGGTGCCACTCAAAATGTTGTAATGAAGTGGTCCAGAATGCATTAGCAGAGGGATTCTGTTCAGCGTCTATTTACTTTAGACGATATGGAATTCAGAATGAGCACTAACTAACCCCAAGCCCCAAGCTGGCACCCCGTTAAGAGCCAGTCTTCAATGGATCTGTGCTGCTACTAAACACACGAACAATACATATCTGTGCGGGTTTTAGCTGGAGATACTGGTGACTGTATCAAGGGTTTAGAAGTGGAATGTGGAAAAGTAGTCAAGACTCTCACAGAAAGCAGCTAGATTTTTCTACTCTGCTGGAGGTCACTGGAGACCTCCTGTCAGTGACTCGGAGCCTGCGAAGGGCTGTGATCTTAGAGTGCCTCCATCCTAAGGGCAGGTAACTCTCCTATTCTCTTAAGAGGCTACAGAAAAGCAACTAAGTGCTTTGCAGAGTCAAACTTCAGATGCACGAGACACAAGAGCCTGAAGGATCTAAACTCCTGTTGTACTGATAAACTCTCTGAAACTCAGAGATGTCTGGTACAGTGCTCAAGACCACACAAGCAGGCAGGTCTGCTCAAGTGGCCATAAAAAGGAACCTAGACAGAACAGCTCCACTAACCGACTGAACTTACGTCTAATTCTAGTGTCCAGAACTACAAATCAAGAACTCCGAAACAATACTTCTGAAGCTCCCGTCTGTGGCTAATAAATAGAAGGTCTCTTCTCTCTAGATCTTCACTGGCCTATCTCTCTGTATGCCTGTATCCTCACCTCTTCTTTATTTTAAAGTGTATTTATTCATTCATATGTGTTGTCTGTGTGTATATGCATGTGTGTGTTGTGTGTGTGCGCATGCATGTACATGTGTGTTGTGTGTGTGTGCATGTGCATGTGTGTTTGTGCACACGTGAGTGTTGTGTGGGTGTATGTGCATGTGTATGTGTGTGTTGTGTGTGTGCATGCATGTGCATGTGTGTGTTGTGTGTGTGCCTGTGCATGTGTTTATGCACATGTGTGTGTTGTGTGGGTGTATGTGCATGTGTGTGTGTGCTATGTGTGTGTGCATGTGCATGTGTGTTTGTGCACATATGTGTGTTATGTGTGTGCATGCATGTGCATGTGTGTTGTGTGTGTGTGCCTGTGCATGTGTGTTTGTGCATATGTGTGTTGTGTGGGTGTTTGTGCGTGTGTGTGTGTGCTGTGTGTGTGCATGTGCATGTGTGTTTGTGCACATGTGTTTGTTGTGTGGGTATGTGTGCATGTGTCTGTGCATGTGTATGTGTGCACCTGTGATGTGTGCTATCCGGTGCGTTCCTCCATCACTCTTCTTTTTAACAATAGGTCTCTCACTGAAGCTGAAGCTCACTTACTTTGCATGACTCACTTGCCAGCAAGTTCCTGGGATCTGTCCGTCTCTGCCTTCCCAGTGATGGATTTACAGATACACACCACCCAAGCCTGGCTTTGTATGTGGTTGTTTGGGGATCTTAACTCAGGGCCTCATATATGCATAGAAAACCCTTTTCCAATCAAGCCATTTCATCAGCCTCTCATCTCTTCCTCTTATGAGAATACCAGTCATACCACATCCACATTAGGACTCACTCTGCTGAACTCATTTATGCCTCATAGCCCTAAATACAGATACATTGAGGTCAGGGTTACGACAGGCACTTTAAGGAAGAAACAGTACTCAGGCAGATAAGAAAAGGAGGACTATGGAAATACCCAAACCCCAACAGCATAGCAGAGGGCAATACTTTTCAATAATAACTATGGAAATACCACAAACCCCAACAAAATAGCAGTGGATAATACAGATTTTCCAATAATAACTCTGAATACTAATGCTCTCAATCCCACAATCAAAAGACGGAGACTAGCAGACTGGGTTAGAAAAAAAATCCATCTTTTTATGGCTTCCAAGAGACACACCTCATCCTCAAGGATAGAAAGGCTAGAAAAGGACATTCCAAGCCAATGGAACCAGGAGGCGAGCAGGTACTGCTCTTCTAGTATCTGACCAAATGAACCTCAAGCCAGAGCTAGGCAGAAGAGATAGAAAGGGTAACCACATACTTCCTAGAGAGAAAGGCCATCAAAGGGACATCACAAGCCTAAGCATATAGGCAACCTGCATAAGGGCATTCAATTTCATAAATGGTACTAGATACAAAGTCAGAGATGGCTCCAACATATCAATAGGAGATGAATTCAATACCCTTCTCTCACCCATAGGAAGGTCATCTGTACAGAAACAACAAAATATTGGAATTAAGTGACACACCAATCAAATGGCCCCAATAGACATTTGCAGAGACATTCCCACAAAACAACAGGATAGGCATTCTTCCTAGCAGCCCATGAAAGGTTCACACAAAGAGATCACAGAGGATACAAAGCAGGTCTCTACACGCAGCTGTAAAACTAAAACAACTTCCTCCGTTCTGTGTGAGCACCGTGGGATAAGGCTGGAGCTAACACAAAAAGAAGCTACAGAGACATGAAGATTGAAGAACCCACTACAGAGCGGTGAATCAGCAAAGTCAAGAAAAAAACATTTTAAAAATTGAATGATGGGAAAAAGACAACGAACTCCAATCTATAAGATAAAGTGAGCCTAAGAGAAAAGTTTATTGTTCTAAGAACCTACATCAGCAAGGCTAGCAGAGGGCAAACACATGACATGTCTCAAGTCTTTAAAAAGAAAAAAAACCCAAACAACCGAAAAATAAACCATAAAAACAAAACACAAATCCCAGGTTAATGGATAGGCAGAAATAATTAAGATTGGAGAACAAATTATTAAACCTAGAAACAACAATGAAAGAAAACAGTACCAAGAATCAACAAAATGAATAGCTGGTTCTTTGAAAAGATGACCCAAACTGACAAATTCTTAGCCAAATTAACAAAAGAGAAAGAAGGAAAGTACAAATTATTAAAAATTAGACATGAGAAGGAAGGCCTAAGGACAGGTACCAATGAAATTCAGAAATTTATAAGAATATACTTTTAAAATAAATATTTTAGCAAACCAAAAAACCTAAAAGGAATGGATAACCTTTTAGAAGCATATGACCTACCACAATTAAACCAAGATGAGTTAAATAATGTTAAAAGATCAATAGCAAACAGATTCAGACAGTATTACTGATACCAGCACTAGAGCAAAACACAACGGCAAAACAGAAAAAATAGAGACTAAGGCCCCTGGTGAACACAAACACAAATGTTCTCAGTAAAATACTTGCAAATAAAATACAAAAATCAGTTTTTCAAAACAAAAATCAGCAAGACCACGTTAGTTTCATTCCTAACAAGAAGCAATGGCTCAACCTACCCAGACCAATGCATTTAATTCTTGACACGAATGGACTCAAATACAGAAGCTTCGGGATTGTCTCAGTAGATACAGAAAAGGCAAGTCCTATTTTTGTAAAGGAATTGAGCCATAGCTTTTTCTAAATGACAAGAAGCACAGACAGCGTAAGGCCTAATTGGAGTTACATTGAAGAAACACTCAGATGGGTTCCCTGATCCTATAGACGGGTTGATACCTCTCTATTTTGCAGGAAGGTCCCATGGTTGACAAGGCTCCCAGTTATAGGACCATAGAATGTAACTGTTTAGCCACCCACCACATCTCCCTTTTCAGAATTGTGCAAGAAGCAGACAGCTTCCTCTGGAAACGAGTCCATCTTCCATGGTCTAAGATGTGAGTATTGACATCTGAGAGTCAAAGTAAACTGGGTGAGGCAGAAAAGAAAGCCAGTGCTTTTCAAGAGGCAGTTGGGGATACTGAGTGGAGAGCTGAAGTTGGGAAGACTTTCAGGTCCCCAGGAGCAGCTAATCTCAAAGGCCTCAATACCAAGAAAGGTCTTCATTCACCCCATTCTGCCATAAAAGAGAAGCAATTCCTGAAGTGGGGTCTACTCTACAGTCACCTCAAGAACAGGTGGCAGGAAGATGCATGCTGGAAAGCTAGAGATGCCACCTGAGACAGGAAGAGAAAGCAGTGTGGCCTTCCACTGCTGCCCACTCTGTCCTCTCAGCATGATTAGCCATGCATTGAGAGTCACTTTACAGAGAGACGTAGTTGATGCCACCACACTCAGGCCACCCTGGGTGGCAGGACTGGATGAACTCTGAGAGCAGGGGGAGAACCTAAGGAATAGGCGTTCACAGGGAGAAGAGGAGCCAGACAAGAAAGAGAAAAGATCCTGAGAGAAAATAGAGGCCAACACTCCAATATTAAGGAGGAATTCATCCTTGGGAATCTGAATGAGGAGGAGGATTTGGTAGCTTTAGAAGGAACAACGTCAGACATATCGCAATGTTGACTGTAGCACCAGGCTAACAAAATCACATGAAGAGCACCTGGTACAGCTTAAATATGGAATTCCTCCTGTGCCAGGCTCATGTGCCAAAGGCTTGGTCTTCAGCTAGCAGAGCTATCTGAAGAGGTTTTTGGATCACTGGCGTACAAATAAAATTAATGTATCAGTACACTACTGAGCTCATAGCTCAATGGGCTACAAAGAGGTAGGGCCCGGTTGGAGAAAGGTAGTTTTGTATGTCTTGTTCTCTGACTCTTGGTTTCCTGTTGTCTCTGACTTTTAGTTACCATGAGGTGAGCCACTTGTCACTATCCTACATCCATGCCATCTCAGTGGTCTTCCTAAAGCAATAGATTTGGCTAACCATGGATTGAATCCTCTGAGACCATGAGCCAAAGTAAACATTTCCTCCTTAAAGTTCGTGGCTTCAGGTATGTTGTCATAGCAATGATTACTGATGAATAGAAAGTCTCAACTTTATTTTTTTCATTTTGTTCAAGTACAGTTATGTCAAGAAGAAGCTTTTCTGATGAGGGTTGAGAGGTGAACCAACAACAAGTCATTTGAGATGGTTTTAATGCTAATCGTTAACACAGAGACCCACAGACGGTCAACCTGCAGAGAGAAGAGATGGAGAAATGTCCAGCCCTAAATAGGGTATCTATGTAATACCTCTTGCACCAAGAACCAGGGAACTCCAAGGCAGATGGAGGATAAAGGTTGTAAGAGCTGGAGGTAGTAGATGACTATGAGGAAAGTGTTTTTCATATATAATCAGGCAATTGCACATATAAACCCACAGTGGTTTTGACAGCATGCACGAGACCTGTGCAAGCTCAAACAAGAGAGAATCCCAGCATGGAATGAGGGAGGTAGGCATGAAGTCCTACCACTAGACGAAAAGGTCTAAGCATTTGATGGTTACCCGGAGAGGGAAAGTGGATTTTGTTTAGGGTTATAACTCTTAATAGGTCAATCACTTCCCTGTGCAAGCCCTGTACCCACAAGTATTTGAGCAATGCAAATTGCACTTGATGATTTTAATTTTTTTTAAAGAGAACATGAAATTTTGTGAACAGGAAAGTGAGATTATAGGAGGAAGGAGGAGTTCTGTGAGTGGGTGAATATGATCATGTTACATTGTATGAAATTCTCAAGGAATTAATAAGCACTATTATTAAAAATAGAAATAGTTACTTGTGCTCAACTGATTTATTTATAGGGAGTTAAACCTTGTCCTCGTCTGTGATATTTCCAGAAGAAAGGTAATAGAAAATAAAGACTTGAACTATTCTTATCCCAAAGTGGTGACAGTCAGGACCAACTCTGATGTCAACAGTGGCAGGTTGGAGTTTCTTACAGGTGCGTCCTAGCCATGTAAACACAGAAACTATCCTTCTTTGGCAACTGGGCCATGGCAGAGGGGACCATTGGGATTCAAAGTTGTGTTTCTGCATAACTGATGGTATTGCCAGTCTGAAAAAGAACAGCAGAATGTGGGGCGTGAGTAGAGGGAGGTGGCAGTGAGCGTCTTTGAGAGCTTAATGGCGGGCCATCTTGCAGTAATCCACAGACAAGATATGGCTATGCTGCTGGCCTGGGCAGCTTTGGGAAGACTTCCTGGCTCCTTTAAGGTTGATAGGTTGTCTCTCCACTGGTCCATCTTACAGGTCAAGAAATTCCTTCCTTCCATTCACAGAATGGTTCTCAGTGTTGCTGCTAGCTCACTATAAGGATCTTAAGTGACATGTGCATTAATGTCCTCATGTGATCTCAGAACTAACAAATTAACCCAGGTCCCCCATAGAGCACCAACCTTTGATGTCTCTTTTGAGTGTGTAGCTGAATTCTTTCTGTCTTTTTATTCAGCTCATGGAGAGCCTTACGTGGGGTTATCTGTGTTCCTCATGCTGGAGAAGAAGGGCACTCGTGATCCCTTAGTGATCTCATCCTAGGCCAGCTTTATCCACCAGGACCACAAAACCCAGCAGTGACTCATCTTTGTCAGCCCGTCCCCTGTGCATGTCTAAAGCTTGGGACATTATCCTTGTCACCGTGAAAGGCCCAGCAAATTCCAATTTGTTGTCCTCATTCTATCAAATTACATCCAGTTCCAGCATGTCAGCTGGATGTCATCACTTTCTCCTCTACACTCAACATAATTTACTCCCAGCTTCATTTGAGACCAATTACTCACATATTAATTTTTCACCACGAAGAATGCAGCAATCCTGAACAACCCAGGGGACCCATGGTAAGCCTCTACAAATGTTGTCCAGGAACTCAAACCCTAGGTACTCACAGGCAGCCCAAGATCTTCAGACTCTTCAATAGCCTTGCTCTGGCTAAGGCTATAGAAAGGAACCTCCTGAGGGGCGGGGCATAGAGGACGTGATAGTTTCTGGGGAAAGGTTCCCTTGGGAGCAGCAATACCAAGGTTCATGGAATAATCCTATGGAGAGGTCCCTTCCCAGGAAGTCAGCCAGGTCTACTGCTGACGCTCCTACACACTCTGTAACTGCCAACCTATAGCTACACAAGGCCTCTGCTCCCTTCCTGACACTTCCAGCAAGCAAAGAGAGATTCTTCTAGAAGCTTCCTTGGGCTCCTTTCTAGAGACAGGTTGTTAGCTGCGGGCCTCTGATTTCTTTGCCTGCCTTTCACTTTAAAACTGCTGCCAGTCGCCTCCCCTCCTCCGAGCAGTGAAGAGAGAGGTCAGAGAGCACCAGTTGTGCATGAAAGATGTGAAAATTTACTGCAAATGAGACAAGAGCAGTAAATTCATTTTTATTCAAATTACTGTCATCATACATTACCACGTCTCCTGTAAACATTGCGCTTCACACGGGGTGACAGCATATTATTATTTGAGATTATACTATTATTAAGCCATTAACATGTCACCCCTGCTTGAAACAATGACTCAGCTTGGTTCTGCATAATAGGACAAGTGAGGGAGACAAGCAGAGGTGACAGGAAGGTTAGTTTTAAGACTGCAGGCCTGGTAGAGAATGACAGCTGGCACTTACCCACCCAGGTAATGAGGGGGCTGTGTGTTTTTATGTGTGGACTTCCGTAAGCAGCTTTATGTGTAGAACCCTGTTCTGCTTGCTTTACTGAACACATTGCCTAAATATGAGCAAGAGCTGCGTGAAAAAGGAATCTGGGTTGAGGGACACGTGCCCTCCGGTGAAGCCACCAGTGTCACGCTTCTTCACTGTGGACATGTTTCCTCCTCCCAGGACTTTCTGTGACTCTGAGGGTCCAGTGGTCCTGGTATGAACAGAGGGTCATAGCAGGTGTGTGGAGCTCTGATCGCCCCATACCACAAGATACAAGACAGAAACTACCTGGCATCCCATGACTGCCTCTCCAACCATAGAGAGAGCTCGTTCTCTCTAGCCACTGCCTCCAGTTTCTATGGAATTGGGAGGATTGAAACATTATTTTCTTAGCTGATACAGACCTTGCCATATTGCAGCCCTAAACTTTCTGGGCACACAGAACATCCATCAGCCTTATTCTTCCACCTCAAACAATTGCAGCCACCTCAGACCAGCTCAAGACTGTCCTTAAAAATAACCCCAACACCCACAGAGTGACATTTCATGTCTCTGCTGCAGCTATCCCAAAGTCAGGGGCATCGGAGCTCCGTAGTCCAGGGTTGAACCTTTTGCTGCAGTGATGTTCCTTGATGTCTCAGAACTAGCTGAAGGTATAACTCTCAGATGAGAAGAGGAGTGTGGTGAGGAGGAGGAGGAGAGAAGGAGAAGGAAGAAAAGCAAAAGGAGGAGGAAGAGGAAAAGGAGAAGAGAAAGGAAGGAGAGGAGAGAAAAGGAGGTGAAGGAGGAGGAGAAAGAGGAAGAGGAGGGGTGGTAGACGAGGAGGAGTGGGAGAAGCAAAGAGCATCTTTGTAGCCTTGCTGATGACAGAACAACCCCTCCAGGTGTAGGGAGCCACAAGCTCAGTGTTTCCTTGACTGCTTGGAGTCTTGGGCACAGCTTTATCCCACCATCGAGAAGAAGGGTCAACACGTAAGGTCTCAGTTTTCTGGATCAGAGTTTAGCTCCGAAAGTGACATTTTATGAAATCAAGAGTAAATGAATTGAGAAGGAACTCTGAAGAAAGTCAAATGCCCCCTCATTCCAGTGTGCTGCTAGTGATCTTACTTTGACCTTAGTAAAAATAATAGAACAAAATAAAATAGAATATGAAGGTATAACTCAGAGGTTTTGCAGCCTCAAAAGGCTATGTCTGGTCTGAACTCACAGCTAGTTGCATGCTAGCCCAGGCTTCCCAGACTCATAGAATCACCTTTTGGTACCTTGTAAACTCTGACTTATATAGACTAGTGTGCCAAATTGTCCTTAAACAATTAAGAAACTGGGTTGGGGATTTAGCTCAGTGGTAGAGCGCTTGCCTAGGAAGAGCAAGGCCCTGGGTTCGGTCCCCAGCTCCAAAAAAAAGAACAAAAAAAAAAAAAAAGAAAGAAAAAAAAGAAACTGAGAAACTGGGAGATGTGGGCCATCAATGGGTCTCTGGGGAGTCGGGGAAGAGGGTGCCTGGATGTGCATAGGGGGCTGCACAAGAATACATGAGTTATGCATATGCATGTGGAGATTGGAGGCCAACCTTGTCATTCCTCAGGCACCATCCACTCTATTTGGTCAGACACGGTCTCTTACTGGCCTGAAACTTGGCAAGTAAGCAAGATTGACAGACCATGGAGCCCGGAGACTCGACGTCTCTCCCTCCCCAGCACTGAGATTACAAGTACATGCCAACATACCTGCCTTTTTTACATGGGTTCCAAGAATCCAACTCAGGTTTGCCTGGCAAGCATACTAGTGACTGAGCTCTGCCCAAGTCTACTTTGATACTTTGAAAGCTATGAATCCTACAGTGTTTTGTCCAATTGTCCTTAAAGACTTAAGCTGAGAAGTTGGCACTGTGAGGCACAAATTAGCTTTGAACTTGATCTCTGCCTCATTCCCTCATGGAGCTACTTTCATTCTCCTTAAACTTCTCCAGATACCTGAAGAGCAGAGGTGTACTTCACCCTTCCACTGCTTTCCTTTCCTCTTCCTCCTGTGTGTCTCCCTTCAAAGAGGGGGATCTCAGCTCCCCTCAGCGTCAGGCCCTCTTTACTAAGGATCTACTCTTCTAACTGGCATAGTACTGCATAACAGGCCTTCCAGCCAGGCAGCCTGGGCCTTGCTCCAGCATTTGTGCACCCTGCATAACAGCCCCAGGCTCCACCTGCCACACTTACAGCAACTTCCCTCTTGTATCACGACCATCAACTTGGCTTTTGGTCATTAATCCGTCCCATCTCTTCCAGGCGCAGATCTTCAACAGACCGAATTTTCTTCCTAAGATCCACCCCCACCATCCCTACCACTCCACCCCAGCATCAATAGAGTTCTGTCCTTAGGACTGAATACAGCATTTTCCTTCCAGGCCTGTTTTATGTCACAGTGATAACAGTAATGTTGAAAGGAGAAAGTTGAAAGCGTTCTGTTGATTTGATTAAGGAAATGTCTGCCAAGATACTGTGCATGTGTCTTTTTATAGACTCACACGCTAGAAACGTGTGCAAAGATACATCGCTCCAATCCCCTGCTCTTGGACAGGTAGAGCTTTCTATGTTTCAGGAGACCAGACGAAGGCCCAGGGAGATGAAACAGGGTCATCACATTCAGTCATCTTGAGTGGCATGCCAAGCCCCAGCTTGATAGCTATGACTGCAAAGCATGAGTGAAACCAGGTGTGACTGCAGGCTGATGCCCCACTCTGATACCTCCACAGGATGAAAGGACCGTGCTTCTGTCCTTCTGACTGTGATCCATCTATGAGAGGGACTGGAAAAAGCCAAGCTAATTACTGGAGAGTTCTATCGGGGCCTCAGGGAGAGGCAGTGAGGAGGCATGTCTAAGCAGAACAAGTCACACTGGGATTGCCCCACACCTTTCTGCACTAAATGTCTTCAGCAATGGGTTTCTGCAGACAACAGCTCTCTGTTAGGACCTCTTGGGAAAGCAGACAGCCCCAGGGTCTAGAAAAACAAGGAAAAGTAGATGGAGTTCATCATCTATGAAAGCTCTCGGAGCCAAGTGGAACAATGAGAGCAAAGGCCACGCAGTTTATATGAACCTCAGGAGCAAGAGGCCACAATGCCCACATGAGGAAGGAGGGGTCAAAGACACATGGGAACAGACCCCCCACCCCCGTACCAGAGGATATAGGAGTCAGAAAGAACCACTCAACCAGCACCACTGTCCCAGGTGAGAAGCTCCTTTTCTCATTGTGGTTGCCAAACACAAGATAAGAAGTAACCCAAGGGGTGAGGAGCAGAGTTCTAGAGGACAGAGTTAATCATGACTAGGAAATCATGGTGGCATGAACATGAGGCATCTGGTCATATGTTCATGGACAGGAATAGAGAGCAAGTAGGGTGGGGATATAAGACCTCAAGTCCCATGCAAAGGCTTCACTGCTTCCCTGAAAGCTGCACCTTCTAAATGTTCTACCATCTTCCAAACCAGCACCTTGGGTTAGGTACTCAAATATGCCAACTTGTGAGAAGGGAGGGCAATTCTCATCCAAACGATAGCTGGTGTTGCAGGGAGATGAGGGGCTTGTACTCTTCGTGGTTGGTTTGGTTGTATACCAAGTGCCTGGAACACAGTGGGTTCTCAGTGGAAAGGGCTGCACCATATTTCCTACCAGGGTGAGTTCCACTGGCTAGGGCCAGAAGCTAGTTCTTTATCCTTAATGCCTGATTCAATACACAATTGTTGGCTGACCGACTGACTGACTGAATGAATGAATACATGAATACATGAATACATTACATATGAATACATGAATCCAGAAATGAATGAAGAACTAGCATAGCCTGTGGTCACTGGACAGAAATGTATACACGATAGCTACCCTTGTGAAAATTCGTATCATCTACAGTCACAGAACTCTGTGTTTAGAACAGTGCCTGTAGAATTGGATGGATGGAGTCATGGTGGAATCAATCCCAGCACTTGGGAGGCAGAAGCAGGAAGATCTCAGTGAGTGCAAAGTCAGGCTTTTCAACAAAGTTAGTTCCAGACCAGCCAGGGCTATACATGGTAAGACCCTGTCTCAAAACAAAAACAAACAACAAAAATACTGAGTCCAGGTGGATAGGAAATTAAGCTACTTTAAGATCAATGGAATGTCACTTTCTCAGGGAAGGGGTAATTAAAATCCCCTTGGCAGCAGGATTTGTGTGATGTTAGGTGATTTCAGGGACAAAGCAAACTCATAGGTTTGTGTTAAGGTGGCTAGAGTGCTCAGCAGGAGTAATTTACCCAATCAGGAATCAGCAGGTAATCCTTCAGGAAGTCTGACTGCCTTCTTGCTTGTGTAGATAAAGTTTTATTGAAACACCACACTCGATCACTGTCATAGTTACAGCAGAGACCAATTGCTTGCAAAGTTGAAAATACCAACTGAGCCCTTCATAAAGAGCCTTGCCAATGCTCAGGGCTTGTCTGTGTCTTCTGCATGTCTTTCCCTGGCTCGACTTTCTATTATCCCATCAGATGAGAGTCATTACATATTACATGGAAAGACACTGGTACTCAGGGAGAAAAAAAGTCTGCCTTTCTCAGGATCAGATGAAGAGAAGACAAAAACGCTGGAGCAGGGGACACTGTGCTCTACTTAAGCTCTTGACTGCGCATGCTGAAGACAGACAGTCTCCTTCTGAAGTCCCTACAATCTCAGCCTCATCTGCAGAGGCGACCCTGTGATGCTCCCAGCTGCCATTCACATCTCACATGATTCCTAGGTATTTCAGTCAAATACACCCAAGAGAAACACATTAAGATTTCCATGAGACAAAAGAGCAAAGCTGAGGGCATCATTCCCAGAGCCCAGAAAACTCTGGGCTAGAGCACTATGATTGTGTGATGGGCTTTCAATGGCACCCGCTCATTCACTTCATACAAGTGCCTTGACCTGCCTGGAGCAGTTCAAGGTAAAGGAGAAAGCATCTGTTGCATTTAACAGCAGAGCTCAGGGGAGAGAATCACAGGGAGAGAAGAGAGGTCACTGAGATTTCCCAACACGAAAAAGATGGCAGGTCGTGAGCAGGGTTCCAGAGGGCCCATCACTGCAAAATCCGGGTGTCTCAGGAGGGCTTCTTTGCTCCACTACAGACCTCATGGGTGTTGATTAGCCAGTGAGGTGATGGGAAGGAAAGGGTGGGCACTGAGGCCAACAAAGCTACTTGTTCCTGCCTCACTGGGTCGGTCCAGCCCCCTGCAGCTCAGCGAATATTTTTGCCTAGAGAAACATGTCAGCTTCAAGAAAAACCTCCCCTGCCTTAAGCAGTTTAGAACTAAATGCGGGATTTTTATTCTGTTTAACAAACTCTTATTTAAAATAGTAGTAAGGCACAGGATCACTGCTTCAGAACAAATAGTACTTTACTCCAAAGTACTTAAATAATAATAATAATATATATACATATATATACATATATATGACATATAGAGAGATGTATAAAAGTATTATTGTATATAGTAATATATTACTGATATACATGTATACACACATACATACATATGTGGAATACATACATGGAATTAGGGGCCTCAGACATATTAGTTAGGCAAATGTCCCACACCCAAGCTGTACCCCCAAGTCCTCTATTGAGACAGGGTCACAATAAGTTATTGAGGAAGTTGTTGAACTCACTCTGCAGCCAGGAAGACCTTGAACTGGCCATCTTCCTGCTCTCCCAGTAACTGGGATTACAAGCCTGAACCATCAGGTCTGGTTTTAAAACGAAAAGCTTGCTTCCTCCCTCCTTTCCTCCTTTTCATTTCTTTCCCAGTCCTTCTCCCACTGTGATGAAGTTGGCAATACATACATACATTGGGCACAGGTGAAAGCAATCCACTGTCTGACTGGCTGCAAATGATCCCCAGACACGAAGTAATGACATCTGTTAGGAGGACATAGACACTGAGCATGAACAAGTGACACTTTTGTCAACACTGATACCCTCTTAATTATGTGAGGCTCATGATGCTTCTCCAACTAGTTCCCTCCTCCTCCCTCTCCCTCTCCCCCTCCCCCTCCCCCCCCCTCTCCCTCTCCCTCTCCTCCTCTCCCTCCCTCCCCTCCCCCCCCTCCTCCTCCTCTTCCCTTTCTCCTTCCCCTCTCTCCCCTGACTGTGTCTGTCTGTCTGTCTGTTCCCAGGTAAGGGTGGCTAACTGAGGAACAAAGACTAGAAAGAAAGAAGTCACCAAGGGGTGTCAACTTGCATTTGTCTAAACTTGCATTTGTCTAAACTTGCATTTGCATAAACTAGCAAGTGTCTAGTCCATGCAGACACAACTCTCATGCTGAGCTGGAGAAAAAGACCCAACACATGAATACATGGGCCTGTGAATTATCTTATTTCAAAACCTAGGCCAGAGACCCCAGACTCTTGTAGCAAGCAGAGCAAGGGTATCTAGGTCATATCAGGCAAATACGTGTATATGCCACCTTCTGGGCCCTGAGACAGGTAAGTGAAAGCAAACTCCTCAGAGAACTTCATCACATACCTCTGTATTTCTCAGACCTGTTTTCCAAGCTGCTGCCTATGATTAGGTCATGAAGGTGGCCTCCTCTGCCTGCCAAGAAGCAAAACTTGCTGGCTAGTTCCAGAGAATTGTGTCCTACAGATGTTCCTTGTTCTAGCAAAACTTGGCTGTGGTTGTTTTTACTCTTTCCTTTAAAGTAAATGCCTTCCAAGCTGGGTCTCATCTTCTCTGGCTGAGATGGGAGAGCATTGAAATTAGCCGTGTGGCACAGACCTGAGGATAAGACAGAAGTAGGCAGGGCTCGCCTTGGGCATAGCACAGGTGTGGGACAGGTGAGGAGCAGTCGCACACAGCAGGGAAGGATGAGTGGTCACATCTCGGATGCAGGACCCCTCAGGCATGCACCAGGAAAGGTCTTGAACTTGGGAGTGTGACCCTGTGTATCAGTGAGAATTATAACTCTAGGCTTATTGCTGACCCTAAGGACAGGCATAGAGGAAGAAGACGAGGCAGCCTAAGACTGAGTTACAGCCCTCAAACACAGACAGGGAGCAGGTGCCATCCAGAGCTGTCCTACAGGACTCCTCTGAATCCATCTGTTTCCTCCCTGAGCTCGTGTGGGTGCACCTTCCACAAAGAGCCACTAACTATATCCACGCAAAGTTATCCCTGCACCCAGCCCTGCAAGCCGACAGCAGAACACTACCCAAGGCTCCTTGCTTTGCTCAGACTTGCCAAGAAAATCTCAGGCAATCTAACTTCCTAATTTCTAACAACCAAGAAGCCAGCTTCCCATGAGTTCCCTGGAGGGTGTCAGGGGGACTGGGGACCTCCTGTGTGGAGGGCTGTGTGGCCTCAGCTTCCTCCTCCTACCACCGTTGTACCCTTGGGATTCCCAGGGCTCCTGATACTTGGGAAAGCTGCAAACTCACCAAGTTCCCTCCAGCCTATTATGAATGGGGGCTCTCAAGTGTTCGCCACTGATTAGACAACATTATTTCTATTATCCTACTGGGCTTCACACGAGGAGTGGAGGCACTTGCCTTGATTTGAAACTCGCAGACACCAGGAGAATTTGCTGATTGCTAATGAGAAAGCTAAGGTTTTGTTGGTGCCATCTGGGACCGTCTTGCTGTGGGCTGAGATTAGGATGAGGAGCTCGACATAACACACTGTATTAAGCAGGCAGTGACTTTGTTATGGGCTCAGTATAACTTTTCATGCCTGCTGTACGCTGAGAGCCTAGTCCGAAACACCTTTTTTCCAGAATATGAAACACAATATCTCCACGCTCGTTGAATTATTTAAAAAGGGGCAATGTGGTTCGTAACTTCACGTTTATTGCATACTTTTAAGCCACTTGACCCATATAAATATTGCTATGGAGTTGCCTTCAGTTATTAAATTCTTATTGCTTATAAAAGGGGCAACAGGAAGTGTCTAACCTACAGTCCTGGGTGTGCGTGGGGGGGAGGGGGAGGGAGGACACAGGAACCTAGGCATCGGTGTATGGGGATGGGGGGGGGGAGGCTTCACAGAGCAAGTCAATTTCAACTCTGTTCTCCCTTTCCAAGCCTGATTTGTGTGTGTGTGTGTGTGTGTGTGTGTGTGTGTGTGTGTGTGTATTTTATTTTGTTCTGAGTTCCAGGCAGCAGGTTATTTCACTTTCGTTCAAAGAATTACATACTGGCATGGCAAGTGACATCTCGCCTTTCTCCTAATTAAAATGGAACCCCACTCTTGAAAGACCCGGTTGAAAGGGGAAAAAAATTTGTTTTAAATTTCAGCAGCACAGCTGAGACCAGATTAAAAACAGGCCATCCGCATTTATCAGGGTTCAAAGTCGAGTCTCCTCACTGTGAAAGGGAAGCAAACTGTGTCTTCATTGTTAGGCTTGTATTCCTTCTTCTCCGTGCTGACTCCTGTCCTCCCCTCCTCCCTCTCCTAGTATGGACACTGGACCACCTGGTTCAACACGTGACTGTGGAGGTTCCCTCCCGGCATGCACCTTTCCAGATGACACTATGACCCCCAGCACCTTAAGACACCTCAAAGACACTTGTACAGAATGTAAAACAAAGCGAAACAAACCAGCAAGGTCTCTTGCACAACAGCGTGTAGAAAGTTGGGCTGAAGGGTGTGCACAGTCAAGAAACATCATTTGACCATGACAGCATGGAGCTGGGACAGACATAAATGGGGCTCAAATGGTTGTCCAGACATGACTATAATTTTTTAAAAAAAAACATACTAAGAGCTTGGGTGGGTGGGTATGTTTTTCCCTTGTACATTAGGGACAGTCCCAACTATGCATTAACAGCAGGTTTTTCCTTGCCATGGCTTGGGGTCAAGTCTTTAAACCTGGAAGTTATAGCTGTCAGCACAGGACCTTTTTCCTCCTGTCACTTTCCTCCGAGATGAAGGGAAAGATTTCCCTTAGCCTACAGCAAGCCCTCCACCACCATGTCCTGAAGCCATGGAAGGCATGAGACCAGACTGCGACCTTCCTTTTCAGTGACAGGGCAGGAATCCCAAGAGCAGTGGTTCCTTCCTCTGATATTTGGAAAAGTGTCATGTTTTCTTTACAGAGAAAACTGTCAGGTTGTTGTGGGCATAAAATACAACCCGTCCTGGGTTGTGATTTGCTTGTTTGCTACAAACTGTCACCTGGGCACATGACATGTTTTTATTTTGCTCACGGCCACACTATTTTAAGATAGTCAAATGTTGCTGAGAGAAAGTCCAGCTGCCTCTGTGTTCTGGTCATTTCTCTTCTTAGAAGAGACCCTGAACTTCGTGGAGAAGAGGAATGTTCAAACAAGAAGGGGAGCAGGGGTCTGAGGATTGACTCATTTGCTAGAGTAAAGGAGCTATGCAGACCCGCCTTCCTTCTGTAGAAGTTCTCCTTAGCAAACCTCATTGACAAAGATGTGACCACTGATAGAAGAAACAGAGGGCACACTGTGGTACACGAAAGGCCACCAGAAGACTCCCAAAGCACCCTCAGAGCCTGGCTGTGGCTCCTGAATGGGGACAGATTGTTCTCCTACCTGTGCCTGCCAACTCTAGTCTGTCAGGCTGGTTTTGCCTGCCCACCTTAGTTTCTTATCCTGGATGATGCTTATTTAGTAAGCTCCTCTCTATTTCTGGGCACCACTTGTGCAAGCATGTCACAGGGGTTATTCTTAATAAATGGTGAGTGATTTAGGGGACACAAGAAACCCACAAAATATAATACCGTGATTATTATTTGGTTTGGTTCGGTTTTCTCCTTTCCTTCCTTCCAAGATCCAAAATCGGAAAAATACATTTCTTTTTAAAGTCTTATGTCTTAGTTAACAGAATTATAAACATTTTTAAAAATGCCATTCCCCCATTCTCAATTTGGTACATAAAATAAAAGCAAGATACTAATAATATCAAGGCCTTTTGCAAGCCCAGTTGAATATCAGTATGGTGCCCCATCCCGGACACTCTTCCAAGAGACATCACCAGTAGCTCTCAAACTGCTGGCTAAAAGATCACGCAAGAGTACCATGAGCAAGGTGAAAAATGCAGCAGAAGTGAAGCCTGGGGATATTTAGACTGCACAAGGACAGGAGGAGAAAGAATCAGCCAAACAGTGGGGATCAACCAACAGTACAATAGATTGACTCCTCAATGACGTCATCCAGGACTCTGCTCTGGTCAGGTCTTCCCTGGCTGACACCAGCCTTTTCCCTCCCAGAATGCAGGTTTGGGGGTAGAGGAGAAACGAGTACAAGGAACACTGGCTTACAAAGGTATTTGGTTTCTCTCTTAGCAGTTTGCATGATTTGAAAAATATGTCATGCAAACCAAAGCGCAGACTCCTTAATTGCCACTGAGTACACAGGGTCTGCTGGGGACGCAGCTGGAAGGTTCTGTGGCTCCATGGTTAGGGCACAATTTGAGACCTGTTCTCATTTTCATCAACTCTTTTTGCCAAATAATATTCTACTCTGAGAGAAAAATATAAATCACACACACACACACACACACACACACACACACACACACACACACACACACACACACACACACACACACGAGGCAGGGGAGATGTTTTGCCTTTCCCCAAGAATATGGAATTAATTTCTTGTAGTCATACACAAACATTCTGAGGCTCCAAACACCTGTCTTTCAAGAGCCTCCCTCTGTATTTTGATAACTAGCCACTTCTGTCAGATTTCCATTCACTCCAAACTAGCAAGCAGAGCGCAATGCAGTTTTCGTTTATAAAGGCTTGCTTGTCTTTTCTTTCTTTCTTTCTTTCTTTTTTTTTTTTTTTGACTTCTTTGTATTGTGCTTCTGTGTGTGTGTCTCTCTCTGTCTTTTTTTTTCCAGGTTACATCGTTGCCTTTTCTCCACCCAGCTTCCAAAAGCAACTACTGTCTCCTGAAATCACACTGCTGGCTTAGCTAGCAGCTAGCTGAATGTTTGGAAGGCGGCAAGCCGGCAATGTTACAGAGAGTGGTGCCCTCGCCCTTCTGAGTGGCAACAGCAGCCTGATGGTTTGTTTCTGTGTCAGAACAATAGTGGCAAGACAGCAGAAAGCTATGCTGAGCTCCAGGCCTGATCCTGGGCAGAGGCATCTGCAAAGGGTCTGAGCAGGACTTTAGGGACACTATATTCTGATGCCTCAGATGACAGAGACTTACAAAATCCTCTGCAGACACCTGTCATAGCACAACGTGCTTGGAGTTGGACACAGTTTCCTGTCTGAAGTCAATATTCAATCTATTTTCTTTCCAACGTCTAAGCTAAATAGGAGAACCTAAAAGGCAAACTCACTCCTCTCAATGTGGAGAATTTTTACTGGAAAAAGATTCTCCCATTTGGAATTGAACTTTGAGCAGAGAGACAGCCCTTGACACCCTTGCATAAATTTCAGCTTCACTCCCAGTGGAGACCGGAACCCCAAGCCCCAACACACTCGGCTGAAAAGTCACCCAAACAAAAAGAGTCTTCAGACATCCAGTGCAGCCCACTCCCGAACTAAATGGTTTCACGGAAAAGCAGGGGCCTCACCCTCTTGCTGTAGCAATCTGAAAATTTCTGACAGAGCCAGTTTTTGTGTTTCACAACGACGCTGCAGCCCCTGCCTTTCTGGCACCTCACTCCATACTTTAAAAAGAAAAGAAAAAGGTATAATAATAATTCCAAAAAAATTAAAATTATTTTCCTTGAACATATTAAGGCGAGCACCTAGCTTCTGATTGCACAACCGTATTTCCTTCCTCTTTATAATATATAGTACTGAAATTCCAAAGATCTCTGGAACATTTCAGCTGTCACCTCACGTCAAAACCATAGAGTTCAGCTATAAAAGAATATAATAAATTTAACCTGACCTAACTGGAGTCTTTTTTTTTTTTTTTTTTTTGTTTTTAATTGTATATCTATGAGCTAAGAGTCCCCTGTGACCACATACTGATTGTTTTTTGTTTGTCTGTCTGTTTGTTTGTTTGGTATTGCCAGGGTAAAATTGTGAAATTATCAAGGCTTAAATGAGAGCACTCACAGAGACTTTGAAGTGATGTGGCGCTTTGGAAGAAAATGCGAAGCTAAGGGAAATTTGAAACCAGCTTCTGAAAGGCAACTCCACAGCCAGAGTACCCAGATCTGTCCCGGGCCACTGTCTTAGAGGCCAGCCCCAGGGAATCTTCTCCAAATGGTCTTCAGGCTGCCCCTTGGCCCCCAGGCCCTTGGGCTCCAGCCACTGGCTGTTTTGCGCTCCTGCGTGGGTGTGTGTTTCTAACGGGGAAGCAAACTAGCGCACTCGGGTTCAAATGTAATCAATGTTTTTGTTTTGCAGCTTTGTAAAACGAGTCTTTGTTAGCCGAGCTCATGTTGTTTCCCGACACCCAAAGAAATCCCTGGCATCAGAGTGCCCCCAAAAGGCAGCCGGGGAAATGAGCCGGGGCGCTCTGACCTTTAGCGAGACAGCTAAGGTTATGCACATAACATTTGCTTGTTTACTCTGCAAAATAAGCAACGAGTTGGAAACTCCGAGCTTCTGCCCGCGCGTCCGCGTACTTAAAAACACAACAACACGAACCAGGCTGCCGGGCTTCCTAGCTCGGGTGCGTAGCGGCTGTTATCTGCTTTGCTCCCTTCTATCCCGATGCAACTTTAATAACAGGAGCCAAGACTGCTCAGAAAATCACAGCTGTAGCTGGAGGCCAAAAAACAAAAGAAGAAGAAGAAAATCCACTCCACGAGAACGAGGTGCACCTCCTCCCCCACAGATTCACCTAAGAGCAGGGTGGCACCGGGTTGGCGGGGGCAAGGGCCACTGGATCGATAACCGCAAAGGGCTGGTGGCCACTGGTCGTTTTGATGGATATGACTGTAAAAAAAATACTAAAAAAAAAAAAAAGTCCAGATCGGTTCACAGTGGACCTCAAACCATGTCAGCTAAAACCAAAGAGACAAAAAGTGACAGCTGCGGAGAGTGCACTGCAGGCAGTCAATGGCGCCTGTGATTTATCGTTCCATCTGCCTTGCCGCTGTGAGGACAAGTTCCCCCTGATTTGGTTAAAATGAAAAGGACCTCAGAGAACGCAACGTGGGTTTTGAAAATGTGCAGAAACTTTTTTTTTATTTCCTGATTTATGTCCCTTTTCCCTTTTAGAAAGTCTGCCTGCTCAGGAGCGCGGCAGGAATGGGGGTTTGTACTCCCATCCTCCGCCCCAGTGATGTTGGGGTTCAGGGGATAATGTCCCATGTCCCGATCTTGGCCTCAGTGGCATAGTATGGGGACTGTTAAGACGATGGCTCAAAAACCTCCAGGAGCTCTGAGAGGCTTTTAGGCCCCAGGTGCACCCAATCCCAAAGGGACAGCAGGGCCACCAAAAGGATGTCTAGGGTCCTGGACTTGGCTACACACTTGCTCCTCAGCTCTCCCAACCTGTGAATCCCTGGAAGGTCCTCCTTCTGCTGTCGGATTCTAATAAAAGTTTTATGTAGGTCAGCACATTTTCAACCAATTTCCCATGACAAGGCCTGTTGGTTTCGGTGGTGCGTGGAAACTGGTGAGCTCTCCTGTCTCGGGGGCCTTGACCCCCCCGGCATGCACTTCCTGGCTGGAGGTTTTAGGCCTCTCTCAGGTCCGACCTAGTGTCAAAAAAAACCGGCCTGTCTTCTGTCTCAGGATGTTGGCTTTACCTCTCAAGTGTTTCCTGAGTTTTCAAAAATTCTTTCTCTGGTGCTTGTCCATTGTGACTTAATGCTCAAAAAAAAAATTTTTTTTTACTTTTACTTTTTTCTTTATTTTTGAGATAAAGAGAAGGGAGAGAGGAAGGGAGGGGTGGTGAGAAGGAGGCAGGAGAGGGAGAGAGCAAGGCTTCTTCGCAGCTACTGGATAGGAGAGCCTGCCCCCAGGGCCCAGTCCCACTCTTGGGCCATGTTCCTGTCAGGCAAGGGTCAGCATGTTTTACCTCCTTTTTCATTATTCAAAATAAGCACTGATGTTATGTTTTAGCTATTTAAAAGCCAGCTGCCTCGTTCATTTCAGAGACTTCTCCTGGTATGAGTGGATGTGGTAATAGCCGGTCTGTGTATCGTCTTTCACAAAATCTTGCCTTTCAGAGCCTCGGTCTTCAAATGATATCAATCAAAATTTATGCAATTCAGAATCCATATGTATAGGGTCCCAGTTCACCTCATTTAATGATAACAGTAAACCACATGTTGTGTACATGTCTAAAACACTTTTCTCCTTCTTGGCTGTGGTAACCCCAGGGGCGCTCGGCTGCGCGCAGCTTGCCCAACTGCACAGCACCAGACATTGATTAATACTTGGCAACAACGGAAATCTTGAATAATAAAAACGGTGAATGAGGTAAATGCAAACTAATAAAACAAGGTAAGTGTCAATAATATTCGAAGATGTATGTTAATGTAAACAACCTACCAAGGTCTGAGCGGCTGGGGAAGTCGGCTAATACGATGCCGCTCAGAACCGGCCCTTATTAAACCGTCTTAAAGTTGATCTGCACTCAAAGGCCGCGTGGTGACGTGTGGAAAATAAATGATTTGTACTGGCTGGGTTAAGGGGTGGAAGGAGACTTCGGCCCCTCACCCCTTCCAGGCCAGCTCCAGAGGGGGCCTGTTGCTTCTGCCCTTGTGCTTGGAGCGGAAAGGGAGGCGGAGGGAGAGACTCCTAAAATGAGTCCATTATTATCATGCCTAGGCAAGAAAAAAAAAATTAAAGTAGAATTTTTAGAGACTTCATTTATATTAGCTTTGAGACCTGTTAGTAGAAGGCTTAGGGTGTTGTTTATTGTTATTTTTTTTGGTGTTGGTGGGTTGAGTTTTTGTTTTGTTGTTTTGTTTTGCTTTGGGGGGGGGAAGTACTTGTAGAAGTAGTTCAGTGGGGCTTAGTTTATTGAGCTTGCCTGTTCTTTCAGATAAGCACCTCAGATTCATGAGAAGCCCGTTTCCACCCACACGGAGATGAACTCCTTAAACGAAGAAATCCTTTATCCGATCTATTATTATCAAAAAAAAAAAAAAAAAAGCAAAATTGGGAACCGTTGGTAGTTGCAAAATGTGTTCGCCTCTGACAGGACGCATTATTTACTTCAGGTTTAATATACGTTACAAATAAGATTTGCTTTCCTGGAAAGGCAGTAAACATTTGGCAAGGGGAGAGCCGAGCATTTTCCTTAATTTGTTTTGGCAAATCTGAAAAATGGAGGTCGTTACACACATTTTCTGCATTCCAAAAGCAGAACAAGAAACAAATATTTTCAGAAGATTGCAGTTATAATTAAACATACCACAATGTGCTAAGGACCCAGAAGACACAGAGCTGTGCTGCACACCTCTCTCAGGACTAGGCTGGGGGTAAAGGAACAGAAAATGAGAGACTCGGAATCTAAACGCAATTCTTCTGGAAATCCTTCTTTAAAAAAAAAAGAAATCAAGGAGACATTGGTTATTCATCACGGAATTCAATGGGTTTCTTTTCCCTTGGAAGGGGGCATCTACCTGTTTGGGTATTTGTCTTCTTGTCATGTGATAGTCAGGGTTTATATGGACATTCATGCTGAAAAATTAAGTACACGCTTGTTTTGATTAGCTGTGATCAGTTCCTAAAACCACAAGGTGAAAACCCCCAGCTCTTGCCTGCCACATCTGTGTCTTCCTTCCCTGACCGCCAAATGAGCCACGCCGAGGCAGGAAAGCTGTTGACAAATTAATACTTTCAGAAAATAAACTATGGTCTTGTTCAACACAGGGCAACTTTATCCTGATTAATTTGTGTTGGAGGCTCTCCAGCCCCCATTTACAAAGCCCTGCAGTTTGTACAAATGTAATTTCCTAATATTTACAGGAGGAAAGCCTCGGCGGTTAAGCTTCGCCTCCAGTGTGAGTTTTGTGGTTTGTAAAAAGACAATAAAAATACAGAGAGGTAATTGTAAGCACATTTGAAAAAGAAATGGAGAAAAAAAGAAAGATTTTTTCCCCTCCCTCTTCTCCCGCTTGCATAGCCCTATAAAAACAGGCTGTGTGTGCAAAGGACTGGTAGGAGTGGACAGCCAGTGTGCACGGAGCGAAGTTTTAAGCAATGTAACACCTAATACCGAATAGCATATCCGTGCAATTGAATATTGCTAACAAGCCCACAGGACACCCACGGTTGCTCTTGGCATGACTCTTCTGCATGCTGACACAACCCGTCTCTGTTGGTCTACACCGTCTTGCCACTTTATGCTCTTATTTATTTCGAACGTTAGGCACTTGTCTGATTTAATAAATATAAGAGAAAAGAAAAAATGCCGTTGTAATGTGTCGCTTTGTTCTGAGAATATTAAAAAAAATAACCTTTCGTTTTAATGAGATTTTTTTTTTCCCTTCATCAGTTTACACAATTTTCCAGATGTAAAATGAGCTTTTGGCTGTAAAATATTTTATCACATTGTCTTACACAATAAAGATTAGATGTTTTCTCTCTCTCTCTCTCTCTCAACTGTGCTGCAATTATTTTTTAGTGTTTGCAAATCATAATATCATTTAAAAACCATATTTTACACCTCATCTAAAATACTTTTATAGCTGCATGATGAAAAAAAATAACATCTATTTAACTAGTCTTTTTAAGTGGCTGTTATGTGCGTTAGTGTAATTTCCCAGGAAGAGGCATGGCTACAAAAACTTAGCTTTCCTTGAGAACAATTCTCCCAAGCAGCGTCTTTGCAAAACCCCCCAGAATTTAATTCCCCAGACAGGAAAGCCCAGAGTGCCGGAGTGTAAAAATAGTAGCCCTGTCATTTCACATTCATTAAGTGTGAAACTCAGAAATTAATAATGTAAAAATATGCTTTTTAATTAGTCTTACATTCTGCCCAATGTACTTAAATGGGATCAGCGGCTCCCTAATGATTTTTTTCTTAATAAAGTATTAGCCTGTGATGCGCTGAGGTTGACAGGTATGATAAACTGGAAAGTACTTTTGGAGGCATATGAATGATACCAAAATAGTACTCGCCCATTTAAATGTAATTAACATCAGGGAGCAATATTACAAGAGAAGCCCGCAAGATTTTTATTTCTTTTTTTTTTTTCATTTCTTACTTTATGAGTGGTTTGATGATTGCAGTAGTGATTTTATAATTTAATTACCTTTGCTGAAAGCTAAGCTTCCACTTATAGCAGGTCAACAGGATCATAAAGCAGACTTCAAAAATATTAAAAAGAAAGTAAATCCCGTTCGATGGGCTTTCTAAGGACCATGTGCACACACTTATGCCCATGTAGGCAAGAGTGTTGGAGGAATGTGTGTGAGCAAGTGTGTATGTGTGTGGGCAAGCACATATAGATTGATGACTTTATAGAGAGGCTACAAAGATTGGCAGGTGGAGTATGTGAGATTTCCCCAGGCTAGCTCAGAAAGTCCTTCCTTGTGTGGTGCTGGGTTAGAACCACTGGAGGGGACTCCTGCCACTTGGAGGAGTGACTGGCATCAGGAACCCTTAAATACTTAAATTTGGCAAAAGACAAAAGGTGACCCCCCCCAAAGTATTTTGATCAACTCATCAAATGAGAAATCATCTTTGGATAAGAAATTCAAGTCAACTGTTATTAGACTATTGTTGGTTGAATGTTCAAGCCTCCAGAAGATATTGACCATGCTGGATCCCCTAGTTTAAATCCTCTGCAATAAGCAGAAAACAGATTTCTTATCTCATCGACACACGGATTGTTGATGGGACAAATTCTAGTACTTCCTCTCGGCTTTTGGAAAGGGTGACATGATGTGCAACCTGTGATGACAGCCAAGGAAGTCATGAATGCCTCTTTTTCAAGGACACTGGGCTGTGAGCAGGTTCTACGCTATGTCTTGCATGGGCCCCGGGAGTCTGTAGGAGTCAGGAAGTCCCATGGCTTATGTCTTAGGAACTATCCTAGTGACTGTGGTGCAGATAGCAGGTGAAAAAAACTGCAGCATTTGCCATGGAACCTATGCTCCTGATCCCAACAGAGCTTCCAAAGTCCCTCCCTCTCTCTCTTTTTTAATTATTCAAGGAGAAAGAAGACAATGGCTTCATGGGCTTTTACTTAGAGGCAGAGCAAATACCTTTGTAAAGCACTCATTACTTTGTATCTCTTCAACTAGAGTACAAAGAGCTGGCTGTTGTCTGTGACTGTGGGAACGAGCTCACCGATTGATGGTCCTGTTCCCATTTGCTGACTAGTATCCCAACTTACTCCAAGTCTGCATTAAACTGTCCTTGTGTGCCCTTTGAGAGCGATGGCATTTGTTCCTTTTTCCAACAGAGATGCAGTTCCTTAAAAGAAAACATAGAAATGATTTGAAAAAATATTTGAGTTTTTTTAAATGATAGGCTGTCTTCTATGTACTTGAAACAGTTTTGCCTGTTATCGATCACTTTCTCTTGTTACAACAGTGGTTCTCGGCCTTCCTAATGCTGTGGCCCTTTAATATAGTTCTTCTTATTGTGGTGACCTCCAACCATAAAATATTTTTGTTGCTACTTCATAACTCTAATTTTTCTACTGTTTGAATAGTAATGTCAACATCTGTGTTTTCCAATGGCCTTAGGCGACCCATGTAAAAGGGCCTTTAAAGGGATATCAACCCACAGGCTGAGAACCTATGTTTTAGCAGAAAGGAAGATTTATAAAGAGAACCAGTTTTCATCTTTGAAATCCAGTTGAACAAAATCTCAACTACAGGCTCTAGGAGAAGAGGCTAAGGTCTTTTCACATAAATACAAGCAGCATGGAAGTGGGATACTGAATTTCTAGCTCTTTTGGGATCTCATTCTTAATCTTAGAATGCTGTTCTATCCACACACTCTCGAGAAGTCCTACAGGACACAAAGATTGAAGGGTGTCTTGGTTTCTCTGTGTGGGATAGACCTCAGCATCACCATGGATCCAACCTGATGTCTTGGTGGTTTTCTGACACCAAACAGAATCATCTCGTTCAGCTTCTCCTCCTCTTTCACCAACTACCTGGAAGGCCACTGACAAAATAAGGCTGCCAATCCCAAGCACTTGTGGGGCAGGGTAAAGAGTAGGTGGACATAGTCTTTGAAAGTCTTTGCCAAGCAAATGCCTGGGTTCCACTTTAAAGTATTAATTAATCGATTAGTGTGTGGGAAGAGGGGAATATGCATGGGCCACAGCATGTGTGTGGAGGTCAGAGGACAACTTACAGGAATTGGTTCTCCCCTTCCACCATGTTTGTTCTAGGGATTGAACTCAAGTTACCAGACTTAGCAGCAAACACCTTTATTCCCTGGGCTATTTCATTGGCCTATGTCTGGGTTTCTAAGCCCCGCAGAGAAGACCCTGGGCCTTCACCTCTGGATCTGTTTCTGGAGTTTATTTTAGGATGTCCTCCATGGTTGGTAATTAAGTCTGCTTAACATCATGAATCATGGCCACTATCATAGACGTCCCTAATGCTACAGCAGGTGATTTTTTTTCTGTTGCTATATTAATCTGCTTTTGTTGGAGAAACATACCAAAGTGACAGCTCACAGACTGAACCAGTGCTCACTTTAATTATATTCACAGTTTCACAAAGAATCATGCCAAAACGAATGCATAAATCTATTTATATGTTTTTTTTAAAAAATAAAATCTCACTAAACCTGAACCTTTTAGATTATTAGTGGGAAGCAACACTTATTAAAATGGTCTCTGTAATTACACTCCTCATCAAAATAAAACAAAGTTATTACACCCATGATTATCTCAAAATGTATATTCTCAAAATAACACGATGGGCAGCCACGGAGACTTTATTCATGTAAGGTGCTTACCAATATCATTTCTGAATGGGGAAATGGGTCAGAGTTCAGGAACATAACCAAAGGTTTGAACCCCCTAAAATACGTTTAGAAGAGACAGTACTTGGCACAAACTGAGAAGGTAACAGAAGCTAAGTATGTCACTACCAGCAGCTAAGGGTCCTCAGCTTGTATTGGAGTTAACAACATGCAGAGACCATTGAACAGCCTGGGCTGGGAAGCATTTTTAACCACCCTGTCTTACTAAATATGTGTTGATATCCTTGACTATAGCATGAAGGACCTATGGGTAATGATCTAGGCAATGGTACTTATTCTATGACCTTATGATAGGTTTCAGTAACTTGGGGTTACAAAGTCAAGAACCAATGACTGTGGCTGAGAAATGCTACACAGAGAAGAAATGAAAGATAAAAAAAATCTCTAGTTTACTTGCTGGGAGTTCTCTCGACTCACTTGTACTCCATTTTTCTTTCCCACTTTATCCCCCCCACCCCTGTTTTTTTTCTTTCGTTTCACTTTTTTTCCTAATTCTTAACTCCAGAAGGTGAAGTTCAGGTGTCATTATTATGTGGAGTGTCGCTTCACTCTTTTGGAAAATGTGGCTCAGGCTATGGTCTTCGGGATAATTAATTTCTGTATTAAATAAAAAATCTCGCAACGGAAGTTTCACTTTGGCAAGGACAGCCAGGTGTCTCCTAAACTGCTTTGATGGTTTCCATATCCGGACAACTGTGTCTGGAAACTTTAATATTAGACCATGGTCACAAGGGTCCCTGTAGAGATGGATAGTCCACATGTCACAGAAGACTTCTGAGTTAGCCATCTCCCAATGACAGCACCAGCTGGCTTGGAGCACTATTCCCCAAACCACCCAGAGCGAAGCCCCATGTGCCTACTCCCTGCCTGGTCTCACCCAGAGGCTGCTCCAGTCACCAGGCTGTGACAGGCCAAAAGTACGCCTTCTTCCTTCTGGGGGTCTATTAAGGAATACAGTTGGCTTAAGTGTGAAAAGAAATCAGTGACATAAAAAGAAACTTCAAGACAAGCCACTGAACTCAGACGGATACAGCCAGAATGCGTACCAAGAGAATCCAAAGACTTGGTTTCTGGGGCCATGAGAGTCCCCAATCCCGGATAGATGGGCAGAGGACATTGGGATAGGGACAGGCTTCCTCCCCTAACAGGCTCTCTTAATGGCAGATCCATGCAGTGGCGTTTGTGCCGGAGCCATGGGGACTGCTTATTTACCGACTGGATGAAGGAACATGCTGCAGGGTAAGGAACTTGGGACTGAGGGACCTGGGAAATCCATTGCACATGTGCAAAGTACAAACCATAGCAAATTTGAGGCATGCTCTACTTCAAATACATGACTACCCTAAAGTTCAGACAGCGGCTGATTCAGTTAAGGTTCATCTAGATAAGGGTATATGAATAAACTAACAAGTGTAGATCTAGGTGTGTACTTGCATGTGTGAAGACTGTTTACTAGCTTTTTTTATAGCACAGAATGCTTCTTTCTAGGCAAGTCCTGCCAGTGAGTGTTCATAGTTCTGATTCCTTCAGCCCTCATTGTATCCAAGGTACATCCCTACTCTAAATGTGGACTCAGGAATCCTCTGCTTCAACCACTAGACACAGAGAAGGCATTTCTGAGCCAGCATTAGATAAACAGCAAATCTCACGCTGGGTGATGAGTGGCAAGGGGGTGTCCTTTCATTTAGGATCCTAAATATTTATGCTTGTAGTCTATTGACTGGCTTCTAGCTCAGGGTCTGCAATTGACCCGCTGGTTGCTTTTAGAAGTAGGACCACAGCTCTGCTGAATACGAACAGAGCAATCAGGGACTGTCATGTCTACGGAATGCCCCCTGCTTGGTCAACTGCAGCTCTATCTTACGAACTGGACAAGAGGGGCTGGGGACAGGACAACTAGATGCAGGCTGTCTGAGGAACGTGGATGAGAACCAGGCCCATGCAAATATTGCCAATAGAAGTGAGACTTTGGCCATTTGGGCTGAAGGACCCTGACACAGTTGCTGGCTAAATTGGAACACCAGACCCTTTGATCAGAGGTGTGATGGGCTTGGAACTATATCGCACTACTGGAAAAACTCCTGTAGGGCAGCATCAAGTGGTGCCAGGTGGTGCCCAATGAGGGACCCTGAGGGCTATGAGGCTCACCTTTGGGGAGTCTTCACCCTGGGAAGGGGCGGAAACATCAATCTGATTGCCTCAAGTGGGGCCTCCCAGGAAGTTTGTCAATGTCCATCTTCCCGTGGCTGGCAGGCGTGAGTGAGCATCAACTTTCACTCCTTAAACCCAGACAAAGACATCCGTCTGGCGCTCAGGCGCTCATTCTGCTGAGCCAGCAAAAAGGAAACCAAATGTCTGTTCTTTGGCACCTTCAAGGTTTTCATTATTGACCCTACTGACTTGGTAGGCTGGGGAGTCCTGGGTTCCTCTGTCTCCAAAGCCTTGCCAGACCTTCCTGTGGTTTAGTCATCCTAAAGGCAGCTCGCCTCTATAAGGACGTAGTGCAAAACCCATAAGGTGACCAAGAGTAAGGGGGAGGGGACGGCACAGATCTTTCCTATTTCTTAACTAGACACTTCCACTAACGAACAGCAGATGGGGCTGCCAAAACCATTACATTAAAAACACAGGAGGATGGGAGCCTTTTAACCTAAAAAAGCAACCCATTCAGAACCATTTCAAAATATAAGCAGGTCTCTTCTTTGTAATGTAAGCTGTCAGTAGGCCTGGTCTCTACTGGAAATCACTGGAGAGGATCCTGACTATAGTCAGGAGCTAATAAAAAGAAAAGGCACTTTCTAGCATCTGTGCAGTAGATTAGATATTTCCCATCCTAGTTCTTCCATGCATGTTAAGATAATCTCCAAAAAGACAAAATAATTATCTGTTATTGACTCAGTCTCAACAACCCCACCCCCTGGATAGCTCGGAGTGGAGAAGCAACAAGCTGGAGTTTCCCTCTGCCCCCCTTGAAAGCAAGCACGGCACACACATTCAAGCATGCAAATTATTTTTCCTTGGATTTGTTAACCTCCATCACTGCAGTCTGACGAAATTCATGTGTCGAGCTTCGGGCCATGCATGAACTTGTGTGAAAATGGAGGTCAAACCAAAGGACAGAGTGGGATTGGTCAAATGAGTGTCTCATTGAAAAAGCACACACACCAAACCAGGAAATCAATTTCTCCCACTTGACTTGCAAGCCAAGAAAACAGTGCTGGGAAGGTCCTCTCGGGAACTGAAGCCAGCCAGGTCCAGAGTGGCCTCCGCATCTCTGTTGGGCCTTTTGAGGCTCACCTGATTGTGAAGAACTCTCTCTCTCTCGCCTCCCACTGGGGCACATCTGGGGAGAGAAAAACGGAGCAAGGAGCAGATGGACAGATGCCACTTCTGGATGAGTTCAGGCCACAAATGTGTCTGTGGCTTGGAAGCTGCTTGGACTGGCTGTAAAAATGGGGGGAGCATCGATAATCCAGACAAGGAAGGAGGAAGCTCTCCCTCTGCTGGCACGAAGGCCTGGACTGCCAGATGAGAGCTGCAAGTTCCTGCTTGTGATATAGATTGGAACAATTAACAAGTATAAGTTATTTCAAAATAAGCTTAAATCTGCATTTTATGTGTGCAAGTTCCCAGCTGTAATGGGATTATGATGTCAGCACAGGGCGAGAGGACTGGAGCACAGCTGCAGTGGATGAGGGAGGTAGTCAGCAGCTGTTAAAATAGAGAAGGGATGGTGATTAATTCTTATTATGTGCTTGAAGATTTCACAACGAGTTCAAGACCCGAGCCTTCCCCGGGGGCATGAAGTGGGGGAGTTGAGCGGGCTAGATTTCGAGATCCCCAAGCCACTAGTTTTGTTGTTTTGTTTCTTAATTTTATTCTGCATTTTTTTTCTCATCTCAGAAGCTAAGAGTGGCTGGCAGCTCGCAGCCAAACAAGGCAGGTATAGAATAGAAGATTATCGGCCCCATTTCTTTGAGTCCCCTCTTCTTTCTGCAAACCTTGCTAACAGTTCTAGGAATATGCTATTTCATGCAGAGTCCGTGGGCTGCCTGGATAATACTCTGGGACAAGGTTACATCAATTCTTGGTAAATATCCGGAAAAAAAAACAAAACAAAACAAAACAAAAAACCACAAACAAACCAAGAACTCAATGAGGCCCGTTTAAATATCCCTCAAATATATTTTGAGTTGTATCTCCAACCAGGTGAAATATTGTTTGCCTTGGATCAAATCTTGGGATAGTTAAGACACCAATTCATTTCTGAGGCTTAATGTAGTTTTAATTTCTGCATAAGGTGGTCAGTTTCCCTATAGCTTTGCCCCAAGTTTGGGTGTCATGTTCTCAAGAGGCAGGAGAACAAGAGTCTCTATGATACTTACAGATGAGTGGGATGGGGATGCATGGTGTGAAATTCCTAAAGAATCAATAGAAAGATTTTTGAGTATATACAATGTAGCTAAGAGAATGTTCAACTTAACTGGGACATAATTAAAATGACGTGAAGTAAACCAAGAGGAAAAGATCTTTGTGAACTTGTGTGCTAAAAGCATTATGGGTTCCAAACTGGCTACCCAGCCCTAAAGCCCTAAAGTCAGAAGGTGGATGGTTAAGGCCAGCAGTTAATTACCTGGGGGCACTAGAAAAGCACCTTATTTTTTAAAAAAAATCTCTTTATCAATTCAAATGCTGTAAGTGCTCTGGAAAATAGCTGTCTCTGTGCCTAAGAGGGTTGAATATCTCCTGGGGGGGTTCTGAGGTTCAGTTCCTGCAGTTGGCACGACTTAGCATCTGAGGAAGTTTGTATTTGGGGGCTGCATAGGTTGAACTAAAAAAAAAATGGGAAGAGAAATAAACCCAACAGGAGCAGTGATTCAAATTGTGAGAGACAATGAGCAGAGGCTCAGAATTTGCTGGAACACAGCTCAAGATCGTGACCGTAGAATTAAGGAAAACGTCTGGTCCTGCTCTCTAATCGGACCTATTATTTCTATTTTCTTGCATTTGCATTTTGTACATGATGGTGCTTTCCTCCTCGCAGGTCAGAAGGCAGACAGGCCAAATGTAAATGAGGCAGAATAATGCCTGCACCGATTTCATTTCAGGGTAGCTTCTGGCTTTGACATAAGTCCTGGGGCTTCAAGGGTGGGAACAAAGAGCCCTTGTATCCTGGCTTCCTATCTCTGGGAAGATCATGTTGCTTAGTCTTCACTCTCCTCCATTTTTTTTTAAATTAAAAAAAAAGTAGAAGAAGAATTACACAGTTCGTGCCAGAAAAAAAGTTTGAAAACCCTTAAGAATATGCTCCTGCTGCAGGCGAGTGGAGTTGGAGTGGAGGATTTAATTTCAGGGCAGCCAGTTCAGCGGAGCCTTCACAGAACTCACGGGGTCCTCTGACCCTGGGTCCACGTCTGCCTGGTTTCGCTGTGCTCAATGTTCTGAGCTCACCTGATCTTCTGCACGGCATTGCTGGGTGACTTGGTTATTACATCAGCGGTCAGTTGCTTACTTTTGCTCCTTAAAGCAACACGGAACAAGGAAGCCAGCATCACTCTTCCACCTCCCTTCTCCTGCCCTCCATCCCTCAGTCAGGCTCCAAAAATGATCTGAACTGGATGCGAAAAGTGAATAGCACACGAGTGCCCGCCGCATGCCTTTTAACTCGAAGACTTAGCAAAAGTTATTCAGAAGGAAATATAACAATGGAGATGCACGTGGCCTTTCGCTTAACTTGCCAAGGAGAAGGACCAAGGTCTTTTGGGGGAAGGTTATAACTCAGAAAAGTAGTACTGGAGCTGCCTTCCAGACCATGCTGTCTCGTGGCTGCCCAAGGGCCCTGGAGCCCTGTGCTGGCTTGCAGGCCCCCAGCATCTGCATGTGGGCTTCCCCCGTGCGTTACAAGCTGGAGCATCTGAGGTTTCCCCACAGCCCAGTGTCAGGGCCCAGCTGAGCAGCGGTCACAGCTGCTGCTCACCAAAACTCTAACAGCCAAAGGTAGGGGGTCTTGGAGGGGCGCCAGGAACTGCCTGAGAGGTCAGAGGAAGGGGGAGGCTGTGGAGCTAGAATGGGGAGAGAGCGGAAGGAGGCTGTAATGGGATGGCAGGATGCCCAGGATTCATGGGGCATAAAGATGGGGAGGAGAGTGGGGGCAGTGAAGGATTGTGGGAGGCAGCACTAGGCTGCAGAAACAGAAAGGGCTGGGAGTTGTCAAAAGAGTGGCCCAGAAAATCAGGTCAGACGGAGTGGATTTAGTTAACATCAAAATATGCTATTCAACCTGGCTGTCGAGTATCACTGACCATCCAACAAGGTGTAGTAAATAATAATACATTGGGGGGAAATGTCGACTGGGTCTCAAGGCACAAAGACAAACATCACCATAATCCTCAGCCTCAATCTGGGAAAATGTACAAATTAGAGCACACTAGGCTAACTGGAGTAGAAATCCTGAACAGAACCCAGGCGGGTGTGTCTTAGCAAGAACTGGTCGGGCTTATGATTCGCTTGGCTCCTTGTTGAAGCAGCTACTTCTGGTCTTAAAGATGTGGTTCCACTCTCTACTGCTCTGTCTCTGTAGGGGCCAGCTTTGCTCCCAAGAGTGCATGGCTGGTCCCTGCTGTTAAACTCTTTCAGAAAACAAACAAACAAACAAAAACAAAACAAAAAACCCTGAAATTTGTTGTTTGTTGGGCAAAGGGGACTGAAACCCAAGGGGCTGCCTCAGCAAGATGCAGTGACGAAGGGACAGAGAACAAAAGGGAGGGTTGCCTCGTGCCTCGAGAGATGGAGGAAAAGCATCCAAGACCACTGTCGGCCCAACCTCAGGACAGCACAGATGCCCTTCTTGCATCCACCACAGCACTTCGTTTTTCTTTTTTGTTTTTTATTTTACTTTATTTTTTCTGATTCCCACTCACAATTACCTTCCACAAACACTTGGCATCCATTCTCGATTCCCAATCACATAAGTAGTATCTTAAAGCCTGAGAGTGTTGTCGGACTTGCTCGCCGATGAAGCTGAACACCTGAAACAAAGCCCGTAAAATGGAAGGCACTCTGTAAACGAACCCTCTGACACCAGTGTCATAGATTAAAGACATGAGATTCCCGGGGCTCTAAGGATTCTAAAATATGGCATCATTTTTAATATATACACACGCACACGCCTGTACATGCACACACACCAAGAGAGAACATACACACACGTACATGCACACATTGCACACACACATACATGTACACACACACACACACACACCACACACACGAGAGAGAGAGAGAGAGAGAGAGAGAGAGAGAGAGAGAGAGAGAGAGAGAGAACACACACAACCTGAGAGTTCATCTACCCAGAAATGCCCAGTGACAACTCAAGGTAACTCAGGAAATTTGAGCTGGTCAAGTTTATTGCGTGTCACCAGTACAAAGTACCTTTGGGGACTGAGAGAATTAGCAAGCAAATTCCACACACTGATGGCAGTTATTTTTAGCGAGGTAGTAGGAAATGAGAGCCGAAAGGAGAAATGGCAAGAATGGATGTGAAAGTGAATTTTTTTTTTAACTTGAAAAGAAGATTGATCCTGATTTTTGCCATCTGGGAGCTAACCTAAATCCCTAGGAAAATAAGACTCCTTCAAGCCAAGGCAAAATTAAAGAGACACAGCAATCCATATGCATTAATGGTCCCAGAAAGCCTGGGGAAGGCTCGCTGCTATCCGGCTTTCATGGCTGGTGGTGGACATGCCTCTTAAAGGAACGCAGTAAATATGTTTACATCATTTATGAACACATCTTGATTGCAGTTAAACAATTGATAGAAGTTAATCCCATTTGGTTTGTATTTTTTAAAAAATGGTTGTTCCAAGCCTGAAAACATATCTGAGTCATGACAAATTGGATTTACCGATTTGGGGGAAAGATAGCCTATAGGGATGGGAATGGATGAAAAATACACGGGCAGCTGGGATATTAAAGTGGGTAAATGATTTAAACCAGCTTTGGAAGTCGTTTGTTAAAAGTGAGTAGCAATGGGAATCCCCCACCCATGGTGGTCAGAAGTGCCCCCTCTCTAGCTCCACAGCCCACAGCAGGGCTGGGGCAGAGACACCTGCCTCTTCCCATGCTATCTCTGTGTCTCCTCTGTCTCTACCTCCATCAATGTCACCCTTAGGTCTTAAGTTCGTATCTGTGTGTGTGAGAGCATGCGTGCGTGCGTGAGTGTGTGGGTGTGTGCTTGTTTCTAATGAAGTTTTAGACTTTGCCACCAGGTGTCCAAAGCCCTCAGTGGCCATGCAGAGAGAAGAGGAACGTTTTTGTGATAGGCTGCACCGAGTAGAAGCCACACAGAGAAAGTATGGCTGCAATGGTTGGCCTTCCCTGTCAAGTTTGGCTGACTGTAGAATCAATCCTTCTGTGGGTGTGTGAGGACACTTCCAGAGAGGGATAACAGGATGAAGATGAACCCTGAACATGGGCGGTGCCAGCCCATGGACTGGGTACACAGGCTGTTAAAATCGGGATTCAGAGGAAGCCAGCTGAGTACCAGCATTTTGCACCCTCTGATTTCTGGACTCCCAAGATATGAGAAAGCACCCTCGTGTCCTGACTGTCACGGCCTCCATTGGTGCTTTCCCTGCCATTTTGAATTCAACAAGAAAAAGTCGGTAAGCCTCTCCTCCTTTAAGTTGTTTCTTGCTGTGTATTTGGTCACAGCAACAAGAAAAATAAGGGAAACGAAGATTCTTAGCATCTGGACTCAGACTACAGGTGGGGTAGAGTCCCAAGAAAGGGCATGGATGACGCTTATCCCAGCTCTGAATAAGAGACAGCAGCAAACCAAGTTCCCCATCCTCCACCCCCAGCTCTTCCCACTGAGCATCACTCTTTCCTTCAACCAGAATGGGCCAGGGTTGACCCAGGCTGGTCTCACCGGATGTATCTGGAAAACGGGCCCTCATTCATCACTTATTTTTAGCCCAGCTTGGCAAGTTTCCAACTGCCAGTGGTTTAGAGGTGACCTGTTCTTTATTTCTGCTGCTGTAGACTAGTCTAAGGAAAGGGCGGAAACTATTTTTTAATACCTATTAGCAGATTCTACAAACCGCACATCTTTCATCTGCTTCAGTGTTCGATGATGTAGACGTTTAAGGCTTCTGACTCCATGACGTGACAGTGATGGTCTGAAGATGAGGCTACACTAACACTTATTGCTGACAATTCTGGTTGACCGGTTGGACCATGAGATAGCAGCATCAAGCAACATTGGTCCTGGGTTCAGTGTCTATTCCTGAGACAGTAGTTGTTTCTTCAGAGATATCCAAGGCTTCCACTGGATCCCATTGATTCCTTCCTAGCTGAGGACCTAGATCCTATTTCCACATCAAGAAAACAGACTCAGAGGGAAGGGTCTCAAGAGACTCACCTCGCTGCAGCTCTTCAGATGATTTTTGAATTCTATCAGGTGATGGGCAAATAAATCTCAGCCCAAACTGGAGAACCATTAAGAACCACTGTGGTCTTCTCTTGGCTCCTAAATCTGCTCAAATTTGGAGCCAAACCTCCTATAACAAGCAGCAACCTACAGCCAGTTCCTTCCCAGGCCACCACGCCTACTCTTCCTACTTATGGTCCCATTCAGCTCTTCACTCCGTATACTTCTTTTATCCCCACTTTAATTCCAAGAAAACAGAGGAACAGCAAGGTTCTGAAGCACACCCTGTGCCATGCCCTACAGCAGTTTTTACTGGTGAGAGAATGGGTGGCCATTTAGCATTTGCTAGACGGCTGAAGGAAGCAATGGGATTTGAACCAGGAGCCACAGAGGACAAGGCTGAAACAGTGGGGACAAGAGAGTAAAGAGAGCTGGACCTAAACTTAGCCAAGTGAGCATCAGGACCAGGAACTGGCATCCTTGTGTGTCTATGCAGGAGGGATTGAGGGGAATGAGGGGAGATTCCATTCCTTGGCTCCCTACAAAGGGAAAAGGCAAGTGGGGTTACAATGACTTCTCAATGCCTTCAGCATCCCCAAGGGCTTTCCAGTAGTGCAAGTTTCCTGATTGCCTTCATCCACCCTGCACTTTAAAACTCATTGTTTATTGGCTGTAAATCACCCTCGGTGACCTTCACCCTTACACACTTGGGAGCTGGCCCAGGGTGGCTCTGGGATCCCAACATTGGCATCTGGGCACATGGCTTTCCTAAGGGTGCTCTCTCTGGTTTCTTTATGTATCAGGGAGCTACACTCGCTTAGCCTGGGCTTTGTTACAGCAAAGTAAGAAGAGCCGGAGGTCAGTCTATTAGCCATGGAGAGAAGCTTCCAGGCAAGCCCTGGCCAAATGCACAGGAAAGGTAGCCCTGCTTTCTTAGAAAGGGATTGCTGGGTCAGACCCTGAGTTATTCTGAAATCTCTCTCTCTCTCTCTCTCTCTCTCTCTCTCTCTCTCTCTCTCTCTCTCTCTCTCCCGCTCAGTGTCCATAAACAAAAGGAAGCCTGGGATATAGACAAGGTAATCGTTTCTTTATATGTTCTGACAGCTCAGGCCTTGCTTTCCCCAGCTCAAGAAGTTTCCTTTGTAGCTACAGATTCTGTGTGGCCTTTAGAGATGGGGGTGACTGGTAGAGTCCACATCACAAAACAAGCTCAGTCAGCACTCTTTTCCCCAGCCCAGGGCCCCCAGGCAGTTTCCTGCAGGCTGCTGTGAACCAGACTTTTCATAAACTCTCTTCCCTAAATAACAAAATCAAATATCGAACTCAAAACTACAGACGGCTGTATCTTCAACTACAGCTAAAGACAAAAGGCATCGCTGTGCTGGAAGGTTCCTGAGGAATTCTTCAGGAATCATGAAACTGGGAGGGAACAGTCTTCACTGGCAGGGTGACTGTCCCAGGAGTGTGCAGGTGTCCCAGAATAGAGAGGTCAGTCTCAGATAAAGGATATGGACAGGGCTTACCCCAGAGCTGAGATCAAGGAAGAAATAATAATGCATCAAAGGGCCCAAAGAAAACAAACATAAAATAGATTAGGCAAGTAAAAGACACATATTAAAATACATATTTAAGAGATGAGTGAGATGGCTCAGTGACTAAGAGCACTAGCTGTTCTTCCAAATGACTAGAGCTCAGTTTCACGAACCCACATGGCTACTCACAACCATCTGTAACTCCAGTTCCAGGGGATCTGATACCCTCTTCTGACCTCCTCTAACAACAGACACGCATGTAAGGCACAAACATGCAATGCCAACAAAACACCTACAAACATACATGAAGGTATACAATAAAATATAGTATATAATTTTTAAATGTTTTTTAAGATTCAAGAGTTTGGCCAGTGGATGACTTAGTACTTAAGCCTTTGCCATGCAGACACAAGGACAGAGTTTTGTTTTGTTGGGTTGCTTTTTTTAAAAAAGGATTTATTTATTTATTCTTTTATATTATGAATACTGTTGCTGTCTCCTTACATAACAGAAGAGGGCATCAGATCCCATTACAGATGGTTGTGAGCTATCATGTGGTTGCTGGGAATTAAACTCAGGACCTCTGGAAGAGCAGTCAGTGCTGTTAACTGCTGAGCCATCTCTCCAGCCCCTGAGGAACAGAGTTTTGATCCCTAGGACCTGGAGTAAATACACATGGGAGTGACAGTCACCTCACAAAAGATAGGGTATGCCCAAAGCGAACAGACTTGTGAGACCAGAATCTAAGTGAACTCCGGGTTTGAGTGAGCAGCCCTGGCTCAGTGAGTAAGGTGGAAGGCCTGTAGAGAAGATCCTAACCTCTGGCCTCAGAGGTGCTTGTACCTACTTGCACGTGCATCTACACCTGTGAACATGCATGCATGCATACTTGTACTCAGGGAGACTGAGGCAGGGGAAATTATAGGAGCAGGCACCATTTTTTACTTTAGAGACAAAAAAGGACACAAGAAAGTAACTCCTGACATGTGGAGGAACACAGGACACCTGGTCTTTTAAGCCTTCTGCTTTCTCCTGCCCTCCTTCCCTCATCCATTCACCCAAACACATCCTCTGTCTTATTAATCTGATTTCTCTTTTCTCACACTAGGATCATGACTATAGAGTATTCCCCCCAAGGTGTCTCTTCTTCCTTACCCCCATATCTTTCGGGTTCATTTACAGAATATCAGTCATGCTCATTCTCAGACTACCTTCCTTCTTCTCTGAGGGTAGCAATCTTCCCAGGAGGCTGTGAAGCCTCTCACAGGGTCCAAGTCCCACCCAGTGGCTGATATTTGCAGTGTTGAGTTGCTAACTGGAAAACTTTTCTCCAGGCATGGATGCTAAATCCAGTCCTGTGATGGCCACATCAAGAAGACACATCTGTAGGACAGCCTATGACGATGTCACTGCACAAGACACATTCTGCTCCTCCCTGTAGAAGTCAATCCATTCTCAAGGAGGCACCTTATGAGGAAACTAGAAATTATATTGCAGGGCTTTATGAATACAGTAGCAGAGAGGATATTGGGAATATATATGGAAGCCAGGGAGGCAGTCCTAAGAGATGGGCGGAGAAAGAGACTGAGAGGTGACTCAGAGCTTAGAAGTGAGAGAAGAGAGAATATGTATGAGAGAAGGATTTTTGTGGACAGGGAGCTCTGTTAGCACAGCAGTCTGGAGATATGGCACACACATAGTCCCAAGTCACTCAATCAGGGACAGAGTGGGCAAAGCCTGGACTCTTGAACTTCAGAGCAAGTAATATTCATCATGAGTAAATTCATACACAGAACGAAGGGAAATACTTCAGATCTTACACCAAAGCCTCCCAAAGATAGAATCATCCCATGGGATGCTGTTAACTGCTGATGACATCATCTGGGAGAACATTACTCCAAAACAAGCTTCAAGGTCAAATATGAGTCCTGCACTGAAGACAGCAGAATAGGATCTGGATTCCCAATGACCCCCTCCCCCACGTTTTCTTATTTTTCTGAACTTGCGTGTCTTCATTTTTGGACTTTGCTTGGGGGTCCATTTCGGCTCGGGTACTAAGAGAGAGAGTCACTGTGCATGGAGTAGAGTGCCTTCATGCTGAAAAGAAAGCAGGGACTTTCATGCTTGTTGATGGCTTAGCCAAACATGTCAAAAGAATGGGGGGGCCCTTCAGTGAGGAAGGGAATGCACGGCTGTAGGATGATCTTCCTCAGTGTCTACCAGACTGGTATCTCTAGTCTCTGTGTTAGTCCGAGAGATGCCTCAGGGTTGGCCATCCCAATACTATGAATTTTCAAATCAAAACACATTGCACACAGAGAAAGAATGATTCTCAGGGGAAGGTTGGAGTCTACAGCAGGATGACCAGACCAGTGTTTCCTGGATACTTAAAGATACATTCATCTTAGGGTGTCGGGGGATGAAGGATGCCACCTAATTAGGTTCTACTCATTGTGGCTTAACACTGCCACTGTGCACTGGCAGTGGTAGCTACCTCGATGGTGCTTGGCATTCATTTAGTTTAGACAACTGTTAGCTCTACAGCCTAAGCTGTCTAACTCCTAGTCGCCCTCCCACTCCAGACTCTCAAGTGCTATGATTATGTGGTTTTGCTATGCCCTGCTGTGTTTATGAGTAGAAAAGGTATCTAGGTTCCTTTGACCCTCAGAGATAACTCTTTGGATAAGCAGAAGAAACCTTGGAATGCAGGGTTAGTGTGGGGACTGTGAGAAAGAGAAGGGAACATTAGTTTGTGCTGTGAGAAAGAACTGCTGTCTCCCCAGGGTTCGGACGTATCAGCAGTGCCATGTTTGGGTGCTATAGCTATTTCCATGTGTATCCAAGATCACTGTTGTGCTCCCGAAGGGAAAGCCACCCCATCTCTTACCTCTGTGGTAAGACTCCCATGAAGTCCATACATAGTAGAATTCCCTGAAAGCAAACCTGGAAACTTACTAGGTTCTTACTTCTTTCCTTTCACATGAGGATTCATGTTTTGGAAGATGATTCTGCACGTCAAACCAAAGCTTTCCTTAGCAACTCTAGTCTACTGCAATGCAACGTAAACCTTCAACTTCCTGAGGCTGAACATCAGTCCACCCCAGCTCCACCCACTTTATCAATCGTCACAGGGATAAAGTCACCACCAGGGAGTGCATGTATGTTTTACCAGGGGCACACAGCACAAAAGAACAGAGCCAGAGCCGTGGAGAAGTTCAGTCAATGAAGTGACAGACAGCAAGCATGAGAGCCAGAGTTCCACCTCTGTCTTCCAGAGCCCGTGTACAAATACCAGGTATGGTGGTATTGGCTTGTGATCCCAGAGCACAGGAAGTGGAAACAGGAGGATCTGAGGTTCACTGGCCAGCCACATAGCCAAACACGTTTTAGGTAACACCGAGTGATTGTGTCTCAGAAATCAAAATGGCAAGTGACTCAACTTGCAGTTGACTGCTGGCTTCTACATGGACACAAAAATGTATACAAAGAAGGAGGAGGAAATTGCAGCTTAGGTTTGGGGCAGAGTTTGAAGAGAGAAACTAAAAGGAATCATGCAATCTTTCAAGGGGCGATAGTCCTGGCAGGTGCCCCCACCCCCTACTCTCTGGTTTGTGTCATGCACGAATATCAAAAGCAGCCAGCATCAGTTGTGCGGAGCCTTAAGAGAGCACTGTACCCCCTCAACACTCCCCAGATGGCTTCAACCACCTCGGCCCTCGCCTGTGACTTCCCACCCAGATGAAATCATCTTGTCTGTGACTGCCTTTGCCTGTGTTTTGTTACTGCTCACATTTGCCTTGAAGAAGTGTGAAGCAACTAAAAGCATTCCTTTGGAGATGCTATCTAACCAGCAGGGAACTCCAGAGACCCTGGAGGAGTGTGGAGTCTCTCTCTCTCTCTCTCTCTCTCTCTCTCTCTCTCTCTCTCTCTCTCTCTCTCTCTCTGTCCATGCACGCGCACACACACATACTCCCTCCTGTGTGGCCGGGAGGCTGTCAGGCCAGTTTTTCTCCATCTTTACAACAGGGCTGCCAAGTAGCTGTGCACCTCCTCAGTTCAGCAATGTGGCTTTTTATGGGCATCGGTCTAGAATGTGTGACTATGTTGCATTTTTAATTCTGATGATGTTAACTGGATTTAGTGGGTGACATTCTCCCGATTCACAGAGCATTTTTATAACGTGTATTAAAAAAGGCCAAAGTTTATTTTACAATCAGCAATAAACAAGAACACAAAAATGCAGCCATTGGCACAATGGCCCTTGCACATTCCTTTTGTCCACAGACTGCATATTATTCTTGCCTGATAAGTGATGGGAAACACAAAATTGAAGTCCCATTCAACATTTGATCATCTTACTTAATAACAACAGATGCTCTGGGGGTGGCATTTTGCAGAGAGCTCTGTCTGCTGCTGGGTATGAAATGGCAGGACATTTGGCATCCTCCCCCATCCCACCATTCGAAAACCACGGAGTCACATAAACAGCCAATGAGAGGTAGGACAATTTAGCTCCAGTCTGCGTAACACAATTCGTTTCATCCCAATGATGCAAAGCAGCAGAGGTACCTTTCAAAAGAAGAGTCTGTAAAACTAGGGCTGAGTTCTCTGCAGTAGAAGGATCTCTCTCTCTCTCTCTCTCTCTCTCTCTCTCTCTCTCTCTCTCTCTCGCTTGCACTCTTGCTTTGCTGAAAAACAGACTTAATAAAGCAGTTTTAATAAAGAAATGCCATTTCCTCTTTCAGGGTTGTGTCACGACTTGAACATTATTAAACGTGCAAGACGCACATCCCTAGGCAGAGCAAGGAGGCTCCCATCCCCCTAATGAAAGACCTCCTCACCAGCCTAGGCCGAGTGTCTCACTAGGGAAGCTGGATGCATCAGGAAAAGTAATGAGACCCACAGGGCTTCATGAGTTTGAATCCAAAGTTTGTGGGTGATTGGCTTCAGCAGAGCCCAAGGGGCTGGTCATTTTCTACCTATCCTTAAGAAGGGATTCAAATTTTTCCTAGTTGTCTCACCACACTTACAAGTTTCCTTCCATCAGAGCTGAGATCTTTCTTAAGTGTCCTTTCACACCTCGTCCACTGAGCCTGGAAGGAGTTCCCCAGCCCTCAAGTCCCACCGTGTTCCTTTGTCAAGACTCTGAATGTGGCCTTCAGCTAGCGGAGCTATTATTCCATCTCCATAGTTAGAGCAAGAATCAGAGACACTGTAGCCATCGGGACTAAGTACAAGCCATGCCCAGCAAGGTCTAGTGACATGGTGCACACAGTTCTCAAAGGATCCAATAGAAATCTCAACTCTTTACACTATCAGTCTCTGAATGATTGAGTGCTATAATGTCAGGCCCTTAATTATGGCTTGCCTTCAGAGAAGTAGCTTACAAAAAACCCAGGTGGTTGACCAAGACTCGCCAAATCGGCGACCATCCTTCTTGTGTAGAACGTAGAGTCCTCCCCTAGGTGAGCTCTGACCATTGAAAAGAACCATCTTTCGACACTGTAGTTCTTTTTTTTTTTTTTTTTTGGGTTCTTTTTTTTTTTTTCAGAGCTGGGGACCAACCCAGGGCCTTGCGCTTCCTAGGTGGCGCTCTACCACTGAGCTAAATCCCCAACCCGACACTGTAGTTCTACTTGACACCACCTTGCAGCATCATTAAGTTTTCCATTGCTATAATGGGATACCTGAGATTGGGTGACTTTGAAAAGAAAAGAGGTTTGTGTGACTCATGGTTCTACAGGATTAAGGTCATCACTTATACCAGTAGGAGCTCAGTTCAGGGGAAGTTCTTCTCTCATGCTGGATGACATCCCAGTTGTAAGACTTCATGAGAGAACATGGGTTATACAGCCAGACAGGAAACCACACTGGCTGGAGGCTCATGGTCTCTTCCCAGTGCACACCACAACCATTTTGCTGATAGTTTAAAATATCAACTTTCACAACCTAGAATTATTTGGAAATAAAGGAATTATCTAGGTCAGGATGGCCTATAATCGTGTCTACAGGGTGTGTGTGTGTGTGTGTGTGTGTGAGTGTGTGTGTGTGTGTGTGTGTGTGTGTGTGTGTGTGTGTGTGTGTGTGCGATCTTCATTGTTAATTGACTCGGCTCTGTTTGGGTGGTGCCATTCCCTTGGCCAGAGGGCCCTCAACTTTGTGAGAATGAAGAAAGCTGAGCATGAGCAAGCAGGCAGCATGGAGACATTCGTTTCTCTCAACTCTTGGTGATGGAAACGGTGTGACTGGCTGTTTGAGTCCCTGCCTTGACTTCCCCTCTGTGGTAGACTGTCACTTGAATTATAAGCCAAATGAACCCTTTCTTTTCTAAGTTGCTTGCTAGTGGGGAAGAGAGTATTTTATTACAGCGAAAGAAATGAGATTAGAACAACCTCCCACTGGAGCCCAGATCTTGAAGATTCCAAATTTCATCTATTATCACACAAGTGAGGGAAGGGGCTCGAGCACATGAACCCTGGGAAGTACCCACAGTTTAAATGCAAAGTCCAAACAATGGTGGCCAGACTCTTCAAGACTAAACAAGCCTCACCCTAAAAGAAGACATTGTTTTCTCTTTTTGTGCTGATATTTATCTCCGTTCTTCAACAATCTAACTCAGTATTTGATTCACTGACTCCAACAGAGAGAGAATGTGCAACCAAAAGTTCGGGGTTTTTTTTTTCGTTTAACTTTTCTGAGTGTCAATGATCATAAACATTGCTGGCGAGGATCTGATTGGTTGGTTTTTATTTCAGCCCAGAGTGATTTTTTTAAATGACTAATTTATAGAATCTTTGAAAACAAGGGTTTCTAATGGAAGTGCTGAGACAACCGTAACTCTGGTGTTGCAAATGGCAACTGTCGTTAAGGGGTGTGTTGTTGTTTGTTTTATGCTAATCTGCCTTCGATGTGACAGACTGTCACCTGCATGGGGGGTACCGTTCTGCTCGATATTAGCCCATATGGCAGGAGCTAAATTGTATCGAAGCTATGGGCTAATTACCGATGAGTTAATAAAGCCAGGCAGAGCGAGCCTGGCCATCTCCACCCGTCCTTGGAGGGTCCCTCCCTCCATAAAGTGAGCTGGTCTGGCTTGAGCTTTGGAGTTCTGCACTAGTCGAGGCTCTAAGGAAAAACCCACAGTTTCATTTCAAACATACCTTCTTATTTTCTCAAATTCCCATGATTTTGATGTTGGGTTACATTGTAGACCCTGGACACTGATTTTTGATTTTTTTTTTTTTTTGAGTTGTTGGGATCTCAGACTGCAGGGAGCTCTCATGGCTGAGGACAGGCATACAAGCAGCCTAAGGTTCTCAGGTTTTGATTCTGAGAAGGAAAAATGACTGTGTTACACCTGTGGAAACTCTAAGGGCATTCTCTTGGCGTTGGAGTTTGAGGCCATCTATTATTGTTTAGAAGCTTCGAGAATATACTAGCTGTGTTACACGTCCTTCAGGATTCTGATCAAATAAATGCTTATTTGATTTAGATAAAATTCACCGTGTGGTTCAAAAACATCTCCTTTGAAATACATTTAGATCTCCTGTCAAGCTGTTCCACCTTTGCTGGCAGCACTATGATTTCCATGTGGGACTGGTAGGACTTCATAGGGACTGCCCTGCATCGAAAGCCCTTTCCTCAGCCCTGCTTCTGCCACCAGCGAGGAGGGCAGGCAGCATTTACTCACAGCCAGGAGGGTAAGCCCTGCGGGCCTGTCCTCGGAGACCACATTGACGCCGCTCTGTTAATCAATTGGCACGAGGAACATGGGACACATTTGGCTCCTCTTTCCCACATCTTGCCCAGCCTGCTCACGATATGCCAGCCTGGGGAGTCTGATTTCTTGGGTGACACCCTCGGCTTCTCCCTACGTGGTCTTTAGTTGTCTCAATTAACTGGGACGGTGGCTCACAAAACATGACAATCTGCCACTTGCCTAATATTTGCAAATACACATTTTACATTGCTGGTGAAGTTCAGGGGAAGGGCTGTGATGCCATTGGGCCTCTCTAGATACCTGCAGCGAAGTTTCTAAATGCTAGCAAATCCCAATCTCTGAGAGCTTTTGTTGTTGTTTGCTTGTTTGCTTGTTTGCTTGTTTGCTTGTTTGAGGTTTGGGGGTATTTTGCTTTGCTCTGTTGTGATAGGGTCTCTCAACATAGTTCTGGCTGTCCTGAAACTCAGGATGTAGATAAGTCTGGGCTACTATGATTAGAGGTGTGTGCCACCAGCATGAATCTGTTTTTTTTTTTTAATAAAATACAGTTATTTTCATTCTTTATATTATTTGTTAGGTTACTACCATCTATAAAATCTAAAATCTGAAGACCTGAAAAATAAAATAAAGTAAAAAAGAAATCGGTCAGATTCAAATTTGAGGCGGTGATGGGTCTAGCCCTTGTCACTTCTGGGCAGACAATGTCATGGAGAAGTCCACCTGAGTGCAACTCAAGAAGGCTGCTAGCCTGGTGCTTCCCGTTCAACTTGGAGTTAGCTGGGTCAGTGGCCGCTTATCTAAGCCCTTCCAATGGGCCTTATCAGTCTTGCAAATGTTGGAGGCTTCTAGAGCCTTGCTTTGTTTACTTCCCGAGTATTGGGAGCCTCACTTCAGGAAAGACCATTACAATCTGTTGGAAATAGCTACAGAAGAGAAGAGGACTCCAATAGAACCGTCCTATGAGTTCCATGAAACCTAGGTCAGGGTACCATACTACACTAAGAACACAACCAGGAGCAGAAAACAAATGGATGTGTATAGAATTACAAGGCTGGGATGTTAAACAGCAGCCGTTAGTTAAGATAGCCCTGCTATCTAAGTGACAAGTGGAGCAGGGAGAAAGCGGGAAGGACTGTCAGACTCTGGGCCAGTTCAGGGAATTAGAGTCTTTCTCCATTTAGAAGTCTTCTCTGCTCTAAAGAGGATTTCTGTAGACATACAGTCTCCCTTCTATCCAGCAGGTGCGATCATTCTCTGTTGTTCATTCAGAACATTTGAGATTAAATGTTTGGTTTTTAAGAAAAGTGGTTCATTCAGCTCACAGATCTGGAGCTCAGTATGGGGTGGTGCATCTGCCTAGCTTCTGCTGAGAGCCCTCAACTGCTCAGACCACAGCAGAAAAGTGGAGAAGTAGGTGGGCGTGGTTGTTTGAATAAGAATTATCCTATTGGCTCACATATTTCATTGTTTACTCACCAGGGAGTGTCACTATTTGAGAAGAATTAGGAGGTGTGGCCTGGTTGAAATAGGAGTGACCCTGTAGGAGGAAGTGTGTCACCGAGGTGGACTTCGAGGTTTCCAAAACCCCACAGTAGGCCCGGGTCTTCTTTCTCTCTGCCTGCAGATCAGGATGTACTTCTCAGCGACTGCCATAGTGTCATGAGTTGGTGCTGTTCCTGCCATGCCTTTGCCGTGATGATAATGGATTAAACGTCTGATCCTGTAAGCAAGCTTCCAGCTAAATGCTTTCTTTCATAAGAGTTACTTTGGTCATGGTCTCTTCACAGCCACAGGACAATGATTAAGATAGTGGGCCTCCTTTTGTTGTCTAATTGCTCTGTCTAGGATTTTGAGTACTATATTAAATAAGTAGGGAGAGAGTGGGCAGCCTTGTCTAGTCTCTGATTTTAGGGGATTGCTTCAAATTCCTCTCCATTTAGTCTGATGTTGGCTACCCTGGTTTGCTGTATATTGCTTTTCCTATGTTTAGGTATGTGCCTTGAATTCCTGATCTTTCCAAGACTTTTATCATGAAGGGGTGTTGAATTTTGTCAAATGCTTTCTCAGCATCTAACGTGATAGACGATCGATCATGCTAAGATCAAAAACTCAGATGACAGCAGATGCTGATGAGGATGTGGAGAAAGAGGAACACTCCTCCATTGTTGGTGGGATTGTAAGCCAGTAAAACCACTCTGGAAAGCAGTCTGGTGGTTCCTCAGAAAACTGGACATAGTACTGCCTGAGGACCCAGCTATACAACTCCTGGACATATACCCAAAAGATGCTCCAACATATAACAAGGACACATACTCCGCTATGTTCATAGTACCTTATTTATAGTAGCCAGAAGCTGGAAAGAACCCAGATGTCCTTCAACAGAGGAATGGATACAGAAAATGTAGTACGTTTACTCAATGGGGTATTTCTCAGCTATTAAAAACAATGACTTCATGAAATTCTTAGACAAATGGATGGAACTAGAAAATATCATCCTGAATGAGATAGCTCAGTCACAAAAGAACACACAATGGTATGTACTCACTGATAAGTGGATATTAGCCCAAAAGCTTCAAATACCCAAGATACAATTTACAGACCATATGAAGCTCAAGAAGAAAGAAGACCAAAGTGTGGATGCTTCAGTCCTCCTTAGAAGGGGGAAAAAATCCTCAAGGGAGGAAATATGGAGACAAAATATAGAGAAGAGACTGAAGGAAAGATCATCCAGAGACTGCCCTACCTGGGAATCCGTCCCATATACAGATACCAAACCCAGACACTATTGCATATGCCAAGAAGTGCTTGCTGACAGGAGCCTGATATGGCTGTCTCCTGAGAGACTCTACTAGAGCCTGACAAGTACAGAGGCAGATGCTTACAGCCAACCATTGGACTGAGCATGGGGTCCCCAACAGAGAAGTTAGAAAAAAGACTGAAGGAGCTGAAGTGGTTTGCAACCTCATAGGAAGAACAATATCAACCAACCAGAGCCCCAGAGCTCCCAGGGACTAAACCACCAACCAAAGAGTACACATGGAGTGACCCATACTCCAGACAAATATATAGCAGAGGCTGACCTTGTTAGACATTAGTGGGAGAAGAGGCCCTAGGTCATGTGAAGGCTCAATGCCCCAGTGTAGGGGAATGCCAGGGTGGGGAGGCAAGAGTAGGTGGGTGGGGGAGCACCCTCATAGAATCAGGGGTTTCAGGAGGGGAAACCAGGAAAGGGGATAACATTCGAAATGTAAATAAATAAAATATTCAATTAAAAAAAAAGACAGTGGGCCTGCTTGAAAGACAAGGAACAGAGGAGCTGAGGCTCTTTACCACAGTAAGCTCTTTGGAAAGCAAACTCATTGCTGTAAGAATGGATCTGTGCTCTTGGATGACATTTATCCTTCTTCAAGATTTCACTTTTCAATATCATGAAGGATGTCATTTCAAAATGACTTTCAGACCATAGCCAATTCACATCCTTATGAGCCAGTATGGATATATGTAATCAACAGTTGACAATGAGGCTTAATTTTTCATATCATAGAGCTAGATACTCCATTTCAAAAGGGGTCCTGTTTCTCCATCTGGAGCTGGAACTAAATCTCCATGGGGCCAACAATTAGGAATGGAAGATGATCACAAAGAAAAGAAGGCCTGGCCTTTTCAAACTTTCAAAGCTGATCTAGAACCCTTGTGATGGTCTGAAGCCAGTGTTTTTTAACCATTTCATGCCTTCCAAATTTGATTTAGAGACTTCATCCTCAATGAGTACCTCCCCAGAGTTCCTAGTTAGCATGAGATCTAGGGATCAGAGTAGCTGAAGAAAACAATGGGTCAGAATCGATAGGAACCCTCAGCCCCTCAGAAAGAAAGCTGGAAGTGACTCAGGTGTCTCTGTCCCCAAGAAGACCACCACAGACTACATTGCCCACACAGTTGAAGGGCACTTGGAGACACTTCACCATGGAGTTCATTCTGTGGAGTAAGAAATATTATCATCCCTTTCTTTATCTATGAAAAGAGAATCTACAGGGTCCATCTTTAGTAGGATTCAATCTAGAGGTTTGCCATTTGATAAGAGGCAACTGGGCAGGGCTTCCTCCAGCTCCCCCAAGTATCACGGCTGTGACCATCCTTTCGAGTCAATCCTGCCAAGCTAAGAGCCCAGTCCTCATCATGCCCTCTTCTCTTGGTCTATACCTAATATCCATGGTCCTATAGATACCTCCACTTAGCATGCTTGACTGAAGCTGTCCCATCTTTGTCTTGTGGTTGCTTTTGGTCTCTTGAGACAAAGTGTCCTGTAGCTCAGTCTGACCTTGAACTTGCCAGCTATGTAGCCAAGGGTGACCTTGAAATCCTGATCATCCTATATTCATTTCCCAAGTGCTGGGATCACATGGGTATGCCACCATGCCTAGCTTCATCGTGTCCCAAGTGAGAGGTATCCAAGTGATTATCTCAGTAGGATGCCAGGCAGGCAGCCAGCTGTCTGTACCTTCCTCCCGATGCTTGCTCACAAAGACAAGCCCCTTCCACTGGTTACTTTTAGTTTGTTGTTGAGCTCTCCCCTCTGCCATTTAAAACCATCTGAAGCCCAGACCGTTTAACAGCACACTGTGTCTGCTATACAAAATATTGATTGCCTCTTTCGAGATCATTTTTTCACACAGCCTCCTGCAGTGGGTTGAAAATGGAGCTCTCCTCTTAACGTGTACCTTTTTTCTCAAGTTCAACCACCACAACGTATCAGTGAGACAAGACTCATAGGATGTTCTTATCTTTATTTTATTTCTTGCTGGTGAGGCTGCTGAGCAGGAGTATAACCTTATGCATGGCTTTGCTTCTACCTTTCCTGGGGTGCACTTAGGAAGCAGGCTACCGTAGAGACTATATGGTCCTTACCCACTGGGTACATTCCTACCTACTAACCAAAGGGCTAGGGCATGGGCAAGTCATCTTAGCTTTTACCTAATACCAAGTCACTGCCTGCAGCTCATAGCCAGTCGTGGACACGGGAAAAATGTATGGTTCTATTTGGAAATCTCTCACGCAATATCTTTTAAAGTCCTGAGCTGAGACTGAGAATTTCCCAGAGGGCTCATCAGAGACAGTATATTGATTTATATTTATAATTGTAAAGGTAGAAAGGAGGGTAAACAATGATAGGGAGACACCAGGACCATTATGATGAGTGTGTGTGTGTGTGTGTGTGTGTGTGTGTGTGTGTGTGTGTGTGTGTGTGTGAGAGAGAGAGAGAGAGAGAGAGAGAGAGAGAGAGAGAGATGGGGAGACAGAGGGAGGGGAGAGAGAGAGAGAGAGAGAGAGAGAGAGAGAGAGAGAGAGAAGAGGGTAGAAGATGAATGCTGGAGCTGTTTTTTGCTGAATATTTGAAAGTTTACACATTCCTAGACACTTTGAATCAGAAAGTTGGCCGAATGCCTCAAAGCCAGACTGAAGTTGACCATTGTCTCTGGAAGTTAAGACTCTTGGAGCCCTAGCCAGAATATGTGCTTTCCATGAATGTGTCTGAATGGGATTTCTAGGTCATGTTGGCTAATTTAATTTTACCATGAATTGTTATCATACCAAAAACATTACAGCTGGTGTTTTGCAAAGGAAAATAATATTTTAAAACACATTGGCTTTTCCTAGGGTGGCATGTCCATCAAACCTCTTCAACTGTTTCACAACCTGCTAATTAGATTAAGCCAATTTAATGACTCAGACATATAAAATGCCTTACCTTACTTCTCCCTCCCCCACTAATGCATACATAGAGAGAGAATTGGGTAGGATAATTTTAAGGCCAGACCCATATAAGCTGGGAGATTCAAATTAAGGTTTAATTAACCTGCTTAGTACAAGAATCTCTGAACAGCGGGGGATTTTACACACAGTTACATGTGATCTGTAATAACCAAGCACAACAGGCTTCTCCATTACATGTTCCAGGATGTCCACCTTGCCCTATGCACTTGATTAACTGCCTGGAGCCTGTCAATTCCAGAAGAGAGATATTGGAAGACATTATCACTCACTCTCCATGCAAGGTAAGCACATATGGGAACATCTTCAGTGAATGGCTACATTTGAGTAAGCTAGCTGTATAAACAACTACGTGGGTTCGTCATGCCATTGGCTGATAGATCCATGAGTTTCCAATTGTCTGTATGAACTGCTTCTCATAGAACGTCCTAAAATGCGTTGAGAACGGCATGGCCTGAAGCCTGTATCTCTCTTGCAGTTTAACATGTTGAATATTCGCCAGTTAAACCAGATCATTTGTCTTTGCCCTGGGGCAAGGAAGTGGAAATCTTGTGTTACTGAGGGTCTCTATGATGGGTTGGGTTCCAGTTCCTGGTGACTTAAACAATTTAAGAAGCATGTGTAGTTGACTGTGAAAGGGTTTACTCAAAAGGAAAAGAAACAATAGCAAGCAGGTAACCCTAAAGGAAGCAGCAGACTCTAAGATTGCCCACCAAACCCTGAGTTACTGTTGGGCTTCCTCTCGTGGATCCTGGAGAAGGAGTGGGCTGCTGGGGGCAGGATATGAATGGTTCATTGTTTCGATTGACAGGTTTGGTTTATATAAGCCTTCATTCACTGGGCATGTCCCTTCCCATGATGTATCCCAGCCATCCATATACGTGGGATGGTAAATAAGAGATTCCCTCTAAAAGTTAATTCTAAGAATACAGTGGTCTCCTTTTGCAAGTGTGCACATAAACCTGACTCAGGATGGATCTACCCACACTAGCTCAGGATGTCTTCCAGGATGAATTTGGAGTCTAAGTATGGAAGGGGAGTTACTCAGGTGGAACTGAGTGCTGCTCCATGTGAAGGAGGCCATGTAAGATAAAGGTGGGATCCAAATCACTATGGTACCTCTGAAAACTGCATGCCCCACTTGGACTTGGTGGGAGCATAGTCTCATTTTGGAGGCTAGAGGGGTGCATGTGGATAGAACCACTTCTTCCAGACACTGGGCTGGGCCCTCCTTCTCACAGATCTGGGGAGAGTATGAATGAATACCAGGACTTAGGGATGGACTGACTGCTTGCTCTTTTTTGTAGCCTTCCCTCCTAGGAAAGGTCATCTCTCAGCTGTTAGGCTTCATTAAGAAAAGCATGGGAAAGTGGACACGCCCCCTAATAAAGGCACTGACTGGTATGGGAAATAAAAGGTTCTCCTACAAATGAATACAGTGTTCTTTCTTCGTCTACACACTTCATCTCTCCAAGCGGCCAGCTTCCAAATCAAAGATGGTAGACAAATGTATCTGGTGCCTCTTTTCTAAAAGAGACACTGCCAGTGGGGTTTCCTGTGGGAAGAGGCCGAACTCTGGACAGTGGCCAACATGGAGTTACATTGATTACTTTTTTCAACATTGTGACAGGATTCCTGTCAGAGACAACTTAAGGGAAGAAGGGTCTGTTTTGCCTCAAGGTTTGAGGAAGGGCTGGCAGGGCGAGGGTCTCGTGACCTTGGCAGCAGGATCTTGTGGCAGGTACTTGTCCTGTGGTGCTGGCCAGGAAGCAGTGAGTCTAGATCAGAGATGGAGGCTGGGCTACGCCTCTCAGGGCCCCTACCAGAGAGCCAATTTCTACATCTGTCAATTGTGTCCATGATACCACATGGAGAGTTCTCTTTGTTGTGAGAAATGATGCTGGGTTTGTGTGAGAAAGTGTTGGCATCCTTTTAGAGATTCACTGTGAAGGATGTGTATGTGAAATAGTCCCTGGGATTTGCTTTTAAATACCACCTTAGTTCATTTTCCTGCTATTATCAAGTACTTGACAAGAAGTGACTTAAGAAAGGCAGCAATTTCTTTGACTTATGGTTTGAAGGTCTGGCTTCAAAGGAGGAGCATGAAGTAGCTGATGACGCTGTGTCTGTGTTCAGGTAGCAGAAAGAGATGGATGCTAATGCTTAGCTTGCTTTTGGTTTTCTATTCAGTCCAGGACCTCTGTCCATGGGATGATGCCACCTACAATCAGAGTGGGCCCTCTCTCCTCAGTTAAACTTTCCTGAATGTGGGTGGGTTAGACTTCAAAATTTCACGGGCATATGCTTTCTCTTAGGGATTATTGCTTGCATTCGTGTAATCAGGGTCACAGGGTTTTGCAGTTCCTACTGCATAGGACACTCCTCAGCCACCACAGCCCTGGTGAGAATTCACTCTCTCCCAGAGAGTTCAAACAAGGGAACGTTCAAGACAGAACATTGTTGGGTTCAGCAAGGAACCATGTGTCCCAGCTGCCTCCAGGTGCTCAGTCTTTGTTAATCTGGAGAAAGAAGAAAGTGTGTCAAAGGGTGCCCTTTAATTGGCTGTGATCTGCTTCGGAAATATCCGAGGGAGGAAAATAACACATGAAGGAGACTAATAAAAAAAAGTATAGTTTAAAAATAGTCTCCTGACACCTTCCTTTGACCCATGCTCCTTAGTCTCTCAATTCTGAGCCTTCAGGAATATTTGAAAAAAGGAACAGACTTACCAAAATGGTGAATGACATGATGGCCCTGGGACAATGCCAATAGGTTATGTGAACCACTGATGTCTGTAAGATTAACCCAGTTGGTCTTGGCTGTGATTTGAATAAACAATAATAAGGCATAAGAATCAAAGCCTGTCTCATGTAGACATTGTTTTCTCAGACATTTCAACTGTGTGAACACAAGGGCCCCTGATGTTAATGTATTTCTTTGTTGGTTTCCTTTAAATGTTTCTAGAAATGAGCAGGATTCTGCGCATAGTCTACTCTTCACTTTTAGCAGGGCATGCCATGAAATGTCATTTCCAAAGACTGTACAAACTCTGAGTAAGTTAAGAGGAAATACATCACACCAAACTGGATTTCCTTGAAATTAGGGTCACCTGTTTTGATTTGGACATCTGGAGGGAGTTATTGTTTCTGTCAGGTATAATTGAGAGGAACAAGAAAATTTAGAGTAATACAAAGCAGGGAAGTGAAATTTTTAAGTGTTTGGCATTCCTTCAGCCAACACTGGGCAACCCGTGCCCATAATCACAGATCAAGAACATGACCGTGAGCTTGATACAGTTGCCTCTCTTGGGAAGTGGGTCCAGGAGAGAAAGAGATGTGTTCTGAAGGTGTGTGAGCAAACAGGGCCATGGGACCTGATGTTCCCATGAGCCTCCCTGACTGAGGAACTTTCTGCCATACTGCCAGACTTAAATGCCCTTCTAGCTTGCCAACTCCAGCCATTGTCTCACCTGGCTGCCCTGGAAGGATCAGCTCCAAGAGTTGTTGGCATCTTAATGGCTCCAGAACAGGTCCACACTGCAAGTCTCTGCAGGTTTAGGAGGTACTGTAGCCTTTGATCCTCTGAGGTAGACATCCTGAAAGCATGGGCTGCTGGGACCAGAGAAAGACCAGAGCTGGCTCTATGATTGTCCCAACTCCCTCTAGGAACAAGAACGAAGGTAGTGTGGATGCAGCTCACTAGAGACCCATGCTGTCCACTGAAAAGCTGATGGTCCTAAGCTGGGCACTTCTCAGCTCTTACTTTTCATGCCAACCTGGCAGCCTTGTATGGTATCTGATTTCAAATTGCTTCCCAGAATGCCTCTCTTTTTAAAGCTGATTTTCTGGTCTTATCCTGAGTTTTATAGTGTATGTCAAACTGTAGCCACCAAGAATGTAGACGTCCCACCTTCCCTGAAAATAGAGTTTTTGCAGATGACACAAAGTTAAATGAAGCCACTTAGGAATGATAAGTGGGGGAGTCCTTATCTAATATGACAGGTGTCCTTATGACTAAAGGGAGATTAGGACATAGAGACACATACCTGATCAAGGCTATTTAAAGATGGAGGCAGATATGAAGGATGCTGAGCCAAGCGAAGCTCATATTGAATGCTGGGAGGAGAGATGGGAAGACCCTCCTCCAGACCCTCTAGAGGTGATGTGGACGTTGACATTGTTTCAGGCTATGAACTCCAGGCTTTTGACATAATAAATTCTGGTTTGTTTTTTTATTTCACCCAGTTTGTGGTCTTTTCTTATAGCCGCTCTAAGAAAGTAATTTTGCTTGCAGATGAATGAGCGGTTTAGGAAGATAGCACAATAAGAGCCCAGCGAGTGCGAACAGAGTGCTACTCTGTAAAAGCACAGCCGCCTGTGCTCCTAGAATTGGGATCACACTGAGGGAGGCACACCAGGCCTTTCTGTATTCCTTTAGGCAAGCGGGCCTGCTCCCCTTGAACAGTCGCCAGGCACAGGGAGGCCACCAACGGCTTTTCTCAATCCTCTGCAATTTTTATAGGCAGTGGAATTTCTCCTGAGATAATGATCTTGTTAGCTGCCAGTCTTCAGAGTATTGCAGTGTGTCTGTGTGTGTGTGTGTGTGTGTGTGTGTGTGTATGTTTGTGTTTTGTGTGTGTGTTTACATGTATATGTGTGTTAACGTATGTATGCATGCTCTTAGATGTATGAGGGAAGACATACACTATGCTGGATATTTGAAGAAGTACATAGTAAAAGGGAATTAATGGAAGAGATTAACAGGGTTCATGATGCCATTAAAGCCCATCTACACATAGGCACAATCCTGTGTGCTTTGTTCTGGGTTAAGAACAGATAGCAATCTCTACTTAATTACTTCTTCCACCCCAGCACCACTCACCCTGGAGTATGTTTTTACTGAAGACCCTGAGAACCAAGAACATGAAGAATGAGATGGAAATCAGGATAATAGACGGTGAGCCTGGAAACTTATATAGAGGACCAGCACTTCCTTGGTCCTCCGCCAGGGAAGGCACAAGCTCCTTGGTGACTCAGATATTTGGAGGTTAGGGAAAGTTCTGCTTATTTAAGCTATCTCAGATGTAGACACTATGCTGAAAGACCTTATAGGAATGTCATGGACACAAAGCCCGGGAAAACATTCCCAAGGCTGATGTCCAGCAGGGAATTTGGATCTCTAGGAACTTCAGGCACTGCTGCCAGATATGGTTTCTTATTTTGATGTCCTTCAGCAACGTGCTGCACAGCCAGTAACAGCAGCACAGCAGGAAATCTGTCCAGGAACACAGTACTCAGCCACGGCTTCAGACAGCCCCATTGTCTCATCCTTTCTGTGATGTAGGCATCACTGACTGGTATGGACACTGCACTGCTCTGGGTCCAGCATCTGTTCTAAAGCAATCAGGCCTGGCAGTACGGCAGTTCCTGTAATATTGTCATGGCTACTGAGGGGCACAAGGACTGGAGCAGCATTTGTTCTAGAAGGGCACATGAAGAGGCAGACAAGCAGATATGTGGTTAGTGCCAATAGTAGTTTGCAGTTCCTACCTCAGTCCCCTGCTCACATGGTGACAAACCTACAATCTACATCTGTGCACAGAAATGAGCACAGCACACACCACAGTATGCATGCACTCAACACATACTTCGATGTACACACACCCGGCTACACTCCACAACACTCAGACTGGCACTTTCCACAGAGGCACTCCTGCACTCGCCTACCATACTCCCGTAAGCCGTAGTCGTATACAGATATACATACCTGTTTAGCTGTATAGCGGCACATGAATTCACCCACACTAAAGAGCACATGCACAGGCATAGCAACTCAGAATAATTTCCACACTCATCCGATAAACAGGCACGCACAAAGATGCCAAAACTAACTTGGAGGACACGCTCAAAGCAAGGATGTACACACAGGCAGATTGACACTACAGGGGGTTTCATTAGTTCATGTATCTTTCACCGCTCCCCACAGGTGGCTCTGCCTGCAAGACAGTCAGCCGAGAAGGCAGCTTCTGGGCCTTGTGGGCACAGGGAGCCCCAAGTTCACTATTGATTTTTTTCCCTTTCACTCAGCACCAAGATGGGCTCATCAGAGAGTGTGCCGAGGAGGGCTGGAGCACCCTGTCGGTGGTCCTGCACTCGGGAAGCCCCAAGCCAACAGTTTGCAGAATAGAGGTTATTGGAGACAAAAGCTTGCAAAGAAGGCCAGACCTCCCTCTAGCCAGAATCCTGCCCTGCCAGGATGGGGGGTGAAGGCAAGACAGCCAGCCAGAGTGAAGCGCCTCTGAAAGTGAAGAGGAAGCCCGTGCTTGTGTCAGGCTCTTGCAGTGCACAGACTGTGGGAGGATGTATCCTGCAGTGGTGATCTCTGGACTCCTGCTGTCTGGCCCAAATCCTGATCAACTTCTCTGCTCCACGTCCTTCCTCCGGCTGCCTCAGCTCATGAACAGGCTGAGCCTAAGGTTGCACGGAAATTAGAAAAGAAAGCATGGTAGACAGTAGGCTGCAGACGAGGTGGGGGCGGGGTAGGGAAGGCAGCTGAGATAGCCCTAGAGCTGCAGACCCTACTGGAGCTTCCCCTTGTCCCCTTTGCACCCCCATTTGAAATCTAAAGTGTTGTTTTCACTTCCAAATGGAATTTTGAAAAGTGAAACTCAATGCTCTCCAACAGAAAGCACAAATGTTCAGTTACGAGATAAATGGGGCATTAAAGAACACATTACATAACATGATTGGCTAATTGTGCAGGCGTTAAATATCTAGAAATGCCAGCGGACCCTCGGCTATGCAATGAGGCATGGCCGCTTCAGACGGAAACAAACTCACGAGGCGACTCAGAAAATCCGGGAAAACAAATGCCTGCTACTTATCAACCCTGTTTGCAAGGGAGGAAATGAATCCCCACACTCCCATTGCAGGCTGTTCCCGAGGGCATCTGACTTCTATCCCAGCTTACCTTAGAATCCACCTCACAATCATCAGCAGGGCCCTGGTAATGCAGCTTCACACTTAAAGGAAAAGCTCTTCGTGCCTTGTCACATGTGGAAAGCAGAAAGCTCAGGTAGGTAAGGCCCAGGGAAAACGTGACTGCTGGTTAGTCTAAGATATGACCACCCACACTGCTCTACATAGGTCCCAGCCTCCTAAGTCCACTGAGGGCACACGCCTCTTCTGTACAATTAGTTCTGATTGCCATGCATCTTGCAAACATGTACTAAGTGCCTGCTGTGGCGGGGATGACACAGAGGCCTGTACCTGAGTCCTCGAGCTCACTAGCTTTGGGGCCTACCCAGCTAGAGGTGTCAGGTGATGTCAGTCCCGAGCTCAGGTGGCCCACATGGGAACAGAACCATGGCACTTGCCAGATCCTCCCATCCTGAAGGAGGCTCTACTTTCCCAGTCTACAGTGCTGCTGTCACGCTCACTGTGTCCCATGAACAATAGGATCTGGACCTCCATGGGTACCCAGAGTCAGTTGAACCACCATAATAGTAGTTGCTTCCAGGAGGCTGGTGTGTGAGTACACATGGCCCCTCCCCTATTCTGTGCATTGGTGTAACAGTGAGAGAGGGTGTAGCCTCTCATGCACTGGCTGCCTCTCAGGACAGGGAGGAAGCAGGACAGCTAGAAGCCAGAGAGTAAACAGACAGCTGGCCAGATTCTCAAAGGCCTTCCTCGAGACCAGTCACAGCCTGGAGACCTCTCTGGGCTCCTTCCATACAGTGTTTATCCAGCATCCAAAGAAGATCTCAGCAGCCATGGGAACTGGACAGCTGCACCCCTGCTCAGTGTCTTTCTCTAGGGACGTCACATAATGGTGGCAAGGACCTTGAATGTAGATACAGCTGCACAAGGCCAGTCTCTGCTGAGCTGAAGCAGGGGTGTCTGTGTATTCAAAAGACCCACTCTGCAGTCACCTCTGTTCTAATCCACTGCCGCCACCTGGAGATCTCTCCTCCAGGGCGTCTGGGGTCATTGGACACAGAGGTCAGGGTCCCACTTTCCAGAGCTCCTCCCCTCTCCTTCCTGCTGGGCCAGCCTGGGTGCTCTGGGCCATGTAGGGGTGGGGTAGAGAGGGGTACCTCCCCAGCTCACAGCAGGCAGACACGTGCTAGGACACACTTGCCGGCTGGGGGTTTGAAGACTTCCTGAGAAGAAACAAATGGCTGGGTTTCATCAGCAAGTTAAGATCCTCATTTGAAAGAATGACTCCCACCTCACACCTTACTGTAATTTTCCAATTAATTGTGATTTAAATATGTTAATGTGGCTAACTAGGTTGAGCATCAGCCTAAAGACTTTCTGAATAATGAAGCAAGAACTCCCAGTACTACACAAAGGAGGAAATGCCACTGAGCATCGTGAGAATGGAGATAGGCTTGCAGGGCCAAGATGGGCTGGCCTGGCTCTTTGCACAAGGGTGACCTACTGTCCCCCAGGGCCTAGGAGACAGACTTTGGAGGCACAGGGGATTCTCTCTTCTGTTCCTTCTGCTAGATTCTTCCTGCAGTGGTCTCTGGTGGGGCCTTTTATAGGGCACAGGAGAAGCCTTGACCCTAAATACCTACTTAGCAGTCTGCTGTGGCTAATTGTCCTGCTATAATTCTTCATCGTTTTGCTTTTTGTGTCCTGACACTAGATCCAAAGTACTAACTGGGTCCCAGGGGCCGGTGGACCTGACTACTACCCTCTCCCTCTCAATGAGACCAGTCTAATAGGCTTCCAGACAGAGAGAATACACTCTTCCCTTCAAAAAGAAAGAGGGAGATGACGGGGAGGGGGAGAGGAGGGGAGGGTAGGGGGAAGAGCAGGACAAGCCAAGAGGCCAGGGGTGGGGTCAGCTGGATGGGAGAAAACTTCACATGTCAGTATTAAATCTCGGATGTATACTGCAAGAGCCTCTGGTCTATCAGGCCTTGTCTGAATCTCACCACCCCTACCACCAAGCCTACCACAGCCTCTCTCCATATTACCACACTACTGAACCACCCACAGCTTAGCTCAGCCTCCTGTCCAGATGGTGATGGAGATGATGGTGCTGAGGGCTGTTGTTTAGATTAAACAGGACCAAGCATGAGTGAAGCAGACGAGCAATAACCCTGGAGCCTCGGTAGCTCATGGACAATGGAATGTGTATAAGAGAAAGTCGGGGAACGCGTACTTCACCCTAACACTAACACCCTAACATTGCCTGTAGAAAGTATGTGTCTGACTCCAGGCAGGCAGAGTATGAGGCTAAGCATCAGGTCAGTTACATATGGATGTGGGTCCTAAATGAGATGTCCACAGACCGGGACATCGGCTCTATGCTCCTCAACTTGTCCACCAGAGAAGACGACGTGGGTGGGCCTCAAATGACTCAAGTTGATGATCTTTCCATTCTGGACACAGGAAGTTCTAGAACGCAGAGTTTCTGTGATATTCTTAAACACCTTCCCTTTGGTTTACAGACTAGCTTTGGCTTCTAGCTTCTCCACAGAAGAGTCTCCATCTGATGGTCTCTCTGTATGAGTCCAATATCTCTCTCTCATTAAGGACACCCAGGGTGAAGACTTCGCCATATTGGACTCACCTTAACTGGCTTTACAAAGGTCTCACCTGTTGGGGGCTCAAGCTTCAACCTATGACTCTGTGCTCACCGTTGAGCACAGTGCAGACACAGAGCTGCTCATCAGTCCAGACCTACTTTCTTATCCATTCATTACCTCATTCAGTATGTGTGTATAGGGTGCATAGAACTCCCTGGATGGTCTGAGTAAGGGGCATTCAACAGTGGACAAGCCTCAAGAGCCTGTGTTTCAGAGGAAGAATAGACTGTGAGGGAATAAGTCAGGTGTCAGAGGTAATGTAGAAAAATTGAGGCCTGGTAAGGAGCCGGGAGGCTCAGTCTCCCCAGAAGCCAGTTGGGCCAGTATGAACTCAAGAAGCACTTCACAGTTGGACGTCCAGATGGCGCTGGACCGGTCCCACCTCTTAGATCCCCGACTCTGCTTAGTGCCGACAGTTCTGTAACGATGTTTTCATGTCACCGGGCATCAGTGGTTCATTTGTCTGAATTTTATCTCCCAGCTATGAACTGGAGAGTTACTCTAGACTTTGCCAGTCACTGTCGATTTAGGGAGGCAACTATGATAAATGTGCAGATTAACAGGGGAAATTTACTTACTCAGTCATTACATTGTGTGTGCAGCAGCCTCTCAGCACCCTAATTAAGTAAGGGAAGTGACAAGAGTTCCCTGTGTCAATACTGCAGGAAGCAAGGAGAGGCCTCCTGGCTGGCCAAGGGGCGACAAAAGCAACAAAGAGAAGATCAAAGGACAGCCCTCCATATTGTCTGCCAGTGAGTTAGCTCCCATTGCCCTGTAACTCCCCTACCCTGCACCCTAGATCCTGGGTTAGAGACCCTGAGGCAGTGCTGCAAGCACCTAGGCATCTTGCTCCTCAGAAGTCCAGACCCAGGCCTGGCTTTGAAACTGGTTCATGTTATGGCTTCATTTTATTGAGCAAAGGCCTTTAAGAAGCAGACTATGGGCAGGTGATACTGCTGTCAATCAGGTCAGACAAGGTCTGTAGGTCATAAGCTTATACTGGCACTGCTCTGGTGCTCATTTTCAGACACGTCAGCTTACTCCTAAGCCACTCCCACCTCCACCCTCATAGGGATTTACTCCTTCCCAGTTCAGTATCCGCCCTACCACAGCCAATTAGTGTGGGGAGTCCCTGGAGGACGTCCCCCAAAGAAGACAAAGCTGTGTGAGTGAGAGCCGGGGCAGTTGTGTTTGAAGGGTCATCTCTCATGTTTAAGTCCTCTGCTCCATGGACAGCTTTTTCTATGGCCCCTGCTGGACAGTGGCAGAAACGTTCTTTATGATAGGTGGTCCTTCCACAGTACACCCCTCGGTCTTCAGGTCTGTTCAAGGGACAGACGCAGAGGGAATTTTGAAGAGACCCATCAGTATGCCCATGGCTACAGACCTGGGAATTTCACACACTATCACTAAAGCATGCCCTGTGGTGTGCAAAGCAAGTTGTTGTTGTTGTTGTTGCTGCTGCTGCTGCTGCTGCTGTTGTCGTGGTTGTTGTTGTTTCACCAGAGTCAGCTCACTGACACTTCACAAGAAAATGCCCTCTTTGAAGTAGATTTGAGAGGCCAAGACCATTATAAGGACTGTTCTAGATCTTGTGGTTTCTCTCAACTTTCTATATTGTTCTGGGGCTTGTGTAGACCAACATACTATGAACACATGGAATAGTTCATCCAATTTCCATCTTCTCTTACTTCTTTGGAATGTTCTGTCTACCCTTTTCCCCTATGTCCATCCCTAGAAACTACCACATCCACCTCCTTCGGCCTTTGCTTGGCTGACCCCTGCTCCCTCTATCCTGAAGGCCTCTCAGAAGAGACTTCTTAGCCCATATTTCCCTCTTGGAGCCACTCAGAATGTCAAGTCCTCTTACCAGGTGTCCTCATCAGTAGGCTCCCTTAGTGTGAGGTTCCCTTTGTCTTGCCCACATTTCCAAGGAGTACCCATATATTATCCCAGGAAAAGTATTAAGTCAGTATTCCTCCAAAGAATGACTAAATGTTCCAACGAAAGGCACAAATTCAGTGTGACAATGCCAACAATCTTTGAAAGGTCTCTCTTTCCATGTTATTCAAGAGAAATTTTGAAGAGCCCCAGTGCTCTCAGAGACACATAGACAAACCTTGCAAAAGAGGCCTCAATTCACAAAACATAGCCAACTCTAGCAACATCTTCCTCCACAGTACAAAAGCCAAATGGTATGAGACACTACCACCTCTGACTCCCCCCTAAACATGTTGGGATGTTTCTCACTTAGGTCAACAGTGACAGTCATTGGAAGTGGCACATTTAAACACAGAAAGCACAAGGCATTAGCAGATTTGGCCGCTCAGGGCCCTGCACCCTTTACACAGAAAGCCCTTAAATGAACACACTTCTACCTAAATTGTGTAAATACCGGGGCTTGGAAAGCCACTTGCTCCAGTGCCCTTGATAGAGTCTGTCTCTGGCGTCCCGCCTTTGCATCCACAGAGGACTCAGTGGGGCAGATGGGAGATGGGCATCCTGGCACTCGTGTGGCCTCAGACCCAAGCAAGCCAGGAGGGAATGGTGAAATGTCGCACTTATGTGAATTACACCTGCTAAAAGCCATGCTTGCATACTTGTTGGCCTTGTCGCTGATAGACGGAGGTAGCTGTCTGACTCCACAGTGCATCTCTGCTCTTTATCCCCAGGAAGGTCCTTTGTCCCCTCTCAGGTCCCTCTGGTTGTGTGTGTTTAACACCCTACATCTCACTCTCATCTGTCTTCCCCAAGAAAAGCTTCACATACATCTCACCGTGACCCACAAAGCTTGTATACATGTGTGTGGAAATGCCGAAGCTAGTCCTATCCCCAGACCCCACTGGGGAACTTGAGGCACAATACTGCTCCCTGGTTAGCCAGGCCTCCTAGGCCAGTGTCCCCTCTAGACACAGCCCCTGCCTGAGGGGCACTGACCTGCAGGAAGAAAGGCACACTGAGCATGGCATGGCCCTGCAGGACAGACAGATGATGGCTGCTTTCAGGACAGAGAGAGTCCAGTTTTAACTTTGCAGCCATGATTCCCAAAGTCAAGAATGATGCCTTAGAAGCCTGGGCATTGCCATTAGTAAAAATACCAAAGAAGCAAAAAGTGGAAGGAATTTTAAAGGAGTGGATTAAACCATCTAAATATGAAGTAGTATACGTAGGGTTATCTGTAGCTTGGGGGATGTGTTCAATGGGTGTGACTGTTTCTAAGTAGCATCCTGGAAGCCAGAGGGACAAACAAGACATGAGGGTGACTAAGTGGACAGATGCTTTACTATGCCAGGATATGAGAAGCAGATGCTTCCGATCTGCTGTCAGTCTGTCTGGTTGTACAGCACCCTCCCACCCAAATCCCTACCAACCCAGAACCTGTAAATATGACTTAATCTGATAATGGATTTTTTAAAATGTAATCAAGTTAAAACGAGTCTGAACTGGATCAAGGTACTGTCCTCCGTAAGACTACTGGGACCAGTCACACTGAAAAAATGGGAGGAGAACAAAGGCTGGGTGTTGAGGTGATACATCTACAAGCCAAGGAACACCAAGACAGTTGGGCCAGAAGCCAGGATTCTCTCCAGATCTTTGGGAGCAGTGGCTCTCAACCTCTTTAATGCTGTGACTCTTGAATACAGTCCGTCATGTTGTGTGACCCCACCCATCATAAAATTATTTGCTACTTCATAACTGTAATTTTGCCACTGTTATAAATCATAATGTAAACATCTGTGTTTTGGGATGGTCTTAGGTGACCCCTGTGAAAGGGTAGTTCTACCCACAAGTTGAGAACCACTGGCTTAGAGGAAACCATGAGACTTTCAATCTGATTGTCAGCTTTCAGAACTACAAGGGAAGCACGTACTGTTTTGAGCAGAGTAGTTTTGGGTGCTCTAAAAAGGCAACACAGGATCCTTGGCACTGTGCCCCTGCCTGGGACCAGAAACAAGTACTCTGTCTAGAGAAGCATTACAGAGGCTCCTTGCATGTGTGTACACATGTGGACCAGGGGGGAATAACACCCAGGACTCTAGAGAATAAGAAAGGCAGGACATAACTCCTTGCTCCATGTAAAACTATCCCTGTCTTGTTCTTGCTCTGATGGTGTAAGAGAACAAGGTCACAAAGACAGGGTACCCATTGTCTTTGGAGCAGCGTCATCCCACACTCGAAGTCAAGCAACTGGCTCGAGACTGGCTTTCCAGATGGATCTGTAGAGGCTCAGGTCCTCCCAGCTGTCTGCGGCTGGCACACCAGTGTCAGCTCAGATAATGGCAGAGAACTGACGCCAGCTTTCTGGGGCTGAACATCATTCACAGTTGTCCTGCAGAGGCCAACGTGGGCTGCCCTGGACCCATGGCCCTCATTAGCATAATGGTCTTTGTCCAGAAGGAAAGAGGCAAGGAGAGAAGGTGAGCAGCTGCCTCTTTGCTGCTGGTCCTGCAGCCTGGGCTGGAAGGGAGGCACCATCTGCTGTGGGACTGGGCCACTGATCCAAGGGGCCAAGTGATCCTGAAATTTAGGTGACGCTCTGACTTTCGGAAGTAGATGCCCATGTGCTGGGTAGATTTCTGTGTCATTCTGCAGCGTGTGTGGAAGTTGACAGGATCTGAGGTTGTCCTATATATTGGGTCTGCTGGAAGATCTCAAATGCACCCATCAAATTCTTAGGAAGCTATTCTAGGTAGTGACAACGGGGCAGAGGATAAAGTTTTCATGCAGCCCACACCTGCCCCCAGGGCAACAGTTTGATAATGTTTCCTTGCCAACCTGGTCAGCATCTACTGAGGCAGGAGGTCCAGGCTAGGTCTTGGCAGAGGGGTCTGAGAAACTGGAAATGGAAGTGACTAGAAGCAGAGGGACCCCTGCTGGCACTGCTGGGTGGGTGTCCTTGAAGACTCTTCAGTGCAAAAGAACAACTGGGTTCTGCACAAGTCCTGCCTTTCCAGCCTTGCAGGGCACCTGTGATAGATGGGCTTCATACAGATTTTTAAAAGCTGACCTTTCTAGAATAGGCAGAATAGAGCATTGCATCCAAGGTGTGAGCACAGAGATCAGAGCTCTGACCTCTTTATTGGAAGATGGGAAGCGCTTGATTTTCCTGACCCTTGGTGTCCCCACCTGGTAATGTTAGTAAGAGGGAAGATGAAGAGCTTCCCAGGAGAGAAGGCACTTTGTGCACTAGGAAACCCATTTGAGCCCTACTCTAAGGATGCTCTTCATCTGGGCAAATAGATACCCCAGAGCTTAGTTTCTTTCTCAGGCCTGCCAGATATATATGTCTGTGGTTGTCTGTATCCCGCTATGATGGCTGACATGAATCCCTCATGCATGAAATTCTAGCCTGAAAATTCTTGTGTCCTTTGCTTATTCTAAAGGCTACCAGTAGCCTGTTTGCTTAAGCAGAGGCCCGGTAAAAGCATGATGGAGAGATGAAAGGGTGACCTTCCGTATATGATTATCTTCTACTCCTAAATGTGGGGACATCCTAACCCACTGGAGTGTTATCAGAGCCAGGCACACGCCACAACTCTTTGCTTTAACCTTCCATGAGCCATTGGCTCATTGGAGGTCTGGTATGGACTGAATGCTTGTGTCCAGCTGAAACTTCTATGCAGAATTCTCTGAGCATGGTGTAATGGAGATGAGGCCCTTGAAAGGAGATTAGGTTAGCTGAGGCCATAAGTGTGGGGTCCTGAGACAAGAGAATTAGTGCTCTTATTTAAAACAATACCAGATTGCTGACTGAGCCCTCTTTCAGAGTGCATACAAACGACTGTTAGAAAACAGTCACCTCAAAGCCCCGGGGTGAACCAGCTTTGTTAGCATCTTCAGATTGGAATCTTCAGCATCCAGAACCATGGGAAGGAAGTCTGTTGCTTAAGCCTCAGAGTGCAGCCTTTTGTCATAGTGCTACAAGAAGGCCAAGTCAGGACCATCTCTCAATGCCCACAGGGCCTCAGTGCACATTGCTAAAACATCTGCCTGATTCTCAGACCATGAAGAAGCATGGTCCAGTTCATAATTCTCGGACAGCTCTGGGTGCTTCTGCAGGCCTCTGCAGCTCACCCACCTCACGTGTATAAACACCCTTGATCCCCAGGGTGCTCCTAGGAGTGTCCTATCTGTGTGGCAAGCACTGAAGAGTGTCGGCCTCTATACCACAAGCCCCTGAACCACAACCATTTCTGTTGTCTTTGAGTTGTAGCCACAGAAGCAGCCTTGAGGAGGTGAGGCCCACACCCCTCAGGAGGGCAAAGCACATTAAAGCATGTGGCAGGTGCACTATGCCCTGGCACGGCTGATGTGCCAGCTGCAGCTCCAGCAACTGTCATCTGACATCCTGACACAGAAGAGCACTGGGAGCCAGGAGGCTCTGGCGGTTAGCTGCTCTCTCCCACCATGCCTGGACCCCCTGGCCCAGCCTCCAGCCAAACAGGTGTATGACAGCCTGTTGCAGGTCCTCAGTGGAGGCGGCAGGCCCTGGAGAGGGCTCTAAGAGGAGAACAGATGAAAAGAACAAAGGAGGTTAGGCCTTGGATGACAAGCTTATTGATAACAGTTTAGGAGGAGAAAGCCTGCAGGGTGACAACAAATTGTTCCTAATGGCTTTGTCGCCTGCAGGCCCCTGTCTCAGAGAACAAGCTGTCAGGCTAGTCCAAGGGAGGCCATATTGCTCTCTGCAAAGGGAGTCTTCTCACTCTGTCTGTCCCACAGGTCTACTGTTGTAAGGCTTTAATGTTGTGGGTGCAGATAACAATATAGCCACTTCTGGAAATAGTCAGCCATGGCAACATTAGCTGTCAGGGCCCAAGTTCCAAAAGTGAAGTTTGCTCAGTTCTGTTGAGTAGGGCCAGGTAAGTCCCGTACCTGGAGGGCAAACATAACTTCCCACAACCGCACTGTGCAGGTATGCAAGGCCTCTCGTTCTAGAAAGTCAATGCCATCAGTGTCACATGGGGGAGGGTGGCTGAGGAAAACAAATTACCCTTTGTTACTCTGGGGTTCCAGCCCCTCGAAAGAGGTCTTGCCAAATCCAGGTGATGGTGAGCTGTGCTGAGGGAGGGGAACCCCACACGTTATTGCCATAGATGACAGCAAGTGTCCTCTTTAGGGAAAGCGATAGGACCGAGGTGATCTGAAGGAAGGAGCCACTAACCACAGCCAGATCTTCCTATTGCTTTGATCTTACATAGCAGGAGAATATGGCTCTGAGGAACGCCTCCCTAGATCTCCCTCTATCAAAGGAAATTTCAAAGCAAAGTCATGTCCACATCCAAGAAGCTCAGACAGCCTGGCTGGAAGTTCAAGCCAGCAGCCACCATTAATGGCAGAAATTGTCCATGATTGTGGTCCTCATCATACCTGGTGCCTTGTGAGGGGCATCTCAGAGCTCCACTTTCACTTAGACAAACTGAGCGAGGACAAACCTCCTTACCCATGAGGTAGTCAGGGCTTCACTAACATGGGGCAGACTGGTGTCAGTGGGAGGGGACTAAATGGCTAGTGACTTTCTCCATCCACAAGGACATGAGGACTTGTCAAGTGCAATATTTACCTGGCTGGCCTGGTGAAAAAGCAACCAATCCACTGAACACTGGCAGTATAATTGTCAAGCGAATTAAACCAAGAATGGAGACCATCTTTCTTTTAATGGAATCATACTATGTTGGTTTGGTCATGTCTGTGCCTTTTTGCCAGGTGCCAGGCCTCCTTAGCCAAAGTTTTGGCTTATATTAATCAGCTTCTCTGAGTCTCCGACAAATATCGCTCCAAGGTGGAACTTACTCACTAGGGACCCACCCTTCAGCATACAGGCCTTTGTGGGGGACATTTCCTGTCCAACCCATCACAAGCACGGATGAACCGGTGCTGCTTTAGTCATACTAGAGTGACTGGCTGTGTTCTATGGCTGCAAGAGGGAGTGGCCATAAGTGTGGTAGCTAAAAGCCCAGCTTCTTAAACTGTGATTTGCAAGTCCACAGGAGGTCATGTGACTGAATAGATAGGTCACAAAAAATTGGCTACACTCTCTGACTTCTGTATGTGCATCACCCAAAAGTTCACCCAAAATCAAATGCCAAATTAATCCAAGACAATTATGTCAGCCCTTGCCTCGCTTCATATTGCTGGGCAGGATCCCACTGCAGCCTCCGTTCTGCACACGCAACATGCCCACGTGCCTCCATGAAGTGCAAGCAAATGCTACCAGAATGACTATGTGTGTATTAATTGCAATGTGTTTTTCCATCCGCACAGGGTTCTGCTCTTACAGAAAGATAATGATGAAGAGACAGAAAACAAAGCAAACTCCCCACCATCATTCCTCAGCATGCAAGCACGAATCACTGAATCTTTGGACAGTACTGTCTTGGTGCTTACGTTTTTACATTGTTATCTGAATTACCCACTCGAGCTTCATAGAAAACCATTCAGTGGACTTCCAATAGCTTCCGAAACATCCTCGAATGTCCCTCTGCCATTGTCATGTTATGTATTTTAGGAGAAGCGGTGTTCTCAACCTCAGTGATTATAGAATCAAAGTATTGATAAGCCTATCAATTTTTTTGGTGTTTTTGGTGAAAACACCAAAGTCACTTTCTGTCCTCCTGCATCAAATAGTTAGAAAAAATAAACTCTTCCCATCAAAATAAATAAAGGCATTCGTCTTAATATAGTAAGCTAATTTGCTCATATCTTTAATAATTAGTAACATTCTATGTAGACCAGAATTTTCAAAGTAATTTTCTTAATGATTGGTTGTCAGTAAATGGCTGATTTCCATACCTATTTTATGTCCTGACATACCGGGAGTTGCATAAAGATCTCTAGAGTAAAAGGAATTGTGGGTGAAAAGTTTAAGAAACTTTGGCCTGGCAGGCAAGGTGATAGAGGTAAGTGGGTCTCTGTGAGTTCAAGGCCAGCCTGGTCTACATAGTCAGTTTTAGGATAGCCAGGGCTACCTAGAGAGACTTGTCTCCCATAAGTCTTATTTGCAAAACTGGAGGGTCAGCAAAGCACATTCCTACCAAAGGGAGATTCAATTCCCAGACCTTTCCAGCTTCTAGTGGTCATGTTTAGTCCTTGGCTTATAGCTCTCATCCCAGCCTGCATCTCACATTATCTCGCCCCCTTCTCTTTGAGTTCAGTATTTGTCTTCCCAAACAACCTTCAGGATGCACTGGGGGCTCACCAGGTACTCCCCGCTCATGTCCACACATACCTGCATCTGCCCTTTGCTCTTTGGAAACAACCTACAGGTCCTTTGAAGATGCTGTGTAGACAGCTACCTCTGCAAATGCATGATCAGTCCACTGTGGACCCCACATAATGGCAGAATGTACATCTTTCAGAGATGGTGTTTTAAAAACTATGTGCTTTGTCTTCTCCAAATCATTAAGATTCAAGGAAGTCATCAGAAGAAACACAGGAGCTCCAGTAGGCTGATACCCAGACAAAGGATGCTGCTGAGGACTGAGGTCAGGGATATCTTTGTTTTCCTGTCTGTTATTTTTTTATCTTTTCCAAATGTTCACCTACAGGAGGTGTTGCTCTCTGTCTTAGACACTTTTCCATCGCTTTGCTAAGGCACCATGAACAAGGTAACTTATAGAGGAAAGTTTATTGGACCTTACAGTTTCAGAGGGTGAGTCTATGACCAAGATGTCAGGAAGCATAGCAATAGCCAGGTAGGCATAAATTCAGAAGCATGGGCTGAGCGCTCACATGTATCCCACAGACACAAGGCAGAGGGAGCTCACTGGTTAATTGTATGGGCTTTTAAAACCTCAAAGCCCACTTCAGTGACACATTTCCTCAACAAAGCCACACCTCCTAATCCTTCTCAGTTACATGAACTATGGACCAAGGCTTCAAATGGCCTTCTGAGGACCGTTCTCATTCAAACTGCCACATCATCTTTTGTCTACTGTAGTCTGGAACTCATGGTCTGTCCTGGCTCAGAGCAAGTGTAGAGATCTGCTGTAGAGATTGGGAAGAGTGAAGTTTTCAGGATGCAATAAGGAGCAGTACTAGTCACCTTCAGGTCCCAGGCACCCATGCTAAACACTGAGTGGAGCTGTGTGTGGCAGCCATTGGGGCAAGGGTGGCATTCAGGGGCCATTGCATCATCCTCACAGATACAAGCCTCCTTGAAAAGATGGGGGAATTTGCGCCACTGGCAACAGGGCACATGTTAGCTCCTTCCCTAGTCTTTCTGCAGCTTGTCAGAAGGAGAAGTGCATTTCAGTCCCCTTTGCAGTTGAGGTAATAGAGGGTTTGCAGATTAAACAACTTGCCTAAGGCCACTCAGCTGATATGGAGTCCAACTGGGATTTAAATCTGGGGTTTTAGAAATTCCAGGCTTGGAGTTTTCCCAGTAAACCAGGGCAAGATGAAGAGCTAATATGGTTGACCAACTTGGTTGTGAAACACATTTTTAAGATCTTATTTTGTTTATTTTGTTTTCGCTCTTTATCTGAAGAAGTCAAAAGTGAGGGATAGAGTATGACTGTGCTCTAAACTGTATTTGCGGAGGACCCACCTAGTAAAAATTTTCCAGTCACTACGCTCATCCAACTCCAGCCTCCACTCTGTCCACCACCCTCGGGCCAGGCTGCCATCCTTGGACAATCCTTTGGTTTCCAAATTTATTCTCTAGCTTTTAAATTTAATTCAATGTCAGTTCTTCACAACAATGGCCTTACAGAATTTTCTAGGCTCTGTGCATTTCTAGTAGGAACCAGGGCAGCACCAGCACCCCCTAGCTGCAGAGGTAGGTGTGACAAGTGAGCATCCTCAAGCTCCCTCAGGCCCCCCTCTGGCTGGTGGCAGCACAGAGACTGCCATTTGGCATCCTGACCAGTGCTCCAGAGAGCAGTGAGTGGAGTGTCGCCTTTTAGGGGAGTGCCAGGCAGGCCAGGGCATCTGCCCAACCCTGGCGCAGCCCAGATGCCTGTGTAGAAGCTGAATGCTCTCTTTGATGTTCTTTCTTTTGCACCCCACAAGAGCACTTGATTCACCCTGAAAGTGAAGTGGGTTATTTATGACCCCCACCATCCATCGTAGGGTGGCAATGGCTGCCAACACACAGATCATTGTTCTTGGCACCATCATTTTTGGTGATGTTTGCTTAATGGCACTGAGCTGAAATATCATTTTCTGGGAATGGCTGCCCACCAGGCACTTAATTACAAACAAAATTAGACTTCCGTGTGGTTTCACCCAAAGCCCAGGGCATTGGGATAATTACTTAGAGAAAAGATAAAAATACAAGTTTATCCCACAAACCATCCTGCCAAATATCATAAAGCCAGAAGCATCATGCACTCCCACGAAAGTCCCTTTTTTTCCAAACTGAGTCATGTGGCAGCTCCTCACCCCTCCGTGGGTGGACCAGGAACAGCACAGGTGACTCTTGTGGCCCAGGGAACAAGGCTAAGATACAGGGACGTTTTCTAAATTCCCAAAGGCTGGCGAGGGCACTCCTTATTAATTTATCCATGTGGGCGGCGGTCATTCTCTCTCTCTCTCTCTCTCTCTCTCTCTCTCTCTCTCTCTCTCCCCCCCCCCTTGCTTGCTCTCTCACTATGTGTGTGTACAGAGTGTGTGTCTGTGTGTGTCTATCTGTGTGTGTTACAGCATGAGTGTGCACATGAGTACAGTTGCACTCACCTGTGTGGGTATGTGGGTATATGCGGAGGCCAGAGGTCAACTTTGGATATTCGTCTTTGTCATCTGTCCCACTCCATCCTACTTTTTAAGCCAAGGTCTCACACTGAACCTGAACTTTGCTAGCAAAACAGTGAATCCCAATATCTGACTGTTTCAGACTTCTAGCATTAGGGTTAGAGATGTATTCCACCGTGACCAGCTTCTGTATGGGTGCTGAGAACCCAAACTGAGGTCCTCGATGTCACAGAGCAAGCAGTTTCCTCACTGACACATCTCCAACATCTCACACTTCAAGGGCCAAAGGGCATTAAGCAGATACCACACTTCTTGGGTTTGGAAAGCAAAAAGAACATGCCCGCTGGTGGAACAAAGACAAGCCTCTCACACCTCTGGGTCTTGGGCACCTCACTTGGAGGATGGGCAATGTGAATCTATCTGCTCCCTTGGGGGAATATGTGAGACCGGAGCACCTGACTTAGTCCCTGGCATTCACTAGGTACACAAGACATGGCGACAGACATGATAACTGGGCAGGACTCCTGTGCCTTCTTCAGGCTGTTCCCTAAACGCTCACGTGTGGATCTGCAGCATGGTGCCAAACTCCTGCTTGCTCTGTATCAGGGAGGCTGAGGCTTGGTACCCAGACTTTTTGTAAAACAGGGAGAAGGTGAGTTGGAAGGATTAACTCGCCTTCAGACTCCAATATAGGGCTCCTCTTCTCCTGCCCTAAGTTGCTCTCTGTAGGAGAAGCTGGATGAAGAGATTTATCTGCTGCGCCTCCCCCCGCCCCCTCATCCCCGTGGCAGGGGATTTGATCAGCTAGGTGGGCGAGCCCTTCCCCTAGCCACTGCTTTCTGTCTCCCTCCATTACCTTCTAGATCTTTTCCTGGATGGAGCCAGGTTCCTCCCGAGAAGGGCAGGCCACCAGCTCCACCCTCCTTACCCACCGTCTAGAGCCTGTGGAGGGTCTGTGTTGGGGAGTTGTCGACTTCGAGCACTCGGACTGAGTTCTGCACCCTTGGCCAAGCACAGCCGAAGATGTACCCTGTTTAAGGGACAACGTGAGTGATCCAGAGAGCACAAAATCATGCCACCTCTGGAAGGCTAGAGGCAAGATTCATTTAAACAGCTTCCTCTGTCACCGGTGTCACCAAGCTGAAGCTTGTCTTGTTTACGGGATGAAGGTTTCACACTGTGTCAACGGTCTGCCAGAACTCAGCATTAAAATGAGCAGTTAGTACAAGTCAGCCATAAACATGGCAGATCTGAGAGACGGGCAGAAGCCACGCGGATCCCCGGTGCAGCTTTTAAGCACTTGGCATGCTGCTGGCTCCGACTGGAGAGGGGGCTGCAGGCATCATTTGGGCCCGGGTGCAATGCACTTGAAATAATTACTTTAATCAGCAAAAGTTAATTACTTTAAATCATAAATTAATGGCAGAGCATTTGGCAGAGCCTGACGTGCGTGGCGAGGCTGTCAACGGAAAGCCCAGGTGAACCCGCGACCCTGCCTGGTGCCACCACAGAAGCTGGAGCCCACCCACTGCGTGTGCCACTTCTGCAGCACTAAGAGAAACTCTCTGTAACCGGAGAAGCGCCACCTAAACTGTCACCTATAAAAAAAAAAGGAGCCGTAAACAAGCAGGCTGCTGCTAAGCAGGTGCTGCTGGAGAAGCCGGCCCTTGACAATAATAAGATCTTAAAATGGCATCTGCCTTTATTTTACAGCATAATTGGAAAGACGGTTCAAAGTAATAAACCCAGCTGATATGTTTTATGAGTTGGTAGTTAGCAGTGTTTACTGGGGAAGAAGATTTGGGGGAAGATACTGTCACCCCCGGATGCAATTTCCATACCAAGATGTCTAAAGAGCCAACTGCCATAAGGCAGGGAGACCACTGTGTGGAAGCCCCAGCAGCCGCAGCCTTGCCTCAGACCTATCTTGTTCCTTCTGTGCTGGCATCTCCGGGAAGCAGCCGGAGTGCCTTGAGAAGGCAGGAGTTCTTTTGAAGGGATGAGAGCTCTCTCACAAGCCGTTCTCAGTGAGAACTAACTTAGAGTCTCTCGCTCATCAAGCTTGGGTGCTTGCACAAACAGGCTACGGGGACACACAGCTGCTTTGCCCACAGTGACCTCATTTGGGAGTCGTGCACTGTCTGCAAGGTTTCCACACAACATGACAAAGAGCCAGCTGGGAGAGAGGGTCTAAGAGATGACCCGACCTTACCTGACTGTCCATTACATCTTCAGGCTCGGGACCAGGGAAAATGTGTGTGGATATAAGAACAGTGCAGGATGCTGTCCACCTAGGGACACACAGCTCATTGAAATGAGGGAAATCTATCTGGGTGCCAATGGTCTTGGAATGAGAGGAGTGTCAAACCCTAGGCTGTGAACATTGACGCTCAGGTAGTAGGACAGATTCTGGAACACTGACAATGAAGTATCTTCAGTTTACAAGGAAAAAAACAAAACAAAACAAAACAGAAGTCAGAACTCACTGGTACCCACATGTGATCTTGTGATCCAGAACTTACTTAGGAGGGCAAGAACTAGAATCCTCAGCAATCACCCTGGGGAAATTGAAGACCGTCTTAGGTGTGTGTCTGTGCATCCTAGCAAGGTTGGTTTGATTAAATATTCTTCGTTGACTAGGGTAAGTCAAAGGGCTATGCAGGCGATGCAGGTGGATAATTCTTCCCTGCGTGTGGAGTTCACGAAAAGGAAAAATGCAAAGCAGAGAACAGGGGGTCTGGTGCTATGATTTGTTTCCTGGCTTTTTCCATGGAAATAGGCAGGGTCCTGGGACTGCCATGCTCTCTGCGTCCTGATGCACTTAGGAGGTAAGGTTACCACCTTCTCCTTGACCTCTTTGCATGCCTCACCCTTGCAGGCACCGCCCTCCATATTAGCTGTCTTTCCTGTTGCTGTGGTTAAAGATACACAGATACACTAACAAAAAGGGGGTTGGGAAGAGAGGGAGAAAGGGTTTACTTTGTTACCATTCCAGGGAGAATACAGTGTGTAAAGACAGGGACGATATGGAGGGGGGAACTCTGCGGAGATGGAAGAGGAGGGAGTGGGACTGGGGCTGTGGAACCTCGAAGCCCATTCCAGTGAGGAACGACTTGCTTCTTCCAGGGAGACGCTACAGCTCCACAACCTTTCTGACCTGTGCCACCAGATGTTCAAATATATGAACCTACAAGAGACATTTCATATTCAAATTATAATGCACTCCAAGTCCCCACAATGTACAGTTGAGGTGAGTTCTCAGGCCTCTCCTATCTGTGCTGAAAAGGTCCACCTGCAGGGGCCAGAACGTCCTTTCTGGCAGGTATAGCTCCTAGGAGGACTCCAGTCACTGCCAACAAAAACAAGCGCACTGTTTTGGTCCTGGCCTTGGTCCAGTGAGCTCTTGGTTTCTGGCTCTAGGTAACTTTAGCTAAGACACGTCTCCCTGCTACAGCTGACTCCTCTGTCAAAGATATTCAGTGGGAGGACCCAAAATTCTGTCTGGAGGCTATCTTGAAGCATCCCTCCTGACATGCAAGGATGGGACGTGGATTGTGTGCTCTGATTTCCGAGGTCACACAGCACAGCTGCACTGGTATCTCGTGGTCACAGCCAATAGTATGCCCTGTTTGGCCTCCACAACTCATCCTACATCTAAAATATATCCTGGCCCCAGTTACTGGCTCCTTATCCAGGGATTGCCCTTCAAAATGGCTCTCACTGTGGTGCTCCACTTTGGCCTCAGGTCTATATAGACGAACTCTTAATCTGTGGCACGAAGAACTGATTTAACCCCTCAGCTACCAAGGCCTGGTTTGTATATTGGGAATGATGCTATAGTCCCAAGACTTCTTGTAATAATTGCCAGTGACAAAAGTGTAGCTGAGGCAAGCACACTTCTGGGAATGTGACAGGTCCTCAATGCTAAGCGTCTAACAAAGCACTGGTCAGCAGAGCATTCTTAAGCTCCTGAATTTTCCCCAAGCATCCCTGTCACAGATCCTTAGTGCTATATCCAATAGGATGATACATATGGTCTCTTTCCTCTGCTGGTCTCCTGGCTCAGCTGGGGTGGATGTGCTTCGATGACTAAGAGGCCTCTGCAAAGAACTTAACCTTTGGGGAACTTATTTTAGAAAGGTGAAGAGGAAAGAGGGATACTCGGAGACTTGAGGTACCAATCTGAACCATACTTGGCTCTTTTCTTCCTGTTCAATCTTGCTGGCCTTTGGAACAGGCAAGGAGTTGGGAAGCAGGGACTTGGGGCTCTTCATTGGTTCTGTGTCTATGTCTAAAACACAATTTGTCTGCACTGGTTCTACATCTTGAACAAGTGCATATGACTAGAAATAAATTATTCTCCATGCAGAGCACAGAGACGGAATGTGTGAGCTCCCTGGGGTCCATCACCCATTCCCACAAAGGCGCTCAGAACCAACAGGCAGGTACATCCCTCAGTGAAGTACACAGGCACACTTAGAAAGAAACGGCTAAGAGTTATCAGGTTAAAAAAAGAAATCACATTTCAGGAAGTGAGAGACATTTTTCCAGAGCTCTTGGTGTCAGTGGCTTGTGTGCTGGAGTACCCTGGATATTGCAAGTGTTCAGAATTCCATTCTGCTCCTATCAGTCACAGGTGTGTTGACAGAACCATCGTTAGCCAAGCTCATCTTCAAAATACTCTGGGTTGGAGTTGGTCTTGGTTCCCACATGGGAAATTTCCACTCTCATCAAAGGTTGTCAGTGGCTCGTGGGTCCATTCTCACATCACAGCGTTCCAATTAACTTTGGTCTGGAGTGAGGCAGCATCTTCTTCTTGATAATTTCTAGCATCATGGAAAAAAAAAAAAAGACTCCAAGCTGGTGATGCTTGCTAGAACTTTCTCACGTGATGGAAACATCCTTTACCTGAGTTGCTTGATTGGAAGCTACTCGCTGTCTGGTGAGCACAGAAGGTGGAATTTAATTGTTATTTCCGTTGATTTTAGTGTATTCAGCCACACGCTGCTGATGGCTACAGAACTGGATACGAGGGTGCTTAGCAAAACCAACACAATCCATGTGAGAAATGGCAAACTGAGTTAGTCTTCATGGGATAGTTACTATAAATGAGGTCACCACTCCTTCTAACTAGGTGGCTACCGTACTGGTGACTTTCTATAACAGCGAACTTATTCTCTCACACAGTTCTACATGGCTCAAGAGTGGGAACCTGTGCCTGGCAACTGATGCAGTGCCTGTCTAGCACTTCATAACCCAGGCATAGTGGTGCATAACTATGATCCTAGTACTCAAGAGGCGGAGGCAGGGGGATTAGGAATTCAAGGTCACCTTCAAGTACATCGTTTGAGGCCAGCCTAGGCTACAAAATATCCTCTCCAGCTAATTAATTAGTCAATGAATTATTTTTTTAAAAGAATGGGCAACTGGTAACCAAGGGAAAGAAAAATGACGTTAATTTAGCATCCTTTTTTGTCCATCACCTTAAGGAATAGAGTTTACTTTGGACATTCTCAGCAGGTTCAACTGCATTCAAATCTTCAGGCATCTTAAACCAAAAGAGCTTAACAGTCCTCCTTACAAGGAAAGAAAAAAACATACAATGAAGCTCAGTAGCAGATTAAATGCACGAAGATGGGTTTCATGACTTTTGAAAGATCAGAGAAAATTAAATGTGAATTTTTGCATATGAAACAGTCCAACATTTGCAACTCCACAAAAACATTTTTAAATGAATTCATGGCTCCCAGTGGTACCCAGCACCCCAAGGGTTTGGGTCCAATTTTTGCCCCACTCAAAAAACCCATAATAGCTGCTCTGGATGAATAAATGAATGGGGAGGTAGTGTGAGACATACCAGCACTGAGTTTTCTTCTTGGCCTCTCCCAGCAGGAAGTCTTCCGGTGAAAACATGGAAGCAAAGCAAACCATTCCTTCTGCCCTCTACCTAGACAAGCTGCTCTCCTACCTTTAGAGCTTAGGGAAGCTGGGTGAAGATGGACTTGTGGTCCATGGGCCCAATAACCAGCAGCAAATGTGAGTGGGCTTTGATGGGATTATGCCGGAAGACGGAAGAACTGGTCAATTACCTTCTGTCTTCACAGTCCTCAACTCTACTGTGCTCTCCTAAGAACAGAGCCTGTAGTAAAGGCCAGCTGCAGGTGGCTCCATACAGTCTCACCCCTTGCTGGGAAAGGCCAGCCCAAGGCCAGCTCTAAGCACAGGGCTGACCAAGAGAAAGGCAGCCTTGGGGAGTTCAGGTCCCTGCCCAGTTACTGCTGCAGTTACCAGCACAGGGTTGAAGCAGAAAAGGCGGGAGAGAGGCGCAACCAGAGCAGTAACACATAACACACAAGTTCTGCCTCGCACCAAACTTTAATCTTTTCCCCCAGGCATCTACTCAAGCAGCATTATATTATTTAATTTTTTTTACTATTAATATTCTGCCCTCGATGTGCTGCAAAGCAACTTCATGCAAAGGAAGAATGGACTTACCAGGACTCATTTGTCTTCGGCACCTGGACTGTTGTAAATTAGAGTGCACCCGGTGTGGGGAGCAGAGCTATTTTAATCATTCCAATGTGCCCAGTGCGGGAGATGAACTCAAAAGTGAATATTAAAAGTAGTTGTGGAATTCAGTCGTTTCACGAGTGAGCACGTAATAGCCAAAGGCAAAACCGGAAGGCAGCTTCACTTCCAATCAGTGTTCCCATTTTATTGAAACCAGATTGGAATTCCTGGAAGGAAGCCTACAGATCACATCTTTAATGCTCATTTTCATACACTCCAGTAAAACTGTCAGGGTGAATCAGTTGTTGAAGAAGGCTTCCTGTATAATTTACAGATGTGCCTCCCTGCAGCCCATTATTTAGAGCTGAAACTGAAATGTGTTTTTGATCAAGCTCCGAGACTTCCTCTCACCTGCCCAGGTTTTGCTGGACTCTAATTTGGCGATTAATGCTGGCCTTTCACACCACGCTGCCCCCTCAACACCAAGGACATTCATCCCCACACATGTAGCCGTGGGCTGGAAGGTGCCTGCAACCCACTGGGATGCTAGAGTGTGTGGGAAGACAGGGCTTAGCATCCGCCACAGACAGGAACACCCTGGTAGGGAGAATTACGCCAATCACGGAGGACTTGTAAGGAAGCTGAAAATGTGTGGCTGGAGCCCTCTGAAGCCCTGTTTCTTCAGCCCATTGCTGAGGCGAGAAGTGAGTAGAATGGAGACAGAATACAGGGCAGAGACCTTCAGCCCTCCAGTTTTTTTCTAGAAAGCCCCAGCTACACAGTAGGATGGGCTGACCATACAACCCTGGTATAAAGGAAGTGGGCAATAGCCTGATGGGAGTTCCTTATGTCTTCTTCCTTTTTCTCCTCAGACTGTGCTGGTCTAAGAGACCTGCTTGGAGAGATAGGGATGGCAGGCAACAGACCAAGAAGGAAGACATCTTGGATGTTTGTTGGTATCTGGTTAATTATGTTGGGTGGAGACTATGTAACAGGGGACCCAGCCACTCCCAGCCAGGCTCCTGGCCTCCATGCTTCTCATTCAAGTATCTAGACAAGTCAATGAGCTCAGCTAAAGGATTTTGGCTTTTAAAGGACACAGGTTACCTCATTATCCTAAGCTCTTCCTTTATGGGAGGAGAAAGCCAAATGGAAATGAAAATTATATGAGGGAAAAAAAGAGCCCTGGGCATTTTTCTCCAGAAATATCATAACAGAACAGGAAACTAGGCCTTGCTAGTATCCCAATTCCAGTTCCATGACAACACAGCCACACAGCCCTATGCTCTTCATGGGCATCAGTGTACTGGAATGACGGCTGAGTGAAGTTGCCTGATTGTATTGATGGTCATGCAAGAAGGCAATGCAGAGAGCCCCAGCCCAGCCAATAAAGGTCTGTTACCACAACTCCGGGGCTAGATTATTTCTAGTCTTCCCACCAAGTCACCACTGACTCTGCCTGTGGAGGCAAGACCTGGATGGTCAGGAGGAGAACAACTGACTACCAAAATGGCCTGTCAACCAGCTGACCTCCTGTCTTGGCTACTTGCCATGGCCAATGTTTCTGATGATAAAAGAAACACAAAGCACAAGGCCCTGCATTGTGCATAGGACACCATGTTGGAAGGAGAGACTAGGAGCTGGGTCCTGACCCTGCCTCGAGGCTCAAGATTGTCATCTGTAAAGTGAAATTACAGTGACTCCTTCGCCTGCAAGCAATTGATAGGTGAACATACGTTAAGTATACAGAGTTGCCTCAAAGGCATGACACAGAGAAGGCAGAGAAGACGGAAGCACCATGGGAGCTGAGAAGGGTGGCTGGCTCCCCTAGGTCACATCTACAAAGGGGTTGGATTTCCTAAAAAACTGTGAGACTTTAAATAGAACACTGTGTCTAAAAAAAGAATGATCCAGTTGCCTTCACTCTCCCACACGAGCAAACTTGCCCAGCATGACTCCCACAAACTGTTCTCAAGATACACCTGCACTTGGCTTGCTACTAGGAACCCAATTTTTGGGAAGCCAATGAAATCCCATGCCAATATGGCCCCACTCTAGACTTACAGGGATGTGCCTTATGTCATACAGGTTTGAGTGTAGACTTGAGAAACAAAGATCTGGAATGTTCTATCCATCCATTCACTCACATATCTTCTGAGAGGCAACCACCACACTGAGCAGGAAGGGAACCCCACCCCAGTGTGATTAAATTAATGTATGCAAATGACATGCAAAAACTAACCTGACTTGTGAATTTTTTTCTTCCGACGACGGAGAGGGGTTGAGCTCTTCCTGGCCAAGTCAAGCCTTCCACACATAGGCTGCACGAATTGCACGTCTGAAGAGTCAGCAGTTGCTGGCAGAGGCAAAGCTCTGCTGGCTGTTTAATTTCCCCGTCTCCACAGTGAGCTGAGGGCTAGGGGTAAGAATCCCTCCCATGGAAAAATCTGCTCCATTCCCTTAGGATAAGGTGGCCTTATGCTTTCTGCTGCTCTCCAAAGTCACCCCTGCCTGACTCAGCATGCAACATGGTGCTTTCTTGTGTGGAGTGTCCTGTGACAAAGAATAGAAACAATGTGAACACCTTGCTCATACAGTGAGGAGGATAGCAGAAGTACCTTTGTTAAGCTTGACAGTACTCTTGAGAAAGCCAAGGAAGATGTTGCTCATTGGCAGAAAAGTATGCGGATCATCATCACACACTGTAACAGGTACCCAGACCCATCACAGCATGTGACATGTGGCCACATGCCACCTGATTGGTAGTCAGCTACTGCTCTCATGTTGTCCCTCACTGCCGCATTTGCCTCTAAGCTTCACAAGGTCAAAGCGAGTCCTGCTCTTAGGATGAAAAAGCTATTTCCTTCACCAAAATAAAAATGGGAAAAGGCTCTGTTAGCCACTGGGACAGATAGGAAGGCACTAGGAGGGTCACTTCTGTAGACCTCAGACAGAACCCAGAGATTTTCACCATGAGGAAGTCTGTGATGAAATATCCTGACGAAAACAACCTGAAGGAGAAAGGGAGCGTTTCAGCTCACAGCTCCAGAGAAGATATAGTCTGTCATGGAAGGGAAGGCTTGGCAGCAGAGGCAGGAGGCCAGCCTGTCACATTGTATAAGTAGTCTAGAAGAAGAGAGGGTAGAGGGGGAGGGGAGGGAGAGGGAGAGAGACAGACAGAGACAGTGAGAAAAAGAGAGACAGAGACACAGAAGGAAACAGAGACACACATATACACACAGAGAGAGAAAGAGGGAAAGGAAGAGAACAGGATACACGGCCAGGCTATAAAACTCAAAGCTCACTCTAATTGACTTACTTCTGTACTTTCTCCAGGAAAATTCTACCTCCTAAATCTTTGCCAACAGGGGACATTTCACATTCAGTCCACATGCCACCACCTCTAAAACACCTTCCTATAAGAATCCCAAACCATTACTCTCTTATCTCTTAAGGAGTTCACTGAAGCACTGGGTCCTCTGTTGAAGTTGATTCGTACCCTTAGCTTGAGAGACCAGGTGTCCTCCCCACCACAGTAGACTTTCTGCCCAGCGACTCACTCTCCTCTGCTTTGGAAGACTCACGTCTACCAGGTCTTAAAGAATAAGACTCATTTCATAGCTAAACCACCCTCCAAATTCCAAATCCCATTAAGAACATGAAGTTTCCTTTCAAGTTGACGCTAAAGTGCTAACAACTGATCTTAGCTTTTACCCTGAGAACAAGCCTAGTGAGCAAGTGAACATCCAGCAAGAGGCAGTTCTCCTTTGGAGAGCTGGAGGGAAAGTACTTTCTTCTGTTAAATGTCAGCTATGTTCTCTATTTGCTGCTAGTTAAAGAAGTGAAGTATTTTTGGTTTGGTTTGGTTTTTCAGAGGTTGGAGGAGAAGGGCGGAGGAAGGGTTTTAGTATGTAGCCCAGGCAGACTCAAACTCAAGATCCTCTTGTGTACATGCTCTCTCTCTCTCTCTCTCTCTCTCTCTCTCTCTCTCTCTCTCTCTCTCTCTCTCTCTCCATATGTGTGTGTATGTATATTCCCCCTGTCCCCATAAATGACCTCTGTCATTTGTTTACACACTTGCCCAGCTTATTCTTGAAGCTTCTCGGCAGAGTTAATGCATTCAACATCTGCCAAGGAGCAGAGACTGACCATTATCTTATGCCAGAGAAGGAACCAACCAAGAACCCAGATTGGAATCATGTGAGGCATAGTTGTTCCAATCTCCAAGTAGGTACAGTGTGCTTCATAGCTCTGTGCAGGTAGCACCAGCACAGTATGGGAGATGCCCCTTCCTGCCCTCCAGGACAGGCCTATGGCCAGGCCATAGCCTGATCACTGAGCTGAGAGAAAGCCCTCTCTGCAATTTTGCTAGAAGAATCTAAGGGCACACAGTGGCTTCCCCCTAGAAAGAGGATGGTACCTTTGAATGATTAGGTGGGTGCTCCCTGGGCCACCTAAATCTGGCAACACAGTGAGAGTTAGAATTCTTTTCAGTGGCTTCCTGGAGAAATCAGGCGACTGTTTCCAGAATTTTCTAAAGATGCATCTGTCCCCAGATCAATTTGGGGCCTCTCTGGTCTGGCAAGGCCACAAGTAGAAGTCAGGAAAAGCATAATGAAATCCTCATAGGATTGTTGGTTTTTAGCTCACATACGATTGGCCAGGACGGCTATTTCTCAACTGGAAGAAGGTGTGCAAGTGTGGGGCTGTGTGCATAGGTGTGACGTTTAGGTTGGGTTACTGAACACATGGGTTAGGCTAAGGAAGGCTAAGGAAGAGGAAGTCCTGTCCGTGCTGGCTTGTGCAGTCTTTGTCATGCCGAGACTGTGAGGAATGTCAGGATGCTCTGTTTAGAAAAGTGAAGCATTCCTAAGATACAAAAACGTCATGCCTGCCTAGAAAGGTCCCTGCTGCCCACAGCCATAAACTGGTCCTTCACCCCCCCATTGCCCCATTGCCATGTTATCCTGAAAAGATGCTCATCAACTCCGAGTGATGGAGAATGAAGACCATTAGTGGGCAATTAATATTTCAGGATTCCATCTTAATTGCCCAAAAAAAGGTTCATTTTGGAGGCAAAGGGTTTTTTTAATCTTTATTTTTAAGCCCTTAACATAATGACTGAATGGCTAATACAAAATGAATACATTTTTAACAGGCTTCTTTGAAAAGGCATTCAAAGCTGAACTTGAGCGCAGAGGCCCAGGCAGGAACGGGGGACAGGATGGAGCTGGCAGCAAGCTGCCCCCGCCTGCGCCAGCTCCGTGCTCTGACAGAACAAGTGTTGCATGAGATGTGAAGAATGACTGTGGCGGCCTGGCAGCCCTGGAGCAGGTGTTCCTAGTCCTCATTTGCAGTGGAGCGTGGCCCCTGGCTCAGCCAGCCGAAGCCAGCGCCTGGCAGCCCCTCATGTACCTGTGTGCAGAGAGCCGCTAATGATAATGGATGCAGGCCGATTAGGCAGCCCATTTGGAATGGCCCGAAGTGGCCATGAGTCAGTGACTCTCAGGGGAAACAACATGCTAGGGTCCCTGGAGGGCTCTGGGCTATCCCTCAGGTCCTCGTGTCCAGCACAGGATGAGCCACAGGTTTCAGTGACAAAGAAAAGATCTGGGCTCTCAATCTTTGCCTCCCCAGCGCTGAGTGGTATCAATCCCTGCTTAACAACATGGAAGGACATATGGCTTACTACTGCTCTTGGGGAAGCCATTAGGTAGGGCAGCATTGCTGGTCATGGGGCTGTTGGAGCCCCAAGTATGCCCCCATTTACCATACTCCTCATAGGCCAGACCTACCTGGAAGCCTGTTTCCATCTGCTCTTCCTCATGCTCAGCCTGTCTGTATACCTCTTCCCAAGCATAGGACTCATGGACTCAGGATACAACATGGCCAAGCTACCTGCCTGGTCTTAGATGTCAGCTCAATGCTCAGACAGAATCAGTGTTGCATGAGAAGCGAAGGGTGGCTGAGCTCTGTCTCCTCCTGAGTCTAATCCCTCCCTGACTTCTCAATTCCCCAGCTTCATTCTAATGAAAGGAGTGACAATAGAGCCTTTCCAGTCTGGAATTTTCCTTGGAATTGTGGCGAATTAGGCATGTGATGGGCAAGCATTGGTTCAATCTAGCACTTATGGTGTTGGTAGGTATCCATCAAAACATGGCACAACCTAATCAGCCATTGCTGTGACTCTCATAGTATCATGCTTGCCATGTTCCCACAGAAGCCACTTTTGAGGGACAGAGCCACAAATGAGATTTCAAGAGAGGTGTGTAGAATACAGATTCTCAAAAGACAGGAAGACTTCCCAAAGGCAGCCTCCCACGAATTATGCAGTGCCCATTGGAAGAAGAAGGGAGTTACTGGTGTTTCCAGGAAAGGCAGTACCTTACTAAGGCCCCAGTAAGCCTCTGAAGTTTACATGCACCAACTGAAGGCACTCTCAGAACATCCCCACAAGGAAGCATGCAGGCAGAGACCTTTCCCTGTGTCCAACCACAATATAAACAAGCGTGTATCAAGCCCAGGTAGATGAAGCTACAAAGTAGACTTCTATTGTTCTCTTTCAGATGGTTCCAGATGTACCCTAGGTCTTACCTTGTCACATGCTAGTCTCTGTGCTAGAATCACTAGCTTATAGATACTGAAAGTTAGGAAACAAATGTTGCCACTCGTTATGAGTTTGAGTGTACACAGCCCCAGCACTGTCTCCTGCAGGACCCAGAGTACCGAGTACTCAGCTTCCTTGCCAGCATGATATGAATTCCAGAGGGGCGACAGCTATAGGCATTTACTAGTCCACAGTCAGTGGTGAGTCTTAGTCCACAGCATTTTGGGGAGTTGGTGATGAGGGATGATCTTTAACTTGGTTTGGTGAGCTTAGTTGATGCAACCAAACCAAGGAGGTCCACTACAGAGTTTGAAGGCAGCAGACCCATGGGGATGCAGACCCAGTTACTTAGTAGCCATGTCCATCAACTGTTTCAGATACTGGCAGTGGATCCGTTATCCCTTTATTTAATAGACTGCTTCATGCATGTTCATCCATTTTTTATTACTGAGATAAACTGGTTTGGTCATGTGTACTTTCTTTGAGAATGTTCTACCTGTCACTCTCATGTCATGGGAAGCTGCCTCCGGAGCCTTGGGAAGCAAGGGAGGAAAGCAAAGTGACACCTTCCACTCCTAGATTAAATGGAAACAATTATGCAAATGACCTTGCAGAGCGGAGCACTGCTTGACTCACAAGTCACCCTCTGTGCTGTAGCTTGTCATGTGCCCTGGAAAATAGTCCATCATCATCCAAAAGGATTCCAAACCATAGTAGTTCCCTGCCTACAGACAAGTTTGAGCTGTTCGAAACTAGGTCTAGCTTGACAAAGCACTGGGTGCTCAGGAGAGGAATGACCCAATGAATAATACAGAAGAAACCAAAAGTGACTGATGGATTGTCCAATCCAAAATGGTCAGCCCTAAATACAGACTCAGTAAGTTAGAAGCCTAAAAGACAGACAGATGGACAGGCAGGCAAACACACACATACACACACACACATACAGAGAGAGAGAGAGAGAGAGAGAGAGAGAGAGAGAGAGAGAGAGAGAGAGACAAAAGAAAGAAGAGGGCGAGAGAGAGAGAGAGAGTGGAGAGGAGAGATTGTGGGAGTTGGAGGAGGTAAAGAAAGGTGGAAATAATATGAATATAGTGCTCTCGTATAAAATTCTAAAAAAAAAAACTATACTAATTGAAGGAAAAAAGCAACTGAGCGATGTGAGTGGAGTCTGGTGCCACTCAGGCACAGTCCCCTGTACCATCCCAGCCAGAGAGAGCAGCCTCTTGTCCCAATTGAGACACATATAAGGAGAAGCCCAGTGTTGTGAGGATAGATGGCACAGGCTTGGAAAGCTCTTTACCCCATTGTTTCTGTCCCCACCAGGCTCTATGACTGTGGCCATCCAGGACCCCAGCTCTTTCCACCCTGCCTGGACCTCCAGAGTGGTCAGCAGCATGGTCTGGCACCCTTCCATCAGCAGTATGCTGTTTCAGGGAAAATCTCGGCCATGAGTAATATATCAATACCCAATATGGGAGCAATTTAACTTCTTAATTTATAGCTGCGGCAACAAGATTTTCAAACTGGTCATAAAATATTACCCTCCTCCTCTAATCTGGGGTCTTGGGGTTCTGTGTTGGGAATTCAATGACTGGCTCGGGAAGCAAGGGGTGGTTTATGGGGCATCTCTCAGGGAACGGTGTTATAGTAAAGTTAGGTGACAGGAGAAATAAAGATGGCGGTGTTTAACTACAAAACTCCAAATAAAAAAATATACTGTCTTCCTTTCTTTGCCGAACAAGCAGAGTTATTATTACCATTGTTGTTTTATGGCCTTTTTTCATAGAAAAATTACAACATGAAGGTTACCAAAAGCAAGAGTATAGTTATATACGACTGTACCTGGACTCAGACACCACTGCCTCACCAGGCTGTCACATTCCCAAGCCAGCTGTCAAACACACAGACACCTGCCCTGTGTCTCCCCTAACTACAGGTTGGCCGGGGTCTTCCATGTCAAGTCTCAGGGGTTGCAGGACCTGGGACCTCATCAGGCCTTTGTTGTCCAAGATTGGAGTCCCAGCCTGGATACCAGAATACCCCTAGAGTAGGTCTGGAGAGCAAGTTACCTCTAGAGTGAATGGCAGTACCCAGTTCTCAGCTCAGGTCACCTGGGAGAGCATAGAAGCAGCATCAGCAGGCATACAGAGGGAAAGTCCACACCAGCCCCTGTTTTCCAAACTATAGGGATGATGGGCAGCTGGGACAGGGCTTCTCTAGAAATCTGCCTGCTTCCCACAGCCCCCTCTCTGTATGTTCTGCATGTTCTGTTCAGTGCTTGATTGTAGTGTTTAACAGGACCATGAGGACCCATGTATAATCCATTTCATCTTCCTGGTGGTCCTACAGGGTAGACACAGCCAACCTGTCTTATGGATGAAGGCATGAGAGTAGAAAAGCAAAGCTATAGTTCATGCTCTGAGTTTATAGACTGATTGCTGAAGTTAGTTATCACCCATGGACCTTCAGGGCTGAAAAGAATATTCTAGCCTTCAATTAGTCTTTCCCAGAGTTCTTCTTCTGTTCAGCAATGGTCTTAACAGTCACTGGGCCAGATCAACCTAAGACAAGGAAGTGACATGACCCTTACTGATGGACCTGACTTGGTGAATATCACATTTCATGAGTGGATGTGTATTTCTGCAGTTCACGGCTGGAACGGGCATCATCAGAGTGACTCTTGTTGTTCACAGAACAAGAAGACATCCTTCAGTAATTCTTCTCACTTTCTCTAAAGAATCCAGGAAGAAAAGAAAAATGGGCTCTCACCCTCTAACCTTTCACAGGTTGGCTAAATAATACTCAGGGAAAGGACAAAGAGATTCTGTGTAAATGAGGCTTGTGGTGTAGGCAGGAGATTGAGACTCCCACTGCTCTTGAATCAGCTGCCCCTGCTCTGTGGAGAGGGACTGAAAGAGCTGCCCTACCTCTCTGGGGCTCAAAGATGGGAGCGTATCTGCTTGAGAAATGTGGGTAAGTACTTCCAGGATTTCCTACCACTTTGGATCCTCATCCTTGGGAAGCAGAGATGATGGGCCTGATAAGGAGGAAGGACTGGTCATCCCTCTTGCTTGCAGGACCATCTTGCTCTGTACAAAGCTCCTGCAACAAGACCTAAGAGAACATGAAGTAGTGCTCCTGAGTAGACGGGGACATGAACAAAGCATTTCCTGAATGCAGTGGGTCCTGAAATATCTGCGCATCCATGCAAAGACACTGTACTGTCAAGGAGAGTAGGGCAGCCCACACAGACCATCTGAGAAGTGGGCAGAGATTGTGGAAGAAACAAATGGCATTATCTCAAGCTTTCTGGGCACTGAAGCACTATACATGCAAGAGTTAGAGCCCAGCTAGATGCCTATGGTCTAAAGGATCAGCCTGACCACGTCTCAGGCCTGAGGCTTTGGGAAGGCATGGCTAGAACTTGTCTGTAAAAGAGGTCTGATGGCATGAACAAACTTTCAGGGGCAGTGTTAAGTCACAGAAAGCAATAGACAGAGTGTGGCCTGGAAACAAAACAGTGTCCAGCTACATTTAACCATTCTCAAAGTTGAGAAGCTTCTTACCCACTCGGTGTCCTGTATTTTCCAGTATGGTTTCAACAAACATCTCTACAATTCTCTTTTCATCCACTGACATCGCTATTGTCATACTATCAGATTGTAACTCTCTGGCTTCCCTGATGATGATGTATCTGCTGGCCAGCATCAATCACTCTCTGACTGCTGTGCACAGTCTGCTCTTGATGCTTAGCATAGAGGAGAAGCATGAGAGAACTTGTTTTCAGAAGGCAGAGACTGGCAAAGCATGAAGAGACCATTTTGGAGTTCCCAGAGAACACCAAAATGCCACCAGACTATTACATGGGAATCCCAGACCCTTAGGCCTCCTATTGTCCAGTCCAGGAGAACGAGGCTCTGGTGGAGAATTGACCACCTCAAACAGTGACCACAGAGTCACCCTTTGGAAGACCATCCCCCATGTCTTTCTTTAGCCCACCCTCCTATGTTTTTATCCATCCTGTCAGTCAGCAGTCTATTTGCCAAGAGGCAGACACAGGCAAAGCCCTCTTCTGAATCTGGTACAAACTTCTGCCCAAGCCTGTCTTCTGCAGTACAAAGGCTCAGTTGTAGAAGGGAATGTGGGGGTTGCCTCTCAGAGGAACCTGGCACACGAACACAATAGCAAGTAGAGTCATTACGAAGTACGGATGACTAAGAGGACAGTGCTTCAGAGAAGGAAGGAGACTCCCTTCTTACCATAAAAGCTACTCCTGTTGTCCCTAATTGATGTGCCTTCAAAGCCCATCTTCTCCCCGCCTGCTTCTGTACTCTGTTAATAAGAAAGAACCTTTTAAAAAAAATCACAAATGATCAAGTGCAGAAGGCTTTGTGTCAAGTCTAATATAGTTTTCTGGAAGGTTCCAATTAGATGGTGCTACGTTTGGCCACTCAGCTACTACGAAGAAGGAAGGAGAAGGGCTATCCAAAGAGGGAATATAGAAGGAGGTTAGGGAGCCCACGAAGACACACTCAGTCTGTTGTTAAGCTAGCCATCTTGGGCTCTCTACCAAGCTCCCAGAGCAGTCAAGCCCCGTAGCTGCTCTGAAAGGAGGGGTGGGCAGATTCTCTGGGGGTTCACTAAGTGTTTCCTTCCCAGTCTGTGGTAATGAACTACAAGTCATAGTATAGATAACAATGTCACCATGGCAGAGGAAGAGTGAGAACACAGAATAGCCCCCTGCAACCTCTGCGCTCTCTGCTTTTCACTTAGAGAAAGGGTCTACGTGTTTACAAAGGTCTCAGGTTGGGCTCACAAGCATGGGATGAGAATAAGGAATGGGGTTAGTGCAGACAGACCTACTGTAGACCATTTACAGACCTTTCAGCAGGAAGATCACCTAAGGTACAGCTCTTCTGACCAAAGGCCCAGCAACTTCAGAGCTTCATCTGCTGGGGCACACAAGGGAATACAGTTGGTTGACACCAAGCCTCTAATGCCAAATACCCCTGGAGAAAGCCCTGCTATCTGATTAAGCTGTCCCCTTCCTCCTGGCAGGCAGCTGGGGCTGGCTTACAACTGGCTGCCTTCAATCTAGTCCCCAAACCCCTGCTCCCTAGTAACCACATTCCTGTAGTCTGCTAATTATGCCTGTACACAGCTTTTCACAGCAGAAGGAGAGAAGATGGGGGAAGAGAAAAGAAAGCCAAAAACTCTGTAATGAAATTTTAAAATCACAGAGCTCCTGCCGTTCATGAGTTCCCAGCCTCCAAAAGCATCAAATATTGTTTCATCCTGCAACTCAAACGTGTGTCTATCTCAACAATATCTGGGCGCATTAACTCGGAGGGAAGTCCTGAGATAACTAAGCAATGGCAGCCGAGTGTGGTGGCCTCACTCACCAGGCCCTACACAGTTAATTGGTCACTTTGTCCAGCTGAGCCATGGGGGTTCCTGGCCATGGCAGTCATTAAAGGCTGCTGAAGTCTACATCACTTTGAATTGGGCGCTGTCCTCTTGCTCTGAGTTGCTTTTAAGCACCTGCCTGCCCAGCATCCTTCCTCCTACTGGAAGATTCTGGCTCTTTGATGGGGGCTTAGGATAACTTAATCAACATCCTCCAGTTCTTTCCATTGGAGGAGACATTTGGGTCACTTTGGGGAAAAGGCTGTTTCTACTTGTCACAGTTCTTGTGTGTGTGTGTGTGTGTGTGTGTGTGTGTGTGTGTGTGTGTGTGTGTGTGTGTGAGAGAGAGAGAGGGGGGGGGGAGAGAGAGAGAGAAAGAGAAAATGAAAGCAACTTCACTTGGCTTTTATTTTCCATGTGGGGATCTGAACCCAGGTTCACACTTTCACAGCAAATGCTTTAGTGACTGAGCCATCTCCCCAACTTATTATTTCATTCCATTTCTGTTTATTCTCTGAGAATTTCATGCATGCATGCATGCATACATACTGTGTCCAACCATCTCTTTCCCCTTCCAACTCCTCCTACGCTCCCCCAACATCCTTCCTCACTCTTAAATCCAGTCTGTTTTTCTTTATTATTTGTTTAATTATTGTTATCACACACACACACACACACACACAAAACACACAATCTTCCAACCTCATTTAGTGTTTCTTGTGTGTAATACGTTGAGGGCTGACCCCCTTGGGATTAAATAACCTGTCAGGGTGCTCATCCCTGAAGAAAAAAATTCTTCTCCCACTCTCAGTAGCCACTGGTTGCCTGCCTCTTTTCATCTAGGAGTAGGACCCTGGGAAGTCACTCATGCTGGCATGTGACCAGTGCTGTCATCATGCAAGTCTTGTTTCTGAAACCATATTGTTGAGATCTCATGGGTACAGCAACCCTACCACATCTAGCAGACAATACCCCTTGTTCCCTTCATAATGAACCTCTCCAATGCATCAGCATGATAAGGTGTTTGCCTCGATTCATGCAACAAGTCCTTTGCATTGTCAGGAAGGCTGGATACAGATTTGCTTGTGAGCAGATTCCCAGATAGGAAGGGCATGGCCAAGCAGTCACCACAGTGTCTTTAAGGGCACACCAAACAGAAGTCAGTTTCATCCACTTGGTTCATTCCATTTACCAGTCATTGCGGATTACTCCTGTGAACTGCACGCGTACAAACACTGCGTAATGAGCAACCAGTGAGACTGAGAAGGGCCAGGAGAACTGGAAATCAGGACCAAGCCTGAATCAAGCTCCCTGGCTAAGCATCCCCACCATGGCCTCATCCTCCCTGCTGAGCCCTGGGATGGGAGCCCCTGCCGAGTGGGCAATGACATCACATCTGTCTCTCTCAGTACTCCAGTACTCTGGTTAGAGGGGCTGCAGCGTCTCCCTCTAGCCATCAGGACTCTTGAGACACTGCCAGCAGCATTTTTACATTCAGAACATAATCAAGACACGGGGGCAGGGAGGGGACAATCTTATTCTGTGCTACACAAGCTTCCTGTGTGGGGCTGCACACTGCAACTCCCTCAGGGAGCACTGGGCTGGTGGTTGTTGGATGAGAAGAGGAATCTCCATTTCTAAGCCTGTGACCTCATGCCTGTGCAGCTGCTAGAGATGTCTTTCTGCAAAATAGACACAAATAGGCTCTGAAGCTGTGCTTCGTAGAAAAGAAAACAAGTCTTTAGGTCCAGTAGGCTCCTGAGTCCTAAGGACAGATCTTGAGAGTGCCCTGCTCCAGCCAACAAGAACTTCCTCACCCTCTCACTGCCTCCCAACCCATATCTCCATGGAACTTGTCTCCTATAAATTAACTGCTGGGACCAGCTGAGTCACATCTGGTTCAGAGTATTCCCTAAATCCCATTGTGGGAGCCTGACTTCACTCTCTGTGTCCTCTACTCTGCCTCCTGAAGGATGGACATCTGGGCCAGGTCGTGTACAAGCAGGCCACCTGACCTCACTCAGGACAGTTTCCCAGCACCTGTGAGGAAGTTACCCAGATGTTTTATTTTAGCTGATGTGAATGTCAGACACACACACACAGACACACACAGACATACACACACACACACACATGCAGACACACACACAAACACATAGACACACACACACACACATGCAGACACAGACATACATACACACACATACACATAGACACACACATACAGACACACACACATAGACACACACACATGCAGACACACACACACACACACACACACACACACACACACACACACACACACACACACAGCCCAGGTCCCCTTAGATGCAGCCTGGCCTGAACATGAATGAGGAGGGGGAAAGGGAGGTGGGAGAGGACAGATAGTCCCAGAGGGAGGAAAAGAACAGCAGGCTACAGAGAAGAAATAAGATGGTCAGCAGGATGATGGTGTGGACCAGCAGGTCTCAAAGGATCTACTCAAGCAGGATCTGAATTCACGTGCCCCCACCAAGGCTGGTGTGAGTCATACAGTACACCTCATTTTAATAATGATGACAGTGGTGATGGCAAGAATGGGGCAGTCCAGATGACATTCCAAGCCCTGTATGGTGACTACACTACATACATTATTATTTATTCTTGCCTGTGTGTGTATAATGTATGTGTATGTACATGGTGCATGCACATGTGGAGGCCAGAGGTCATCTTCAAGTGTCAGTTCTCAGGAGGATGAGCACCTTGGTTTTGAGATTGGATCTCTCATCGACCTGGAGTCCCAGAATTCACTGACTAGACTATGGCTGGCCAGCAAGTCCCAGGGAACCACCTGTCTCTGACTCCTCAGAGCTGGGATTGAAAATGCACCCCATCAGATAGAGCTTTATAAAAACATGGGTCTTGGGACTTGAACTGAGTCTTCATACCACCTTCTGGTCTTCTCATTCACTTTGACAAGTCACCACCTCCCAGTAGGCAGTGCTGTGGACCTCAGTGCCATCATTGTTCACCTGTGGTATGTCCTTAGGTGGCCACAGAAGCCTAGACATCCAGGTCACAGAGTCGGAACCCTCACCCCACACACACACAACAGTATTTCTGCACCATCTAATCTACCTTTCAGAAAGTTCTAGTTATCATTTCTTAAGCCAATGAAGTTTTCAGGTCAGCTCCTATCTGTGCTGACACCTGGAGGTGACAGCCATTTTGCACTGAACTCTTATCACGAGGACAAGGAAATTTGAACTGCATTCATTCTTCCCTACAGCTCCACAGAGAGGGGATTCACCTTGCCTTTCCCAAAATGCTTAGCCCAGGTAAGGCAAGAGCCACATTCCCCAAAAAGGAGCACCTTCCTTAGGTTTCTCTTTCCCATTATCTTGGAGATGCCCAAAAGAAGAAGCTGGGAAGATCCCCTACTAGCTCCTGTTTCAGGAATGAAGCAGCGGATGGTTCCCCTGAGCCAACCTGAGTCCCAAAGCCCTAGGTCACTTACAGGGGAGAGAAATTGGAAGCTATACACTCCTCCCACCATGTTTGGGAGCTTTCCAATGGACTTTGTGGAAAGTTAAAAATAGGAAAAGGGTGGGAGGCACCAAGGTTCTCTTGGAACATGGTCCTCTGGTTTGGAGAAAGTAAACCAGGAAGAGAGTACTATCATCCATACTGAGCCTTCTCTTCTGCTGAGACTCTCAAATGTTAATCAGAGCCAACTCTGATTGGGCCCATCATGGGACACATCCCACAGAAGTAGCTAGCTGTGCTGGTGCTGTCTTCAGAGCCCAGAGAAGTGGGTTAGAATCAGAGAGACAACACCAGAGTGGGGATGTAAGCTGTTGCCTTTGTCAACCACTTTGGCTCTATCCCTGAAACAGAAAGAAGTGGACTTAGGAGCTACAGGTGCTCTCTCACTCAGGGGCCTACATTTTCATCCTGGACTCACGACCTGGCAGCATCTAGCACCGCTTGCCAAGAGCTGGCACCCAGCATGAGCACCTGTGAGAGAGCAAATTCGAAATCTTTGGGCTGGTGACAAGTACTACAAGCACTGTCCCAGAAAACAGAGTGCAAAGGACATCATTACAGGAGTACTAAGAGCCCACATTGAAGCCTCCAGTTCCAGGGTCCATGTCCAGGCTCTGCACTTGGGCAGGCTGAGAGTCATGGGATGGACTGTGTGGGCATTGATCTGAATTCTCCTATGCAGAAATATGCAGTGAGGGGGGGGTCAGAACACAGGTGCACTGCTAATGAGCCACACCCCAAACATCCTGTTCTCTAGTGTACCAGAGTCAGCAAGTCATCTCCTCCTCCTCCTCCTCCTCCTCCTCCTCCTCCCTCCTCCTCCTCCTCCTCCTCCTCCTCCTCCTCCTCCTCCTCCTTGTTCTTCTCCTTGTTCTTGTCTGGACCTCTAAGGAGACCTGCAATGATCAATAAAGGACTTAGGCAGAAATTGTTCTGGGCAGAGGAGAGAACTCTCAGCTATCACCAGATCCATGCAGACATAGACCCCAGGCCTTGTAGGTCACTGGAGATGTCAGCTGAGACATTTGCATCCTGCTTCATCCATGCCCCACTGTCTCAATGCCCATGTGCCTCACTGTTTCCAATGAAGACCTTATAGACTTTAGAAAACAAAGTGTGTATTGTCACGTGTATGTAGAAAGGTGCGTCACCTCTTTTTCACTGAGCAAGATACAACGTCCTTGCAATGTAGCACTGCTCTGCCCATTGGGCAGCCCCCACAGCACCAAGCCCTTAGAGTAAATGAGGCACCCGGGTGAATAGAGAGGCCTGGACCAGAAGTCTTAGTGGCTTTACTCATCGGTTCTGGGACCTGGAGCCCAACATTTGACCCTGAGTTCCAGTTTCATTCAACAGAGTGGCTGTGAGAACTGACTGTAGTCTTGTGTGAAGGCTCGGTGAGAACTAGAAGAGGGTAAGGGTACTCTTCATCAGGTATAGGTACAAATTCCCCAGGCTATCTGACTGCTTTGACTCCACCACACAAATCCTGGATGCATAAATGTGCCCGAGGGAGTCCCTGTATTCCCAGAGACAAAGCTCAGAGGATGCTGAAAATTCTCCGCTCTACACCAATTGAATTTGTTTCTCCTGCTTTTCTGAATCTTTCACCCCACTGTCCTTGTCATACTGAGGCAGGATAGAAAGACATAGCCAATTAAAGGCACATGGGAAGGGAAAAAGGCCTCTCATCCGGTGTCTGACTGAGGCTTACACACCGAAGTAAAAAGTATCAGCAAAATGGACAATTGCTATGAAGGTTGCCTGCTAATGATAGCACTCCTTTATAGAAAGACAGTTCAAGTAAGGCTGCCAATATAACAACAAACCATGCTTGAGGCCTATGTGGTCAGCCAAGTGGAGTTGGAGCTCATTTAGAAAAGGTTTTGACATAGGTTTAAACATAGGCATTGTATGAGAGAAAGAGAGGCTCTCCAAGCCTTAAATTTGAAGTTTCCTAGGAATCTCACGAGCTAGATCATAAACTCTGTTTAGAGTACAAGATGTATCTTAACTACTTCATGCAAGCTTTGTGACCCCTGGTTTTACCATATCAGCTGTAATCCTAACCTAGTGACCTCGGAACCAGCCCATGATATCGGTTAACAGAAGGAGGAGAAGGAGGAGGAGGAGGAGGAGGAGGAAGAAGAGGAGGAGGAGGAGGAGGAGGAGGAGGAGGAGGAGGAGGAGGAGGAGGAGGAGGAGGAGGAGGAGGAAGGGGAGAAAGAGGAGGAGGAGGAGGATGAGAAAAAATAAGGAGGCTGTAGCTTCTTGGAAATCCATTGAGCAATGTAATTTCAGTGGCCACTAATGCTTTCTACTAATACACTTAAGCATGATCCATTGAAACCCACAACTTGGGTATGCATTGCCATTTGCTCAAGTGTTCCTCTCTCTTTCTCTCATACAATGCCTATGTTTAAACCTATGTCAAAACCTTTTCTAAATGAGCTCCAACTCCACTTTCATATTGACTCCACCTGAAGTCTCTTCTGTGGTAGAGCCAAGATTCTGATTTCACCTGAGTGGACATCTTTGGAAAGAACTCATTAGGCTGCTGCAGGAAGCTGTGTGGCGCCATATTACTAACCGAAAAGGCCTCTTGGTTTGTGTCCCTGGACTCTCAAGACCCTGTCAAGAGCCCAATTTTCCCATCCTCCACCACCACTATAACCTGTTTCCAGAAATCAAAAGAAAGTAGGAAAGGCCAAATTTCTCCCAGTTTTCTGTTTCAGTTAAGCCTGGGACCATGGCAAAGGCAGGGGTCTTAGTAATGTAGGTCATTACTGTCTTAGTAACTGTGACCCATGAGCCTCTAGTGCCTCATGTGGTATCAAAAGGAAGCTGGCAGCTGTTAGTTTGACAGTTTTGGTTGGTTGGTTTTGGTTTTGGTTTTGGTTTCACCACTGGGCAATCTAAGTTCTTTTTCTGGTATCATTCTGAGCTCCTGGCTTCTGCCTTCAGATTCACCTCATAACCCAATAGCTGCCTGAGAGCTAACCTCTATGCCAGTGGTTCTCGACTTTCCTGATGCTGTGACCCTTTCATACAGTTCCTCATGCTGTGGTGACCCCCACCACTACCACAAAGTTACTTCCGTTGCTAGTTTATAACTGTCATCTTGCTACTGTTTTGAATGTAACGTAAATATCTGTGTTTTCAGATGATCTTAGGTGATCCCTGTGAGGGCTCATTTGACCCAGAAGGGAGTTGTGACCCACAGGTTGAGAACCATTGCATTATGCTGTCATCCAACCAGAAAGAGGAGTGGAAGATGGAAGGGAAAACAAAGGTACCTGGCATCCCCCAGTTACATTTTTGAGTAACCTCCATTAATGCCCCAACACACTTCTGCTTACACTTGCCTGCTGAAACCTGGCAGCATTTGGCTGCAAGATCATCTCTTGCCTGGGCTAAGTGTTACCCAAGGAAAGCCAATGTCCTGTTACTGAAAACAGATGCACGGATACTGTGTGGCTAATAGTAATCTCTATAACATTTGTCCAGCATTGTACCTATGGAATGGGAACAGCCATGATCACCTGGATCAGGGCCTATCCCAGTCCCTCTGTCTGTGGACCCTCTGTCATGCCCCTGAAAGAACTGACCCCATCCTTCTGCTACCCACCGCAGGTGCCCCACCCATCCTGATCGCTTGGAGCACTTTGAGGCTGTGATTGCAAGAACCTGTCCCCTTTTGAGGGCAGACACATTGCCCCCGCTTTGTACAGGAGAACTTTGCAGCTTTAGAGAACAGGGCTCCCAGACATAGAGTGAGAAGAGGCATGGGAACCTCAGGTACTATGGACTCTGAAGCCCTCTATTTGGGCACTGCCTTCCATTTTCTGGAAGGCAACTCTCTGCTTCCCTTCACCAGGGAGGAGGATAAACAGCACCAGGGAGAATTCTATGAGCCTTGAGACCTGGCTGCTCTGACCCATGGAGATGTGGAAGCATTGTTCTGCCATCCTCTCTTCTCCAGCTAGACAGCCTCGTACCTTCTGGTGACGTCTTCTAACCTATAGGATGCAGCATCAGGAACCAAGAAGTTTGTGTAGAGATTTCAGCTGGTCTCCTTTCTGTTCTCTTTGAAGGAATCAGGGTACTCAGGTTAGTTTTGGGGTGGTTTGGGTTTGTTGTTTTGGGAGGGGTAGGCAGTTGTTTGCTTGGGTTCTCTCTCTCTCTCTCTCTCTCTCTCTCTCTCTCTCTCTCTCTCTGTGTGTGTGTGTGTGTGTGTGTGTGTGTGTGTGTGTGTGTACACATGTGCACACATGTCTTCAAATTGACATAAGCCAGAGTCATCTGGAGAAAAGGAATCTCAGCTTGCCTATAAGCAAGCCTGTGATATTTTGTTGATTCATGGATGACCTAGGAGGACCGAGACCACTATGGATGGTGCTGCCCTTGGGTAGGTGATCATAGATAGAGGAAAAGCAAGTTGAGCAAGTGATGAGGAGCAAGCCAGCAAGCTGCATTCCTCTGGGGTCTCTGCTTCAGTCGCTGCCTCTAGGTTTCTGCCTTGAGCTCCTGCCTTCTTTACTCTCCAAGTTGTTTTTGGCTAAGGTGTTTTGTCAAGCAAACTAAAACAGGAAGAGAACAGAAAAGTTGGTTTTCTGAATTAGTTTTTTCTTTTTTTTGCATAAGCACACAAGTCTTAAAAACTATAGAGTAATATGTGTGGAGAAAAATCATAAAATGTAGCATGCATAACTCTATCCAAAACACATAGCAAACAGGGTAGGAACGTCATTGTCTCCCAGTTACTGATAAAGCCACAATCAGGTGCATCAATATAGCACTGATCTCCAGCTTTCAAGTTTCTCAGGAGTGTTTGTACATGCAGGGCTATTGGTCACCATATAGAAAGGCCCCATAGTTTGTCCTACCCATCTCTCCCTCTAATTATTAGTCTCTGTAGGGCCACCCTTCAAAAGGGTTCCAGGTCTTCCCTACTGTCCTCAGGTCCACTGCTTGGGTTTATGAACTTGCCTCTCTGCCTGTCCTTCACTATGAATGCGTGCTTTGAAGAATACCATCATTTCCCACATTGCTCTCCATCATCTGTTACTCCTTCTCACAAGACAACCCAACAGAAATCAACCTGGAATCCTAGACTCAGTTCTGAGCTCTTCCTTCACTCATCAGACAAAAGCAGTGTGCCAGCATACTGCTTCCCCTTGGAGCATATGACCGTGCAGCCATCCGTCAACATGCGGAGTTAAACACAGCAAGTAGAAATCGCTTTCATGATCACATTTGCAGAATAATTTCCCTTTATGCTAAACAATTATAATATGTGCTTAGCTCTCCAGATAAAATTAGGGAGGTTCAAAGCTCCAGTTTGATTGCCTATCAAAACAGGCCCTAGAAACTTCATGTATTCCTACTTTGCCACCAGGGTCTTGTTTAAATCCCTCTAATAATTGCATGTAAATGACCTTGTTTTTAGGAGGTAGTTTGTTTGTTTGTTTGTTAAGGCAGAATCTCATTCTAACACAGGCTAATTTAGAACTGCCTCCATAGCCCAGACTGGCCTTGGACTCAAGATCTTCCAACACCAGCTTGTCTCTAAGGTTCAGAGACACAACACCTGGATCATGGTCTTGGTTTTTCTAAGCTTCTTGGCTTGGACTCTTCTCTGTGCTCTTCTGTGCAGAAGCTTTGGGCAAGAGGCCAGCTTGACGTTTGGGAGACAAGATCTCATAACCCACTATGGCTCTGGTAGAGATGAAGTGCAGGTTCAGGGCTACCCAGGAAGTCCTACAGCACCACAGTGAACACCATGATCCCGTCACCTAGTGCCATCCATACCATATGCCGTGTATTAGATCACACACACACACACACACACACACACACACACACACACACAAAGATGCACTTGTACCCATATATGCACACACACGTCCTCCTGCTTGTTCAAAGAGAGGAAAGACAATGTCTAATCAAATTCTTTCCACACCTAGCCAACATCTGTCACTGATGTGTTTCCTTGTCTCCTAAGTGATGACACGTCCAGATTCTAAATACCCTAAGTAATAAGATGGGTTCTAGGCTGTTTGAGGGGTTAGTAGATTGACAGCTTTAAGGGGGTGGTAGATTGAAAGCGTTGCAGTCTCCCACTCATATCTCATAGATCTAGAAAGGACCTGTTGACTAGATTGCCCTCCTTTGAGCTATGCTGAGACTTGGCCTACCAGGCCATTAGAGAACTATGCGGCACTTTTAGTAAATCCATGTTCTCTGACCACAATCAGCCTCATCACTGGTAGTGGAAGAACTCAGCAGATAGCATGCAGTGTGAAAATGAGGGACCAAGATCCATTCGAATCTGGCCCAGGATCTGGGATGGAATAACCCAGACTGGAAGACTATGAAACACATCTGTCTCCATCCTGTTATAGAGGAGGAATGACGCACTTAAACTAGAAGACTCAGCTATGAAAAATATAGGCTGCAGTGTATTTACTGCAGCGAGAAAAGCAGAGCCATTAGCACCCCACATGCCAGTGAGCTGGTGCTAAGTTATCCCTTTCTTGGATAAGTTGTCTTAAATTAAATATTAAAGATTAATAAATATAATGCCCATAATAAATGGTACACACTAATTTAATTAAAAATAGATGGTAGATTTTACAAATGGGACATTATGGGCATGACAGAGACAACAGACTTGTTATGCTAAAAATGTAGTGTTGAGGGTGTGCAATTTTGCTTCACATTACACTCTTATTGTGTCTCATTAAAATTTTAAAAATAGCTATTTTAATTGTCAAGCATTTGACAGACTGCTATAAAAACTTGACACTTAAGTTTCAATTTTACAATATGCATTTTAATGACTCCCTTTCCCCTGAATGTTTTGTTATCCATAATCCACGAGTTTTTTTTTTCAAAAAAAATTAAAATGTCATCTTCCAGTAGTTTGTATTTTTTCTCTTCAGAGAACAGAGTTGAGCTTGCTGTGGGGCTGCAAGAAAACATTTTAAATCTTTACAAATAAATATGAAAATTAGAACTATATTTTATTTCTACTGCAGCATTGTTTCCTTGTTGTATGTGAAGCCTTCAGGGGTATGAGGGAAGGAAGAGCCTTAGGGAGCTCCAGCCCAACCAGGAAGGGGCTGTCAGAGACTTTTAGCACCAGCATTTTGAAAGGACTTCCCATGTCCTGCTCTTGGGATGTAAGACAAGGTGACAGATGTGACTCACAGTCACCAATGTGTTCAAACCTTCTATTAAAGAAAATGGACACTTTCCAGAGCCTCCCTGAAGGGCACTGTGGAAATGCTTTAGGCCTTTCTGAACAGTCCAGTGGGGCCTTGAGGGCCTCTGAATGCCATGTTACACTCTGGAAGGAAAATAGAATAAGTCTAGGCCCTCCAAATGTCCAAGTATTTAATTGGAGTTGCTAAGATCTCGATGACATCATGTCAAACAATCTGTTGTTAGTTTGAGAGTTGCTTTGGGTTAGGAAAAGTCCAATCTCCTTGGCCAGCCAAATAAAATATGACAGTAATGGAGTTCTGTGGGCCACATGAATGACTCAAATAGCTTCTGTCTTAGTTATTGTTCTATTTCTGTGAAAAACACCATGATCAAGGTGATTCTAATAAAAGAAAGTATTTAACTGGGGCTTGCCTACCATTGCAGAGTCATTATCATCAAGGTTCACCATCAAGGCAGAAAACTTGGTGACAAGCAGTCAGACATGGTGCTGGAGAGGTAAAGGAGTTCTACATCAGGATATGCAGGCAGTAGGAAGACAGAACCACTGGGTCTGGTTTGGGTTTCTGAAACCTCCAAACCCATCCCTAATGACAGACTTCCTCTAAGACTGGCCACACCTACTTCAACAAGGCCGTACCTCCTAGTCCTTCTCAAGCAGGGCCTCTCCTTGACTATTAAGTATTTAAATATGTGAGCCTATGAGGGCCACCCTTAGCCAAGACACCACTGGCTCCCACAGGCTAAGAACCATATCATAATACAGAAATGCATTCAGTCCAACATCAAAAGTCTCCATAGTTTATCACAGTCTCAACACTGTTTACAAGTCCAAAGTCCCTTCTAAGACTCATGCAGTCTCTTCACTGTAAACCTTGTAAAATCAAATAAAAAAGAGATCACATACTTCCAATATATGGTTGTACAGACTATGCATTACCATTCCAAAAAAGGGGAGGAGGGGCATAGTGAGAAAATACTGGACCAAAGCAAGACTGAAAACCAACAGACCAAACTCCAAACTCTACGTTTTCTTGTCTGATGTCAGAGAGCTCTTCAGCTCCTTTCAGCTCTATTGACTTCAACTTTATATCTCTCTCTTGGGCTGGTTCTATAATTTGTCTGTTTCTTCCCTTGGCAGATATCCGATGGCTCTGGCATCAGCAACATCTTAGGGGCTTCAACACAATCCAGGTTTCACTTTCACAGCTTCATGTAATGGCCTCTCTCTGGGCCTCCATGCAGGGATGACATCTTTGACACATGTCTGTCTTCAACAGCTTCTTCTCAGCACCCAGGCCTGGGGTGACTCAGCATCTTGCCTTCCCAGAAACAAATAAAAGGGAGTCTTCATGATATATATGGAGAGCCACACTGAAGCTCCGTGTTGTGGAAGGGCTTCTCTAGTGAGGCACAAATGTATCCAACTGGGATCCTATAACAGTGAAAGTCTAGGAAGCTCTTGCCTAAGGATCTATTGGATTCCATCATCTCACACATGGATGCTGGAAATCCACAGCGAGTTGTTGTCAAGAATCAACTCCAGGTTCATTCCAGCCACCAAAATTGGGCACAGTTGGTATAGAACCCTTTCCCACCCATCTACCATTGGCCATATTCCATCTTACAAATAATTTGACATGTTTCTGCTAAGAGTACTTGGTACTGATATACCAAGGCCTTCTTGAACTCCTATGTCCTGCCTCTGTGGCACACTGGTCTCAAGCTGGAATCCCTATGGGGAAGTCACCTGAAGTGGCTTCTCTGAGACAAAGCAGACCTATGAGGGGAAGGGTATCTGTGTAGCATAATTAAATCTCTGCAGAAACTTGAAGTCTCTGCACAACCCATCTTGACATAGTCTGCTCCAAACCATGAGTGGCCAAGGCTGTCCACATCGACCTGAACACCCTGGAGAGCATTGTCCCATGACTGCCTCCACCAGCCTGTTATACCATCATCACTTCTCTAGTCATTGTGACAAAAATCAACCTAACTTGTTGTAGTTTGAGAGTGCACAAGAATTGACATGAGAAATGGTAGAGTCCCTGGCAGTGGGAGTATATGGCTGGGTCTCAACCTACTAGAAGCCAAGGAGTAGACAGGAAGCAGGACCAGGCTAGGAAACCTCTCCAAAATGATTCATCTGGTCCAGGAAGTTTCATCTTCCTATCACCTTTAGTTTCCTGGCTATACTGATTTTGGACACTTCTCTCTTTGAATTATCCATTTTGCTAATACAATGTAAAGGGTTATTATCAGGAGGCAAAGGGGTGATCCTGTTCTATGCTTTGTTATCAGAGCAGAGCTGAAGAGCAGATGCAGCCATGGTCTATCACAGACTGCCTTTGAGAACACTGAGGCATCAGTCATTGATTAGCGCAGCATTTCTTATTGTGTGGGGAAGTATGGGCTGAAAGGCTGGCTGCAAAAGTCAGACCTGATAGTGAGACTCACAGAACACTGGCACATGGAATTGGAACTGTGTGGCTTGGAGACAGGGTGGTAGTTAACAGTGTTGTAGCTAAAACCCAGGTGTTTCAGTCCTGTGTAAGCAAGCAAGACCTGAATGTTGAAATTATCAAAACTGATCTCACCTATAGCAACAAAAAGCAGATTAACAGGTGCTGAGAGCAAAGAGGGGTGTTGGGTGAGGAGCAGACTACACGGGAATGGGGAAGAACCATTAGGGAGCTATTCTATGACCTCTAAACTCAGTTAGGCAACTGTTTACAAATATGTGCACATTTGTCAAAAGACAAAAAACCTGTGCAGCTTCAAGGGGGTGACTATCTTATATGCAAACCACACTTTAAAATATTGAGCTTAAAAAAGAGGCAGAATACAAGACCAATGTCCCAATCAGCTGGGTATAAAAGTTTACCCACACCCAGTCAGTATCTCAAATTCAAGATGCAACCTAAAGCAAATCAAGGAAGTCTAAAATCCCTGGGCCAACTTAAGTTTTTTTTGAGTTTGCTTGTTGGTGCATGTGGTACTCTTCTGTCTAATATCTGCTCAGATTGCTGGTGAAGTCCTCCAGCCTTTCTGTGAAAGTGTTGTAAAGAAGAAATTCAAATGGCTTAACAGCTGGGGGGCTGTTGTTTTATTTTAACTCTGTAATGTTAACATGCTTTTGAGAAAGTCATCCTTTTTGGCCGTTTAAAAATGAACTTGTAAGGCATGCTCTCTCTCTCTCTCTCTCTCTCTCTCTCTATATATATATATATATATATATATATATATATATATATCTCCCTCCCTCTCTCTCTCTCTCCCTCCCTCCCTCCTCTCTATTTCTCCCCCCTCTCTATTTCTCCCTCTCTCCATCCCTCCTTCCCTTCCCCTTTCCCTCCTTATCTGAGAAACAGCCTTGTTATTCTTAGTCCTGTCTAGTCTTTCCTACCTCAGAAGTCACCAGGCCTCACTGTTCCATGGTTCACAGCACCTTTCCTTGTATTTATTTGATTATTTTTTCTTGAACCTTTTCAAATGGCCTTGTTAAAATGTAGTTGTCATACAAGTGAGTATTCTTAGCATGCTATTGGATAATATCACATATGTACACAACTGTGAAACCATCACCATCATCAAGGCAATAAATAAAACAAATACATAAGGAATCCATCTTTTCTGAGTAGTTAACCCAAACCCCTTTGCAGCAGCCCTTCTGCCTCCTCCCTCCTTCCCCTTCCCAGCAGCCCCTCTGCCTCTTCCCTCCCTACCTCCTTCTCCCAGTAGCAGTGGGTCCACCTTCTATCACAATGTATTTTCTAAAATTTTATTCAGTAGACACTCTTCAGAAGTCTGATTTTAATCTGTATATACATTTCATACAGAAATGAATATACACACTGTTCTGTCCACCAACAATCTTCTCATTTTGTTACTGAACAGTATTTTATGGTAAGGGCACATCACAGTTTCTTTCTCTCTTCCCCTGGTAACAGACATGTTGGTGACTTCCAGATTTTGGCAGTCACACATAAATGTTTTGTGTATTCGGTAAGTTGGGTATTCTTACAAATTTTTAACTTGTGTTTTCAAAGTAAGATAAGTCTATCAGACCCATCCTGCTGTAAGTGTAGGAACAACTTCACTCTGGGTACAGGTTGTTTTCTGTGTAAGGTATGGAACTTGCCCATGCTTTCTCTGTGTGTCTCACTTTTCATGTTGTCTTTGTGATAAATTTGTTCTTAATGTTGGTTAAACTTAATTCATCAATTCACCAATTATCTTTCTTATGAAATGTATATCCAAAAAATCACTTTTCCTAATGCAAAGTTACGAAGACTGAACCCCTCCAACCTCCACCCCTGGGAATCTTCTAGAACTCTTATAGCTTTGGGTTCGATATTAAAGTCTATGATCCATATTGTGTTCAAAGAGACACTCATCAAATCTCTTAACCAATGATGGTAGTTTATGCTCTCTGGCTGCCTTGATCTATCTAACTGAAGAGTCATGAATTCTACCATTTTTAACATTGATTTTATTAGAATTTATTTTATTGGACTTTAAGAAGAATTTCATATGTGGGTGCTGTGTAAATATCATTTCCACCTCCTCATCCCCTCTCTACCACTTCCATATCTCTACTCTCTTCAACTCGGCCTCTTCTTTACTGATCATTTTATTTACAGTATAGTCAGGTGGGCCTGTTCTTCTTCTCCCCTTTTCACTGTTGCTTCTTGTTTCTCTATTTCTTCCTTATCTTCATTGTGGCCTCCTTCCATTGCTATGGATTGAATTTGTTGCTGTCAGAATGTATTTTTAAGCTTAGATGGATGAGTGCAGGGTCCTTGTCTCTAATGGGCCGTTAAAGCTATGGTTCCCCTCTAATTGTGGCTTTAGATACATCCCATGTGTCTTAGTTTGCAGATTATTATTATCCTTATCTTGAACCATTTCTCATTTCCCTTTCTGTTTGTTCTGCTCTAACATATTATCTGTATAAGTGTCTTCTGTTATACCAGCCTTGAAAGGTTTCCTCTTCTCAGAATGTTTTCAATATGAATTTAATCAGCCAGAATTAACTGAGATTTGCCTTATCACCACATATAATATATTTCAAGCATTTCTTGTTCCTTGAAAGAAGTTTTGTTTAGATGTTTGGGCACCTAATGCACACATCCAATGCACACTAAGTGGCCCAGATCTAGATATGGATGTGAACATATAGATAGATATGAGAGAGTTATATTTTCATGTATGTCCCTTAGATCTAATTTTTAAATGGCATCATTAAAATTCTGAAAGTTAAGATTCATTTTATCTGTTTATTTAGTTACTAATTAGAGAGGCAAGGAGGGAGTGAGGAATAAGAGAGAAAGACAGGGAGGGGTGAATGTGCATTAACTCTTCCTTTCATAGATTTGCCCATTTCTTCTATATCTTACATTTTAGACCTGCTGTCTGATAGATGATTTTAAAGTTTTTCTATGTTCCTAGTGTGTGAATCATCTGCCACTTTGTACTCACGTTACCTTTGATGATACCCTGCCGTCTCCCTCCTCTGACAGTAACTCAACCACACCAGGTTTCTTTGCATGGTATTTTATCAGATATTTTGTCACCTCCTGCTCAGCTTTCTGAGTGTTTGCACATAACCCTGTTTCCTGCTAACAGTATGCAATGGCCTCTGTCTCACCCAGTCTGGTAAGAGGGCTTTTAAGAGTGCAGCCTCCAGCACACTTGGCCAATTACCTGTTCCAGTAATCCCAGTGCTACTGTTTTGTTCCCTTCCTTTCTCTCTTTCCTTTGGTTTCTTTTTTATCAGTTTTCCATCCTGGCACATGGTCAGTCAGTTTCACATCTCACTGTCCTTTCTCCAGCAGTGTCTACACACTCTTGCATGACTGGAATATGACAAGCACTCTCCGGAAGGGAAGACCATAAACACTTGACTTCTTCACCCGCTCTTTTATGAAGTGGAGCTGCAGTGGTGATTTTGCAGGGTACTTTATTAAATGCTCATTCAAGAACAGTCCACGTAATTCTAAGATGAAATGGGGTAGAATCACAGTCTCTCATAAGTCTCATACATAGCATAGAGTTGGGCAAAGTACTACTGGGTTTTATGCCTGTGTTTCCTGCATCTCTAAGATGCTCAGTGGGACCATTCCTATTATTCTTGAAGAGCATCATATAGCACGTGTTTTAATGGGATCCTATATTAACTCCACCCAGCTCTCTGAACAATGGCGCTTTCACCTTCAATATAAATTACCGCTTACCCCTTTACATTGTGTCACCACACATATCTCTCACACCATTCTTATGCTATTCTAAAAACAGTGGGGGAAGAGTTGGGGGGAGGGACTATATTCCAACTCCCTGGTTCCTCCTCTGGCTCCGTGGAATCTGCCATTGAATTACCACTGAGTTCTTTTTTGCTTTCTGTTGGGACTCCAAGCCAGAAACTTGGATTTTCACTATCACCATTTTTCTGTCAGTAGACAGGCCTCTTAGATGGCCCTAGCAGAAGTCAATTCATGTCTGTGATGTCATTCCATCATGTTTCACTTGCAAGCTCCAGTTTCACAGAGGGCAGAAACATGCCTGAAGTGAGAGCTCAGTGGTGCCTTCAGCAGCTGTCCTTTTCAAGGATTCCCTTAGCATTTTGTGAGCAGCTATTATAAAATAGCGGGGGGAAAAACCAGATAAAATGGCCAAGGAACTGCTCTGTGTTGAACACAAAGTTTAAGGGAGTTATAAAGTACCTAATAACAGTCTTTGCAATTTACAAAAGGTTTTCAAAGTAAGAAATGGCCTCCATTACTGCCAAACAGGAGAAAGGCACAGAGTAGTAAAGCAAGACAAAGAGGAAGTCATGAGAGCACCTGTAGAATGCTCTGCTCAGCCTTTCACACACAACCCTGGGGGCTTCGAGTGAATGCCTTTAAAACCCTCTTTGACAGAATACAGAGTTTTCCACATCTCTTAAGAATGCTACTTCACAGTGCACTAACTGACAAGATGGCCCATGTAACACCTGTCTCAGAAGATGGTATGTCTACTATTGGGTGGAATAAACTCCAGAGAGGCTGATGGGAAACCAAAGGAGTTTGTTAGACAGTTGTGCTAACAGAAACTCAGACAACCTGGACCAAAAGGGCTGAAAGGTCTCAGTTGAGAACCACCGAAGCTTCCAAGTTTCAGAAGCTCCTAAGGTGGCTTGGAGACTGTCCAACTCAATCTAGTCATATCACAATGGAAGGTAGAAACCAGACCTTTCTGGTGCTGTGCAGAAGTAGAAAGGGTCATTCTCAGAAAACAGGACAGTTTGCTAACCAAAGAATTTGCAAGGAGTTTCCCACCTGGAGTTTGAGTAGACTTCAGTTAAATACAGTTGCCAACGCTTCTGGTGTGTCCTCTCTCCTTCAAGGTGAAACACCCTCTTCTCCAGGTAGGGGAGAGAGAGCTCATAAGGCTCCAGAAACAGGAAACTTGAAAGTGTTTAGGAAGCTCAATGGTTACAAGATCACATGGTGCCTCACCAAGGTTACATAAGCATTAATAGTTGCTAGGGAAAGGAGACTCTTCAGTCAAGCTTCCCTCAAGTTGAGCAGAGAGGTATAATGATGAGGCTTTCTTAGCATTCATACATTAAGGGGGCCTAGTCACTGATGTGGCTGCCTTTTAGTCACCCAGCTCACCAACAATCTTGTAAATGGCCCTTCACCCATACCCCTGTAAGTATCCCTACTAGATCAAGCTAAACAAGGGCATTGGTTTATTCGTTTGTTTGTTTGTTTGTTTGTTGTTGTTGTTGTTGCTTTTGTTTTGGTTTTTTGTTTGTTTGTTTGTTTGTTTGTTTTGGTTGATATCTATCTAGGCTATAGAGCCTCTTGTTTCTATGGGCCCAAGAAAATTCACATATCTTCTGTCTCCATCCTTCTGTGTGACTCTTCTGTAGCAAACCCTTTGCTTTCCTTTCCCCTCCATGATGGTGTAGGGATCCTTTGCCTTGACTCTTCATATGCCTTCCAATTCATGGCAGTCACCACATGGAGCATCTCAGCCACATCTAGATCCATTTTGGTGACAAGACCCTAAACATCGAGCCAGCTATGACATAGGGATACTTTAGTACTTGACGGAAGTGTGAGGGCAACAAAAATATAAACGATGTGTGTACAGTGAGAGAAGCGGTTAATTGCACACACCCGTGTAGGCTATCTCTTAGACTAGCCCAACATTTTCCAGTGTCATCCAAATGAAGAGGACACTTGATAAGGATCCTGCGCAATTGCCTTTGAACCATAGGTAAGTCAATAACCCCCTGTTTGCTATATCTTTGTGTCCCCACCCCCAGTTTGCTGACTTGGCTCACCCAACTATAACTACCAGGTGAATTTGCTTGTCAAACCAGGAACCTAGGTTTCTTCCATCAAGCCTTACTTATTATCCCTCTTTCAAAACATCCATGTACTCTACTTGCCAGCTCTCTTTCCAGGGAACTTTGACCAATACGCCCATAAAGCTCCAGTCACTCTACTTTACACGCCATTCTAGAATATGCAGAAGTTTGTCCATGCCTCCTCAAGAAAAGCCACAGGATAAGAAAGGACCTAGCTGCAGCATAGCTCCTTCTTGGTTGGATAAGGCTATCCTAAGAGGTCAAGTTTAGAAGGTAGCTAGTTTTGATGGAGACCTAAAGAGTTAGAAGTTGGTATGGAATGAGTACTCCTAGATTCAATGTGGCTAGGAGAACATGAAGGACTCTGAGGATGAAAGAAAGCACTTGTTGATATGTCTATTCCTGGCTGTCAACTTGACTACATCTGGAATTAACTACCACCCAAATGGGGAATTTTTTTTTCTTAAGTAAATTGTGTGAAGTGGGAAGATCCACTTCTAATCTGGATCTTTGAGGTGGAAAGATCCACATTTAATCTGGCCCATAGTTTCTGCTAGCAGCCTATATAAAGGGTATAGAAGAAGAAAACTCTCTCTCTCTCTCTCTCTCTCTCTCTCTCTCTCTCTGTCTGTCTGCCTGCTTATTCTCTCTAACAAGTCCATTCCTTCACTGACATTAGAGTCTACCTCTTCAGGATTCCAGCATCTACTGAAGACCAGCTGAGACATCCAGCCTCATGGACTGAACAACTGAATTCTTGGCTATTCTGTTAGTAACAGCCATTGTTTGTACTAACTGGACCACAGTCTGTAAGTCATCCTAGTAAAACCATTTCTATAGATATAGAAACTCACTCTATAAGTTCTGTTACTCTAAAGAACCCTGACCAATACACTTGTCTTTACAGGACTCACAGGTCCACTGAGAGATGGGGGTTATAGAGTTACCTTTGCCATTCAATGATCATGCATCTTGGTGGTCAGACACAGGACTGTAAGAAATCCATTTTTCCAGTCCATGTGCAGTATAAGGCAAAGTTTAAACTTCATTGGGATTACAGATAAGCAAGAAGAGCTAGGTCCCTTTTCTTTTTTTCTGACAGCAAGAGCTAGCTTGTCTCAGAACTCTTGAAAGTCCAAGCTTATTCATTAGACAGGGCTCTGTGTTCTTAATTGACAAGATAGAAAATCTAGGAAGAGAAAGATCCTATCCTATGAAAAAAGAGGACAAGATTTAGTTGAGATCAAAATCTTAAAAAACCAAAGTTTTTCCCCCAAAGCATCATGGTAGCCATCTTTGCTTTTCCTAGATCTTCTGGAGAATGGAACAGTAACAATTGCTTTGTTACCCCTGGTCTCTTCAGCTTGCTATTAGTTTATTTCCAACATGGCCATGCTCAGAACTGTCTTCTCTTAAACTTGAGCATAATTGTACTCAGCCGAGGACACCCACTTTCTGGCTAAGTACCAAGAACTGAGAGGATCCTCAGCCTTTGCTGAGGTTGTGGAGCCCCGCACAGGTACACACCACACTGTAATTGGCTCTTTTGAAATTGGTAATGCCTTCTTTTTGTGAGCTGGAGTGGTGCTGACAGGTAGGGCTGGGAGAACCCCCGCTGCATAGCATAGAGACACAGGGGACCTTCGTGGTTTAGACAGGCATTGTTAATTGTCAACTTCTCTGAAACCCCCAACATCCTGGGAGGGACTCATTACAAAGACTCCTCTGGAATAGAGATGAGGTCAGGCTTTCTATCTCCCACAAATCATTTGTCGGCGAGTGTGTTATCAAAATATGAGCCAGCCCCTTCAAATATATTTTAAACACCGTTAATGTATTTCCACATGTCACTGCCTGACAGCTCTGCCATCCTCTCTCCTGCCACCAGGGAAATTTACATGCATTTGAATTCAGTGGGCCAGGCTCAGCCGCCCCACACTGACAGCCCATTTAACTGGGTGATAAGTTAATCCGTGCTCTGTTTGATGGATTTCTGTCTTTTACCCAAAACAGTTTACAAAAACGACTCAAGGAGGCTCACTGGTTTCTGTGGAACTTGGGGCACCTCCAGAGGTTGGACTACCTGGGGCCAGCTGGGCCACACAGTGATGGCTTTCCACCTCATGTGCTTTGACCTGAGTGACAAGTCCCTATTCCTTTTTTCCAGAGTCCTCAAGCATTCATTCAAAGGAATGTAAAACTGGTCAGGCAATATGCCAAGACCCAATCAGATTTAAAGAGTGAGATTATCTACCTATGTACTTTGTTGCAATGAAATGCCTATGACCAAATGCCCTGTTGGGGTTTTCATCATTGTATTAGATCCCTAGGCTTGCAGGGTGGTTGATCCAAGAGCAAACCCTCATCCAACATGGATGTTAGTTGTCCTGGACAAGGACTACAGAGGTGCTGGACAGAGACAGAGTTGCAGGGAAGCATCTCTTTGAAATGGAACACTTTATATGGGTGTTGTTGCATACAGGTGGCCATGAGTCAAAAGGAGAGAGGGAACAAAGGAAACTGATGAGGTCAGAGGCAGGAGCCTTCCTACAAATGACACTAAGAAGGGGAGATAGGAATAAAATTGGCTTTCAGTAGGACCCAGATTATTCGGTAAGTCTAAAGATACAGAGGGTAAGTGGAGAGGATGGTGGGGAGGTAAGTGGAGAGGATGGTGGGGAGGGTGGGCTCCCTTTCTAACTGTATCTGCTCAAGGGAGTGTGTTGCAGAGTCCATGTTAGGCAGATAGTAGTGTGGGGGTGGAGTGAATAAGAAAGCTCAGAAAAGACACCGGAAATTGACTGGAGTGGTTCTCTAGAAAAGTAGAAAAGGGCGGGCACCTTGATCTCTGTGCTGTCTTCTTTGAATGGTATTACTAATGTTACATTGAAATTGGTCAGCATGGTTGACCAGCCATGTCTAGACCCTCAGAGGCAGCTACAGGGAGATCTAGGCTGGGCCGGGCCAGGTACTTTGCTGGCTAAAAAAACAGAAGCGGGAGGGCAGAGGCTGAGTGTTGCTCACAGGTTACCTGCAGAACACGCATCAGATGAGAGACCCAAAAATGTATCTGCCTGAGCCAGGAGGCTACAGGAGAAGACATGATATCTGTCTAAACTCATCTTCCTTCAGTTATGAGGACTTCCTTTCCAGCTCTTCCCCAGGCCAACCTCCTCTCAAAGAGAACAATGGCCTCTGTGCTCCATGCACTGGCCAAATTCTAAATCCATCAGTCTCCACAGATCTGGTGTCACAGGCCTTGCATATCCAAACCGTCCTTGATGCCCTGTGCCTGGAATAAACATCTCTGGTGTACCGTCACCTAGAAACATTTCTTCACACATTCGCCATCTTTCAAGATTCCTTCTAGCCTGTGCTACCAAGGAATGAATGAGTGTATGAATGAGTGTTAAGGATCAGCTGCTTGCTCTGAGCATGCAGTCTCTTGGAAACTCTCAGAAGAGAGTGGTCAGATCTGAACTCACATAAAGCAGTGCTTATTCTTGAAGGCCTATGGTGACAAAGTATAGTGCGAAGCTCCTGAACACCCAGGAAGAACTCTGAAAGACTTGCCAGAAGAGGAAGACACTGCCCAGCACTCATTATTCCAACCTAAAAGCAACGTAAGGCAGAGCCAGGCAAAGCCAGCCCCAGCCCAGGCCCAGTTGAGCTCTGGGACACAGATCTTTTGGTCTTGAGGGTAATCATGAGGACAGCACCTGTGGGAGTTCCAACCACATCAACACTTCTTACTACTAACCACTTCCAAAGCTAAAAGCATCTGGGCCTCACTCCTAGGTGCTGTTTGGAGAAACTTTCCAGGGTTGTGTTTCTAAATCACAAAACACCCAGGATGTATGTAATCTGAATAATTCAACTGCAGTGTCTGCACTAATTCAGACTGTCCTAATTCAAATGGAGAGTGTCTTAGTTTCTTTCCTATCGCTGTGAAGAGACACTGTGACTGAGGCAGCTTATAAAGAGTTTCTTGGGGGCTTGCTTATAGTTTCAAAGGATTAGGGTTCATTACCATTATGATAGCTTACATCTCATCCACAAGCACACATGTGCACACACACATGCATGCAGAGAGACACAGAGACACAGACACAGACACACACACACACACACACACACACACACACAGAGAGAGAGAGAGAGAGAGAGAGAGAGAGAGAGAGAGAGAGAGAGAGAATAGTATCAGCTTGTAAAACCCAAAGCCTACCTCTCCAGTGGCAAAACTCCTCCAATAAAGCAACACCTCCTAATCCTTCCCAAACAGTTCTACCAACAGGGTATCAAGCATTCCAATATGAGGTTCCTATCATTCAAACCACCACAATGGTTTGGTAGGACCATTCTTGCCTCCAGCTCACTTCTCCACAGAGGTCCTGCAAAGCCTGATAGTATGGAAACCATGCCAAGGCATCACCTTCAAGTGGAGTGACAAGTATTGGAGCAGCAGACAGGAGCTGTGGTCCAATAGAAGCTGGAAAGTCTACTTAACAGACAACCATTCTGGACATTAATAATAGTTATAACTAAAGAATCCTGGTCCACAAGCCACAGTTCTCTGACTTACCCACACTCTCTCTTCTACCACACTGTCTGTCTACATTCCTTACTGGGTGATACCATAGCGTGGGACAGCCTGGCCCCTGTGGAAGTTCCCCCTTCTGGAAGCACTTGCCTCTGCCTTCTGTTCTCTCCCCAGGTTGCTGTGAGCCACCAGGTGGGCCAGAAGTGGTAGTCCTCCCCTGTACTCTCTGTAAACAGAAATAATGTGGGGTGCGGCCACTGGGGAGACAAATGTGTCATTCTAGATTCAGATCTCTCATCACAGGCCCCCTCATTAGACCTCAGTAGCTCCCGCTGTGCACACCTGCAGCTGTTGACTGTGGAGAAATGAGAAATTCAGAGGCTACAGGGCACCCCGCAAATTCACAGAACCAACCCGAAGTGCACAGAGGTATTTAGCCCAGGTGTTTCTGTGACTGTGATGCATAAGAGAGTTTCCCAGGGTTCAGCAGTGGTTGTCCCTCACCAAGCATTCCTCCACCTGCCGGAGGAAGCTAGTGGCAGGTTTGGGCCCATGCGAGGAGCTAGACAAGAGGAGTCTGCTGGCAGAGTCTATACACATCCCTCAGGCATGTATTCACTCAAGCTCAACCTGAGGATTCTCTGCAACCAAAGAATCATAAAGAAAAAAACATTCCAGCACAATATTGCCAATAATCACACTTTAAAACTACAACATTGAGCATCAATAAAAAAATTCATTATTTTTTTTTACCCTCGAAATTTATTTTTAAACCTGGAATACTATTGCACTTAGTCTAATTACTTCTAAAATTTCATTCTTCGGATGTGAAGATGTAATTGAACAAGCATACAAACAAACGTGTGTGGGAAGGGTATTTAAACACGACAGGCTGTTAGCTAATAATAACAGTGTTTTTCTGAATTCCAGGGTTTTCTTAAATTATTATTATAGCCTTTTCTAAATGTTCCATGTTTGAAACCTGTGGTGGGTGGTTTACTTTGTCTTTAAAAAAGACATTCACATTGGTATGCTATCCAATGGTTGTGAATAGATAGAGCTGGAGAGATGGCTCGGCAGCTAAGAGCACTTGCTACTCTTGTAGAAGACCAGAGTTTGAGTCCCAGTACTCGTGCTGGATGGTTCACGACAGTCTGTAACTCCAGCCCCAGGGGATACAGTGTCCTCCTCTACTCTCCTAGGGAACCCCTACCCGCACACATGCGGCATACATAAACAGAGATGTGCACATACCCATAAATAAAAAATAATAGAAATAAATCTTTGAAAAGATTCTGCAGGCCCTCTGGCTTTGCTTCTTCCCAGACCACAGAGGAACTGCCAAGCACCTGCTAAGACCCTGGAAGCAGCAGCCACAGACAAAAAGGCAAGCAGAACGTGGTCATGCTTGCACCTGTTGGTCTGATGAATTTAGAGCCCTGGAGGAGGTCAGCCAAGTGAGCTGTCAAGTAGTAACAAAGCAGCAAGTCCGGGAGTTGAAAGTCAAGAGTCAACTGGAGCCAAGGCCTGCCAGGGGCCAGGGCACCGGGGATGAGGAAGTCTTGATACCTGTGGATGGCCTGAGGTTTGAGCAGTCAGGCTTGGAGCTGAGAAGGCAGCAGGGCGTAAGGCAGTAGGCACAAGGGCCCACTCTTCTTCCTGCATCGAGGCAAGAAATCCTGGCTTTTCTCCTGCCTCTCCCTCCGAGGTCACCCTCACTGATCTCCCCAGCTTCAGTCTTACATAATCACAGGTAGGCAGAAGACACTAGATCCACTTCAATAGTTACTGCCACTGTCCAGCACTTCCAGACTCGAGTGGGTAGGGTGGACTGCAGCCCACTCGGTGCCCCTTTCCCAAATACTGAATGGAGACCCACACTTCCCTGGTGTCTGCCCTTCTTCTTATGCCCTGGGTTAATTAAGGAGGGAGAGAACAGGGACAGAGAGCAGTCCCTGACTGGCCCTGTGTATTCACACACTTGGCCACATATGGGTAGGTAGGCTGCAGAGGAGCATCCAGGAATGCAACCTGAGCCCATGCCTGGGTGCTGCTCAGTAAGCCCTGGAATGGTCCTGCTCTTGCAAGCGGCAGGCTCCGCAGCAAGGGGAGCATCTGCAATCCAGAGTGCCATTTGGCACCTCTTTCATTTTTAACGTACTTTTCAGCATTATTTCCCCATCGCCACATGGTGAATTTTGTCCTTCTGAGAGCCAAAGACAAACACAGGCATGCTCCACACACACAATCAAAGGGAGCTGTTTCCTAGCAACAGGAGCCCTAGGTGGCCAGGAGCCACCTTCCCTTGCAGGGACTGGAGTTTAGCCTATGGGTTTAGAGGCTGGCACTGAAGCCAGACCCACACAGGCTTGGATACTGCAGCTCCCTGAGTTAATGGCCCAGTTGCTTGACATATTTGATGCATGTATACAATTGTGTGTGTGTGTGCACAAAATACATGCATTCACACTATAAACCCACTAGGTCCCCTTGTCTACCTAAGGTAAACAAGGCTAAGCCAAGCATAGACCTGTAGTCAGTGGGACTGTGATAGGGTTCCGTTGGCCTGACTCTGGTAGTCGTAGTTCTCCTCAGACTACCAGGAACAACAAGGATGAATAGTATGTCTCCTCCAGGCATCTGAGGGACTCCTACCATTAGAGACCTACTGATGTTATACTAAGGTTAGCGTCTTCACACAGATTTCTCTCTGCCAGTATCCTGTGATTCTGAACCTGTCACCTCTATCAGGTAGCTCAGAACTGTCCCCACAATTCCCCACTTAAGAGTGCTGTTACCCCAGTGTTTATCCACTTGTACATAAGTCAGTCTTTGGAAGGCTCAGTACATCCTACATGGGAGGCTCCCATGAATCCTGTGAAGTGTCTCGATGCTTTGGACTGGCATATGTATTGGGGAGTGTGCAGGAGAGGATCCTCTAGATTTTAGAGTTTATTTAGCCAGTGTTGCACATAAGTCCTTTAATGGATTCTGTCCCTTACATATGGTTGCTCTGGCTGTGCTAGTGAAATTCTCCTATTTGATATAAACATTCTTATTTTATTTTTGTTTTCTCACTTTCAGTCCATAGATGCTATTTTATGCCTCCCAATATCAGCCCAAACTACCTTGAACACAGGAAAGATGACACCCAAAGGCTTCGTGGGATACTAAGGTGGTATAGCACTGCCACCCAAAGGAAGACACCAGTGTTGTCCTGGGCTGGGAGGCGAGCCGCCATTCTTAACTAAACTCGAAAAGTCACATTCTCAGAACTGATTGAGGTACAAATCCTCTCCAATGCAACTCAAACACTGAGTCACCGCACGTGTTTTTCCTCAGTTGAGAAGTAGTGAATCCCCCCCCATCAGGAGCACCTCACTCTCAGGGTACCCTGATATACCCAGGGACCACGCTGCAAAGAGCCTGAAACAATTTGGCCTGTCCCAACCTGGGAAGGCACAGCAAAGCAGAGAAACACCTGAGAGGTGGTTCCTTATGGGCCCTGCCTCTCATTTCTAATTTGATTCTGTTTACTTTGCCTTTATCTTTATTTTTATGGGTTTTTTTATTTTTTATTTTATTTTATTTTATTTTGGTGAGATTCTCCTGGGATTGCAGATGGGGTTGTTTGTGCACACATTTTCAAAGAAGTAGTTCGTGGATGTGTTTCTCACTTCTCAACTTTCTAATTTTTCCTTCCGACTGTCGGAGAATGGAGCTCCCCTACCCCCTCCAAAAGCCTCTGCCCTTTGAAGTTAATTTAGCTTTTCTTTAGGGCTTTGTTCGATGTCTGCCAGCTTGTGTGTCTGGATCAAAGGGTAATCTTTTAATTGGAAGGTTTTATGATTTTTATTTATATCTTCTCCAGTTCCAGAAAATGTTTCATGGAGACAGAAAATTCCTGCTTTGGCAAAAGAGCTGCCCATATGTCTGTTTACTCTTATTAACAAGCTTCCCTGTGCCCTCTTCTGAGTTGTGATTCTTGCTTTCCATGATGGGCTGCCTCTTCCTGCCAGTCAGTCACCCTGTTCATGTCCGCCTTTCCCATTGCTACTTAAACTATTTTAAATGGCTTGGGGCTGTGTTCTATGACCCTACGTAAGAAGTTTAATTAATGTCACGTGTGCATCCATTAGGTTTTATATTTTTATCAAAAGCAATGGATGTGTTATCTGATTTCTTAAATGAAGCATGCTTTATCTGTTGCCCTTCCCAAGCCTTAATCCTTTCCTATCTGTGGCTGGATGTCTACCAATCAGCATCTTGTAAGATCTGATTTTTCTTTTTAATCCACTCAGGCAAGGACATGACTCCTTTTTTCCAAAATGGTGGGTTTAAATGTTGTGGTCACCAATGTAATTGTTACAACTCCCTAGTTGAAATGCTCCATCTCCACTGGGTTTCACACACTAATCACGTTCTGTCTGGGCACTGCTGCTCGAGCACACATTCCACCCCTCCCTCAAACCAGCATCTTCTCCAGGCATGGGACAGGCAAACTGTATCTGCAGTACTTCATACCATCTCTTTACTGGGGCTCTCCCCACCCCTTATGGGTGGAGGGTGGCATTTGACCATTTTGGCATAACTCGAGTCCTGGGTTCTGAGTTACTGAGCTTCCCTCTGCCCCTGGCCTCTTGCATTGAACAAGTGTGGGCTCTGCTCACACCTCTCCGACATTTTTCTAATCCCAGAGACTGTGATAGGGAACATGACAGCCAGAATTTGTGGTTCGGCCTTAGTGTGGGGGAAGAAGATAATAAAAGCATGACAGACATCAATAAGCATCATGCAGAGTGATGTGGTGAGACCATAGGGAAGGGAACTGTCAGATAAAGAGCTGTTTTCTGTGGTGGTTGGGGCATCTAATGGGTTACACTGATATTTGAACTGATATCTCAGTGAAGACAGGTAATGAGCCATGGGGATATCTGGTGGGGAGAGGGGACAGAAGCAGGAATTCAGCCAAGAAAAAAGTATATGAGTAGGAAATAAGGAGTCTGTCTGTCTGTCTGTCTGGGCTGCTATAACAAAATACCAGAGGCTCAGTGTCTGGTAAGGAACTTCTACTGTGTGCTTTCTACCCTCACAGGACTGAAGGAGGGAAAGGCAGAGGTGTGGGAAATCCATGTGACATATTTCTCTCTTATCTCTTTAATCCAAGAAGAGCACAGCCTTCATATAGTCTGAGGGGGAAAAGGACATTGTGGTGGTACCCTGTGGAAGCACAAGGCTCATGGAGGCTTTCCACTGCCTTCACATGGAAAGGATCCTGCTCTTCATGTATGGACCACACTACATCACAGCCCAGACTACTCCAGCCCTGTACTTCGGAATGGAATTGTATTGGGCCATGGGGATGTTAAAAGAGTAGTTAAATTAAAACAAATCCTCTTGGTCCCGTCTGACTGGCATCCTTATAAGGAGAAACTTCAGCACAGAGACACATGTGAGAACACACCATGAGATGACCATGGTCAAGCCAGAAAGAAGGATGGGGAAACTCAGCCTGCCAGCACTGACAGAAGGTAAACATGTATTGGTCAAGCCCTCAGCCTGGGGAATTGTCTTACAGCCCTCCCCCCCAAATCCACCACACCTTCCAGTCTTTCCCCCCTAGAGTCAGGAGGCTATAATTCTAGTCTCCTCGTGTTGACTGTTGTCCCAACCAGGAAGCTTTTCTTACCGGGGAACTTCAAGGAGTCTTCTTTGTTTACAGCAACATTTGAAAGTCATGATACTTCCACCATGCAACATGACTGGAAAGGCTTGACTTTTCCCCCAAGACTAAGCTATCTGAAAAAGCCATTGATAGAAAGGAGAATAAGCAGGACTTCAATAGGGGAAAGGTTTGGGTACTGAAATAGTCACAGGATTTTGGCATGTAGACCTAAGGATTCCATGCCCACCTAGCTACTGGGTAGCCCATAGCCACTGTATGAAGACATGTTGATTTTTCCTGGATGCAGAAGGGTCACCTCATACACTGGAGGAAGTGGGGTTAATTGAGGAGCACAGGAGGACAGGGCTTCCGCAGGGATGCTAAGGAGTCAAACAAAGCAAAGCCCTGGGATGAAGTGGTTAGCATCATAAGACTTCACGAGGGGTTGTGGATTTAGCTCAGTGGTAGAGCGCTTACCTAGCAAGCACAAGGCCCTGGGTTCAGTCCCCAGCTCCGGAAAAAAAAAAAAGACTTCACAAAAAGGAGGCCAGACCCTGTCCAAGGTGGAAGATAGAAGGAAGAGAATGGAGAAAGGAAGAAGGGAAGGAAATAAAATCAAGAGAAGAAGGTATCTAGATAGCGTGTATAGTAACGAGGACATTCAACACCACTCCACTGGTGCCTGGTCATCTGTGCCTACCCAGAGCACTTGAACCCCACTCTTGTCCCACATGCAGACAACCCAGTCCACAGCCTGAAGCATGGCTAGTACTGGTGCAAGACTTCAGCTTAGCCCCTACTATACAGTTTCATAGAATTCATTCTGGAATATTATAGCAGCCTAACATTTTTAGGAGGGCTTTTCTTGAGAACCTTTGGGAATTTATCTTCCCATATCCTGGATATTTAAATGTTTTTCAGAAAAACAGAAGCTGGGTCTTACAGCAATGTCCTTCACATTGTTCTCCCCTTTGTCATCCCTGGTGTGACCCTGTTTCTTGTGTTCTTTCAAATACTATGCTTTCAATAAGTTGAACGTGGCCCCACTCAGAACCATGTGTCCTTTGAATGACATTTTTGAGGGATTGTGTGCTCAACATGTTTTATATAAGAGGTGTTCTTCTGAGAGGCTGCCAGACTGGTCTCATTGGAAGTTGATGAGAAAGCCCAATATGTTCGGTGCTACTGCCGAGAGGGTTGGCAGACGCGGGTGCCAGCCAGCCAGACTCACCCCGGGCTCCAGCGCAAACATGCAGACCATTCGGGCTTTGTCCTCAGCCGCCTGGTTCCAGAGTGGTCTCTGGGGCTTGGCATTCTTGCCAAAATGCTCATGACATCACTCATATTATTAATAATTACAGGTTATTCACAGATGGGTGGGCAGATGGACACACGGCCAGAGAGATTTGTTTAATCTCAGCTAGGCCATTTCTCCTATGCACCTCCCTTTGCCTGTTTTTGCTGCCTCCCTGGAGAAAAAAAAATAATGAAAAATAAAATTTTGGTAAAAGAAAAATGAAAATTCTGTGAGAAGGATGGCTGAATTTTCTGAAAGAAAACTGGACCTACAGCCCTTCCTTTATTCAGCAAGGTCTGAGTTTCTAAACTAAAATGTTTCGAAGGGCTCAGGTTTCTATCCCTCATCAGACCCTTGGGTAGCTGTGGTTCTATCTGTGAGCCAGAATCCATGGTGACTGAAGAGCCAGAGCTGAATATGTACGCACACAGTATACATACAACACAGAGACACACGTGCACACACATAGACATGCACACATGATGCATACTATAATTATATGATGTATGTTGTATAATTATGCATACAACATATGTAATATTTGTACCTATTTAGATAGGTAATAGATAAATGATAGGCAGATAATGCAGAATAAATGATAAGTAGATAAATAGCTAATAGAAAAATAAAAGATAGATAGATAGATAGATAGATAGATAGATAGATAGATAGATGACAGACAAACAGACAGACTTTTAAAAATTCATGATGTGCTCCACAGTCCCTTCCCAGAGTCTGTGAGGACAATGGAGACCTTGATGTTTGGGGAATAACAGGGCCTATGTGGAATAGCTGAGTACATGATCCTACAAATTTATCATTAATGAGGTTGAAGAGAGGTTCAGTGAGTCAGAGTGCTTGTTTTCTAACCCTGAGGCTTAGAGTTCGAATCCCAGCACTTGTATAAAAGCAAGTCAGGGACACCTGTCCATGCAGCACTGAGAGCAGAGACACAACCTAGGAGTTTTCTGGCCTGTCAGCCTAGCCCGAAAGATAAGCCTCTGGGTAAATGAGAGTTTTTTGTCTCAAGACAGTGGGTAGACAGCAATGAGGAAGACACTTGATGTCCTATTATGCCTCTGCATTCACATGTATAGTCATGCATACTCACATATTCACATACATGTAACACACATAAATGTTGTTAGCATAGGCATAATATGTGTTATAGACATAACGTTACCTTTTTCTTAGAATTGATCAATTCTCAATCTGACACCTTAGTTCATGGTCAAAAGAATAGCAAGTGATTAATATACTTGGCTTAAATAAGAAAGTGCACAAATCTAAAATGTGGATTCCATCCTTCCCAATGTGGTCATCCCACTCCAGTGCAAAGGGCGCATTTTGAAATCAGTGAATGCCGGAGAGAAAGACCAATCAGGCCAGCCTGGTTGACACACTGCCCGTGTGGCTTATTAAATATTGAAGCTCCTTATGAGAGTGTGCTGACCACAAAGCCCACACTGTCCATGGCAACTGAGAATACATGAATCACGAGAGTCACAGTCTACTGCATACAGACCTTTCACCATACCGGCCTTTGGCACTGCCCCATGGGATCAGGATAGCATACCACAAACCAGCAGACTAGTGTTTTTTTTTCCTGATGCCACAAACAGATTTATGCCAACGAACCATTATTCTCGGCCATCAGAATGCACATATGAGCCAACAAGCCAGGCTGGGGCTCTAGTCTGAGACCAGCCAAGGCAGTCAGACTAACTGGCCCACCTGGGGCTCCTACTTTTGACCTCGTTTTCATTAGCACAGTGCTTCTGCCCCATGAGCCAACCAGACTGCTGAAATATAAATCAACTGGCTTCTCCAATTCCCCCTTCTTCTGGCCAAGGTGATAATGAACGAGGCGGTGACCAAGGGGTGCAACAGAGAGAGAGAATGGACCCATGGAGGTCACAAATTGGATAATCTCATTCCAAACAAAAGTGAGGCAGATCACAATGGTTTTTTATGCAAAATCCATCCTCTAGATGGGCCTTCTGATGAACCTCCTGCAGCCCCCTTTATCCTCTGTACCTCTATCCCCAAGTATCCCTCTCACAGACTACAGACCCCCACCCCTACAAGCTCAGGGCCTGAAATAAAACAATGTTCTGCCAAGCCTTAAACACACACAGGCTATGGAAGAGGAAAAGTGCGCTGAAGTTAAAAATCAAATCACTTTTCCCTAAGATAAGCCCCACTGTGAAGTGCTTGTTCAGCCCTGGCTGCTGGTTGTATCCCGGCTCTACTAGGTCTCTGCATCACACAGCTTGTTCAGTGTCTCCCACCTACAAGTGCAGCTCCTGCTGCATTGGATGGTCAGCCCCCTGCATTGACCTCTGGTTCCTGCCCTTTTCTCTCCTTTCTCCCTCTCCTCAGTTTCATCTCCTCAAATTCCAAGGCAGTCTGGTTTCCCTTTGAGGAAGTCTCCCAAAGTGCCTGCTCTCTTTGGACTTAACGACCTTGATTGTCCTTCTCAGACAGATATGTTCACCAGGGTGCATTGGCACGATCTCTGCTTCATCTACACAGGCTGCCGGGGCCCGTGTGGCAATTCCATTTTTCTTAGCAGAGCTAAGCAATCATCATTTGTCTTAAAAATTGGCACCTTCCTCCAAATACATTCATGAGATGGTTGGGTGTCCGCTTTGATGAGAGTGGGAATCTTAAAGGAGGCCTCTCCACCCACTTCCCCACACCCCAAAGCAATGTGAAAAGAAAAGGAAAAATGTGGGGATGATGTGCCCTATAGAAGGAGGGATTTGGGGCACAGACATTGAAATGCATTAGGTGACGCAGGTCCAAAAATATAAGCTCAAAATTCCATTCTGTAATGAAACGAGTACCAAGTAGAGGGGAAAAATTCTAATCGCATATAGAGAGCACAAGAACATATTGCATTTCTATGTAAAAACAAACTGATTTCTCAGAACTCTGTGAGAAATTAGAATTATTCATTCATAACTTCATAGATGAGGTTTCTCCGAAAGCATCTCACTAATCCCTCTTCCCATCACAGCTACGAAGAAAGACGGAGTCAAGATTTGCACTTTGGGGACATCTGAGCTCCTAGAAGGGGGGAAGAGAGAGCGATAGGCTGGTTTTGTGTGCCATCAGTAATTCTGGGCTGAGCTGTACACCCAGGTACTCTCATTGCACCATGGGGTTAGGAGTTGAGCTACCTGTATCCCATGGGCCACAGCAGTTCGCATGCCCAAACCTTGTTCCAAAGAGGACAGAAGAGACATCTGGTGACCCAGGGAGTTAGCTCACAGACATGTGCTCTGAGGTAAGGGTTTGTCACCATAGCCAAGATATGCTCTACTATCTGAAGACCGTCTTGGTTATGTAAAATCATTTGCCATTTGTGAGACCATGGGAACAAGGGATCATTTCTAGCATTCACTGGAAAGCATTCGAAGTGTTTCCCAGCTTTAGTAAATAGCCAGCCCCATTCAGTAGCACAAGATAACTCCACTCTCAATGCGCAGAAAGTCTTGGCAATAGAGACAAATGATTTGCCCAGAAATTTTTTTTTTTTTTTCTTTTTTCTTTTTTTCGGCGCTGGGGACCGAACCCAGGGCCTTAGCGCTTCCTAGGTAAGTGCTCTACCACTGAGCTAAATCCCAACCCCCAGAAATTTTTATGGTTTCACTTAAACTCCTGATTATAGGTTAAATCTACAAAAATCAGTGAATGTATTCATGTGTGGGTATGTATATAGATACATAAGTATGTATCACTGTGTGTAAATATGACATATATCATTGTGGAGAGGTGGCTGCTCACAGCTTACTGACCTGTACACTCAGGTGTCAGGGATAACAGTGAATTCTAGTAGAAATTGTGGAATTTTTTTTCTGGCCTCAGTTTCTTTTGGAATCTACTCTAAAAGTCAACTGACAAGTTGCCAGATATCCCTTGGTCCTAGTATAGAACTCATATGATGGACAGCTTCCTCCTAAAATAGTAACCAAACCAAAGGCATCCACACCGTGTTGGCTGTGAACTCCTAAACATATCCTGAGCCAATGCCTCTGTAGTTCCTTCCTTTGACTCTCCTCCATGATTGACAACTGTGACCATTTTCCTCCGTGGTTGACAGGTGTCTCTGAATGTAGAGGAAGTTATCCTTATCTAGTTACTGTTAGTAAATAATTTGGGAATTCATAGAGAATACACTAGCTTAAACTTGAAACCTTTTATAGATCAACTGTACTTTAAACACACCACATAAATGACTGTAAAAAAAAAAGTGAATCCAGTTATTGCTAAAATCAGTTAGCTTTCTTGGGTCCTTCTACAACTCCATGGAGACTTCTTAGCTTGTCTACAGATAAACAAAGTTACAGAGGCATGGGGAATACTTTACAAAGATGAGACAGTTGTCCCAAAGATCCCACCTGGTACTCTGGGCCTTATCTGCCACTTGGTTCCATGAACTCCAGGTTCTAATGAGACAGAACTTCCTTTAAGTATGTTATGGGCTTAACAGTCCCTTAGATGATGCTGAAGTCCTAGCTGCAAGTGAATGTGACCTTATTTCCATCTTTGCAGATGACCAAGTTTAAGGCCACTAAGACAGGCCATGATCTACCATAACTAGGTGTCCTTGTGAAAGAAGAAAATTTGCAGAGAAAGGCATGCATGGAGGAAGGGTAGTGTCAAGATAGGTAGGGGTACTGTGTACCAGTCAAGGACCTTGCTGGGGTCAAAAGCTAAGATTCAAGCTTGAAAGAAACTCTTCCCAGACCCTTGGAAGGAATCAACTTAGTTCTTGGATTTTTACTCCTGAGAACTGCAAGATAATTAATTTCTGTTATTTAGGATTTGTACGTGGTACATTTTTAGTTTTGCTTTGATTTTTTTTTTTTGGTTTGGTTGGGTTTTTTTGTTTGTTTTACAGCAGTTGGAGGTGACCAAAGAGAAAGCATTCACTCACAGCCAATTCCTCCCATCTTGGCTCCATTTCTGAATGGAGTCACCTCCCTGGGACCCTCAGAGATCTTAGAATTTTCTTGTGTTAATTTTCACACAGTTATTCATAGAAAGATGAATATATATATATATATATATATATATATGCAAACATTGTCTTTCCATCTGCAGAAACTGAACTCTGACCCCATACTCTCTGTAGAAATTGGCTCAGAAAGCTCGGAAGTTAATCCACAATGGCCTTTTTCTTTCACTTTCACTCCTGCTTCCAACTCAAGTCCAACCAGAGAAAGCCAAACAAGGTCCTCAGTTGAACTCTAAAGGCCAGCATCCTCTGGTGAATACGACCTACCTCCCCAGCTTCCAATATAAACATCTATCAAACCCATCCCTCTGCCTGATGCAGCCTAGGGAACTCGAGTGGCAAAAGACGTTAGCAGTTGCTGAGAAAGCTCTTTTAAATGGTAAATTCTGGTTGTTCTCACCCTGGTGAAGGGAATCTTCACTAATTTCATTCAGTCTCTCAGTCACAGGTTCCAGGGAGAGAGCTTAGGGATAAGTGAATAGATACTATTCCAAAAATAAAGACATATCTATTGAATGACTGTATAGGTTTTGCCCAACTTTTAGGTATCTGGGAACGAAGTCCTTGCTGAACCTAAAACATAACCGTGCACTATGTGGCTTGGGCTTTGGTCAAACTAGGGGAAAATGGCCAGATTGTGAATTGCTAGCTTCCAATACAATATGAATTTATTCTTGCAGCCTTATTTATTGTGGTATTTTTCAAATTATAATAAATTTGCTTTCTTCTGAATATTCAGCTGCTTCAGAAGTTACCCAAAGGATGCAATTAGGCCCTGGGGAAATATGCCATTATGTGCACATATCATGCTTTGCATAGGGTTTCCATCATCTACATAATTTATGTGCCTCTGCATAATTTCGCTCCTTTTTATGTTTTCTATGTGTTTGTGAGATAATCTAGAAGTCGGCTTCCCCACCATCAGAAACACAGAGAACTCAGGTCTGCCTCATTTCTTCACCCAACCCACTTCACTTCCAGTGAAGCCCTGATGGAAGCCCCAGGAGACAGCTGCCTTTCCACAGCTCCTAACATCAAGGCGTGGAGAAGTAGACGGTTTGGGGGCTTTCTGAAATGAAACAGAACCTTGTCCGTTTTTGTATTCTTGTGGGTATTCGCTGAGGTCTCTGGTGAATGGTGCTAGCATTTTAAAGCTCTTTAAACTGTTTATAATCCTCACTTTGGTTTTGAAACAGAAAAATAATGCCAATATTAATGGCTTTTTAAAGCTTCTGATGTGAGGTGGTTGCATACAAATTTCCCTAATACTGAGGAAGTCCAGCACCTGAGGGAACAGGTGAGTTTGTGTGTAGCTCTTATTGGACTTTAATTGATTTCCCCTCTTAGCAGTCTTTTTTTACTTACCAAAGTTTTAGTTTCCTTGCCTCTTATGAATTCTGGGCTGCTCAAATATCCTTATAGTACATCTCTTTGCTATATGACTGAGTTACCCAGGTTGAGAACTGCTCTAACTTGAAAAGCTTCCACTCAGTGGCTTTTGCCAATAGGTCTACTCTTACAACCTCCAGACTGTGGCAAAAATGTATCTCTGTCTCCTCCTAAGAGAATAGATACTGTCATTGATTTAACACAATGACTGACCCACTCTGGACCACAGGAGTGATTCAGCGTTCTTTAGCAATAATGAAGGCATTTGCTTCCTTTCATTGATGAAGAAACTGAGGTCAAGATGGGGATCATAACCTCCATCTTGAGAGCCAAGTAGGAGAGTACATGTTTGCATATTTCTCTACATGCCCAATGTAGTCTAGATTCTCGACCTGTGGGTCCCGACCCCTGTGGGAGTTTCATATCAGATATCCTGCATATCAGATTATTTACACTACCATTCATAACAGTAGCAAAATATAGAGTTATGAAGATACAATAAAATAATTTTATGGTTAGGGGGTCATCATAATTGTGAGGAACTGTATTAAAGGGTCACGGCGTTAGGAAGGTTGATAATCACTGCTCTAGAATTTCCCAGTGACAAAAGCAAGTGAGGCAAAGAGCACTGGATCCACAACACACACACTGAGAAAATCTGTTTGCAGCCAGGCAAACAGATACTGAACTAAGAACTAATTGGTCACAGATGAACAGCTCTCTTCAGGTACCCTTGATCAGTAGGCAAAAGTTCAGGGCTTCACAAGCTAGGTCACAAGACACCCTGAGTAGTATAGTATCAATATAAGGTCCACCAAGGCCACTTCACCCTAAATCTTAACCAATTTGACCCTTAATGATCCATCCTCATCCATCTGCATTCTTCCTGGAAAGAAAATACACCCAGTAGTATCCCAGAAATAACTAAACATGAACAGGGAAATAGTGGTCTGGCAGCTAACTGTAGCACACTTCCCCTGCTCCCACAAACGATTCCAGCAAAGAGATTTCCTATTACAGAATGATTAATAACTATACACTAAAATTGGTAATGACTGGGTTAATAGACTGTTGTTTCTAAATAAGTACTTTCTACAGACACATTGGAATATCCATGAGAACAAAGACAAGCCTTAGACAACAGATAAGTGGAGAGCATTGACATTAAAAATGGATTCTCCTTGTCCAGGGAAGTACAGGGCTTTGCCAGAAGGTAGAGCAAGGGATAGGGTTAGGATGTATGCATGTTGGCATGAGTTGCATGTATCTGAAACTCATGCCAGAACCAAGATCCCACAACATGATGACAGCATCCTCAGGTCTATAAGCTGTAGGATCTTCTGATTGAGCTTTATGCAGAGCAGACCAGAGAATGATCAGGAGACTGCTCAGGACCTGCAGACCCTTTCTATAATGCCCACCTGATGCCTAGTATTCCTCTTCCCATGCCACCTGTCACTGTGGCTCGCTCTCACTCTTTCAACCTCTCTGATTAGCCTGCTCCTCTTCTGCTCTCTCAGGCAAGCTCCTCATTCTAATACAGCCCCTTTCTCATGGAAGCTATGAGTTAGCTCAGACCAGTTCTGGTTTTGATAGTTAGATCAAGTGCCTTCCTCTTAGGAGTGAGTGAAATGAGACCCACAGAGAAGAGACAGGCAGTTTGAGGAAAAAGACATGTTGAACACAGGCCCCTACGGAGCTCTCTCTGAAGCTCTCAGCACTTTTTAAAACAAGAGCTGTTGTCTAGGGCTAAAGAAATGGCTTGGTGTTTAAAAATACTGATACGCTTGCAGAGGACCTCAGTTCATTCCCCTGTATCATATCAAATGGCTCTCAACCTGAAGCAGGACTACCAATTAAAGTCCTGACTATACAATTTAATGAGATCCTATCTCAAAATAAAAAAAAAATTAAACATAAAGCTATAGGACTGAGGTAGACCAGTTGTTTGCCACATCTGTGGTCCATGATTTAGTCCCTAGTGCCTTCAAAAAAGTAAAGTCCTAAGTCCACTTGGCCTTTGATTTCTCTTCTGCTAGATTAAATGTCTTGCAAAGGTTTAGAATCACTGGAGGAATGAAAAGTTTCTCAAACTAATTAACATATTTCTATCATACATCTGAAAGTCAAAAGTCTTAGGCACCATATAATAAATAGCAGGCTTTAAATATACTTTTTAAATTAAAGATAGCCATCTCAGAGTTCAGGTGTTATAAGGAAAATAAAGACTGTTCAAGAACAATGGCTAAATTACTGTGAATCCGTCTGCCACTGAAAACAATGAAAAATTACTACAAAACACAAACCAGAGAAATGAAACAGTTCCAGGAATCCCCAAAGTATTCATGTGGAAATAGAGTCCCAAAGGACCTTGAGGCTGATCCCACATTCCTGGCTTTGACAAATTATATACACCCAAAAAGTTCTTTCCTCTCTCCTCATCCTCAAGGTACCAGAGGGAAGCACCTTCCAGAACTGACCAGACAGAATAATGGAAAGGTAAAGATTCCTGACCCTAGGAGGCTGTGGTCTCAGGAAATCCTTGGTCAGAAGAGGATCTCCAGGCTTATGGGGTCTTCTGCTTGGGAGGCTCCAGTTTAAAAGGGTAGGTTGAGCTGGTACCTGATGGGACTGAAAGATGACACAGAAAGTCCTGAAACTGCAGAGCTTTAGGGCAAATGCTCAAAGGCCACACAGGCTATGCAGCAATGCCAGGCACCAGTGACAGGATGATCAAACCCCATGAGTGCTAGGGTTAAGAGGTAAAGGACATGCTTGACAATGTGAAGGAGACAGAAGTCTGACAGTGGGCTCAAAGGGGACTGGAAGAGCATCTAGAAATAAAGAACGCAGGGGCTGAAAATCTAACGCAATAGACACACTTATTAGGTCCACACAGAAGAAAGTGTCCGTGGATGAAGCCAGCAGTGAGCAAGGCAAAGGACAAGGAGAAGCAAAGTACAACTAACTACAAAATGGTGGGCAGCCCACAGGAGTCAGCTCACACATCTGCTCAGAGTCCCTGAAGAAGTAAACAGAAAACTGTCAAATAGGAAGGATGGAAAGGCATCACAAATAAGAAATTTCAAGATCAAAATCAGCAGGCCCTTACAAGCTCCTACAGTTGGAAAAAGGTCAAGATGTCCCTCCCCGTCCCCCACTAATAAAGCAAAAGAAATAGGAGCCTAGAAAAGGTTCAGCACACTGTCAGGAAACTGAATGTAATCACAAGAATTCCAAAGACACAAAACTGAAAGATTCTCTCCCTTTGGGAAGGCCTTCAGTGCATGAGTGAACTCCTGGGAAAATAACAGACCATAGTGCATTCACGATTTGAAGTGTCTCCTCAGGTTCAGTGCTGAAGTCAGCACCTCATGATGTTGTGGAGACTGGGAGGCGGAGCCTGGCTGTAGGAAGTAGGCCACAAGGGCCAGTCCTTGGTTACTTCCTGTTGCTCTGTTTTCCCTCGCTTATAGGAACTAAGCCATTGCACATGGTCTTCCCAAGCACCATGAAACCAAAATAAATCCCAGCACTGAGAAGACAAACAAGCAGATCCCTGGAGCTCAAGCAGTCAGCCTGGCCTACTTGGTGACTTCCAAGGAAATAAGGGACCCTGTCTCAAAAAAAAAAAAAAAAAAAAAAAAAAAAAAAAAAAAAAAAAAAAACCCAAGGTGGAGAGTGCAGAAGGAAGAACAGTTGAGGTTGACCACTAGCCTGCATTTGCACATGCATGAATGCTCGCTGTGTGTGCATCTGTGCATACATGAACATACACACAAGAATATGCAGGAAGGAGAGCCTGGAGGGTTTTCTGTGCAAGGCACAGAGCCTGGCCCAGCAGGAACCACACAAATGGCTAAAAGGTAAAGAATTAAATTATTTGTGGCACATAGGAGGGGGTACCTACTGTTTCTCTTCTCGTTTATTCTTCACAATGAATGTGTGTAACTCGTGCAGCTCACAGGTGCATAGAACAGAGAAGTGAGAAAATAATGGAAATGTCCGATTTTAAACATTTACACACATTGAAAGTATTGGAGGCTCAATTAATCACAGTGGTGTCTAGTTACATAAAAACATATGGACAGATGTATAGAAATCTGAACTGAAACAGCTAGCAAGATATATAGTTACCAACCAAACTCATTTCTGTGCTCCTCTGGGTTGTAACATCTAACTGGCTTTATACATAAGGCTCAATGGGGAAGATGTCATGATCCAGAACTCAACTTGGTCATGATCTCACTTTGGCATCTTTAAACATAAATGTTAATATCTAATGTTTTTGGCATTATTAGAATTTTCTACAATGAGATTTATGATCTGAAGTAGTATTTTTATACCAATATCCAAGGGTGCTGGGCACACGGATATAAGTTGTATTTCCTAAGTTACTTGAGCCTTTTCATTTTCTACCTTTGTCTGTTGTCATTGGGCTGGAAATCTTTAAAAGTATATATTTTTACAATATTAAAACCTCTCCTTTCCTGTGATGATTGCCCATCAAAAGCCATTTCTAAGGAATAAAGTTTCGACGTCTGGGGGGGCTGTTCCTTTTGCTGAAGCCCACAAAATCCCCCTGGGCTTCTCAAATGCACTTCTGGGATTTTCCTACCACTCTTTTTCTTACAGAAACATAATTGGATTCTGATGCCACAGCTTAAAGAAATAATATACCTCAAGTCTACAAGCCTATTGTGCAACCAAAAATCTTTATTTCTTTTTATTCTTTTAAGGAAAATACAGAAAACATTTACTTGAAGACATAGGAATATATATATATATATATATACATATATACACACACACACATACACACACACACAAACTTATATTGGGTATGTTGTTATTTCATGTTTTTAAATGACCTCAGTTGATATGTGTGTCTTAGAATCTCTTTAGGGACCTATGTTCCCCACCATCTGGTTTTCCCATTCCAGTGCAGTCCCTCACCTGACCCAGGGCTAAGGGTGAGGCCTGAGACTTGCTCCTGACCAATGGAGGGTAGAGAAGCAAAGCCTTTTCTTTTTGAAAATGAAGGCCCAGTGTGGATTGCGCAGCTCCCTCCCTAGGAGATGCTCTCCTGATGGCTTTGAGTAAGCAAGCTGGAGGCTAGGCTACCTCATGGAGAAAAGCGTTGAGTCGGGGACTTAGCCTCTAGCCAGCAGGAAACTAGGCACCCAGTCCTGCAGCTACAGGGACACAAACATTATCCACAAATATATACTCTGGGAACAGAATTTTCCCTAGCTAGGCCTTCAGGCGAAAGCGTGGCTCTGGCAATAATAATACCTTGCTTAAGGTTTGCAATAGACACAATTAAGCTACATCCAGCTTCTGAGTGACAGAAACTAAAATGACAGAAACTGAGCCAAACTGTGCAACTGGTGATAGTGCTGTTTCACAAACCAGTTGATGATGTGCATTCTATTGGCCAAATGTGCCTTCCCTCCAGTGACAGCTACTGCACTGCTCCTATCCCTGAGCTGCCCCCCAGTCCTTTGGTCCCTCTAACTGTGGGCAGACTAAGCCTTATTCTTCTGGAAGGTTCTCCAGACTCAAACGGAGCCGGTCACTGGTAAGGCTGCACACAGTGTGACACCCTGCCTCGGATGAGAATGGCTCCCGTCCAGCCATAGCTCCTGTCTCTGCAGCTGCTGCCTATTTAACCACACTGCTACTATACAGGGGCTTCTGCATTTGAGGACACCTCTTCACACACCTCATCTCAGATCCTGTGTGGAGTCCACAGGACTTGGGAAATGGCCATCATTATTCTCATTTTTGACATGAGAGGACTGGTATCTAGGGCCTTGCAGGGGCCAGAGATAATCAGTGTCAGGATCAAGAACTCTCAAGATACCTCTCTCCTCTCTGTGATCTGCTTGATTCCCCTTACTAAGGTAGTTTCTGGGAAGCCCAGCTCTGCAAAAGCTTTGGGGCTGAAGAAGTTGTCAGTCAGGGATTGAGTTGAGCATCGTCTCTGTGTCCTCCTAAGCACTCAGCATCCCAATCTATGCCTAGGAGGGAGAGCAGCCAGGGTGTATCAGTTGGCCTCTTTACCTTCGAGCCTCTTATGTAGGTCAGCCAAGGAAGGGTACCTGCAGGAGAACCAGGGGACCAGAAAGGTTAGAGCGTGGGTTTCAGGCGTCCACTAGAGGTTTCAGGATGATATCCTCCCTCTACCTATAGCCACAGATTCACCCAGGCAGCCATATCCAGGACCAGGAGCCACTATCATGAGCTAATTTAAGCTTAGGCAACTTGTACCAGGACTTTCAGTGGTCATCACATCCTTCCAGATGTGGCAGGCTAAACATCCCCCAAATCTCCTGTATCCTGCCAAGCTCTAAATACACAATGACTCTGCAGGGCCAAACTTGGGGCCCAGCATCCATCTAGACAGCTTTCTTGACCCACAGTGCTGATCTGGAAACAGCAAGAATCACTTCTTCGGAAGCCACAGTTGCTATTGAGAGTATCTACCCCGTGCCCTCTCCCAGTTACCATCCATGGTGCTGAAGTTTGATCTCACCCACCTCCAATACATCTACATCTTCTAAGAGCATTACAAAATGTCAAAGTGGCCACATGCCCGGGTTGTACAGGTGGGACCATCTGCCTCACTCTTACCAGCTTCCCTTGGATGACTAAAGCTATATCAGTCATGACGATCTGCCTGAGGCCCCTCCTGTAATTCCCACCCATCCCAGGAAGCAACCACGAAGAGCTACACAATGATGGTGAAGCAGTATTGAGAGTAACATTAAAGTCAGTGGCCCGGTCCATTAGCAGTTTAAACACATCTTACACTCACATGATGACAGTTGATGGAATTCTGGTGATGTAGGACAAGTGAGAGCATCCATAAAGTCAGCCAGTACTGCCGCGCTTAGCCCCTCCGCTGTATCCCACAAGCTGGGCTGTACCACACAGGTGGCTATATGGATGAACTCCAACAGCATGCCACAGTGAGCCACAGCAGCCAAGCCCCAAGCTTGGGCAAGTTCCCCACATATACAGCAGAGATTTTTAAATAAACCCAAGTAGAATCAACAAATACAGTGACTCCTACTGCTCTGCGGAGACACCTGTTCTCTACAGCACAGCTTAGCGCGCCAAGTGCAGATTCCCAGCCAGCATAGGAAGGGATTTAAACTTGACACAGTGGATTTACATTCACTTGGCTCCATCAAGAGGCCAACAGACCCTGACTGGAGGCCTCATCATTGCCCTTGTGGTCTCTGGTCCCCCTGGGTTGTGGGGACACAGCCTTACCCACTGAAATTGGCAGGAAAAAAATGGCAGACATGAAGAGGCGATGCCACCGAGGTGCTCAGAGAGGGATGAATCACTCCAGATGGTGGAGAATGGCTTTGAGTCTTGATAAATGTGCCTGTTCTTAGGAAAGCAATACTCTCTCCCTGTGGTCCCTGACAGTCACAGGCAGGCCTGGAGGGGACTGAATTTGTTGCTCCTAATCTGGGTAACATCCTTCGTTCCATGACCCACCCCTAAGACGGGATGGTCCAGACCCACTCCTCAAGAAGGGATGTTTCCATTCATTTTAAGAAAAAGGAAAAGTTTCAGTCCAATTTGAACGTATTCAAGTTCAAATTTTCCTCACTTCCACGAACTGGAAGTATTGCCTTTTCTTGAGATCAGACTAGACTTAGTTGTTTTCAGTTTATTTACCCTCAGACACGTGCACTGGTTTGTTTGAGCAGACAATTGACACAATGTAGAATTACCTGAGAAGGGAGTCTTACTTGAAAGTTTGCCTAGATCAGATTAGCCTGTGAGCGTGTCTCAGGAGTTTCTTTTGATTGCTAATTGACCCTGCCCTAGAGTGTGGGCAGGCTCAGAAGCACCCAGCCTTGGCATCTAAATTTGCCATCTTTGACTCTTGTCTCCTTCCATTTAACCCTGACCCCTAGTAGAGCTTTGTTGATGTCCTGGTGAACACCTCACCTGGTGACCACACCTAGGCACTCTGACATTTTCCCAGGATTGGGACATTTGAAAATTACCCAATGATGTTTGCATACGCCATTTGAAGGTCAGCTCTTTGTCATTCCATACCTACTCCCTGGGACCAACAGTTTCTTTCTATAAAGGTTGAGATGAGAAGCCCAAATGAGTTGGCCAAAGGTACCTTTAGTATGATAGTTAATCTTCTTTGTCAGTTTGACTGGATTTAGAATCACCACAGAGATACACATCTTGGTCAGTACGGCATTTCCAGAAGGGTTCATCCAAGGAGGGAAGAACCACCTGAATATGGGTGTTACCTGTCTTCTGGTTATGTCCCTGCTGTTGTGACAAACTTCCTGACAAAATATAACATACCTAAGAAAAGTATTTATTTGTCTTAAAATTCCAAGTTTCAGTCCATCATTCTCAGGGAAGCCAAAGCAAAAACCCAAGCAGCTAGTCACATCCCACTCATAGCCAAGAGCAGAGAGCAACACATCCTTGCTTATTCTCTGCTTTCTTCTCTCTTATACTTCTCTGGATCCCTTGCCTAAAAGATGGTGCCACTCACCATGCTGTCAGTCTTCCTATACCAACATCAAGACAGTTTGCCCAAAGGCAAACCTAATCTAGATAATTTCTAATTAAGATTATCTTCCCAAATGATTCTTGGTTGTGTCAAGTTGACAATTAAAACTAAGCAGGACACCCTTCCATGGAATAAGAGTAATAAGGGAAAGGGGGAAGCAAGCTGAGTACCAGCATTCATCTCTCTTTGCTTCCTGGCTGTGATGGGATTATGACCTGACCTCAGGCTCCTGTGGTGTCATGATTCCCCTACCATGATGGACAGGCCTTTAAACCATAAATCAAAATGAACTCTTCCTTCCCTCTTTAGCTTGCTCTTGTCACAGCAGTGAGAAAAGTACAGTTGGCAGAGGCAATTCTTCAGGACTAACACACATGTCCCTGTGGCGTGTCCTTAGAACAGACTTCAGTTAGGACTATCAGCTCTGAAGCAATCTGTGAAACCCTTCTCAGAGCCCACAAGCACCGTCTCTGACTCTGAAGTTGAAAACGCAGTGTGATTTAGGAATTACTTTTCCTGCCATGTTTCTCCCGCCTGAGAGCAAGTTATGTTTTCTTGTCCATCTCCCTATATTAGAATAAGAGGCATCAACTTACAAGGTGTTATGGCTTAGAAGTGAATTTCCTCCACCTGCTCATGTGTTTCAACACGTGGTCCCCAAGTGATGGCATTACTTTGATTGGTTAAAACCTTTTAGAGGCATTGGGCAGGGGGGAGTGTCTTGCTACAAGAATAAGATTACTGGGAGAGGGCCCTGACTTTTATAACCCAGCCCTACTTTCTCTTAGACACATTCTGTTTTCTGGTCCAAAGAGTTTAAAGCAAGAAGCCTCTGCATCCAGAGGCCAAATTCCTGAAATAATGTCACTGTTAAGCCTTCCACTTCATGATTGACTATGTCAGAAGCTATGAGCCAGACAACCCCTCCTCCCTTGAGTTGCTGTTTATTGAATACTTTGTACCAGAGATGAGAAAGTAACTAATTAATGAGAAAATGCACCACTGTCCGGGCCACCTTTCTCGGGCCTGAACTACCTTACGCACAGCTTTCTTTCCTGCCCTTGAGCTTGCTACCAGGCTTTCCCGCTTGTCCAGGGCCTTCCTCCATCCCAGGGGCAAACAATTCTTCTTCACAAACATGAGATTGTACTTCCTCCCATTGAGGTATCCTTAGCTGTATGGCTTGCGCTATCCAACATGGAGGTAGAAGTGATGTATGATCCTTCGAGCAGCAGCTTTGTAACAAATGTCTATTCCCATCTTTCCTTCCCTAATGAGGAACTCCATCAATCTAGGATCCCGTATTTTATTGACTGTCTCCATCAGACTGCCCTTGGGTAGAGAAAGGCATTTCCATCTGAAGTCACTGAGATTTGAGTAGACTTGTCACAGCAGCAGAACATGGCCTACCCTGCTATCTTCAGCACTCTCCACTCATCCTTTTAACTCAGGGACCTCGTCAGAGCTTAAGATATAATAGATGTTTGCTGAATGAAACTGAATTCCTGGTGATCAAATAGGCTCCAGGGTGCAAAGGGGATACCTGTTACAATGACTCTGTTGCCTTAGGGACATTATCATTCTAGAATGAAATGTCAGGGTGCTTGTGATTCAAGTTCCAAGTCCTCTGAGTCTCAGTCTGTGTGATGAGCACAGAGGAAAATGGGGATATAAAAGAATAAATCCCACCACAGTGAAGGGCTAGAGAGGATGACAGGGCAGGCTCTCTGGCACTTGGGAAGAAGCCTGAACAACTGTAGATCCCCTAAGCCAAAAGCAGCTGCACCCAGGCTCTGTGCTTCTGTTTCAAAGCCAAGCTGGCGCCCTGGGCAGTATGCTGTGGAATGACATTATTCTCCATGACAGAGACACTGAGGAATACTGAATGTTGTCCACATGGATGGCTGTGTGAGTGGAAAGACTAAGAACAGATGTGAACATCATGGAAGGACACCAGTAAGACAGCAGACTCTAGGCTCAGAATGATGATGTCTGTTAGCTAAGTCCAAGGCTGGGGAGATGGCTCATTTGTGAAAATGATTATTGTACAAGCATAGGGACCTGAATATAATCCCCAGCACCCACGTAAAAAGCCACATGAGGTAGTAAGGCCAGTCATCCCAGCACATAGCAGTAGGGGACTAGACAGAATACTGAGGCTCACTGGCCAGCAAGACCAGTTTAATTTATGAGTCTCAGGTCCCAGTGAAAATATCCTGTCACAAAAAAAACTAGGTGGATACGTCCTGAAGAACCACACATAAAGTTAGCCTCTGCTTTCCTAAAAGCATACCTAAATCAAGAAATAAATTTTACAAAGCCAAAGCTTAAGTCACCTTTGGGAGTAAAAAGCACCCACCTTCTCCTGGGTCTGCAGGAGTGTACCTACAGCTATTTGGAAACTGCTTCTGCCTGCTCACACAGCCTTCCTCTATGGGAGCACAGACCCAGGCTCTCATAGACCTATTCAGCTCTAAACAAATCCAAGAGGCACTGGAGGGGCAAGTTAAGTCTCGGGGGCTTCTAGGATCTAGGTACTTTAAATGTACCAGGTCACAAAAGCTAATCAGAGGCCCGCCCTCAGTAGAGGATCAAGTCCCAGGCTGGGTTCTGGCCTCTAGGCATCATTGTCAAGGGTGAGGAGGGTCATGACTTGTTTCTTGTTAGAGTTAAGTGTGTGCTATCTCAGAAGCAGCCATTGGGTTAGAGGGCACCCACTGTGAGCTTAGTGAGGATCGAGAGAGACAGCTAGGGCATTTGGGGTCTTTCTGAGTGGCAAGAATGGGGAAAGCAAGAGCAGAGAGAGGCAGTTGTGTACAACAGTAAACCAAGCTGAACGATAGCCATGAAGCAGCACAGGGATGTTCAGGGTCAGCCAGAGTAACCTCAGGAGAAGACCAGAAAGACTGGGGTGAGCCAGCAGTTCTAGAGTAACCCCAGGAGGGGACCAGGGAGACTCACTCAGGTGAGCCAACAGCTCTAGAACTCAAGTCTTGGGATTCAGCTCGCACAGTCATCCTGAAGTAGCCAAGGATCTGCAACAAGAATGAAGGGAGAGAGCCGTACCTGGCCAAGAGCTACACAGAGCCCTGAAGGGATGAGCCAACCCCAGATCCAGAAGCTAATGTTGGTACATCCTGTATCTCCTCTATCGCTCAATTAACCGACTCAGAACTTTCAGAGTTCAGCCTTTAGTAGAGCCAACACTGTGACTGGTGAAAGCCAGGGTTGAGTTTTTCTTGGGGTAGAAAGGTAACGCCCTGAAAACGTCCTAGGAATGTGATGTGACTCTGACCCCCCCCCAACTGAGTCAGATCACTGCCAGAATAAAACTCAACCTCTTATCAATATGTATACCCAAAAATTGGCCTAGGAACTTGTCAGCAATAGATCTGGATATTCTTGGTCCAAGATGCGTCTTGGTCCAAGACCTAGCATTTCTAACCTGGGTAAAATTGATGTTGCTTGTCCTTAAATGTCAGTTTTACACCACACTCCAAATCCCAGAATACCTACAGTAAGGGCTTCTTTGAATCCCTGTACTACACCAAACTGAGCCAATGTGATCTCATAGTTCCCAATGCCTAATGTGACCAGAGAGTGTCTTCCCATGTCCCAAACATTCCATATATATAAAAAGCACCAATTGTGTATCACAAGGCCCCTCAGACATAGAATGGCCCTCTCTCTAAGAAGACTACACTTAGTATCTTTCCTGATGTTCAACTTGATGTGGTTCAGAATCACCATGGAAAGAAACCCTCTGAATTTGTCAGTGAGAGACTTTTTTAACTGAGTTAATTGAGATGAGGAGACAATCCCTAAATCGAAAGTTCCATTCTATAAGATAGGGTCCTAGACTAAGGCAGGAAAAGAAAGCTGAGTGCCAGCATTCATCTATCTCTGCTTCCTGATTGTGGATGCAATGTGACCAGCTAGCTGCCTCATGCCCTTGCCACCACGTGTGTCCACTATGATGGGCTGGATCCCCTAGAACTGTGAACCAAAGTAGACACTTCTCTCCTTCAGCTGTTTGTGCAATAGCAAATGAGAAAACATCGTGCCAATAAGGAAATCAGTACAACCCACTACCAGTACAGGCCTAAAGATGATACACAGTACTACATAGAAGACTGCTCAGTCTTGCATAGTATCTGGGATGGCAGGATCTTTTTGAAGAGCCCATTTCTTTCCTTCATGTAGATTTTAAATAAGTTGTCTAAGTAGCACTCATAAACACCAAGGTATGTAATGTGTATTCATTGTGCAAACTTTGAAAAGAGCTATCAAGGACAACTGAAAAATCATCTATAATTTCATCTCCACCCATATATATGTGTGTGTGTGTGTGTGTGTGTAAGCATGTATATATATATGTATATTTATATATACATATATATGTGTATATATATATATGTATATATATATATATATCTTGAGATCATAATGTGTATGACTTTGCTTCTTTTCACTTATCATTTGATCAATGTGGTTGTCCCATTGGAAACTCAGTAAATATCATTCTCAATGGCTGGATAGTAGTCTGTTGTGGTCATTTGCCTTTACTGGACATTTAGGTTTCTTTCTTCGATATAGAAGTGTTCATGCTGGGGTGAACCCTCTTTCCACAGCCATTTCTTTACAGGTTCACTCAGCTCACCTGGGTTTTGCTTCCCCTCCTTATTAGACCCTGATCATTTTCCTAGGGTGGCTTCACAGAGGTGAGAGGATGAGGTTTGGTGATTGTGTTGCTCTTTTGAGAGTTGGACACAATTTCACATTCTTAACCGCAGTCCACGGAAAGTCTGGCTCAGCCCCCAGACCTTCAGAGGCACTGAGTTTTATGAGCTTTCAGATTTTTAAAAACCATTTCCAAGGCAGCCACATTCGATCCTTGTCAGTAGTGCTGTCTGCCTGTGTCAGGCTAGAGATCTACCCTGTCCTTCCACGCAGGGAGAGCCTGCTTCTTCACTGGTGCTGTTGGAAGCAAGGTCTGTGAGGCAGCTATGAAGGAGGAAAGTGGAGAAGCCAGCCTCTCAGGACTGATCTGTTAGTGCAAAAAAAGGGAAGAAACTGCTCACAGGTGGGGATGGCAGGTGTGCCAGCCCGGGATACTTGGCAAACTATGACACACATTTGACGACGGGAAGGGAAGCTTGAAGGCTCTGACCAGCCACATGAAACTCCTTTGTCCCTCCACAGCCCTGGATTATCTGTATTTTCGTTTTCTCTGTTTACTTTTTGCTCTCTTCTCTGAAACTTGCATTGGTGACACCAACAGCAGATGCTGTGTGAAATTAGATGCCTGAGTGAGGCTCTAAAATTTTCTCAATAAACAAAGCCAGCAATTAGCTGTTTCAAAACACACCATCACTGTCAGATCTGGAAACAGATGCATGACACCTTGAAAGGCAGCCGCCATACACGGAACTTTTGGCAAAGAGCCGGAAGCCACTCTCTGACTAGGCAGCAATTCAAAAATGTTATTGTTATTATTATTATTATTAATTAGTGCATACTAATTGCTTTCTAACTTTCCTAAAATTTTAAAATCCTCCTCTCCTCTTCTGAGGCCTCAAGAGAATATCCCTGGTGATCTGGTTTAATAAGGAATGGACCATCATGAAGAGACACTAACTACACCAGCCTGGCTTCACCATGGTCCCCACCACTCCCAAGATCAAACTCCCTGGTGATGAGTTTTGGGAAGACTCTGGCTTCAGGAAAACTGTTACTGTGCCTCCAATACATCAAAGACAACTCAGTGTGCATTTCCTCGCTACAGAAGGATTAGCAGGCAAATGGCTCCAGAATCTGCAACCCAACTGAGTTGCAAAGCAGATAAACACCCCAGGTTAGAGCAAGAAGACAGATTGAGCCATCCTGGCTAGGAGAGCGCCTGTGTCCATCCAGAGTACCAACAGAATATCAATGAAGGCCTGAGCCCAAGTCCTCTGCAGCCCCACACTTGCCCCATATCACTTTTTTTTTCATCTTTATTAACTTGGGTATTTCTTATTTACATTTCGATTGTTATTCCCTTTCCCAGTTTCTGGTCCAACATCCCCCTAAACCCTCCCCCCCCCCTTCCCTATGGGTGTTCCCTCTAGCTCCTGTCCTAGAAGCCAAAACTCAGCAGTGACAAACTACAGCATTTGTTTGACTCACTCTCCATAAGGTCCTCTGGGGCCCCAAAACCACAAACCTGGCTCGATCCTTCCAAAAAATAAGCCTTGAGAGAAAAAGAAGCTTCAAGACTCTGACAAAAAAAAAAAAAACTACACACACATAAATGCCAATCACCAAAAGAGGGCATCCCAAAAATGTATGCCACAGAGTCCTATCAAGAGCCATCTTCAATTTAAATCTTCCCCTCCACTTTATTCAGTTTTTCTTGCCTTCCAGCTAAGGTCACTATTAGGCATCGCTGTTGGGCTAAATGAGGTCTGGAGAACAACGCGATTGAATTGAGCTGAGTTCTGCTTTATTGAACAGAGGGTGTTCAACTGGACCTTCACATCTCAAAGCCTGCAACTGGCTTTCTGAGGCCTCATTGCCAGCATCCATTGGGCTACTTAAAACCAGGCTGTCATATAAGACGTCAGGAGATTACATCATGTGTCCCAGCTATGCTGTCTCTCTGACCATATTTGTTCCTGTTTGAGGGGAAATCAGTCAGGCTATTGGACAAGTGAACTATAGGACTAGATAAGTGAATGTGGTTGAAAGGGATGGTCCATCACTGCCAGCAAACCAAGAGACTGGCAAACCAAGTCAAGATCACCAAACAGCCACACCAGACAGCTCTACAGAAGCACCTAGTCCAGTCGTGACAGCCATGGCTTTGACCCATCACTACAGTATGTACCCACTGTCAGAGCAAGACACTTTCACTTCTTAGAAAGGCCTTGAAAAGAAACTTCCAGAGACTTTTCATCTTTCCTGGGAGATTTCTTATGGATCTACTGTCTAACTTTCTAAGTTATTACTTGAGCAATCTCTGCATTATTTTATAAATTGTTATCCCAAGGACCAAGTTACTCCTCTCTGATTTATCCTCCATCCTTCTATTAGCAGGCAGCTCTGGTAGATACCAGAGACTCCAATGGGCACTCAGAATCCAGATCAAGCAAGATGAAATTCTCACCCTGACCAAGTTCATGGTGGAGGGAAGTGACCCTGCCAAAAACTAACGATCTGAGACCCAGGCCATATTATCTGTCCGTGTGTTTTGGTAGTAACGGGTTCTCTGTGAGTTGGTAGGAGTCAAGGACGCTTAGGAAGGGAATGCTTCCACAGGCCTGGATTTTATAGTACGGTGAGTCACAAGGTTTCACAGTGAACCCTGGTAAGAAGTGGTGGACTGCAGCTCATCCTAGTGTCCTCCAGACACTACCCACTCTCAACCCTTTTCTATGTCGGTGTTGCAGAAGGGGATGAACTTGGGTTGGATTAAATTAATGCGTGAACCTGCCCTTGAGCTTCATTTGGGATCATTCAATGAGCCATTGAAAGGTGGTCCAAGTCACAAGACAGGAAAGTCAGGTAGAAACAAGCATGGCTCCAGCTCTAGCTTTGCCAGGTCTTCTGGGCTGGTTGACTCTAATGTTAGGTGGTCTCGCCATACAGCTAACTCCTTCGTGGGCATGTAAATACTTGCCTCACTATTATCTCCTCAAGGAAAGCGATGTTCTGCCTCTGATTTCCCTATTCCTTGCCCATACCTGTTTATACAGTGTCTTTACTATGACCCCTGAGTGTGTACCCTATCTCTTGCTAGCATCCAGACTGATAACTCCAGCTTAGCCAGCAGTCTCTCAAACACATTCAGCATAGACTTGATCATATCATCCAAAATATCTCAAGTCAGAAAGCCCTATTTCCTGTCCTGATGGATTGGCCTTGGCCTCATTCTCCAATATCACCTGCTCTGACCTGCTCCAGAGAGCTGACCTTTGCTCCTGGAACACAGGTTCACAGATACCAGAGGCCCTATATAATCTCAACGTTTACTGTCGTGTTCTACCAAGTTTGCATGGAAACACATGCACCTACTTGCAACACACCAATGTTAAAATAAATGTGAGACAAAGCCAAATTTTGTCAAGGACACAGAGCACTGGGAATTATTAGCTCACTGTGTGTTTAGGCAGTCACGTTGGTGAAAGCTTATGGGTATGGCTTCTAACATCTGTAGGAGATACAATCAAATTAAGCTGATCCTTTGGCAATTAAAATATTCCCTCACCTCTTACAATGATCCTGAGTCTTAGGTGTGAGAGTTGTATTATATATGTATAAGTTGGCACTGGGCTCCACAACTCTGCATTCTAATGGTTTTCTATACTGGTCTCTCTCTCTCTCTCTCTCTCTCTCTCTCTCTCTCTCTCTCTCTCTCTCTCTCTCTCTCTCTCTCACACACACACACACACACACACACACACATTCAAAGAGAAATTACTTTGTTCAGGGGTGAATACTGAGCTTATCTGGATGTATAAGGACAAACATTTAGAATTAGATAGGGATTAATCTAGTCTCATAAATTGGAGGCTGTAGGTTCTCTTCCAAGATCCATAACTTCAATAGCCCTGGGTATCTGGCTAGGTTTCCAATATCAAGCAAAATAGCATAATTTCCTCCTTGTTAGGCAGGTCGCAAGCCCATTATAGAGCTATGAGTTACCACCAAGGTATGCACGCAACTGCTGTATCTTTTCTGGTGCCAAGCTAGTCATTGTTTCAGTCCATAGCTGGGTAGGACTATTGGCTACTTCCCTCCTTTTGAAGCTTGCCTTCTGGTACCATGAGAGATAGTACCATGATGGGTAGCACTCAAGGAGGAAGCTTTCAAGTCAGTTTCAGCAAAAGGGCCTCTGGACCCAGTATCTGAAGTGTATGCTATCTTCAGTCTGAGGGTCTTTTCTTCTACCTCTGTGGGGAAACCAGGGGCAGTAGAAATAACCAGTACTGTTTCCAGAATCTTTTGGGAAATCCTGACCAACAATTCCAAGGAAGGATTCTAGTGTCTGCTGTGGCTGTTTTTGTTAGATCATCTTTGGCTCTTGGATGGAGAATTGTCAACCCAGGTGGGTAATTTTCATTTAAGGTATATATGTATACCTATATTTGTCTATATTCAGATTTATGTTTATTATTGATTTTTAATGATTCTTTATGACTTCTTTTAATTAGGAAAAGACTTCCACTTGTGTTTTCCACCGCTAAGTGCTCAGCCCTGAGTCCCATAAGGGACATCAAGGGCCAACTTCACTTCCTGCTTACAGAATTCAGAGCTAAGGCAGGAGGTCCCAGACCTAGAGATCATTGTCCCCATTAGCTGTCAGTCAAGGAAGTACTCATTAAAATAAAGCACATGCATACTGTTCCAGTCTGCTTTTTGCTTTTCTATAAATACTATAAGCAAAAGTCACTGGGAGAGAAAAGTGTTTACTTCAACTTAAAGGTTGCGGTCCATCAAGTAGAAATTCAAGACAGGAGCTTAAAGCAGAAACCATGGAGGGATGCTGGTTACTAGCTTGCTACTTCTGGTTTGCCCATCTAGCTTTCTATACAGCCCCAGGACTAGAGCCTAGGGATGGTACCACCCACAGTGGACCGGGGACATCAATTAGCACTATGTGTTTCCCGGGCTAATCTGATCTAGGCAATTCCTTCTTTGAGGGTCCCTCCTCCCAGGGGACTCTAGGCTTGTGTCAAGTTGACAGCTGAAGCTAACAATGACACATGTCAATTCGAAGGTTGTTGTTGTTCTGGAAATGTACTGTTGAGGAGTTGTAGAAAATGCTGGCAGCCGGAGATGCCCTTTGAGAACTTCAGAGTGCCTTTGTGCTAGTCGTAATCATTCGGCAATGGAAAATGCCTCAGAATGAAAATAATGCCCATTACCAAGAGACACATTTCCCATGTTCTCATGACAATGTCACATTAAAAATTACCTAAAATATATAGCAGAGGTAACTTCTGGATATGTTAGCTGGCTAAGATTCTGCAGCTAACTGAAATTGTGTGTGGCTTATAAGAGTCATAGCAAGGCTCTTAATCATGTTCCCATGTCCAGGAAGAAAGCATAAAACATAGCTGCAAATTTCAATGCATCTACTCACAGATATTATTATAGAATGGCAGGGCAACTGGATATGATAGCATATCCCTGTAGTCCCCACACTCACAGACTGAAGAGGAAGATTGTGAGTCTGAAGCTAGCCTGTGCTACAGAGATATTGCCCAAAGGAAGAGGTAGAAGGGGAAAGAGAGAGGAAGATAAAATGAAATAGCCAAAACAAACTCAAAATAAGAAACGGTTTCCAAGTTATTGCTGAGCATTATTTTAACAGTGAAAAAATTTAAACTAAAATGAATTTTCTATGCCCATCTCTGCACTCAAAATATTTGCCCTCGATGGTCACACACCAGTAACTCTCCACTCTTCAGTAGGCTCCCCACCTCCTCTCTTTTGTCAGTGTGAACCTCCCCCCAACCTACCACAAGGGTACCTCATCCCCTCAGAAAGAATCCCTGCTCCAAGGTACGTGGAATCTTGTGATAGATACCTTAGGGATGCTGGCATCAGAAACAGATGTAAGCCCACTCTATCTTGCTTGAGGACTTACCTGGAAAAACAGTCCCCCATTGCAAGAAAGTCACATATGGCTGAGGGTTTCCCAGAAAGCCTTCAAAATAGACGTATGAATGAAGGTCTCTTTCCCAGAAGACCTCAGCTGAAGTTGAGATGAACGAAGTGTTCCAGCCAGCACAGAGGCCCAGCTGACTGCACATTTCATCCTTGCTGGCTAGCCAGGATAATTAGCTTTCTGCTACCCACAAAACCTGCTAATCAATCCCACAGAACTGAGGCAAGAAAGGACAATAAAGCTTAGTGTTTGACCAAATGTCCAATGGCTCCTTCCATTCATCAAAGGAAGAGGATCCTTGCAAGTCAAAGGTAGACAGAAAATGAAAAGAATACATGCACAGGACTCACAGGAAATGACTCATGGTTGTGTGTACTGGGTTCTTGTGCATCTCTGCAAAAGAGCCAAGCAGATTAGCCATCTAATTAGGCACAGTTGGGGTGTCATTTGCCTTATCCGAACAGTCCTTAAAGTTTAATCAGATACATGACCACTCACTGGGGTTTCCATGATGGTAGATAGGAGCCTGTGGCCCTATGCCCGCAGGTCCCCAGGAGCACCATGACCCTACCTAACAGGCCACACCATTCTGGGACCATGCATCATTCCTGCCGGGAAAGAGGCCCTCACCTCCCCCATGCTTCCTGGAGGCTCATTTAGGCCTTGGCAGGATGGCGAGGACAGAGCAGCTGTTCCCTCTGACTCTTTCCCATCATTCGACTGGTGTTTAATCCACAACTACACTTCCAAAATTGAAAACAGAACCAGGTTAGATTCCCAACCAGGGCGGAGCAAGTGCAGGGCTGGCTGGGTGAACAGAAGCCAGTGCCAGAATGAAGATGGATCGCCATGAGTGCCTGGCTCCTGGCGGGCCAGACGCAGGGCTGGAGGCTGCTGCTCCATGGGTGTGAGCCAGGCCGCCAGCCATCACAGACCTCTTGGGCAGGGACACATTGTCCCTACACACCCAGACACACCATGACCCTCCACCAAATATCAGGGTTCTCTTTCCATCTTGAGCAGACCATCTGTGAGGTTTACCTAATACCCCCCGGGACACTGAAATTAGAGACGTGCCCATGAGGAGGCTGCAGTGTGTGCTCTGTGATCATTTCAACATGCTCATCACAATATTTCTCATGTTTCCCTAGTCCCTTGACTTTCCTCTCTCTCTCTCTCTCTCTCTCTCTCTCTCTCTCTCTCTCTCTCTCTCTCTCTCCCTCTCTCTTTCTCTCTCTCTCTCTCTCTCTCTCACACACACACACACACAGATTATGATAAATATAAAGAAAATGGAGAGAACATGAAATACACTATTCTAACTATTTCTTTAAGATTTATTTTTATTTATGCATATGTGTGTCTTGTGTATATATGTGTATATATGCTCACATATGTATGGGTGCCCTTGGACACCAGATGGGAACATCAGAACTCCTAGAGATAGAATTATAGACTGTTGTGTTCTGCCATATGGATACTGAGAATTGAATTTGGGTTCTCTTCAAGAGCATCAAGCACTCTTCCCCACTGAGCCATCTCTCCAGCCCCACCAGTAACGGTTTCTGCGTGCATTTTAGTGGTGCTGCCCAGTTGTCATTACCATGATTACAATCCTCACTTTCCCAAGCTGAAACCACCTCTGAAAACCCTGGTTGTCTCCTCCCATCTCCTCTCCCACCCTGGCAGCCACCACCCCAATTTCTATCCCTATAAACTGGACCTCTCTAGTCCCCCATCTGTGTGCAGTCAGGCAGTGTTAGGTCTTCTGCAACTGTGTACTTCACTTGGAATGATTCCCCAAAGCTCACCATGTCAGATGAGCATGGGTCTAAACTTGCTTTCTTTTAGCCTGTGAGGTGCTTCACCCCCAACTGATAGATACATGTGCAATACAACCCTAAGGCTCTGAGAAAATCGTGGCAGGAAGCAGGAAATCTTAGAACAAAGAGAAGAGAGATAATGGGTGTGGGGGGGCGTGTCTCAGAGCTCTTGTTGCTAGATACTGCCTCCTGGACCAAACAGAGAAAATCCACCCATGGAATCTCATCAATACAGCTGCATAATGACACCACTAGGTGACATGCCAATGTGGACAGGGGAGATTCTGCATGATCCCACACCAGGATGAAGAGCCACAGGTGCTCAATACCTGCTGAGGTGGATGGATGCATCAACATCTATTTGGGAAGAAAGTGCAGACACCAATGTGGAGCTCCACAGCTGGAGAACAGCTCTTCTAACTGTGCATGCAGATCATCGAGATGTACATAGCTTTTGGGGCTACCTATTTTTGCTGCATGATTTTTTTTTATCTGCAAGTTTTTCAAAACAAATTTTTAATAAATAAATTTTTAAAATAGCTGATGAGAAAAGGAGAATTAGCTTCAGGGATGGACTCCCACAGAAAGTTATTCAATCCCGAGAGCTCAAGCCCTCGACATGTGTACATTCAAGCAATACTAAGTAGACTCATAGTTTGCATATACATGCATCATACATACACATATAAATACATATGTAAACATATGTGTGTGTATATGCATGTAACAATAATGATGAAGCCATGAGCTTGGGGAGGAGGGAGAGGCTTGGGGGTAGGAGAAGGAGGGAGGAGTCATGTAGATATAGTTCTCCTGTATGAAAGTCTCAAAAACTAAAAAAAAAAATCTGTTGTTATTTATGATTAAATAAAATTGAATGGAAAAGAAAGTCTCCTTCTTTTTCTTTATTGCATGGTACTTCACCTGTCACTCTGCTGGTCTACAGCTCTGTCAGTGGGCATGCAGTTTGCTTCACCTTTTAGCTGCAGTGAATGATGGGAGGCAAGCCTGAGAAAGACTCCAACTGATCCCTAACTTCCCTTCTTCGTACAAATCTAGAAGAGGAATTAATGAGTCATATGGAAATTCTATGGTTTGAGGGGAGTGCTAAAAAACTGTGATATTCTCTACAGCTGCTGTACCAGGAGCAAAGTAGAGGGGCTTTAGTTTGTCCACACTCTTGCCAAAACTTGCTGTCTTTACAAAATCAGTAACTATCCTAGTAGACATAAAGGGGTATCTCATTGTAGTCAGACTTCTTATTAAGGATAAAAAATGAATGCTTGCATATTGCAGTTTCCAGTGAGTGTGTCCCTTTGGCCTAATAGCCCAGGAAAGACCACAGGGTACCTTCAGCAGCAACTTTCACACTACCATGCTCAACCTTCAGACTAGCACCAAAGTAGGCATTTTATGTAGCATGGTGTCCAAGAAACAAGGCAATATTTGGAAACAGGTTGTAGCCCTTCATGGTGAAAGGATTAGTGAGCAAACAAAGAGAAAATGGTCTCAAATAAAGCATTGGAAGAGAAGAAATAGAAGCCAGAGGCCCTGGAAGGATCCAGTCCTTTGAAACTTTGAAGGTCTCCCTGGATGAACCCATAGAGGGCCCTCCTCATTAATTAGCAGCCTATACATATGGAACTGGGAGTGGCTCACTAGCCCAGCCAAGACTGCTATCTCAGCAGGCCATCTGAACAGCAGCCAGCTCCACAGAGCAACACACTGAGAGTAGGTCAGGGATCATCTTTTGCTGAGTAAGAACCCAAGAAGACATCCTGTTTAATGAGGTGCCACCACGTGATAGATGCTGTGCGATTAAACCAGAAGATGCCAGAACACAATAATTAAAAGAGAAAGATGGGAGGAACAAGGGGAAGAGACCCACCTTCCAAATAGCAAGAGCATGCCTAGAAGTGCTCGAGGGCCACAACGAGTACCCGTATCCACCAGTTTTGCCACCTTAACTTTTCCTCTGGTTGTCCTGGAACACTGCCATGTCTACGCATTTTGCACCCTGCTTCCTTCTCTCACTACCCCGTCTCTCTCATGTTTCCTTGGCATTGGGATTATTCTAGATACAGCACACCAAGTTCTGTTCTTTTCTTCTAAGCACGTGCTATGGTGGCCATATACACCACAAATGAAGGTTCAGTGGTACCTTCCCTGACAAATTATTCCATCCTGACCAGCACAGACTACGTCTTGTCACTGGCCAGGATAAGACATTTCTCCATCCACAGAACTCCATCTGACTCCTCTTCCCACAATGCCAATAATGGCCATCATTTATCTAAATGTCAGTGGCTACTCCTTTTTTTCAGGCACATTCTAAGTGCTACAGTCAATAACCTCCATGTCTTGCCTCTTCAATACCATCTGGAGTAGTGTGGTCTTGACTTCCACATTCCCAGACTCCAGGCACATGACCAGGGAGGTCACACAGATCCAAGAAACCTCATGCTCAATGTATGTTCTTCTGTCACCATCTAGAAGTTCTAGATGACCCTGTAATGAAAGGCCCTGTTGAGTTGCTTTGGTCTGGTGTTTTGCCACAGCAGTGAGAAAACTAATACCCTGGAAGTAGGCTCAGCAATAAAGAACCCATTCACTACACTATCACCTGTCCTGAAGGAGTACTGGCAGTCCCAGCTAGCCTGGATATTTGGGACCAGACCCCAGTGCTGGACTAGGGTGGCAAACACCCCCAGTGCCTCTAGTTTTTCCCAGTTCTTTGCCCCATGGGTATAATCTCTCTAGGTTAAATTCATTACAATGAATTTGGTGAGAAAATGTGCCCTGGTGGAATGACACCAAGCTACAAAACCTTCATTAGGAGCCCAGCAAAGACCATTTCTAGCTCTTGGGGAAGAGCATTGATTTGCTTCCTATCCAGGCACTTTAATCAGCTAAATAAGACACTTGCTCAGCTACTAAATAAGATGTTCCCTCACTCTTGTTTATAGACTTGGCCTGAGAAAATAAGAACTCAATAGAGCCATCAGGGACAACGTAAATCAACAGACACTCCAGAAAATATAAACAACTTGAGGGAGGCCAGTGTAGCCTTTCTACATCATTTATGGCAGGCATAGTTCTTGGCAATATATTTCTAGAAGGCTCTACTCTACTATCCTTCCTAACCTTTTATTCATAAACATATAATTAATAGACACAGTAGTTGTATGTGTTTGTGGGATCAAGTATGGTACTCCAGAACATGCAAACAATGCATACTGACCACATGGTGATTGGTGTCTAGCATCTCAAACATATATCATACTTCCGGGTTAGGAATATTCAAAATCCTCACTTCACACTACTTTTTAATATCCAGTTAACTATCACCAGCAAGAATGATTCCCGTGTGCTCAAGACTTAGTAATTACTCTTTCCATCCAACAGTATGCCTGCACCCACCAACCACTCTCTTCCTACACCGTTTTCTATGCACTTCCCTGGCTCTATAACCATTACTCTACCCTCAGCTTCTTTGATGTCAATTTTAGTTTCCATATCTAAATGAGAACATGAAGATGACATGCCTTGTCTCATGAACCTACTATACCCAGTTGAAGAGAGGTGACATAATTTCCTTCTTTTATAGCTGAATAATAGTCCACTATATAGCTAGACATAATTTTGTATTCACTCATCCATCAATGGACACCTATGTTGATTCACATCTTGGCTATAATAGAATGTCCCACAAACATACAGGTACAGATGTCCCTTCTTCCTCCTTCAATTTATGGTTATATACATGTGGCAGCTAATTTAAATTGTCAACACAACCCAGAATCACCTGAGACTAACAACTCAGTGAGGGGTTATCTAGATCAGGTTGGCCTGTGAACTTGTCTGTGGCAGACTGTCATGAGTGCTGTATTGTGAGAATACCCAGCCTGGAAGTGGGAGGCACCATTTCCCCTGCACTGTACAAGAGCAGAGAAAGCTAGCTGAGCGCTGAGCATTCATCCATTCATCTCTCCCCACTGTGTATCTGTTGTTACTAGCTATTTCAGGTTCTTCTCTTAACACCCTCACAATTACGGACTGTAACCTGGATTTGAAAGACGAATAAATCCTTCTGTCTCCAAAGTTATCTTTTGTCTGGGCATTTTATCACAGCAACAAAAAAGAAAAGAAACAAGGACAATACCCAATAGTAGAATGAACAGGTGAATTTCCTGAGGAATTTCTGTAGGGTTTGACAACTTTTCTTATAGAGCATGTTCTGGTCCTGAATGTAGGTCATAGAATCACACATGGCAGCCTATCTTCTAGTAGTCAACATGAGTCATGCAAATAAAAGCCCCCCTTGTTGGCTTCCCTACTCACCCCTTTACTATTAATTTTCTGTTGACATATACAGTGGTTTAGATGAATATGTCCCTCATATGTTCATGTATTTGCACACTGGGTCCCCAGTCAGTGGTGTCTAGGAGGTACAGCGTTGCTGGAAGACATAGTTCATGTCATATGTCATTTTTAGTATTTGCTTATATATATATATATATATATACATATATACATATGTATGTATATATATATGTATGTATATATGTGTGTGTGTATATATATATATATATATATATATATATAGTCAACTTTGTTCTGTGGTTCAAGATATAAGTCTTCCACTTCTACTCTAGTCTTCATGCCTGATGCTTGTTGTCACGCACCCTTTCTATCTTCATGGACTTATTCCTCTGCAGCCATAAGCCATAATAAACTCTTCATTTCTTAAGTTCTCTTGTTTATGATACTTCAACATAGCAAGAGAAGAATAATTAATACAGCATACTTGGGGTTGGTGATTTAGCTCAGCGGAAGAGCGCTTGCCTAGGAAGCACAAGGCCCTGGGTTCGGTCCCCAGCTCCAAAAAAAAGAACCAAAAAAAAAAACAAACAAACAAATAATACAGCATACTTTACATGCTTTCTTGGGTGCCTGGTGATAAAGGTTCTATTGTTCTTACTCAATCAGGGTTTCCATGGGAACCAATGAGCCATGCTTCCTTGATATGTTGTACGATACCAGCTCCCCACACAGCAGCTCACACAGTGAGTATATCAAGAATGTGTGCCTTTGGAAAACACTACAAGCATTTACTTTCAGAAGGGAAGAAGTTGGTGGAAAATTTTTAATAATGTTCATAAAAACTATAGAAGAGAGATAACCCTCACTGAGGACTAAGATGAAATATGAAGAAGTGAATGAGGTCCCCATGAGAAGTTCCTAGACCTAGTAAATCCACAGTCAAGTGAAACTTCCTTGTCTACCTATAAAGTATCTGTGCCTTGTTCTACATCTGCAAAGCACAGCCCAGCTGTGGAGAACAAGCCTCTCTGTCATCTGACTCACCTTAAGGTGAGATAATGGGTCTAAGCAAGTCGGTAGATATAGCCAGGGTGCACAGATGTCGCCAAACAGGATGTTGTAACCAGGCTTCCTGGAGGTAACAAGGCTTTCCAGCCAATGTGGAGACAACAAGCCTGCATATAGGCTACATGAGTATGACCAGGATGCATGGAGGTGTCTAGGCTGCCTTGACTTTAAAGAAGTAAAGCAGGATGCATGAAGGTATCAGTGTGCCCACAGATACATTTTCTTTGTCCAAATCAATCTATTCTTGCAAATAAAGAGACAAGTTACAATTTAAGCCACCAAAGGGCTCTGAGTAGTGTTTATTCTCAGACTTCCTACCCATTCACACACACACACACACACACACACAGAGAGAGAGAGGGGGGGGGCAGAGAAAGAGACAGAGAGACAGAGAGAGACTGTACAAAGTTGAAATGTATAAAATGTGTAGACAAGTCATATATCATATACATGCAAGATATGAATATAGGCCAGACCCTCTTACCCACTTCATCATCATCCTCATGTCTCTGAAAACATGGATTATGCTCACATGGACCATACCCACATTTAGTATGCAAATCTGTCAAAAGCACTAAAATTCAAAACAAAAACAAAAGCCCTCTTCCTCAGAGGTTTTGTTATAAACTTTCAAACAAATTGTTTCTACTAATACACAGACTTCCAGGAATACCAAGGAAAGCAAGGACATCTAATGCTAGACTTTCCCAGACGCCCTGACAACATCCTAGAAGGAAGACCAAAGCTAGAGAGCAAGGGAGCTCTCCCAACACACTCCATCTAGCCCCTGTTACCAACTGAGTTCAACCCTTGAGCCCCTGCCTCATTGTCCCCTAATGGAGTGTATAACAAGAAGACACAGACCCCACATTTGGAGGCCAAGGACCAGTTCCCACTGGTGCCCAACACAGCAGCATCATTACCTCATTGCTGCTCCTTCAGTGAGTCCCAAACAGGTGCCTCCCTAGTGTGCACAGAACTCTTACTTTCTATTTCAACCATCAGTTCTGAGGCAGAACTGGTCACATTTCCAGGTTCTCCGTCTTTAGAAGAGTCTGAAGAAAGGGTTGAGGGATTTGAGAGCTCTTCAAAAGTGTCTCCTCCTTTTCCTTCCTTCATCCTTACCTGGGGTGTCCTGTCACCGCTGATCCATGGGACACTGGGAAACAGCTGGAGCAGATGAAATATCCTAAATACTCATTCATTATTCTGAACAAAGTGATGGAAGAGGACTCTGTCATCTTCCCCATGGCCATTCGTAGAAATCTATTTTCTTTTTAATTCTCTACATCAAATGAGTTGGAAATGAGGACTATTCAAGCAGAGGGGACAGAACACAGATCATAAGGAAGGTCCCGGTTGACAGGTATGCTGCCATCCCTGTGGATTGCTGTTCTTCCATCCTTCCTCCTGTTAAGACTCCACTCTGTCCCCACCTCATGCACCTGCTGCCCTGAACCTAGCTGTCCCATGTGCAGCGCCCCATTTGTTACAAAATAAAAGTCCCCTTAATATTTTCTACCATTTCGCATTGCCAGCGCGATAATGACACCCTCAGGAACAACTCATCCGCTGTGTATATTTTTAACACTGCTGTCATCTCTTGCAATTTTCTGAAGGTTAAAATGAGCTTCTGTGGTGCTGGGAAGAAGTGACATGCTGTTGATTTCTGAGCCCAGATGCTTCAGCCCCCATCTGCCTCTCTCCATTTACAATAGTATCACTTGGCCTATGCCACTAGCCAGGCCCTGGCAAGCTCCCACACAGACCTGGCCATCACACTCTACCAAGACCAGCCCTGTCTGTGATAATGCTCCCCCCTGCAGATTTTAACCTGCTTTCCTCCCAGGAAATCCTACAACCCAATCCTGGGAACAAGGTCTGTGAGACCAAGATGTATCAGGTTCTTCTTTGTGTGTGTGCACTCTTTCCTTTCCTTTCCGTTGCCTCTGTCTCACTTATATCTGCCTCAAGCCTGTTTTGCTTAAGGTGGCGGAGATGCTAGGCTCCCTTGGGAGTGGATGCTAAGTGACTCTGTGACCACTGCCACAGACTGTGAGGTTCTTGTCAGTGAGTTTGTCGGGAGCATTTTAAGTGAGTTGCAAGTGATGGGATCTGACACGCATCACTGCAGGCTTGGTGGCCACTTACCTCCTACCCTGTAATTGTCCTTAAGTGCTGTCTTTTGGGCCATGGGGTCAGTGGCCTTGGTGTCACCAGTGCACTTCTCCACACAGGCATCTCTTCTTTCTCCATTTCTCATGCTGCCTTTGAATTTCAACAGGGCTAAGTGTCCCCTCGGAGTCCCTGATCGATCTTTCCACATCAGAGGTCTCATCAGACCTTTTCTGCCCTTGCCCTGTCCCATCCTGGTGGGCTGGTGCCTCCCACCCTGTCATTTGTTACAGGAAAATATTTTCCGAGAGATACCTTTTTTGTAGCCCTGAGTGAGTGAGGGCAGATTCAGGGACAGCCTCTGCTGGGATAAAAGGAAGAACCCTGAAGGATCCAGAGCTAGGCCAGAAGTAGCACTTCTATACACTTTTATTGTTATTTGTGTGGTGCATGCATGTGTGCATACATGTGTGTACACATCCATGTGCATGTGCACATATGGGTACAGACCAAGGTTAGTGTCAGCCTGTCAAATCAATCTCAGGATATTACTATCTATGGCCCCACTCCGGGGTTGTAAGGAGTACCCAGCAATCCACATAAGTGCTAAGAATTATATTCAGTACCTATACTACCCAACAAAAGCCCTTTGCCAAATGAACCACCTTCCCAGGTCCCTGCTCCTGCAGTCTTAATGACAAGAAATGAAATGTTTGTTGCTAATTTTGTTTGGAATTTTGTTCTTTTTTTTAAAGAATGAATAAATTTTCCCCCCACAGAGGCACTGCTAGGATCCAGAGAACAGCAGGAAAAACAGCTGCTCAATAGTGTGAGGAATGAGAAATTCAAAACAAAAACAAACAAACAAACAATTCTCCCAGTACTGGGGAGACTGAGGACAACAGTAAGTTCACAGGCTGGACTACATTGTGAGCACAGAATAGCTACAGAGTGGGAAAACAACCAAAATGTAAACCAAAAGTGAAAAAAAGCAGCAGGATTAACACAGTGGTTTGGAAAGGGATTGACTTTCACTGCTGCCCACAACTCTGTCATGGCCTCCAATAATACACTCAACTTTCTCTAGGGAATACCAGTTGCGGAAAGCACAGCAACACCAGGCGTGGAGTCATCCATAAGGTATGCAAGTTCACAGGGACATAAATTAAATCAAATCAAAACCTACCTGCTCTGTTACTATGTCTACTTCTGTGTCTCTCCTCAACTGGCTATGGCATCAAGCTCCTGAGGAGGAAGGGACGGTGGAGAGTATGTGTAGGTAACACACCCCATGATTTCAAGAATGAATATGATGTTGCAGGCACCACATGCCCCCTACCACATGTCTGTCTGCTTCTTTATTAATATGTCCTTATAGCATAACCCACAGGTGAGCTGACATTTGAATCACGTATAGCATGGGCAGAGATGGTGGCCATCTTATTTTTTTTTCTGGAAAAATCTTTATAAACCACAAGAGTGGCACTGAAAGTAGTTGGGAGTGTTTGTCCATAAACCAATGTGTTTAGGAGCTGGGACATTTCTGTCTAGAAGTTGTCTGACAGAGTTCCAATAGATGAGCATCCACTGTTTAACAAAGGGCACCGGGATGGCCTTCCTGCACATGGTACCAAGCAGATGTCAGTGCAGTGCAGTAGTCACAAGTCTTGATGCCACACACACTGCCCAGGAACCACCATTCACATCAGGCCAATGCATTCTTGGCAGGATGGGGAAGGCTTGGAGGCAGCTGAGAGGGCTCTCACCTTTGAGTTTTTGTAGCTTGTAGTCTAAAGCAAATATACCCTCCACGTATTGTCTGCTATGTGTCTGAGATCACTTGGCCAGAGTAAGAGATGGAGAGGCCCAGTAATTCTGAATTTGAGATTCATTCAGTCTTCCTGTGCTCAAAGATTCTTTACACCCATATATAATTTCCTACATTCAAACTCCAGCTCTAACCCATCCTTCCTCCTCTTGGCTTTATGGAAGCATATATCTGAGCAAGATCTACAGGTCCAGAGGCCAGAGAAGCCCAGGCTTCAAGGAATTGGCCTTTTCCTCTGTATGGCTAACTGTCTTTGGCTACAGCAAAGCCATTGCATGCTTCATGGGTGCCCAGGTAGGCAAAGGTGGAGGAGGGGAGGAGCCATTCTCCTGCTTCTGTGTCCTTTCTCAGGGACAAAATTAGTCTGACCCCTGGTTGCTCAAGGCCACAGCCACCTGCCATGTTACTACAAAGGAAGTGAACTTGAGATAAGACCAGGCTGAGGATCATGACAACCACCCACTCGCTCTTATGTAGGATTGTTTTTCTCCCAAATCTTTCACCTGCTCCTGTCAGAGTAGAGTAACACTACCACTTTCCTCAATACCCAACTATTTCAGTCCCTTAGTTCTCTCTCTGTCCCCAGTAGCCTGGTACATAGTCATGACCTTGCTTCAAGGCAGCCCCCAAATGCTTAGCTTTCTCTTAGGAGTATAGATTCCCAAGAGTATAGAAGAAATGTAAAGTATTGTAGGAGGCTTCTCACCTTCCACCTTCCTTTCTGTCTTTGATTTCCAACCTGAGACTCATGCAGAATCTCTCCACACCTTTCTTTCCTGTGTCCTCTGGTACTGCCCCATTGCAGTTTGCTGGATGCTGTCTACTTGTTCCTGGACTCACAGCAGTATTGTGCCCTGGCAGCACAATGGTCACCTTGCAGACCTTCCTCCTTAACTTCTACTGAGCTCCAGTTTTCTGCTAACAAGACCTCGTGACTGACATGTCCAGAGACTCTATACATTGTCTTAAAAAAGAGCCTCCTGCCTTAACTAATGATAGAATTCAATAGAAGTAGATCTGGGAGGTGCTCTCTCTTGAAGTAACTGTTTTTGCCATGGAGCATCCTGCTCCCAGAACAGCGGCCATGGTCCCATGGCCTTCCTGCTAGGACTTCAGGCTTGTGTCTGCAGCTCCATCAGATTCCTCCCTGTATTTCATTTATATGCATGTCCTGGGCTGCAACAACAAAGACCATGAAGCGAATTGCTCAAAACAATAGAAATGTATGTCTTGCAGGTCTAGAAAATTTCAGACACTAGAAGTCGGTGAAGTGTTGGCAAAGCTACCTCTTTCTCCCTCAGGTCCAGGGCTGCAGATGATCCTGAACATGCCTCAGGGTTGGGCGTACCACTCTGTTTGCCTCTGAATCCTCACTGAGTCTCTGTCCTGGTACCTAGGCCGTCCCCTCCTCTCTCCTACAGTCACTGGATCAAGGCCCATCTATCACAAGGTGAGGACCTGCCTCAATCCACTTTGGCCTCACAACATCTAGAATGACTATTTCCAAAGAAGTTACAATCATAAGCCCTAGGGGTTAAAATATGAACATTTATTTCAGCTGAGCTTTCCCAGAGATCCTAGATGCAGCTGTCCCCATTTTTCTGACAACTCCGATCCCAGTGAACGTGTCAGGCCCTTGGTATTGGTGCTGCCCCTGTCTCTTGCCATTTACCCAGCCACCAAGTATCTTACTCTCTCTGCCCACTTCCTCCCTACTCATACATGCACTGCCACTTGCCACAACATTGATGCCCACTCTCATCTCCTGGGTCACACCCCGCTCCCTCCTATGTGTTACAGATTATCTTACTGAAAACATAGTTCAGATCTGTCTATGCTCTGTAGACCATCTTCAATGATTTCAAACTGAACACAGGACTCCTTGGTGGAGTTTCAAAGCCAAGGCTTCCCTGACCTGCCCAACACATCTACAGATTCAGTCTCCTTACCCCACCTTCTTCTGCTCCAGTCTGTAGCCCTACACACACACACACACACACACACACACACACACACACACACACACACACACACACACACACTGACCTTGCCTGTAGAGATAAGTACCTCCCCACCTTACAGGCTTCTGCTCACACATCAAGAAATCATGCTTGAGATTCAGTAGCTTGGGCATCATTCAGCGTGCCACCAAGGTGTGCCTTCCTAATTAAAGTTTGGCCTATAGTTTTGGTACTGCCTACCTACTGACCCAAGCTACACCATTAGCATCCAAACTACCAAATAATGGAAGAAGCCTGTTACCCACCATCAACCGGGTGCCTGGTCAGTGTCTATACCTAAGAGGCACTCCTGAGAGGACAGGAGAATACAAAGGGTGTCTCTCTTCTTTCAGGGTCAAAGCTCAGAGCCAACAGACTTTCCAGGACAGCAAGCCTCCATGGGCTGTGTGGGATTCCTGACTGAAGTCAGTGGCTCCACGACTAATTGCCTTGTAAAATGTTTGCTGAAGCATGCAGCCAGGCAAATGAGCTTAAGTACCCTGCTCAACACTCCCGTCAACCCCACTGCAAGGGTACTGATGGACTGCCATCATAAAATGCACAGTGGGTCTGGGTGACGTGAAATGTGTTTGTTCATGAAGCAAATTACCTGAGCTTGCCTTTGGCCTCTGGAGCCTGAAAAGGTAAACCAGCCAGCCTGTTTGTCATAGGGTCTTTGAATTCTTTGAGAGAAAGCAGAGAATATGTGTTTGGGTTGGCTCAACCCCCAAGGAGCATTTTACCTAATTAACTCCCATAAAACCACTTTGAGTTAGGGGAGATGAGTTAAAAGTCGGGTCTAATTCACAAGTAGCCCGGGGACCATATCTCAAAACTCACCCTCTCAAATGGAGTCTGAGAGAACCTTCATCTTGAGTTTGCTGCTGAGTGCGACAGACAGGAGTAACAACTCCCATCCTCCATCAGATGTTCCACAGTACCACCATAGTCCCTGCACTGAGCTGCCTTAATGCTGCCTCTTCTCCTGGACCACTGTCTCTAGGTCTCACAGCCTAGCACCAGGTCTAGGCCCAGCAGGAATTCCAAAATACCTGCCAGGGTGAGCATGGTATTATAAGTATCAGACATCTGGTGCCGATAGGCACTTCCGTCATTGTGAAAAGTGTCTTAGACGCTGACCCCCTGTGTTCCACCTGTCTACAGTTTCTTGAATGAGTCATTTACCTATGGTGTTGAGAGAAAGGCGGTTAGCACCTTCCAACACTACACACAGCCTGGAAGCATGTGTCACCGTCATCCTTCATCTCGAGAGTCCAGGTTAGGTCTATTGGCAGAACACATTTTCCCCTTGTAACTGTCCATAAGCAAATGACAGTAATGTGCAGAGTACACCACATAAGGTGTAACATTTAGTAGCACGCAGGCCCACAAAGAGAGTCATAAATAAGTTGTAAAGAACAGAAGAGCAATCCAGGATGGAATATGTGCTTGGAGGATGAAGAGAAATTTTCCTCAAGCACAGAGAGATACAATATAGCTCTCCCAACTGTGCTCCAGGAGGAAATGAAATGAACTGAAATCCACAGGGGAAGCAGCTGGCCAGGTTATGGGAGCCCTCCTGAGACAGCAGACCTCCCACATCTCCCCTGTGCAGCCAGAAAATCCCTGAGGCTTCTCTACATACCCTCCCTCAGCCTCTGGGAGGGACATATTAAAAGCCAGGAAGTGAGGGAGTGTACCTGACCAAAATAATCTCTTACAGTGGTAACACTGGGGTGTGCCAACCATCACAACCTACTGCCTAGCAATGCTGTCATGGACAAGGTGGGCGGCACCCTAGAGTTGGTGCATGCCACAGAATCTAGGGACTGGTGGGAGCAAATCTAGTATCAGAGCAATAATAATTCAGGGAAGAGAAATGATGACTATACTCTGTACAATAGAAAACAAACAGTGCGTGCGCACACCTACAGACAGACAGACAGACAGACACACACACACACACACACACACACACATCCACAATCACGTCCACAATCACATCCACATCCATGATTCTTTATTTAATTTTTTTCACCAAGCTCAGCCTAATGAAGTGGTCCTGAGATATAAAAGGAGATGAGGCTTTCAAAGTCCCCTTCAGGACAAGCCTCTCTGAAGCACTGAAAGAAGGAGGTTGGCTAACCATCTGGCTTTGAACTCTAGTCATCTCAGGCAAAGCCACGCTCTCTTGAGGTGATCTATAGTTGCTTACTGAAAAAAAATGGGTGGTAGTTGGTTATCCCTAGAGAATGACAGGAAGTAGCAGTCATAAAGGGGTCACACCACCCATCACAGATCTCCCCAGCAGCTGGCTTTGCTCCCATTGGAATGACATCAATCAACATGTGACCACAGCCTTGTGGCATGTCCAACTCTGCCTTCACTCCCATCACAAACCTATGTACCAGGCCCTGCCACTGAGTGTCTTGTGAAGATCCCATACCAAACAAGTTTCTTTGCAGAGCTCTGCTCTTCCTGGGTTTAATGTGGACTCCTTTGTCATCACTTGACTTGGTTAAAAAACAATGAACTGGACTGAGGATGTATCTCAAAAAAGTACTTGCACACCCAAAACCTCCATCATAAACAGTGCTTCATAAACATCATGTGTCAACACACACTTGCAATCCTACTAGGAGGTGAGATAAGAGGATCAAAAGTCGTCCTTAGCTACATAGTGAGTCCAAAGCCAGCCTGGGCTACATGAGATCTTGGAGCCAGGGGGCAAGACCACGGTGGCATATGCTTTTAATCCCAGCACTCGAGAGGCAGAGGCAGTTGGATCCCTGAGTTCGAAGTCAACCTGATCTACAGAGTGAGTTTCAGGACAGTCAAACAGCCAAGGCTACACAGAAAAACCCTGTCGTCACATCTAAAAACCTAATCCATTAAAGGCTCACGGGTCTTCTTAGGATGCTAAGTAGATGGGAGTGTGACTCCTGACACAACAAGGCAGCATATACCCGACCAGCCTCACCCTGTGATACTAACTGGGGTTCCTGAAAGAAAGAGCTCAAGGAGGCAGACAAAGGGAAAGATCTATGCTTTACCTTTTTCAAATTGTTTTCATTTGGGGGAGTTTGCGTGTGCTTGGGTGCACATATTTTCATGACATAAAGGACCTCCAAGTTATTATTTTGTCAGTATGTCATTATGCTTTTGGTGCACCAAAAAAGTCTGTCTCTCTCTCTCTCTCTCTCTCTCTCTCTCTCTCTCTCTCTCTCTCTCTCTCTCTCTCTCTCTCTCTCTCTCCCCCCGTGTCTCTGCTTTATGCTACACAAGCCGTCATGCCTCTCCTGCATTAAAAAGTGCTCCCTGAATCACACAACTCCCTAAGTAGAGAAAAACAACAGGCTTTAACCTACTGCACCGTGGGCTTCCTTTCCACTAGACTTCCCCAGTTACTCTCCTGGGTTTCCCCTTCACTCCCAGCAGGAACCTGGCACTGAGAATATAACAGGAAGAAAGGAGAATCAGCTTTCAGAAACCCCCATAGGCTGGCTGAAGGAGCAACAAATGATCTCAGTACGGCACTAATTTGTAAATAAATCATCACTGTGTAAGAGTCTGTGCAGAGGAACACAAACACTGTGGAAGAGTCCTTGCTGAAGCCACCCTGGTCTGGACTACAAATTGCGTGGTCCTCTCCGACTTGGCTCTCCTCTCCTCCTTTTCCTCCTCTCCCACCTCCTCCTCCTTCTTCCCCCTTCTCCTGCTCAGGCATGCTCTAGGTTCTCAGTGCCAAGACTTAGCAGCTTTGTAAGTCTTCTCCACATGGAGATGGTGCCTTAATTATGACAAATTAGAGGAAGTGTGTTGTTTATAACTTCATGAAAATGAACAAAAGGCAGGAGAAAGAGATGTAAGGCAGGAGAAAGAGATGTGGGCCGGTATTGTATGAATGTGTCTATGTGTGTATGTGTGTATGAGTATATGAGTGTGTGAGTATGTTTGTGTGTGAGTGTGTGTGTCTGTGTGTGTGAATGTGTGAGTAGGTATATGTATGGGAGTGTATGTGTCTCTGTGTGAGTATGTGTCTGTGTGTCTGTCTCTCTCTATGTGTGAATACGTGTGTGAGTGTGAGTATGTGTGTGTTTGTGTGTGTGTGTGTGTGTGTGTGTGTGCACATGTGTATTGGGTGGTGTACATTTGTATTTGGGTATGCACATGGAGGCCAGAGGTCAATCTCAGGTGTCTTCCTTAAACACCGCTCACCTTATTATTTGAGACAGGGTCTCTTGACTCTAACTGGAGCTCACTGATTCAGCTCGACTGCCCTGCCATGGAGCCTAGCGATCTTAGGACCTGCCTTCCTAGTGCTGGAATTACAAGCAAGACCTATAGTGATGGGATTCTTTAGGGCTCTAAAAGTCAACTGTGGCTCCTCATTCTTACACAGCAGAGATCTTCCTGACTGAGTCCTTTCTCCAGCCCACATTTGAATTGCAGATTTAGAGGAGAGCTTGTTGTTTTACAGTTTTGGATATTGAACCTATGCCCATAGGCATGAAAGAGGGAGAGGCCAGTGTAGGCTTGGATTTTTTTTTTTTAGAACCTATCTTAATAAAGGTTTTCAAATGCTTTGACTACCCTTTTAGCCTACATCCAAAGGTAGGGGAGAAAAGATGGTAAATAGGACAAGGGGCCTGGAACTCTTTGGGGCAATTTTACTCTCCATCATCGGGATACTTGCAGTCTGCTTTAGTTGTGTCAAGATACCAAACACAAATCAACAGCAGTGACATAATCCAGCAGAAACTGACAGGCATCCACCAAATCAGCACCAGTCAGCCAGAGAGACCAGGACTAGCCAGAATGCAGAATTCTCTGCCATGCCTCTCTCAATGAAGTGAAGTTCAGTGACGATGCCAAGACCAACGAAGAGTTGCACAGCTAGCTATGCAAGCTCCGGTCACTGTCTGTTGAGCCTCTAAACATCATGTGTCGTCCCACAGGTTTTGCCTCAGCAAAAAAATCATCTGAGCCTGTATCACATGACACAAGCAGAAAGTTTTCACTTCAGAACAGCATTCCCCAACTAAGCAATATTCTCATTCCAGAAGTTCCTTCTTTATACAGAGTGGTCAAACAAGTTCTCTATCACCAGGTAGTATTAAAGAAGGCCTGTGAGACTGTGTGAAGGATGATGTGATCATTCATATGACCATCAGACAGAAGCAAAAATATAAAGTCCTAAAATTCTCTGTGCTGGACTTTTGCACAGGGTGAAGAGTATGGGCAGATTAAAGAACCAGAAGGCTCAGAGCCTTACAAAACATGAAAGGATTGATAAAGATCTTTTCCCAATCTGTAGGTTGCCATTTTGTCCAAATGACAGTGTCCTTTGTCTTACAGAAGCTTTACAATTTTATCAGGTCCCATTTGTCAATTCTTGATCTTAGAGCATAAGCTATTGGCATTCTGTTGAGGAAATTTTCCCCTGCCCTTGTGTTCGAAACTCTTCCCCACTTTCTCTTCTATTAGTTTCAGTGTATCTGGTTTTATGTGGAGGTCCTTGATCCACTTGAACTTGAGCTTTGTACAAGGCAATTGATTTGCATTCTTCTATATGCTGACTGCCAGTTGAACCAGCACCATTTGTTGAAAATGCTGTCTTTTTTCCATTGGAAGGTTTTAGCTCCTTTGTCAAAGATCAAGTGTTTGGGTTCATTTCTGGGTCTTCAGTTCTATTCCATTGATCTACCTGCCTGTCTCTGTACCAATATCATACAGTTTTTTTTAAACATGATTACTCAGTAATACAGCTTGAGGTCAGGGATAGTGATTCCCCCAGAAGTTCTTTTATTGTTGAGAATAGTTTTCAATATTCTGGGGGTTTTGTTATTGCACATGAATTTGCAAATTGCTTTTGCTAACTCTATAACGAATTGAGTTGGAATTTTGATGGACATCGCATTGAGTCTGTAGCTCACTTTTAGCAAGATGGCCATTTTTACTACATTAATCCTGCGCCAATCCATGAGCATGGGAGATCTTTCCATCTTCTGAGATCTTCTTCAATTTCTTTCTTCAGAGATTTGAAGTTCTTGTCCTATAGATCTTTCACTTGCTTGGTTAGAGTCACACCAAGATATTTTATATTATTTGTGACTATTGTGAAGGGTGTCATTTCTCTAATTTCCTTCTCAGCCTGTTTATAGAGCAGGGAGAGGGGGGATGAGATAGGGGGTTGCTGGAGGGGAAACAGGGAAAGGGGATAACATTTGAAATGTAAATAAAGAACATATCCAACAAAAGAATAAAACATGAAAGGACAGCGAGTGTTACTGCATTTTCTGCTAGAGTTTGAGAATCGGGAAGTAAAAAAGAAGGGTTTCTAAATATCTTTCTGCCAGTGTTAAAGAGGCTGTCTTTGTTGGGGTTCTTTTGCTGTCATAACCACCATGTCCAAAAGCAACTTAGAGAGGTAAGGGCTTATTTCAGCTCCAGCTATCAGGTCAGACTCCATCACTGAATGAAGTCAGGGCAGGAACTCAAGATAGGAACCTGGAGGTAAGAGATGATCTAGATGCAATAAAGGAATCCTGTTTACTGCCTTGCTTCTCCTAGCTTGCTCAACATGCTTTTTTATACAACCTGTGACCATCTGCCCAGGGGTGGTACCACCTACCGCAGCTAGGCCCTTCCACATAATCATTCATTAAGAAAATGTTCTACAGGCTTGCCTATGGACAATGTAACAGAGCTACTCTCTGACCTGAGGTTCCTTTTCCCAGATAAGTCTAGCCTATGTCATGTTGACAAATCCTAATCAGGACAGGGGGGAAGCACACCACTGTATTCCTCACTGAGCTCCTTGGCTCAAGAAACCTTTCTTTCAAGTCTGTGTGCAAATTGATTTGGGAATGTGGCCTTAAGTGTGAACTAGAAGAGAGTTATCACCACCTCTTGTAACAACAAATGAAGTCGATAGCAGATGATGTGTCTACACGTGATTGCATACAGAATAGCATTTTAATTAGTTTCCTTAATTTAACACTTGTTCCCAGTAATGAATTAGAAATAGAGACTCATTACAAATAAAATAAAATAGTATGTGTGTCTGTGTATTATCAGTTAAGAAAATCTCTGGGTTTTTTTTAAAGCAAGAGTGTATACATAATGACCATACCAGTCTTCGTGGCTTCCTGCCTGGGGTCACCAGATCTCCAAAATCTCTCTAGCATGTCTCAGAAAAATCAACAGTTAATATTATGGAAATTCTGCATCCAATATGACACAGCGTCACTTACAAATTCCACAGAGTTTAAAATTTCAAAAGATGCTAGGGAAACACATCTTGTTATTTAATTACAATTATAGTTATTATTACAGTTAGTGATGAAAATGCTCTGGACAGTAACGAACACGGAAAGAGCACAGCATCAGGATAGCTCAGTGGTAAAGGTGTTTGCTCCAGTCCCCAAGCTTGAATCCCTGGGACCCACATGACGGAAAAAAGAACAGAATCCAGAAAGTACTTTGCGGCACACATGGGGACATACATGATAGATAGGTAGAGATAGATAGACAAATAGATAGATAGATAGATAGATAGATAGATAGATAGATAGATAGATAGATAGATAATTCATACATGCATACATACATATGTAAATTTCAAAATCTTTAGGAAGAATGTGGAAAATGCTTTTAATGCTACTTGCCAAAGTGAAAAGAAAATAAGACAGTCTTTGTCTTCTGAGCTGAATGGATTTCTGTGATTCATAGGGAACGTGTACAAAACCATGTTTCTTCAAAGTGCTGGTGAACCTAAGACCAAGGTCCTCTTGATCAGTGCTGTGGGACTCAGTCCACATAGAACCACAGCGATTTTTATACCTTACAACCACCTTAATTAGATTTAAAAAAAAAAAAAAAAAAAAACAGTGCGGAAACTACGAGCTGAGTTCCTCTAAATAAGCTAGTAAGCAATTATTGCCCCTTTGCTTTCAAAACAGCTGATAATTAAAGCAAATCCAACCTAATGTCTTCAAATAAATGTGAAGTCCACAGAGAACTGTCATGCATGAACAAATGCACTTTTAAATTTTTTTCTAAAAAATTATAGCTTATAGTGTCCCTAGACAGAATAAACAGCCTATCAGAGAAAACAAAGAAACAGTTCTTCAACATTTTTTCCTTGCTTTGCATAAAAAGCTGAAATAGTCAAACCAGTTATCTGAACCCATCATTTTTAACTCAGAAAATCAGAACTAATGAGCGCACTATAAAGAAGCTATATGTTCCTATTTTGTACTTAAGGGAAGTAAGATTCTGTAGCCAGGGAGGATGTGTAACATGAGCAGAGTGTATAAATATTTAATGCTAAAGCAAAGATAGATGAACCATGACTGCCTGTTTTGCATTTTCCCTCTTATTAATCAGGCAATTTGAAAAGTAAAATTAAAGATAAAAAATTATATATGCATCATTAGACCACTTGTATCCATAGGTACAAAGGAGTTTTTCAAGGACTAATGAACAAAACTCAAGCACACTAAAATAATAGAAAATAGAACTGAGGAAGTATTACTGAAAGAAAAGTGTCCTAGTTTGTTTTCTGCTGCTGGAATTAACACCAGGACCAATGACAAGTTACAGTCCATCACTGAGGGAAACCATGGAAGGAATTCAACATAGGAACTTGAAGCAGAAGCCAATAGAGGGAGCTGCTTATCTCCTTGCCTCTTCTGGCCGCTCAGTCAGTCACCTTTCTTAACACAGCCTGAGCCCACTTGCCTAAGAATGGCAGCACCCACCCTGGGCTGGGACTTTTATATAAATTACCAAATAAGAAAAGACTGTCCCACAGACATGCACACAGGCCAATCTGATAGAGGCAATTCTGCAGCTATGGTCCCCTCTTTCCAAGTGTGTCAAGTTGATGGTAAAGACAGAGCACCACATTAAGGAAACAACGCACAGCATACATCCTAAGTAACGGTGTGGATACGGCTTCAGTCAGTCTGTGTAAGATTTCTCATACTAAACCAAGAGGCCAGGCCTGGAGGTTCATGCCCTGGCATGACAGAAGATAGTAGTTGCCAATCAACATTAAGTATCATCCTTTGAGTGAAATGATGCCACAGCCCTTACTCATCTTGAGAGAAGTCCAGGCCATGGAAACAATGCTGGACCACCCCAAGGTCCCAGCCCCAGAAGCTGTTGCTAACATGAATGGTGACTTCTAAAAGATCCCCCTTAGGCAGCTATCTTTATCCTGATCTGGAACAGGTGGGGGATTGAAACCTTTCCCCTAGGATATCCATCAAGGACAGTGAGTGGTAACTGGTTAAGATTTCAGCAACAACAAATTCAGGAAACTCCATGTGATCTACATAGATGAGCCGAGAAGGATGCACTCAGGGACACGTCATCATTAAAGTCAGACAATGATGGAAACCTAGAAGCAGTAAGACTGGTTTTTCTGTTTGTTCGTTTTTGTTTTGTTTTGTTTTAGATTTATTTTTTGTATGTGAGTACACTCTTGCTGTCTTCAGACACACCAGAAGAGAACATCAGATGCCCATTACAGATGGTTGTGAGCTACCATGTGGTTGCTGGGAATTGAACTCAGGACCTCTGGAAGAGCAGTCAGTGCTCCTAAACGCTGAGCCCTCTGTCCTGCCCCCATGGTTTTTATGTTTCTATGTTGGTTTTGTTGTTGTTATTGTTTGTTGCTTTGGTTTTGTTTAACTATAGACAAGAGTAACAACTTTTTTCTCACTAATCCTAGGAGAACCAAATGGCAATAGCATGGGACGACATATTCAAAATGCTACCCAAAATAGTCAACCAAGAATCCTATGTTCAAAAGCCTGCCCTTCAAAAATAAAGAAGGAATTGACACTCCAGATGAGTAGGAACTAAAAGAGTCCATTGAATAAATAATCTTGCCCCATGAAGAGTATTAAAGGGAGTCTTTCAGATGACATCAAGGGATAGTAGATTTTAGATAGTAAATCAAATCTGCAAAAAGAAGGAGAGCACTTGAATAAAGGACTCAACAGGTCAGTAATTAAAAAAAAGAAAACAATGTCGATGTATATCTTATTTGTAAATTTCCTCCAGCATGATTTAAAAGGCAATTAAATAAAGCAGTTGCTGTAAGCTCCTGTTCTTGTGCAAACAGCACATAAATATGTAATTACTAACTCACAGTTCCTATATACTTTATAGCACAAAGGGAATAGGTGGGACTGGAGCTAAACAGGAGAAAAAATATATATATGTATATATTATATTATATATAAAATATTGAAATAAGGTAGTGTTAATCTGAAACAGTTATAAATTAGAATGTCATTTGCACTCCATACTGTGACCACTAAAACATGAGGCAGTATAAAGCATAAAAGGAGCACTAGAAGATGTCTATGCAAGCAGGCATGCTGGTTCATGTCTGTAACTGCAGTGCCCAGGTGGCTGAGGCGGGAGGATCATGAGGCTGAGGCCACGGAAACCTATATAATATAGCGAGGCCTGCCTCACAAAGGCAAGAGGGACAGCAACAAATGCACAGGAAAGGAGACAGTCACTAGATGAGGAACACAACAGACACAATGCATACAAGAAATAGACACCAAAATGGCAGCCGTGATTCATGCCTGAGTAGTAATTTCTTTGAAAATAAGTAGACTAATAGATCCAATAAAAAGCTGATAATGGCAGAACAAGTTTTTGAAAACCACGGAATCCAACTTTGTGCCATGTACCAGAAGTATGTTTTAAACTCAGGCTCTGTACTCGGAGCAGAGGACTGCAGAGAATAGTGGAAATAGCAAGCCAACGCAGCGATGGGCTGACTGAGACAAACTTCTGTTCCAAAATTGTTACCAGAAACAAATGCTCATGGTTTATGAGGATGAAAGGGTAAATCCATCAAAAATATATGATCAATATAAACACATATACTCCTAAAAGCAGAGATCTAAAATACATGAAGCTAAGGCTGACATGCTTGAGAAAGAAAACAGAAAAATGCAATAATAAATTTGGAGACGTTGACGCCTCACTTTCAACAGGAAATAAAACAAGTAGACAGAAAATAAACAAGAAAATAAATAGAAAAACAGACAACACTGTAAAATACTAACAGATATCTATCGTACTTCCCAACAGTAGAGTATACATTGTTCTCAAATGCATGGGAAATAGTCCCCACATATGACCATTAAGCTACATAGAAAATGCCAATAAATGTTAAAGTATTAAAATCATGTAATGACATGAAGTTCACAGTGAATCATAGAAACAAAGTCAAAATTCACAGATATATAAAAATATAATAACACATTCCTGAATAAACACGGCATCGAAGGAGAAGTAACAAGGAAAAAATTTTATATACTTCAGCGTGATAAAAACGAAACTACAATATACTAAAACACTTGGATGCACAAAAAAGCATTGCTCGAAGGAAATCTTACAGCCGTGAAGGTCCACATTTAGAAATAAGAGCATTGTAAATTCAATAAGCCTAACTCCCAAACTGAGAAATGAGAAAAAAAGAACAAGTCAAACCATATGCGAGCTTCAAAATAAAGTGAGAAATATTGGAGCACAAATTATAGAGCTTGATAGTAGAAAACAACAGACAAAGGTAATAACCAAAGTTGGTTCTTCAAAATAAAGCTTATTAAGAATGGCAAACCTTCCATTACACTGACCAGGACAAAGAGGGTTCCTCAAAGACTCACATTAGGAATGGTGAGTCGGATTAACACCAATGTTACAGAAATATAAAGAGATTACAAGGTAATAGTATGAGTAAAATTTTGCCTGAAAATTGAAATTTCTAGTTCAAGAAAATCACTTTAGACTGGTAATGAGTAAAGATGCTAAGTTCATTGAATTATAACTAGCTTCCATCCACCACCTACCCCAATGCCCCCCCCAAAACACACCCCCCACACACACACAGCTCAAGGAAAATTTTAGGAGTATATTGGCCGATTAATGAATTTTACCAAAGACTTACAGAGCAATTCAGCTTTGCAACTTGGGCAGGCAGAAAGACTCCCACAAAAAGGGGGTGGCAAGAATAAGGACTACTGTTCTGCAATCAACTAGGTGGCGACCCGAGAGAAACTCATTAACATTCACAAGTGCATCCAAGGAGTGGACTTTAAGAAGTGTGCCCCTTGGGCACTCAAAAGAATCCAGAAATTTGACATGAAGGAGATGGGGACTCCAGATGTGCTCTTTGACACCAGGCTCAATTAAAGTCCTCTGGGCCAAGGGAATAAGGAATGTTGTGTATCGCATCCTATTATGTTTGTCCAGCAAACATGAGGATGAAGTTTCACCAAACAAGCTCTACACATTGGCAGCTTACCTGATTGTTACCATGTTCAGAAATCTATGAATGGTCAATGTGGACGAGAACTAACTTGCTGAATGTCAAATAAAGTTGCAGAACTGCCAAAAAGAATAATAATAGAGCAGTTCATACCAACCTTTCACAAACTTATCCTCCCCCAAGTTGAAGAGGAATGAACTTCCAAATGTATTCTATGGTGCTAATACAAACCTGATTTCCAAAACATTACAGGAAAGCAGAACTACATATTATTATCCTTTGTGCATATATATGAAAACACTCTAAATAAAATACTAGCACCTTTGGGGCTGCAAAGAGAGCTCAGCAAAGAGCTCTGACTGGTCTTGCAGAGAACCCAGGTTTAATTCATAGCACTCAAATGAATGGTGGTTCACAGCCATCTATCTATCTGTAACTCCAGTTCTAAGAGATCTAACATCCTCTTCTGGCCTCTATGGGCACTGCATGCACATGGTGGTACATAGAGAGAAGGGTAGTCAAAACACTAAATGCTCTTAAAGTATTAAAAAAAGAGCAAGCAAATAAATCCACCACCACATCAGAATTATCATATAGCACAACTGAAGGGGAAAACAGAAATAAAAAAGAAAGGACATGACTGCTCCTAGGTATGGTAGAGGAGAAAGTTTATTGTAAATAAAAGGGAGATCATAGACAGATGTAGGGACATCTGTGAAAGTCCAGAGTGAACATGGCCAGACTGAAACAGGACATATGAGGAGAGGAGGTAAGGGAGAGGGGAGGGGGAAAGAAGGAGGAAGGGAGGGGAAAAGAAGGGGAGAGAGATGAGAAGAGGAGATGAGAGGGGAGAGCAGAGAGAAGCTCCTGACCAAGAAGGGAAGCTTGGGGGTAGGGCAGCTTAGCCTGGAGTTGGGGTAGAGGGTGGGGTATACCCTCTACCCTGTAACATGTAGGGGCCAAGGGACTCTGGGAGGACCTGGTGGCCAGGTGTGCTTTGATTATGTTAAATAGGCACCTTAGCCATCTGTTTGAGGCTTAACATCATTATCATTTGAGGTGCAGCAATATCAGTGTTGGAAAGGAAGAAACACAGCACTCTCTGTAGGTGATAGGATTTTGCACAGAGAAAATCACAAAGAATTAAAACTAACAAATACTGCAAAAGTGTTCATTCATAATAACATACAGATGCTAATCAACTACTCAAAAATAGGTGAATTTCTACATTCTATTAGTGAATAAATCAAAGATTAAACTAAAAGCACAATTCCATTTCAAAGAATCAAAAAGAGTAGAATGTGTAGAATAAAGTTAACAAAAAATTTGGAAAACATGTGTGCTGAAGCCACAAAATACAGTTGATCAAAATTTAAGGCCACTCTAAATGCATCTGTGTTCGAGTGCTGGGAGACAATTATTAAGCCAGCTGTATTCCCCTGACTGTTACCCATGTTCAGTGTACTCCCTATGAAAATCCCAAATGGTAGGGGATTCTTGTTGCTGAAGTTGGTCCTAAAATTAATATGAAGAATTAATACCCAGAACAATCTTGAAAATAAAAGATTAAAGTCAGACGATGCACCTTTCTAACTTCAAACTCTACTACAAAGTAACACTAACCAAGTGAGTTTAAACTCCAGAAAGACTACCGATAGAGCAAAAGCAATGGAATAAAGTGAAAATTGGAAAACGAATGGAAATGTACATAGTAAATTTATTCTGTACAAGTGTCCCAAGACAACTTAACCGTAATAAATAGATATCAACATGCAAAAAGTGAAGCTGGGCCTACATTTTACACAGTATATAAAACTAAACTCAAAACATATTCAGGACCTAAATGTAAAAGCCAGAAAGCACATATGCATGAACACACAAAGTTCATAACCTTGGCTCACAGTTTCTCAAAATGCCAGAAAACAGTGTATCTGTGTATCTGTGTGTGTGTGTGTGTGCATGCGCGCACACGCATGCGCATGCATACTGAGCACCACTAAAAATAAATTAAAAACTGAGTCCCACATTAAAAATAATTGTGCTTCAAAAGGCATATCAAGAAAATGGAGATGCATTCCACACAACAGCTTGTACAAGGTAAGAACAGTTGCTAGACACTGTTGCTCTTCAGTTTTTTGGGGTGCAAACCTGGACTCTGACACTTGCTGGGGTGTAAGACTGGCATCTTCAGGTGGCTTAGACACTACATCAGGTCTGCAGTCCCCAGGGCATGTCCTAAGAACATCCAAATTCCTATGTAGAAGCCAGGAGGCTCTTTGTGACGTTAACTCGATAGTTACATTGTGTCTCTCCATGTTACTTATTGACCAAATCAAGTGACGATGTGTCAGCCCAGGTTACTGGGAAGAGAGATGGCACCAAGGTGTGAGTATGGAGAGACACAGTGCCTTGTGAGTTTGAGGGTGTCCCCAGGAAATCCACACTCAGAGAAGAGCCACACTCTTAGCTCAGTTGCATTTTCTTCAGTCTTGAAAGGAAAGGGTAGGATTAGCAAGCTCACTGGTTCAAACCTTTTCCAAAAGCCCCACTGGTGAACAATTTTCATGCCACATAGTTTACCCATCTGAATAGTCAAAATTAATAGATTTGGATAAAAAGAATATGTGTGTATATAATTCAATTAAACAATAGGTCAATGGCATTTAGTATATTTGTTGACCCCAAAAAGGAAACCCCATAGTGTTCTCCTCTTCCAAATAAAGCTTGTGGGAGATGAAAGGATAAACATGGAGCTGCTAAGTCTGAGGTACACACCAATGCCCTAAGCTTTGCCCATACATCCTTCTCCGCTTATATGACCCTTCACCTCAAGCTCCACAATGGAGTCCTACAGCCTGAAAGGAGGCCAAGTTGAATCCATCATCATTCTGTCTATTCTGTCAGCAGACCTGGGGCTACAAAGCAATCTTAGGACAGTGTGATCTGTGAGCTTTCTGGCATGGAAAGGTAACAAGGCCTTCTCAGAGGTGACACCTCCCCAGGAAAAAGAGGATCCAGTTGATGTACCCAAGTTAAACCTCCAGCAAAAGTATGAGCTTGGGGAAGAAAAAGAGGATGGAGAAATAGTATCTCCAGGGGAAAGGGTGAAAACGGAGAAGGGCCATCAAAATCCCAGTGATTAAAACCAAGCAACAAAGTTAAGCAACAGTAGACAAAATGTTCTAATGCCAATAGCTCTAGGTATCTAAAGTCAACTGAAAAAGTTAAATTTCTAAGAGGTCCTGAAAACCCAGCAACACCAGTGAACTAGCAAGCAGGCTCAGGGAAGACACACACACACACACACACACACACACACACACACACACACACACACACACACACACACACGCACACGCACATGCACATGTGCATGCAAGCATGCGTGCTCACACTCATTCATTCACTCACTCCTCACTGGATATTCAGAAAGGTAGATGACGTACCCAGTACCACAGGCAATATGAACAAGATAAGAGACTCCACTTGTAGCACCATATCAGCTATGGGACCAACACTTCATACCCGATGGCCTCTACCCTCAGTAACACACTATCTCTAACCAAAAGCTGTGGTCACTCAGTTCTTTGTTTCAGACTAGTGATTAGGATAGATAAAGTCTAGAAAACTGGGGCAAAAGATCCAATACAAAACTCATGCCCATATGCAGACCCCCTCCCCATAATCAGGCTGCTGAAAGGCTCCCTCAATTGCACTGTTATTTAATTTCTCAGATTATATCTGTCTCTAAACTTCAGATTATTATTCTCCTTAGTCTAAAATCTTATGATTTTGCTTCCCTAACAAATCTATTAATAGTGAACTCTTAATGAAATTTCCTTTCCCGGGAGGAAAGGAAGGAAAGGAAGCAATGGGAAAAACATATCCCATTCATAAAACTCAAGTCATATGAGAGATGGATAGAAAGGGCCTCATCTGTGGAGAGGTGTGTGGGCCTATGACATCACCTTTTTCCAGTGTCTGGAAGTTGACCGTGCTCCAGAAGCTGGAAGTCACCGCTCCTGACAGACACTGGCCCTTCCCCCTGTCTTGTGCTGTCCTAGGTCATGATGCTTAACGATTAGATTTCCTGACCCAGAGTCCATGTAGTGGTCTCTGTGATGCTATCATGAACCACTTGTCATTGAATAGTGTGGCAAATCTTTAAAAAACAATGTTCCCTTGTTAATCTATGGCCCTGATTTAAGCCACACATTCTTTTAGAACTTGCCTCCAACCTATATCCCTGTGGGTGTTAGCTACTATACCTGACACACTAATTACATCTCTGTTATGGACATGTTGATATTCTTGTTCTACTCTACTCCATCCTACACCATACATGCACACATGCACATGCACAAATGCACATGCACATGCACATGCACATGCACATGCACATGCACATACAATACCCCTCATGAGGTTTTGCTCTTTGGGTAGGCTGAGTAGAAAGAAGGGTGTTCTTTTATACTGCTGATATCTCTCAAGGCTTTACAAACTCTTTAAAACTTATTTTCCTTCATAGTTGAAAGGTCCCCAATGTGTGCATATTCCTTATTTCTCAGAAACAAATTAAGTCACCCCAGAGAATCAGCTAGGATCACTCTGGTGCCAAGGACCTTCCAAGCCCATGAAGACAAATCTCACGAGTCACACTTGGGCCACTGCAGATCTGAAGACCCTCTTTGGCTGTAGAGAAAGAGCACACCACCCATTTAGACAGAGCACGCTTGCTTCCTGACTGATAGCCGGCTCTGTGGCCACCTTCCAAGCTGAACGCACAAGTTTTTGATCTATACATCCAGGAGACATGTTTCAGAATTCCAACTTCTAGAATTATCTGAGGCCTGAGGAAGAGAGTGGAATCCTGCTCTTTTCTCCATCTGTCTGCCTGCGACATTCTTGGAGCCTAACTCCTGCCTTTGCAGGCTAAGCCAGCCATTGGTCCCAGTGCCTGGCAGGCCTGGCTTCTCAACAGGACTGCCTCTATTGTGTCCCACAGCCTTCGGAAACATACATGTTTGCAACTCCTTTCCATGTGGAAAGCTGGTATCTACCCTTTCCTTCCAGCTCCCCATTACTACCTGGGATTCGGCCACAATTGGAAGCAAGTCTTGGCAGCTCAATTTTCAACTTCCGCTCCCTTTCCCCCAATGTCTGAAGTACATTAACGGATATCACAGGTGACATTCATCTATTTTGGAACAAGGATTCGGATTGAAAGCTCTCACCCCCAATGTAAACAACTGCAGACCATGTTTCCATGGAAGTCTTCTGAGAAATGAGCTGATTCTGCAGCAGCAGCACTGATTTACGACAATAGTGGAGCAAGACAGAGCCAACAGGCAGGCCCTCCTGACATGCGCTAAACATCTTTACTCCCTAAAATGGAATTACGTATGGTGCGGAAACGCTTTGGAGCAAAATTATTCCTGTACTCCACCGACAATGTGATTTCCTGGATTTACAATGAGCACTTGGGGAATTGTGTGCATTGCCTAAAAGAGTTAATATCTCTCCCAAAAGTGCTTGATTTTAATATTTGGGAAGTTTATAACCTAGTATACTACATTGCTTTACAAAAATGTCTCATGGCTACAAGCCTCCATGCATATGAAAATACTTTGTGTCTTTATGGGTAAAGATGCTTCTCTTGACAAAAGTATTAAACAGAACAAGTTTGGGCTCTCTGAATCCCCATCACTTAAAATATATGCAGTTTTCATATTAACACAATAATAAAAATAACATATGTAGTTATCCACCACCATTTGGCCAAAGGGCCACTCCAGTGGTTGGTTAGACAAAGATAAATTGCATTTCTCTGTTACCCAGTCTCCTTCCTCTGCCATTTGCTTCTTTGCAAAACATCCTCCCTGTCAGTCCACCAGGAGCAACATGCAGAGAAACAAAAAACACTAGAAAGGACAATAGAAAACTGTCCATGGCAAGAACCAGGGGCAGAGTAGGGGTAGGGGGTGGTGAGTGGTTTAATTAAACAGTAATACAGCCAGCGGGGGGAGTAGTTAGTCAGCAGAAAAGTGAGAGCCGCAACAGTTGAGAGGTGTCAAGATCATGGTTGTAATGTGTGAGAAACACTTTGAGAGAGTAGAGATGCTTCCGGTCACATGACAAGCAGAAGGCTCACTGCCTTTTTCTGAATGAGAAGCCACTGCTTTACCGGAGGAAAACATAGATCTTTGTTTAAGTAGTGCTCCCAATCACTCCATCCAAAGACCATATAAATCATCCCCAACTCGGGCAGCCCACCCTTTGAAGACTAGGACTGTGTTGGGGGAGAAGTAATCCTCCCTCCTGGGGGCACCATAAATACAGCCCATTATCAGCCAGCTCCAGCGCTTCCAAACCCAAGGCCCCAGAAGTCAGAGCCCAGATGAAGCATAGACTAAGATCCAAGTCCAACTGTTCCTTGAAAAGTTTGAGTCCAGCTCTTCTGACTTCCTGTGCCTGCCAACTTGGAATGGAACCCCCCGGAGAACACATTTTCCTACAAAAATTTACAAAGAGCTGTGCAGTGAGCCAGCAGCTGGAAAAAGTACGTGCTGGAAGGCAGCCGTGCTCGGAGAACTCATTGTATGCAGCCTTCTGGCACCTCTGGGCAGCGCCTGGCTGGTGACCAAAAGTGAGAGAGGTAATAAAGTACAGGCTTCCAGGCCAGCTCTGGCCAGGCTCCTTCCCTGGGAGAGGATGACTAATGCCAGGCAACAACAGGACCGTGTTTTCCTGCTCTTGGTAGAAGAGACACAAAGGCTAACTCCAGATGTCATGTCTACCTCACCTGTCCCGGGTGGAAAGCCCAGAGACAGACAACCCAGTCTTAGAAGCAAGAGGAAGCCTCTACAAATAAAAATTTAATTGACTAGCTTCCGCCCTAAAGTGATCTGGAACAAGTGCCGTCCATTCCCTGGGCATTTTGAAAATAACTGGAAGTCATCATGCCAGTCAGGTTTGGTGTTTGCTGGACTTTCCAATCCTCTTACCTGATTGCATGGCTCTTCCGTTCTCCTCTGGTCTCAGCCCTTCGTTCTGGCAGAAGAAAGGCGGGTACTAAAAGCCAAGACCTATGGGCCTGGGAGAGACAACCAGTCCTGTCCACACAGGTGACGCAGGGCTGCCTTTACTCCCTGTGGACACCCAACGGGACAGTTGGGGTATCCGTTGCCACAGACCTAGTGGAGGAAAAGACTCCCCTTACCTCCAGGTCATAACTACAATCTCAATTCTAAAGTACTGTCTTCTTCAATGTCTTCCTGGTTCTGAACAACAGCATCTGCTGTGCAGGACTATCTTCTACCATACTGGCTCCCTCTTCAGAAGCTATTTTAATCATAGCTGGGCTTCTTGACTGTTGACATTCCTTATAGAAGAAGGAGAAAGAGAGGGTCATAGCACTCTCACCTGAGTATCCAGCAACCCCTCCTAACCAGCTGAATGCTGTTTCCCCTTAGTTGCCTCAGGGTCTCAAGAGTGGGCTAGAAAATATAGATGGGGAAGGATTAGGAAAGCGGGCTATATCTACACTGACATGGGCATCATCATCTGTGTGCATACCTTCCAGTGTGGCTGCTCTATGATCACTCATGCCCCTGGCAATTAATCCTCGTCCATGGCTCTATAAATCAGCCTAACCAACTCACTGATTCCCCAGAGTAAATGTGGGCAGAAACACACTGGGTTTGTCATTGGTACCATGGGAAGAACAGGTAGATGCTGTCAATGTCTCCCCCAGAGAAGGCGTTTTAGAAAAGATGCTTACTTATGGACATATTATAGTTGGATCTAGCAATGTTTTCCTAGCAAGCACGAAGCCCTGGATCCAATCCCTCGTGTGGCATAAACCAGGCCCGGCAACACACTCTTGTAATCCAAGCACTTGGCAGGTAGAGATCAGAGATTCAAAGTTGTCCTTAGCTACATGGGAAGTCTGGGGCCATCTTGCACTTCATTCGACTCTCATTGAAAAAAGAGTAGGGAGTAGGCTGCATCTCAGAAAAGAATGGCCAAGCTGAAGCTTTCTGACAGACTGCCCATTGGCAAAGCCCAATGAGATACCACAGAGAGATGCTTTATTTCTTTAAAACCATGGTCCTGGGTTGGGGATTTAGCTCAGTGGTAGAGCGCTTGCCTAGCAAACACAAGGCCCTGAGTTCGGTCCCCAGCTCTGAAAAATAGAAAAAAAGAAAACCATGGTCCTGGCAAATGCCAGCCATCTAATAGGGAAGTGTGAAGACCCCACTACCAAACAAAACCACTTAGGTCAAGGAAAGGCATAAGGCCATGCACATACATGGCCTATCAAAGAAATTTGCTGTGGTCTGCATGCTGCCCAAAACGCAGGCTGTTCTGTCAAATCCAGAGTTCAAGTAAATAATATGCTGTTTTTAGCATGAGTATATCCCATGCAGTATAAAACACATACTTATTCTAATGACTTATTTGTTCTTCTGAAATCAAACTCAGAGTCAGTATCTTCCTGTGCTGAGTTTTATCCTCATAGAAGTTCCTGCTGCCACTGAGGGAGCTGAGTTTATTCACGGCCACGCCCAAAACAACTGAAGCACTGTGGGAGTCTGGCTAGCCCCAGGGACCCAGCAGAGCAGGAGAAAGGAGCAGCCAACACTTCAGCACCAACTCCTCCCCAGCTCCCAACTCCAAGAACTCCTGTGAAATGCTGGGAATTAAACCAGCCTGCCAGAAGCCAGAGAAGGAAAATGAATCTGATTCAAAATGAGTACATCAGGCTGTAAATACAGGCATGTAATCAAGCAAGAGCAGGGAGCCAGGGCACCAATGCCTTCTCAGATCTACTAGGGTAGAATTGTCTTCAGCTGACTAAAAATAAATGGAGAGCCAGAGAAGGAAAAGGGTTGACAGGAAGAGAGGAGAGCCGAGGCACCCAACTGTGCTGGAGCCATCTTTCTCTGAGTGCTATTGAAAAGGAGAGAGTTGGAGAAGTAAGGCCTGGGCCAAGTCCTTGTGGGGCTTTTCCTGATCTTCTACTAGGATGAAGTGCTAGTGAATAAGGAACCCAGTGTCATTGCAAAGACTTCCAGAAACTCATAGGAGGGTAAAGGAGAAATAACAATTAATCATGCCCCTGAGATTGGAAGATAACCCTTCCATCCCTCTCAGTTAGTCATAACTAGGCACTAATGCAGCCTCAGCAGCTTCTAAATTGCTTACCTTTTCTTTTTTGATCAGCCAGAGGGTCCTCATGCTATTATACCTCCTTCACTCCTAACAGCATGAACACTCCTTCAAATGTTTGTTGAGGAGCTGTAGTTCTGATTTAATGAATATTCTTGCATGTGTTTGGCTTTCTTCTGAATTGTAAGGGGTTTTATATTTAAAGTGACAACCCATGATGTGTGTGTGTGTGTGTGTGTGTGTGTGTGTGTAGAGGTGGGAGGTGCATATTCATAGGCGTATTTGTGCACATACAGACCCAAGTTTACATCGGGCATCTTCCTACAACATCCTCCATTTATTGAGGTAGGGTTTCTCCTTGCATCCAAAGTTGATTGGTTCTAGTCTAGCTTGCCAGCCTGCTCCAGGGATCCCCCAGTCCTCGTGTTTGTACAGTGAGCTCTTTAATCACTCCGCCATCTCTCCAGCACTGCCATCTTCAACTTTGGATGTGGATAAACCTTATCCTTGCACTTACAGTTGGGTCCTTGTTCTTCCTCACCCACTCTAAACCCAGAGCCACAAGGCCTTCCTTTTTGGGTGCTTCCCTTTTAATCTGCTGGAATGCATGTTTCATCTGGAAGTGCCTAAGAGATTCTTGGACAAATAATCAACTTACCATGATATTCCTCACTGTATAACCCAAACATCTCCTGCATATTTGAAATGTCACAGCTATCCTATGCTAATTAGTGGCTCTCAAGTGCCTAGGAAGCCCTTCCTCCTTCCCCATCACTAACCTGTCAAACCTCCCACCCACAATCTACCCTGTGGGTACACTGTGGAATACTGCCTAGTTGACCTCTGTGTGCAGCATTCTCTATTGACCATTCTTCTAGAACAAATCAGGGTCAAGACTTAGTTCTCATAGCTGTAACAAAATGTATAACAAGGACAACTTTGGAAGGAGTTGTTTGGGCTTATAATTTGAGGTTACTCATAGCTGGGGATGTGAAGTGGCAAGAGAGGCTCTAGCTGTGGTGGCAGAAGCATGAAGCAGCTGGTCACACTGCATCCACACTCAGGGCGAAGAGGGAGACCCACACTGGTGCCCATCTGCCTTCCTGGCTTCATTCCCCCCACCCCACTTTAATTCAGTCTAGCACCCAAACTACTTCCCTTCCCTCCTCCATTAACCCCTCTGGAAACACCCTCACAGGCAGGCCCAGAGGTGTGTCTCCTGGTGATTAAAAAGTCCCATCGGATTGACAATGGAAAATAAATATCGCAACTCCATTTCTATTTTGATTGGAATTATCCGAAAAGACTAGGTGAGTTAGAAGGCTTTAGCCTCTCCACCCAGAACCACAGTATGTTTCTTCTCGGATCCCATGAAGTCTCTCAACACCTGACACCTCCCCCCTCAAAGAAGCTCCAAATGCACCTGTCTGGGTCCAGCCACAGAGTAAACTGTGCTACCTGAAGTGGGTGGCTCTGAAATCTTTTACTGCCTCAATTCCCAGCTAATTTTAGAGTGAAATGGGTTACACAAAAGAAACGGTTTAGCCACCTTGTTTTAACATATTCCTTTAGGAATTCTAGATGTAGGGTTTAAGTCACTCTTCTCCTTGTGGCAACGCAAGGGAAGGAAGGGTTTGTTTGTGTTCTGAATTGGAGGTTACTGGCTGACATGGTGAGGGAGAGCCTGAAGTTCCAGCGACAGGAACGAGAGGCTGTTTGCTCACATCTGGATAGATGACAGAACAACCACTGGGACTAGACCAGTGCAAAGCCCACCCCCTCCAACAAAGTCCCAGTAAAGGTTCAACAAGCTCCCTATGCAGCACCAACGGGATGAGTGTTCAAACACACGAGCCCGTGGGAGGCATTTCAAACTCAAACCATGCGTAGACTTCTGTCTATTCTTCAACCTTAGCTCTGCCCCTCGCCCTGTAGTACCTGTGACACTAAAATCGAGACCACGACCTCCTCATGCTGTCAAAACTTTTAGCTGAAGGACTTCTGTAGGGTTCTTCCTAAGTGATGCACGACTGCTGGTTTCGTGGGCTTTTTTTTTTCCTCGTGTCAAGAAACTGTTCTCCTATTCCTGTCTTATTAAGTTTTTATCAGAGATTGATGTAGAATTTTATCAGGCGTCCTCTGGGAGTTCACGGAGGTCTTTCCTCTTTTAATCTACCTATGTGATATCTTTTATTAATAGATTTCTGAATATTAAAACATTATTGTATTCCTAGAATGGATCTATATGGCATATGAAACTGTTGTTTGCAACTGACTATGTATTATTTAGGGCCTCTTGCTCTTTGATTTGGTAACCACACACTGTACCACACAGGGGCCAGCCAGCTCCTACATCAGTTTCATCCAACAATGAGAAGCATCTGGAGAGTCTCCCACTTCTCAGGTTGCACGCTCAAGACTTAGGGAGTTCGACATGGCAGCAGGAAGCAGGTTGTCCCTGTATTTTTTGGTGTCTGTGTCACAGGGAAGTTATTTGTCCTTGTTTTATTTTTTACTTTTGTAGTTCTTCATCACAAAACATAGAGGGCTCTGGATTCATTCTTAAGAATACTGAATTAAAACAAAACACTGACTAGAAGCAAAGAGGAACTGGTACCACAGATTAGTTTGAAACCATTACAAAGTGATACAAATTAGGGCTTTGGGTACCGGGCTTGGTAAAGTGCTTACTACAAAAACGTGAAGACTTGAGTTCAGATCCTCTGCCCTCCTGGAAAAGCCAGGCACAGCAATGTCTGACTGTGATCCCAAGAGCCAAGGACACAAGTGGCAGAGACGGGCAGTCTCGGTGAAATGGCTTGTTTCGGGTCCAGTCAGAGGCTTTGTCTCAAAAAGCAAAATGGAAAATGACAGAGGAAGACACCCAGCGTTGACCTCTGATCTCTACACACATGCACAGATGAGAGTATATGTAAGTAAATTAATTAAGTAATAAGCTGCTATAATTAACCCTTAGGCAACTTTGGACATTTCTCCTCATGGCTATTAACCTATAAGGGCTCACTTCTTTTTCGCTGAGACATGGAAGCTTCTAATTTCCTGAGAAAAATCTACCTCGTTGTTGGTTATGACTCAAGTCACAGATAGGCCTGCTGAACAGCTTTTGTTACCCTGAAGTTAATTGCAGTGTCTTCCTATTTTCTGTCAATCTTAGTTACAAATCCATCATCCTACATACTTGTTTTCCTTCTCTCTTTTTTAAATTTTTTAAAATTAACTTATTTATTTTATGCATGTGAATACACCATCATTCTCTTCAGAGTCTATTCTCTGAAGACCCATTAGAAGAGGCCATCAGATCTCATCGCAGATGGTTGTGAGCCACCATGTGGTTGCAGGGAATTGAACTCAGGACCTCTGAAAGAACGTCTGCTCTTAACTGCTGAGCCATCTCTCCAACCCCCTTCTTTTCTTAAATCAGACTTACCAGTGATAAAGCCATTGTAGTGACTGTTTCTAAAGTTCTTGAATTTGTCGCTGTTTTTTTAATATGCTAATTCATAGAGTTCTCTCTTGTCACCTTCATCATTTAATAATGATCTTGAAATTCACACCTTTGATTTTTAACATCACGAATGTAAAAGGTGTATTCTGAATGAGATGGAGCATATCATTGCTTCTCATTCTTGTCTAATAGCAAACATACTAAGTTTTTAACATAGCCTTTGTGAGCTAGGCCTGGTGATACATGCCTTTAGTCCTAGCACCCAGGAAGGAAAGGTAGGTAGATCTCTGTGAGCTTGAGGCCAGCCTGAACTACAAAGGGAGCTCCAGAACAGCCAGGACTGTTAAACAAAATAATAAAATAATAAACTGAAATAGTCTTTATCTATCCCTTAACAATGTCATAAATGTATACAAGGTATCTGACTGCAATCCCTAATTCCTGTCTCTGCCTACCCCCAAATACACCCTAACATGGGATGGGAATCCCCCGTCACATCCTCTCGCTTTTGGAAAACACTTCCTGCTGGAATGTTGGCCGGTCTTGATGACGCCATCTTGGACAGTAAGCACACTGCAGTGAGTTCCTGAGGACAATGCCCGACTGTGTCAAGAAGACAGCATTTCACGGCCCTCCTTCCCATCCTCAGGCTCTTCCATTTTTCCCAACCCCAACTTCTGTGACACTTCCTGAGCCTAGGGATGAGAGTTGCCAATGCCTCATCTAGGGCTGAGTACTCAATATTCTATGACGAGTTATGAGGTGCCTGCTTCACATACCGCTGACCACTTCAGAGAGAAATGTCTGTAGCCACACTGAACACACATTGAGAGCAGCCCTGATCTACAGGCATAAATATAAATATTTAGTTACCATACTAAATATGATTTATTTGATCCTAAATTGACTTTGGACATCTTCCTTTAATTTTTTATGGTCTTATCTTTTTAAGAATTCAGAAACTGCTGGCATGGTTCCTTTTATCAGTGTTCACAGGGCGAGTGGAATCTTAACTTTTAAGTGTTGGTAACACTCTTGTCAATTCCATGAGACCTGTGACTGTGGTCTGTGCAGTCTATTCCTTGGAAGATGTCAGTGAGTGTTTCTTCATAACTAGAATCTCCTTTCAGCCATCAGTCCCTACAGATAGACATTGTCCTCCTCCTTTGATGATGCAAAGCTTGCTCATTAACCCTGGTTAAAAGCAACCTCTTTACCTATGGCCCACTTTCCCTGTCCCTGTTCTGTTTTCCAGGTTGTCCTGTGTAATTGTTTCATATTGAACTCACTCACTCTATCCTAATTAGGACATTGTGGATTTTTCCCCTATCTTTCTTTCTTTTAATTTTATATTCTAATAATTATATTTTCCACACAAGGCTTTATGATTATTAAACATCTATGAATTCTGCTTTCTACTAATACAAAAGTAAAAAAAAATGTGAAATTGAACTGATTAAATTCTAATAATGAATACTCAACTTTCTAGGCTGTATTTTTCATTTATCCAAATATGTCTTTATCTCACAAGTTATATTTCAGTTTTTTTTCTTAATTTATACAAGGTGCTCCTATAAAGCCAATATCAACTTTGTGTATTACTCTCTTAAGCTCTGACATTATAGATATATACCACTGTTCCTGGCTAGTTTTTTTTTTAACTTTTCCATACATTTTATTTTAGTTTAAAAATTACTAAAGTTAGTTTTGTTTCATGTGGTAAAAACACCCTAAAAAAGGCAATTTAGGGGAGAAAGAATTTATTATAGTTCACATTCTGTGTTGCAGGCCATCACTATAGGGAGGTCAAGAGGCAGGAACTTGAAGCAACTAGTCACATCCACAGTCAAGAACAGAGAGAACAAAGGCATGCATAGTAGTGTTCAGCCCACTTTCTCCAGTCTTATGCAGTTCAGGATCCTCTGACTAGGGAATGGCACCACCCACGGTGGGCAAATCTTCTCACTTTGATTAATGTAATCAAGATAATCCACCACAGACAGGCTAATATGATCTAGACAGTCCCTCACTTAGAGTCTCTTCCTGAATAATTCTACATTGTATCTAATTAGCAATCATAACTAACCATCACAACCCCCTCCTCCTCTGGTCAATTTGACACGGATGTCACATAGTCATAACCTTTCACCCCTTTTCCCCTAAGGCTGTATGTTTGTCTCATCATGTTAAATATTGCCTGACTCTAAAAGTCCACATAATCTTTAAAAAATCAAATATTTTAAAAGTCCAACATGAGCTCCTACAAAATAAAAAACAAGTTTCATACTTTCAATATATAACAGCATAAAGAAAATATTCTTACTCCAAAAAGGAAAACATGGATCATGGATAAGACAAAAAAAAAATCTCCAAATCCAGCAGAACAAAGAGCAAATCTTGCAACTTCATGTCCAGCATCCGGTGTTTGTAATGTAGTCAACTGGGCTCAAAAGCAGTTGGGTAACCCCACTCTCCACTCCACCACCTGGGCACAGCTTCTCCACTGATTGGCACCACTCCACACATGAAGTTCTCCTAGGCCAACAACCCACAGCTCTAACATCTTCAATATGGGCTCTGCAACTGAATGTTTCACCTTCACGACCTCAGCCTCCTCTCAGGGCTCTCTGTGGGAACCCAACCCTGCCACACAGTATCTGGCCTCTGCTACTCTCTCGAACCCACTCAATCTTGCATCTTCCACGTGTCCAGAAACAGTTCCATTTGTGTGACACAACACTGCCAGCCAAGTTCTGTCACAAGGTCAAAATGTAGGCTGGCCTGCTTGGACCACAGCTACATCGATTTCTGTGTGCTGACCCTAAGGAAATGCTTTCAGGGGTCAATGGAAACCTTTAGCTTAGGTTTTTTTTCCCTGAATGAATTTGAATCTTTTCTATACAGGAGATCCACTGATGGATGAGGTTTTGCTCTCAGGGCATCTCTCCTATTCTTCCAATGCAGCTCAGGAAGCTTCTCCACAATGGTGCTGATCTCTCTACTCGATTACAGCAGCTTCTTCAGCGCCATCTTGAATATCATCCTACTGAGTAAATCAGCCCATCATCTCTCAATTCGACTTCACTCTAGGTCACAGGAAGCAGGTAGAACAAATGCTTGATGGAAATATCACAAAAGAGTTCCCCAGCCCAGTTCCTAAAGGAGTCCTTAATTCCCTCATGAGCCAGGCCTTTGCAGTCTACATGTCTCTCAGCAGTCTTTTTCTTCTTTGAGCAGCCCGGGGAGCTCTGTTTCCAGGATTTAAAGGTTTGTCTACCCAGTGTACAAAGCTCTCCCACATTCCTCCTAGAACACAGTTCTAATGGTTTAAAAACCATACAGGTTTATCATGGAAATGATCCCACACCTTGGTATCAATTTCTGCCTTAGCTTTGTGGCTGTGGTAAAACGCCCTGACCAGAGTCACTCAGACATGGCAGGGTCTACTTCTCAGCTCACAGCTCCAAGTTACAGTCTGTCTCACCCAGGAAGTCACAGTGGCTGGCAGACACCTGATGGAGTTGATCTTAGGCGCAAAATAAAAAACTATATGCAAATTTTAAGTGGTCTTTCAAATTCAATTCCATGATTTTTATGTTCATTTTTTAAAATGTTGTGAGTGCATGCATGTATGTATCTGCACATGTCCACAGTAAGCATGTGGAGGTTACAGGAGTTGTTTTTCTCTTTCTACCTTGTAGAGCTCCACAGACAAAACTCAAGTCATCAGGCTTGGTGGCAAATGCCCTTACCCACTAGCCTAACTTTGTCTGGTGACACAAGATTCCTTTATACTCCTCAGCGATGTCTCTATCTGCTCCCTTTACTGTGTGCTTTCTTTCAGGGATGCCCATTATGCCTGTTTGTTCTCTTGCCCTCCCACAATTTTCCTTTTTGACGTTTTAGTCATGAGGATAGGAGTTTGGTTCCCAGCATCCCAACACCCACACCCACGAAAAGCAGTTTGCAATCACCTGTGAGTCCAGCTCCCTCTTCTGGCCTCCACAGGCAACTGCACTCAGGTACACATACAGTACACTCAGTCACATATACATCATTAAGAGTGAAATAAAAAGATTTTAAAATGAAAAATCGGAACTAGGAATGTTCTGGAATTTTCTATTCCTTATTTACAGAAGAAAGTTTCAGAGAATTGTCTATGACACCTGGTCTTCTCCACGTGTTCTTGTAGAAAGGGGCTTATTTTTCTACTATCATGGAGTTGTCTCTGGTTTGCCACTAGACAAACATTTTGGCCACAAGGTAAGGATCAGAGCAGAAGTTTCTCTAAGTGTGTGGTTGGGTGGCCCCTGCCACACAGCACATAAGAAGCTCTGTTCTTTCTCAGACTCCTCCTGCCTGCTTGGGAATCCCACACTTCCAGGAGCTGACCTCCCATTCTCTGCCCGGCTGGCGGGGTCCAGATTGCTCTCTGTGGTCTCCTGGCTAGCACCCTCTTTGGTCAGAAGCAACAATTTAGTTCTGAAAGATCTTCCCCAGGAAGTTCCCTGAGGATCTCTCCTTCCTTGACCAAATGATCCAGGTTGGCTCTTCAGTCCACACAGTGCTCTGTGCAAACAATGTGGACAGAATGACCTGTGTTTGCCACCTGCGTGTGCTATGGTCGCCCCGACTCCAACCTTGAGTCTTTGCAGCCTTCTCACTTTTCTGGTCCCTGACAGAGAATTCAGATAGGGAGGAAGGAGAGATAGGCTAATTGTGGGGAATGGGAAAGACCACCAGCCTAGCTGAGAAGAAGGGAACAAGGATCAAGGTCAGAGAAGGAACAGTAGCCAAGACAATGCTATTATCCCCACATATCTGAGAGGACACTGCTGTTCCTAGGCCCTAAAGGCCACTGATATCCCCCACCCACCCACCCTAGGGCAACTTGGCTCAGTTCTTCTTAAAGCTGCTGATCTGTATAAGCCTAGGCAGAGGAGACTGCAGCCTTGCCCTGGGGGCCCTTCCAGTTTCCTATGTCCCCTGAGGCTGTACTCCCCAAACTCAGAGTAGAGCAGGCAGGAGTTATCAGGCTCTCTGGCAACACCTTCTGGCCAGACCAAGAACACCACCTGCTACCCTGTGCTTCCTGGGGTCACTAAAGTCTAGAAGGGCTCTGCTCCTCAACCTTGCACCCCAAATCTATAACCATGGTTCCTTCTTATAGGGAAGACTCTCTAACACGTAATACATACATTAAGAAACATTTGTGTCCTCTTCTTCCAGGCTCAGAAGCTGCATACTTTTCCATATCACAGGGACAATAACACGTCTTTGAGACATTCATTGACATCCTGAGACCAAGCCAACAAATTTGTACTTCCCTGACGCGTTCCCGCTTTGCCTTTGTTTTCTAAAGAAGCCCTTGTTTTGTGTGACTGATGGGAGGCAGTGCGTGGGAACGCCTGTAAATCTGCAGGAAGGGAGCTGGGAGGGCAGCGGCATTCTTTATCCCGCTCCCCATCGATCGCCTCTAATGAGCACCAGTACAGCTGAGGCTAATGGTTCTGCGTCTGGTGTTAAGGGCAAACGTGGGAGAAGATTTTCAACCCAAGGGGCTTAACAGTTGCTGGACGGCCTGGAGCCCTCGGGGCAAGGACGCACTTGAGAGGTCACTGAAGCAAATGAGGGGAAGATTTGGTGCCTCTGGAAGAAATGTGCAAGAATGGGTTTGGGTCTTCCCCCGCCCCCGCCCCCACCTCCACCTCCGCCTCCACCCTGTCCCCAACAGAGACTACAGGCATCAACAAAACCCTCACCTTCTCTTGCTAGTCATTAGTCCCTGACCCCAGCCTGATAAGAAGGCTCCTACTAGAGCCGCCTTATCCTAATTATGACTCATCAGATGGCAGCGATCCTACCCAATTACTGGGGCTTAAGCCAGGGGCACTTCACAGACTGAGGTCCAAGCCCCGAGTGAGCCAAGGAAGGACAGAGAGCTCCTGCTCCAATATCTTCGACCCTGCTCTTTTCCTTACCTGGGGGTCCAGGCTGCCATTTGATGCGCTTGATATTTCGTCCTCCATGTTGCCTGCTGACCCCCTACCTCGGAGATCTGTGAGGTGCTAGATGAGTGGCTTTAAGAGGGACAGAGGTCAGTGACCTTCAAGGGACAACTAACTGACGGATCCTATAGAATGCTTGCAGTCACATGTTAGCACAGACAGGGGGCCACAGGTATTAGACAAGATGAAAAAGTAAGGCTGGCAAATGCCTTCGGGGCTCAGGCTCTCCACACACCCTGAACTTTAATAGCGTAATGGAATCATTGCAGTTGGGAAAAGATCCCTGAGACAGAAGGGAGAAAGGGTGTGCTGAGGCTGGGGGATGAGACAGCAAGGGGGGTAAGGGACATGGTGGGAAACTCATCCTCTGCTTTGCAAAATCGCCCAAACCACTATTTATTTTAATGCTGTAAATAAGAAATTTGAATAGTACCCTAGTTCCATAATAAGTAATGTGGTAATGTGATACCCTGAGGTTACAACAAATTATTTATTAGTTTGGGGTTGCTTTTTTTTTTTTTTTTTATTCTAAGACAGCATCCTCATAGCTGGGAGATTTTCATTGGGTCAGATCATTTAAAATGTGGGTACAGGTATGCCCCCTCTGTCAGGAGCACTGCCCAACACATGTATTTCTATAAAGCTACTATAGAGCTGCAGAACGGTCTTCAAAATAGTTACCCAACAAAGACCACACTCCCCAACCCACCTGTGCACGTGCACGCACGCATGCCGCACACACACACACATACACACACACACACACACACACACACACACACACACACACACACACACACATACACACACACACACACACACACACACACACACACACACACACACACACACACACACACACACGGCAGAAGAAAAAGAGTCCCCAGGGCCAGGGTTAGCCTCCGCAATAGCTCTGAGTTGAAGGCTGTGCACTTGAAAAAGAATGGCTGTGCCATGTTTAGTAAAACTGAATAGGGTGGCAGAAAAAGTGGGAGACTTGAAATCAGTAACTTAGCTAACTGACAACCCAGTTTTTCCTGGCCTCCACTTCCTTTTCTCTAAATGATATGTGGAGATTAGAGGAACCCTTAAGAAAAAGAAAGGGAAAAAAAGAATAGCTCACCGTGGTTAGAGTCCAAAAGTGTTTGCTCCAGCATTCCTGGGACCAGGTCTGGAGGGTGTCAAGTTTAATGAAGTCTAGGATCAACTTTCTCAGGTCAAAGATCAAGAATTGCAATAGGTTTCTTTTTTTTTTTTTTTTTAAGCCAGGAAAGCATCAAAGGTAGGGGCTGTGGTGGCTACCTTGAAGAAGGAAGAACTGAGTACTTATGTATTCCTGGGGAACTTTCCCTCATAGTTAGCTAAGAAACAGCTTTTGTAGCCCAGTGTCAGGTATAATGAGACATACAAAGACATAGAAGCACAAATCACAGAGTACTGGTGATAAAGTCAAAGACCACCGCTGGCCAGCTGTGATTAGGATCCCAGGAAGAGGTGCAAATCTGGTTGCTGGTTCTCAGAGGAGTCCTGGGCGCCAAGTGATCATGGAGCAAGGGCTGCAGGCACTAGCCAGAGCAGAGCACACCCTAGAGCAGGCAATGAAGAAGGTGCAGAATGGAAAACGGATCCCAGGTAGTGACAAAGACAAGACAGAAGCAGGGCAGGCTATTTAAAGATGATGTTAGATGATGCATAGAAGATCCCCTTGAATGCATTAGCAAAAGGGCAGACCCATGATATTGGAGGGTTATAGACATGAAATGAATGTGTGAGTTGTGTGTTGCATGTTTCCTTGATTTCCGAGCACTCTGTGATGTGCCTGAACATTGGGATGAGAGACACAGTTCATTCACAAACAGTGCACTGGTAAGTTGTGAATGAACTGAGTAGAAGTTGCATTGGAAGGATAACCTAGCCACAGCCAAAGTCAGAGGGAAGAGATCTAGAGAGGCAGATGGGAAGTCCGAGCACAGCCACACCACTCCCCCAGAGGCTCAGGAAGCACCACACGGGAGGTTCTGAAGCTTGTCCGCCCCCAAATCCAGCTAACTTCACCATCACTGGCTTCGCCTCTATTCTCCAGAACCTTAAGAGATCTGCACTCTCACATTGCCGCTGATGGCAGAGACGCAAAGCATGGTGGGAAATGAGTCTGGTGGGGCATATGCAGCTGAAAGGCTAAGAGAAGCAGAAGAAAAGGGTCAAGGTCAGGAGCATCTCCAAGCACCTCACCCTGAGATGGGACTAGGAGCCAGATTACTGCTCTCAGGATCTGGATTATCTGAGGAACATGGCCTGCCCCTGCCCTTTATGCAGCCCATCCCTGTCCTTACACTGCAACAATCCAGGCAAGGCCCCTGTTCATCACATCTGTAGTACAAAACCTCACCAGACCGTTAGATTATCATATTAGTAGAGCTCAAAGTTGCCTATCCCACCCTGCTTCCCTATGCATCCTAGGTGATACCAGTATTTCTGAGTCTTCCTGTGTACAGAAGGCGCATCATCTCAGAAGTGCTGTGAAACTCTTGGGTCCACAGAGTCTCATAGTGGTGTCTGCCATAGATTCATACTGTGGTGAGCATCACACACATAAATTAATTAGACAGTACCTCTATCCAAAAGCCATACAAATGGGGAGACAGTTCTACAACAAGAGATTTGGGGAAGCTCACACAGGGGAATAGGATCATAGCACACCATTAAACTGTGGCAGCTTGCCTGGGGACTTCCCTAACAACAAAGATTCAAGTAGCTAGCCTTGAAAGAAAAAGTAGATATTGATGATGTTGAAGATATCGAGAGGGCCCCACGATCTTCTGGAGAGCTACCAGCTTCCCTCTTCTCCACGTGCCATGCAGCCTAAGCCATTACCCATCTGACTGTCAGCAACCATTAAAACACAGACATGAGGGCCTGACTTGGATACCCAGAACCCATGTAAAAAGCTAGCCATGGGGGGCACACATTTATCATCACAGTGTTGGTGAAGTAGCTCAGTAGTCAACCGGACTTCCAGACCAGTGAGAGACCTTCTAGACTTTTAAAAAAGTGGATGACTTTAAAAGAATCTGAGGAATACCTCTGACCTAACACAAGTGTGTGTGTGTGCGCACACACACACACACACACACACACACCTACATCACAGGTATGGCTTATAGTACAGACATGCAAAGGCTAAAAAGGCCTACCCAGTGGCAGAGAGGACCAGAGCCTTACTGGCATTTTTTCCAGACATAGTAGGAAGCAAAGAGCAGCTGGGATGAGTTCCTTTGTCAGGAGCTAGGAGGTTTCGGACCTACCTGGAACCTCACCATATGGAAGGACACACATGAGATCTTGGATGCAGATAGAGACATCCTGGAACTCAGAGCTCTCTCTGCAGGAGACCCACCTACAACCCAGGACTCACCACATTAGACAAGGTCCTATAGCTCGCATGGCCTTCAGAAATCTGAACTCTCCACTTCTTCCTTCACTTCCTGTTCTATTAGACTCAACCCACATACCATTCTCAGTCCTTTAAGTTTGGTCCTTACTCAGGCTGATTTCCTCTCAGATCACCTCACTTCAGAACATTTCATCTCAGACCATCTCACCTCAGAACACCTCTCCTCAGAAGACCTCACTTCAGACCACCTCTCCTCAGATCTCCTCACCTCAGATACATGTCTCTTTCAGTTTGACTCCTACAGCCGAAATATAAAGGGCAGCTAACTGGAGGCATACACTTCTCCTTCCCTGATCATTTAGCAAGATGGACTCCCTGTGGAGCAACGATGGACACAGAACTCCAGGAGCCAGTGTGATGGAGAGCTTTGATGTACTTAATTTTGTATCTTCAGTATCCAACAAATACTTGACCCATAGGAAATCCCTGGCATTGACAATGAAGATGAAAGTGAGTGTTCATCGAGGGTCTCCTGCAAACACACAAACTCAATCTTCAAGCCAGCAATGTATAAGGTACACGCGATCTATCTGAAATAAGAAAGATTCTGCGAATGAAGATTCATTCACCAGGGGTGAAGCAAAGATTCCAATTGGTCAGATAGTTACAGGACACTGAAAAAGAAACTTAGGAATAGAACAGCATGGTTCCTTACCACAGGTGCCCCGTCTTTTAAAATGACGTTCATGCTCTCTACTGATTCACTGCTCTAAAATAATGGCCTAAGAATAGTTCTATCTGGAAAAAAATCCTGTGAACCATTTGGATGCTTGTAGAAGAAAATGAAGAGACTGCAAATAGTTTTAGCTTTATCCCATCATTACTTCATATTGAAACAAGTGAGAGAAAACAACTGCCCGATGAAGAGACAGATGAGGAGTGTGCTGAAGGGGTGGGGAGAAAGGTGCTGGCACACCAACACAAAGGGCTAAGTAGTACCGATCAGGACAGTGAGCAGCAGAAGGAAGATGGGCACAGAGAAAACTACAGGTAAGCTCCTCCTGAGTCTGGGGCACCTGTCCCCATCCGAAGACACAAACTATGGCACAGGGAGGGGGAGACAGCCGGAGTACCACTGTTCACATGTGGAATAACAACCTTCCTTCATTCTTCACGGGGAAAAAACCCTCTCTAAACAATGTCAAATCATAAGAATGTTAAAATATTTCATTTCTTGAGGTGTCAGGAGGTCCCTAGGAGGGAACTGCCCGATGCAGGGACAGTGCTGTGACTATACAAATCTCCAAAGTGACTCAGAATTCAGCACAAACACGAGAAAGACAGGGTGAGAACAGTGAATCTGAAAAAAGTCAGCAGACTGCACGGATGCAACACCCTGATGCAGGGAAGGGACAACCGCTACAATGTGGTATCCTTGAGGGCGGTGCACAGAGGGTCTCTCTGCTGTTCCTGGCCACTGTGGCTGGGGAGCTATCTCAGAAGGAGAAATCCAGCTCTGAGAGAAAACATACAGGACTTCAGTGGTGCCGGTGGCAGGGGATGACTATTGCAATGTTAGAGTGAGGAAGTGCTTGCATGCGGTCCATGACTCACTTCCGGTGTGCACTTGGCCCACCCTTCCTCCGAGGTTCTGTTATTAGGTGTGGTTTCTCTGCAGAGCCTGACTCAAGAGCACAAGACAAGCATGTGACACACAAAGTCTATTTTGGTGCAAATGAGTAAACGTCTATGTATTACACATCTTTACCTTTTAAAAGCTAAAATCAAACTGGGGGTGTGGCTCAGTTGGTAGAACGTTGAACTAGCATGTAAGGAGCCCTGAATATTCAATCCCCAGCACTATATAAAAAGAATCATGAGACTTTGAGATATATATATATATATATATATATATATATATATATATATATATATATATCACCCAAACATGAGGACCAGCGTTCAGATCACCACAACCAAGATAAAAGCCTGGCAAGCACAGTGACCCACCTGTAATTCCAGCCTGTGGGGGAGACAGAGACAGGGATATCCAGAAATAACCTGGCTAGTCAGACTAGCCGAGTCAGCTCAATATTTAGAGACCCATAAAGACTCCTGAGCTCAGTCTCAGGCCTTTCCTTGCATACCCACATATGTGTGTGCGTGCACCCACCTTCACATAGGTCAACATGCATATACACGCATGCATATGCCAAAGAAATCCCCATAGTGTTCCTAGGAGGGTAGGGGAAGCTATTTGGATGTCTGTGTATGTTCCAGCTCTCTCTGTTGCAAGCCCTGCACCCAACGTGCAAAGTGGAAAGGGATACTATAGGCCCTTCTTTGGGCTGCATGTTCTCTCTTCAACCTATAACGTCAAAGGCCAATTTTAGAGGCAGGGACGGGATGATGGGTAATGCTGTGGGGATACTAGGGATGCTGCAGAACGCTCTCAGGTCTGGCCTCCTCGGGTAGTACAGGTCATGAGTGCTTCAGCTCCACAGGCCTTGCTGCTGCAGCTCAACCCAATGCAGAGCAGGCTTTCAGCTGCAGAGCAGCTGTTCACAACTGGAGGCTTCGCTAACCACACGTTCGCCCTAGTGAGCACAGCCCAGACACTGGCTGGGTCCATTAGTCGTTCTCAAATTAGCTTTGAACAAGTTGCTCATCTGTCATCTTCAAGGTCTTTTATTCACCACTAATGTTTTCACACTTATCCTACTAATGCTTTCCCATTTCACCTACTGTGTGCAGTGTTCACGTGCAATGTGAAACAACTGACTAAGCTTATAGCTTAAAACAACAAACACAAACTTAAAGCCTACGGCAGACCATGCACAGTATACTAGGAAGCCTGGTGTTAAGGCTTAGGGGTTAAGGTTTATGATTAGACATTAAATGACTCTAGACGCTCATGTGCTAAAATTGTGGTCCCAGTACAGTGTTGCAAAGAGATGGGGCCTTGGGAAGGCTCTGGATCAGGATGAATAGACCTCAGGAGTAGACTGATACATGATTAATGTTTCAGCTTAATGGGCTGATGGGAGATAGTGGAACTTTGGAGAGTCAGGGCTAGTTGAAGGAAGCAGATAGCTAAGGGAGTGGCTTTTAAAGTTATATGTGTCTTTGGTCCTTCCCTCTGTATCTCTTTGCTTCCTGGTCATCGTGGGATAAGCAGCTTTCTTCTACTGTGCCCTTCTTCTTTGGTATTCTGCCTCTTCTCAAGCCCAAAGCAACAGGACCAGGAGTTCATGAACTCAAACCTCTGAAGCTGTAAACCAAACAAACCTGTTCTCTTTATAAGTCAATTATCTCAGGTGTTTTGTTATAGCAACAGAACACTGGCCAATATCCCCTAGTGGTCTACCCCATCACAGTGTGGCCTCTAGGATTTTGGGAGGTGGGAGTGATGGAAAGACTACTCAAACAAAAATCCTTCTCTTTTTCCAATTAATAGAACCCACCTACCCACCTCCACCCCCCAAAAAAGAGGCAGACTCAGACATGGGTCTCAGTGTGGTCAGAAGGCCAGCCATCCAGATCACACGCATGCCTCCAGTTTGGCTTCTTTCTGACTGGTTTATTCTATGGCAGATTCCTTCATGTTCCTGGTCTATTCTCCCAAGTCTGTGACTTCAGAGAAAGTGTACATCCTTCTGAAACTTCCAGTACAAGCTCTGAGCAGGATTTCGCAGATCTAATGGGAACATGAGTCAATTTCAGGGCAGCTCTGTGGCTGCCCAGGTGGAGAATCCTGATCAACCCTCAGGGATCTGGAATCTTCCAGGTAAGGAATGCGGAAAAGTAGGTGTCAACTTATCACCAGACTCTAAGATTATTTTAGAATGAGAAAAGGGCTATGCTTCCAAGAAAGGAGTACTGAGAAGACCAAGGATTTCTAGATTCACTCCATGCACTTGGCTAGAAAGTGACTTCTGTAGACATTTTGTACGTGATTCTACTTTTAAACTTAAAACCCATTTGGTTTTGATGTTCAGCTTCAAATGCCAGATGAGGAAAAATAGAGTTTCTGAGAACTTAATTTTCAAAATAATCTAATCATAAGAAAAGGTGAGGGCTGGAGAGATGGCTCAGCGGTTAAGAGCACTGACTGCTCTTCCAGAGGTCCTGAGTTCAATTCCCTGCAACCACATGGTGGTTCACAACCATCTGTAATGGGGTCTGATGCCCTCTTCTGGTGTGTCTGAAGACAGCTACAGTATATTAATATATAATAAATAAATATTTAAAAAAGAAAGGTGAGACCCAAAATTGTCTGTTCTTGCATCTTGTTGAGTCTTCTAGGCACCACAGTGGCTGTCCGGCTATCTTGACTATGAAGAGTTCAGTAACATGGTTGTTAAAAGCCAATTCACATCGTTCACAAGCTAGGAAGCCTCTGAACACACGAGTGGAGATTCCAATAATAGCTTTTCATGCCTTCATGGAGGTCAAACATTGCAAAAAATTTAAAAGTCACTAAATGGTACATGTTTCCTCTTGTGTGCAAAGATTTAAGTGATCATGTGCATATGTATATCCACAGAGATCGAGTCTTTAAATGTTTTACAGAACAGAGCCTTGTTCACAATGTTTAGAGATAGCATGGCTTTCTAAGGCCACACCACCCTGAGTGCCCTGGGCTCTCCTGGTTGTGGAGAAAAGATCACAGGGTAGCTGCAGAATTCTTTGTCCTCTGTACCACAAAAGTCTCTTCCTTTCGGAATAAAACTTGGAAAGTGAGCTCCCTTCAGAACATTTAGGGATTTTTTCTTCACCAAAATTCTGGATACTGCTGACCAAAACAGAACTGAATGTTCTGTCAGTTACTGCTCTCCTTGCTTAGAACAACTACCTGGCAAACTGATTATGGAGGCAAAAGGCTGATCGCAGAGAACTGTTTAAAAATGGTTACTATCCATCATGTCGGAGAAGGCCTGGCGGCAGGGACAGGAAGCAGCTGGATCCCTTGTGAGCACAGTCGGGAAGAAGAAACCAGACAGGAAATAGGTACAGACTACGAATCTTCAAGTCTCATCCCAACACCAATTCCTTTCTCTAGCTAGGCCCTATCTCAAAATTCAACTCCAACTGTTATTGGTGCAGCCTAAGTTGCATCCCCCTTCTCAAGCAGGAGATAATGGGGAGGGGGTTGCACTGTGGCTTAGAGAAGCATCACTTAGCTTCCAACCAGCAAGGGGTTCACATCCAGCCTGTATATTACACTCCATACCCTAATAAGGTTCTTGACCAGCAAAGTGAATCATCACTCAGCTTCCGCTATTGCAAAAGTCCATTGTTCGGACTTGGCCTTATGCATTTGAGTGATACCTCTGCCTGGTAGTATTCTGGAAAGTCCTGAATATGCAAATATGCAAAAGGTGTGCATGTGTGTGTGTGTGTGTGTGTGTGTGTGTGTTTTGCTGTTGTTGTTGTTGTATTGTGACAAATGCACACATATGTGTGCATGCAAGTGATCATGCCTATAAGTCCATAAGTTAACCAGAAGAACAGAGGACACCAGTTGTACTGTTCAGTCACTCTCCACCTTATTCCTTTGCAATGGGTCACTAAATCCCAAGTGAGGCTGATTGCCAGCAAGCTCAGTGATACTCCTCTCTCTTCTCTTAATAGTTATTCTGAGGTGACAGGCACACACACACATACACACACACACACACACACACACACACACACAGCTTCTCACAGCATACCAGGATCTGAACTCATTCGCTATACTTATGCAGCATGTATGCTCTTGCCAGTGAGACACCTCCTCAGCCTACAAGCCATTCTTGTTGCCTTGTCAGAGAGCTAGGCACCTGCACAATCACACCAACTGTGGCAAAGACAAACTCAACTGAAAGATCCACAGTCTCCTTCAAAGCAGACTTCCAGTCAGTGCAGCCCCTGAGGAGTAAATGCCTTGTCCAGCAGGGTTATGTCTTCCATCCCTAAAGACCCCATGTGCCATCGACTCTAGCAGAGTCAAGAACAACCCTATCAGGACTTGCCCAAGGCCCAGGCAGTCCTGGTTCCCAACCTGATGCCCTAAACTGCAGTTCTAACCTTCACAGTCAAACTTCGTCTTCTCTGCCGTGGCTGGGGATCTCACCTTGAGCTCTCCTCTGCTTTCAGACATGAAAACCCCTCATGGACCATTCCGAAACCATGCCAAAAAATTACCCTTGCTAATTACAATGACATGGAGAGAGTCTGTGTGCCACGGAGTCAGGCCACGCTATCTGTGCAGCAACTGTCAGGGAGGAAGCAACCCAGAGTGTCATTTAGAGAAAAAGCTGAACACTGCGCTCTCTCAGGAATGGACGAGAATCCTACATCTTTACTTCTGTGTGCCGACAGATGTCTTTACCTCGGAAGACACTGTCTGCCTGCGAATGGGTTGGTGTTAGAGGGCTGACTTGGACCAGCAAGCCCACTTGGATTCCTGGCTTCTCTGCTCTTTGTGGAGAATATTAAATCCTGATGATATT